>NW_027413163.1:10641381-11282763 GCF_048544455.1 Silene latifolia | reverse complement strand
TTTATTTATTTATTTATTTAATTTAAAGAAATTAATTTATTTATTTTTCTCTCCTTTATTACACACTTTTTCAACAACCACTTTCTTATAGATTTTACCTGGTTCATTCCGGATCCTTAACTCTATTTCGGTTTTTAAAAATCGTTTTAATCTTTTCTCTTGATTTAAATTTTAAGTTTTTATAAAAGAAAGACGGAATTCGATTTTAAAACCCCTAAGTTCACCTTGACTTTCCATTACATTTTCGTTCTCCCTTTTTGTTTTTCATCTTCCCTTTTTATTCGCATTTTGAGGCGTGCGTTCACCCATGGACGGTTCGAAAGGATGATTCATGTCAGCCGACCCCAAATCATTTTGGGATTAAGGCTCTGATGTTGTTGTTGTTGTATTGAATATTAAATTTAAATAAGTACTGAAAGTAAAACTTACGTTAATTATAACTCATTCTCATTTCCAAAACCAAAAACCAACTTATAATCAATCTATTTCGACATTTCATTACTAGTCTAAAGAACATCATTTGTCTCCAATTCACTTATTTCCCCACCAAATTCAACCATATAATAATTCTCGTCATTTACTTTAAATTCAACTTGATTCCGTTTGGAGGTGTGTCCAAATACCATGGACACGGCTCAAAATACCATGGACACGTGCCCAAATAAAAGATGAAAGTTAGACACGGCTTTACAAGTGTCCGACACGTTTTGACGTGTGTCGTGTTTGACACGGGTGTCCGACACGAGAACGCTGATTAGGAGAAATGTCCGTGCAACCTAGCCGGTGACACCATATCATTTCTTAAATATTACTCCGTATTACATTATTCGGAACTATATACATTTCAATTATATTGCTTTTTATATATTTTTGACAAATCTATACTCGTATTAATCTTCCACGTTCTCGATATAGTAACTAAAACAAGTATTCTTTCTTAAATATAAATTTTTAATCAAGAAAATAATATAAAGGAGATGAAAAGAGTATGAGATTATTCCATATATACAAATCCCTTGACTAACTTTTAATCCATGTGTAACACCCAGGATTTGTAGGAACGTTGTTGACCGATCTTGTTGACCAAACAGACCTTAGGGATGAATGGTGCGGGATCAGACTTGTAATAGGAGACGTATAGGTTGGTTACTCGACCTAGCTAAGGCCACTCGGCCGAGTATCACCAATACTCGACCGAGTGGAGTCTACTAGGCCGAGTGTTCCTATACTCGACCGAGTATGGCTGCTGTCGACGCGTCATTATAAATGCGAGTTCGCGAGATTCATTTCTATTTTCTCATTTCCTCGACAGTTTCTCTTTCTCTAACCCTCGACCATATCCCTACTCTATCACTCCATAGCTTCATACCTTAAAGAATTTAGCCTAAACCCCTACCATGGGAATGTCGGGATTCGCGGAGCAAGGAGGACGTGGGTGGTGGTTGTCTATGACGTCACCGATGTGCAAGGTTAGGTAAGTTTCTGCCTTGTGCCTTTTGAATGATTCTTTGAGTATAGTCGTGTAATAGGATATGGTTATCATTGTTAGGATGCTTATTGGAGTCGTGCGTGGCTGTAAATGGAAATCTTCCATGCTTTGCGATGAGGTAGGGTTTCCCTACTCAGTCTACTGTTAATGGATTTGAGATTATGATTGTTTTGTAATTGTGTTTACCGCTGATCATCGGAGTATGGTTGTTGGGGTGATGATGTCGTTGTGGTGTGACAGCTGTGATGCTGTGGGTGTGATTGTGGTGGAGTCACTTGCGGGAGTGGCTTCACACCCTAGTTCGCCTTCCGTGGAACCCGTCACGGGAGGGGATGTGCACATTAAGGGACAGGGAATGTTAGTCGCTCGATGATGAGCTGGACTAGGTGGGGATGGACTGCGGTCACCCACTGGCAGCGAGGGTTACCTGTTGCGATGGGTAATCTGGCAGGGCTACACCTTTCGCGGTGTAGTCGATTATGGTACAATGCGGTAGGGTTGAGATGGTGGATGATCAACTGTTTACTTTATGGTCTTATCTTATACTTGATTAGTCAGTACTGACCCCGTGTTGTTTTGTGGTATCTGCGGTGATCCATTCGGGGATGGTGAGCAGTTGGTTTAGCAGGTATTGTTGATTACTGCTGCTGGGATTGGAGGGATCGAGTCATCACGCTACTGGTCTAAAGATGTAGGATCACAAGTGTTGTAATTGAACCTTATTTTATAGAATTGAATAGAAAGACATTGTGATAGATATTCTAATATTATAATATTGTTCTTGTATTGTCTAATTTGATCTACTTCCTCGGGAAACCGAGATGGTGACACCATCATACACTGGGATGGTCCTTGGTAAGGCGTTCTGGTGTGCGGGGGTGTTACAAAGTGGTATCAGAGCCGACGATTTTGGAACCTGAACTAACAAAATTAATGAATATAGAGTGTCAATTAAAATGAACCTGGTGTATGTACGTTGGGAGCCCCAACTGATGCTAGATTTTGGGTGAGTAGGAGCCCTCATTTCAAAATCATGGCCCCATCGGACTTAAGCCAGACACGGGAAAAAGGGTAGCTAGTGTAGGTCGTTGATTGCTTGGTGATGTATGTGTGTGCACCCATTATGTGTGTGTATCTATTATTAGAGTGGTATGTGTTGAATGTATGTGTGGAACAGTGGAAGTGAATATGGAACTATTGCAATGTGTGATCAGTGACAAATTAATCATATGGCTTTACGATGAATGTGTTGTGTACTGAATTGCTACGTTGTAAATGTGGTTTGGTGTGTTTCTGGTGTTGAGCGGAATTAAAAGATGATGTGACATAAGAATCTAACCTTGCAAGTACTGTAGTTAGTTGCGAGTATGCTATAAGGATAGAATTAGATAATTTGTGGTAAAAGGGAGGAATAAAGGTAGGAATGATGGTTGTTCCGATGATAGGGTTATATGATATATGTTTATGTGGTAGAAACAAACGTTAATAGTGACGAGCCGGATGTCCGGAACTCCGAACGATATTGTCTAATTTTGCAGGAATAATGAAAAGTTACTGCTCCTTATTCGTTTCCAGAAAACTCGACCGAGTAGATCATACTCGGCCGAGTACCAAGTCCCAACACCGAGTGTCCGTAATGTGGAAGTAATAATCGCTTCTGTTCTTCAAAACTCGATCGAGTAAGAAAGGTACTCGACCGAGCAGTGTACACTCGGCCGAGTATACTGAATACTCGACCGAGTAGTGAACACTCGGCCGAGTATTCCCAACACTCGACCGAGTATTGCTGTAGCACGCCATTTGCGGGTTATACAAAAACCCTAATTTCGTGGTTTTCTTTCTTATTTCCGCCTCCCATCTTCATCTTTCCTTCTCTCTAAAACTCCATACTCATCCTTTCTCAAGCTCTTGGGTAAAATCTTGGTGTCACACTTGTTCTTATTTGCCCTAAATCAGTTTAAGGTAAGATTTAAACTCAAATTCCTTAATTGTTTTCAAAGACTTTGTGTATTAGCATGCTATATTTCAATTTCTTGTTAAAAAACAATCGAAATTCTGTCTTAAACTTATTGATTTTCGAATTTGACCACATATAGAACTTGTGTATATTTTGGTTGATTAATTTCATGAGGTAAAATTCAATTTCTGAATTCTAGGGTTAGCAAAAACGAAATTTCCCTTACTGTTTATGAGTATCCTTTGATTTGAAGAATTTGAAAACTTGGAACCATATGAATTGTAAAGTAGTTGGTGATTTTCTGATAGTTATCTTAGAAACCTCATTCTAAAATCGTGATACAAGTAAAACAGACCGTCTTTTGTGCTAAGAACTTTCAAGTGTCAATCCTTTGTTAAAAATGGTTTTCTTGCAGTATGGTGAAAACTAGAGGTTTACCCAACAAGAGACCTCGCGCGAATGTCCAACTCGAGGTTGGGCAAGGTAGCAGTGGACCGGTTGTACCGCCGGTGGAGGCACATTCATCGGTAATTTTTGCTAACTTCGATCATCGTAAGGCTTTCGTGGCTCTTATGCGCCGTCCTTTTCGCCCCACCCGTTGTGTCAACCCTAGTATCCTTGAGACTTTGGGAATTAAGGAGGACATAGTTCACATTTTCAAGATTTTGGGCATGGAGGGGTTGTATCACTTGAGAAAGAAATCCTACCCCCACTTGACCTTAGAGTTTTTGAGCTCTTTTGTTTATGATAGGAAGGGCAAGACCGTCTCTTTTCGTCTCATGAATGAGGATCATGAGCTTACCCTTGACGAGTTGGCTGACCATTTGGGTTTAGAGGCCGAGGATGATGAGTACCTTAGTGACGTGGCCAAGAACAAAGTGGCGCACCTCGCACCTTCCGTATCCGATCGCGGACCGCCCTAGCGTCAGTGCCATGTTGATTAATGACATTCAGCACGTGTCCCTTCGTATGTTTCTAAGGATGATGACCTGTTTGTTGTACTCGAGAGAGGACGTGAGTAAGCTCAATTCTCACGAAGTCATGCTCCTTATATCTTACCTTAACCTCCACCGTCGGAAACCGTTTTACTACAGTGCTCCTGGTATAGTGTGCTCTAGTCTGGAGCGCATGGCACAGTCTGAGACCCGATTCATTGCTTGCGGGGCCATAGTGACCCGCCTAGCTCAGCGACTGACCGACTTTGAGGCCCCACCTCCTGAGGGGAATGAGTATATTGAGGTTGTACCCACCATGGACACCCAGTATTGGCGTCAGAACCGATGGTTGAGGAAGATGGATGATGGGTCGTATGCTTGGAGGGTGAGAGGGACTATGTGGATGGTGCTTCCGGACCCAGCTCATCTCCCTGTTGTTGATCATTTGGCCGAGTGGGAGCCTTGTGGCATTCCTAGACCTGAACCCCAGTCTTACCTGATTGACCCTCAGATTCTCCTGGACTTACCTGAGCCTGTCACCGTACATGAGGGACAGCAGCATGCACCTCCCCCACCTAGGGAGCGTCGTGGAGTTAGGCAGCCTAGGGTAGACCCGGTTGTGTCTGAGCCCTCTTACTCTGCCCCCGATTCCTACCCTTACCATCCTTATCAGTACTCGCCGTACCCTACGGTGCATGACCCTAGGATGCAGCCTCATGAGCTGGCTAAGCGGATCTCTTCTACTTTGGTGCTCCGCAACTTACACGAGATGACCCTTAATCAGGGCATCGGACCGAGAGTTGGCACGGCCTGGTCCTGGAGTGGAGAGGACCGGGAGTGGATACGGGAGTGTTCCACGATTATGGGGTGGACCCGGTTTCGGAGACCTCCGGAGAGAGACGAGTTTGGCTACCTCGCGGGGCCGTGGGAGCCAACTCCGCGATCGGCTAGGAGGGGACTACTCAGCAGCAGCAGGTTTTCCAGGTGCAGGGAGTTCAGGTGCAGGTACTTCTGGCGCAGGTGGTGGTGATGACATGGAGGAGGGTCCTCGTTGCTGATCTTAGGTTGTTAGACTATTTAGTTGATTTCTTGGATGTTAGACTTATTTAGTGGTGATGGACTTGTTTTGTTGTGTCGGATTTATTGCCTCTTCTTGGGATGTTGCTTTCGGAATTTGGTATCTCTCGTTGGATGACTGTATTTGGCCATAAGGCCGTTAGTTACTTAATTATCGTAGGCAGATGTGTTGAATGTCGACTATGGTAGGAATTTGTTTTGCTTGATATTGCTGCGAAGAATTTTGTGCAGGTTGATTGTGCATACTCTGTGTAATGTCGTTAAGGCGCTCTCTGGTTATGAAACTCGGCCGAGTATAAGCAGTACTCGACCGAGTAGAGCTCACTCGGCCGAGTATACAAATATACTCGACCGAGTATTGCTTACTCGACCGAGTAGCCTCCATACTCGGCCGAATGTTGATGTAACAGAAGGCACAGGTGAAGATTATATGACAACTGTATGAGAGAGTGGTTCATATCTTATTTTGTTATTTTATACTATAACATGCCGCATAGATGAATGATAGTTGTATCACGGATACGTGATTGAGAATTTTTCGTTTTATGACATTGATTGGTTGTCGGGAACTTAAGTGGTTAGGGGAGGAAGACTTGAATCATTAAAATTATGTGAAAGGTAGCACCATACGCAGCCAGTGTAGTAATGGTAATAAGTTTTATATGGGTATATATTTGATTGCAGTGATAATTGCCTCAACGAGTTACGCATAAGACTCTCATTAATTATATTGAGTCGTTATACATTAGTGGGGTGCCGAAATGTCTCGGTCTTTATAAGTCATAAGTGTGCGATGTCATAAAGGGAGATATACTACGTATTAGCTTTGGTTGGTAGTGAACTTCGGGGACGAAGTTCCTTTAAGGGGGGAAGAGTAATGTCGCGGAATTAAGTATTTAATTATGTAAAATATGTGTTTAGTTATACCTATGACTTTGGAATCACATGTATGTAGTTAACATTCGGAATTTATGTTCATGTTTCCTTGAAGCGGTAGCTATGTTGTATTCGGGTAATACGAAGATTATACTATACACGGATGTCTCAACTCAATTTTTATGATAAGTATTTTATTTATGAAATATGTATTTTATTTATGTGTAAGTATTTAATTTTATGAAATATTGGGAACCATATGTATGTTAGGTGTGTTCACATTCGGAATTACTGGATTACAATTATGTTTTCTTTAAGCCGCATCTATGTTGTATTCATTAATATGAAAATTATATGGCGCAAGGGTGTCAAGTAATATGAAGATTCGATTCAATTGATGATAATTGGTATACGTGTTCGAAATGTGGTGATCGTGTACTTATGTACTTTACAATGGTGTATCGCTTTGCATTTGTATATTTAATATAAGAGTACGGAACGTGGTAGTTTACATTTGTGTATGGTTTTCTTACATTGTGTAAAGTGTTGCAATTGCATACTTGTGTAAGTATAGGGTTGAATACTGTTTTGAAAATGGGTTGCATACGTGTTTTAGGGTCAATAATAGTGGTGCCATGTTTGGCAAAATAAGGCATAGGAATTTTGCTAATCTCCGTATGTATATGTGTAAGTAAGTGAGTAGCATTGTTTGGAAAGGTAGCTGTGATAAGTGATTGTTGTTGAATAAGATGACTGATGGTAATGTATGGATAGTGTGAATTTGTGTACCTTTGTGAAGGTGGTTAAGGTCATGGTACGTAATCTTGCGGGGAGTGTCGTGCGGGCTGAACTTCGGGGACGAAGTTCTTTTAAGGGGGGAAGATTGTAACACCCAGGATTTGTAGGAACGTTGTTGACCGATCTTGTTGACCAAACAGACCTTAGGGATGAATGGTGCGGGATCAGACTTGTAATAGGAGACGTATAGGTTGGTTACTCGACCTAGCTGAGGCCACTCGGCCGAGTATCACCAATACTCGACCGAGTAGAGTCTACTCGGCCGAGTGTTCCTATACTCGACCGAGTATGGCTGCTGTCGACGCGTTATTATAAATGCGAGTTCGCGAGATTCATTTCTATTTTCTCATTTCCTCGACAGTTTCTCTTTCTCTAACCCTCGACCATCTCCCTACTCTATCACTCCATAGCTTCATACCTTAAAGAATTTAGCCTAAACCCCTACCATGGGAATGTCGGGATTCGCGGAGCAAGGAGGACGTGGGTGGTGGTTGTCTATGACGTCACCGATGTGCAAGGTTAGGTAAGTTTCTGCCTTGTGCCTTTTGAATGATTCTTTGAGTATAGTCGTGTAATAGGATATGGTTATCATTGTTAGGATGCTTATTGGAGTCGTGCGTGGCTGTAAATGGAAATCTTCCATGCTTTGCGATGAGGTAGGGTTTCCCTACTCAGTCTACTGTTAATGCATTTGAGATTATGATTGTTTTGTAATTGTGTTTACCGCTGATCATCGGAGTATGGTTGTTGGGGTGATGATGTCGTTGTGGTGTGACAGCTGTGATGCTGTGGGTGTGATTGTGGTGGAGTCACTTGCGGGAGTGGCTTCACACCCTAGTTCGCCCTCCGTGGAACCCGTCACGGGAGGGGATGTGCACATTAAGGGACAGGGGATGTTAGTCGCTCGATGATGAGCTGGACTAGGTGGGGATGGACTGCGGTCACCCACTGGCGGCGAGGGTTACCTGTTGCGATGGGTAATCTGGCAGGGCTACACCCTTCGCGGTGTAGTCGATTATGGTACAATGCGGTAGGGTTGAGATGGTGGATGATCAGCTGTTTACTTTATGGTCTTATCTTATACTTGATTAGTCAGTACTGACCCCGTGTTGTTTTGTGGTATCTGCGGTGATCCATTCGGGGATGGTGAGCAGTTGGTTTAGCAGGTATTGTTGATTACTGCTGCTGGGATTGGAGGGATCGAGTCATCACGCTACTGGTCTAAAGATGTAGGATCACAAGTGTTGTAATTGAACCTTATTTTATAGGATTGAATAGAAAGACATTGTGATAGATATTCTAATATTATAATATTGTTCTTGTATTGTCTAATTTGATCTACTTCCTCGGGAAACCGAGATGGTGACACCATCATACACTGGGATGGTCCTTGGTAAGGCGTTCTGGTGTGCGGGGGTGTTACACCATGTTTTTTCATCTCTTACTAGATAGGAGAGCTTGTATTATATATGCTCGATAGTCGATAACTAAAAGCCACTTAGTTTGCTCAAACTTTTCATGATTGAGATCCAAGATTTCATTTTTATGGACAATAACTTGTATGGAAGTGTCTACATTAAAGAAATTCACACACAAGACGTCTTGATATTTCTTTTTAGAGTTGTTGATGAGTTTTGCGATTTTGCCGTTCGACAGATATTGGTGGGCTTAGACAACATGAATTTCAAAAACAAGTATCGGGCTTGACAAAACCGACCCATATTACTAAATGGGCCGGACATGGACACAATTTTTTGAACCCCATAATTAGCCCAACAGCCCATGGGCCATCTCGTTGGCATCTAGCTAGAAAAGTTTGGTCTGGATGATTATCCTCGAAATTTCAAGAAATTATCTCAATCAAAAGCTTAAATCTATAAATACTATTAAAAGGCTAGCATAAAAATGTCACGTAGACAATGCCACATGAGATGAAAAAAAGCCACGTACACAATAACAATGCGACTTGGCAAACTAATATGACATGGATTATCAATTTATTATTATATTGCATTAATTTAATTCACTTATTTTCTTTAAAAATCCATCCATATTCCATTAGCTTTAAACTTAATTAACTCAAAAAAACTACAATAAGAAAATACACATTAACTATAAGTTAATAATTTCAAGAAATTTCATAAAACTGAATACATAAGAAATTAAGAACGAAGAAGAATAAATGAAGTTGAAAACAAAAAAAAAATTGTATTGTCAGATTTGTCACTAATTCACTACTTTTTTTTTCTTTTGAAAGGCACTAATTCACTATTGTTGTTATTATAACTTTGTTGTATATAGAAGATGTTTTATAGAACTAATTAATCAACAAATAAGTATTAAATATCATATAAAATATTTTCTTAGGAAAATATAAAATATATGGAAAAAAAATATTTATTTAATTTAAATAATTTATAAACAAATTCTGTAAATACTTAAATGAAATCAAACACTAATAATAAAATTCTAAAAGGGTACTAATACCGTGTATTTAGTTCATGAAATTATTTCACGTAAAGGATAAGGTTTTGGAAAATATAAAATATGTGGAAAAGAAAATATTTATTAATTTAAACAATTTACAAACAAACTAGATTTTGTGCCCGTGCGTTGCACGGGTTTTAAATTTGATTCTCCTTTAATTGTTGTGGAACTTTTTTTACCATTTTAAGCGGGTGTTCACAATTCTAAATATTAATTAACATCCATATAATATTTTACCGATAGTAGTTGTTGCCCGAGATAGCTGATTGTCTTGTTGGTTAATATTAATGATTGTACCCTCTAAGTTTAAAAAGAAAAATGCAAATACTTCGTATGAGTTTTAGTGGGTAAAAAACTCAAAATAAATATAAATAATGTATAATTGAAACCAACCTAAATACTATAACATTATTTTATTATATAAACACCTTATATATAGGCTCCATCTACTATATATATCAGAGCAAGTTATTTTGTTAATTGTGACAAATCACTCTAAGTGTAACCAATATATCATGGAAATATCATATATAGCTTATAAAAACACACTTCAATCTTACACGAGTTTACATCTAATAATTAACATGCAACACAATACTCCTTATATAATTGTTTTCTGATCCACAAAACGTTATAGTGGACAAACGATGGATCTTAAAACATGAAGCTAAGTAATCCATCGAGCTTTAACGAACGGAAAACATGAATGTGGAAGATGCTCCAATGGGAAAAGGCGGTCGCATCGACTACCATGCCCTTCACCTTTTTTGTTGCAATACCCTGTATATTTCCATTAGTTTTTGAGAAATGGAAGTATTCATATCAAATCTGCCTAAAAATATAAAAAGTTTGTTCCCTTTGTCCTAGTTAATCTCAGTTGTTGTCCCTACCTAAGAAGGATAGAAGAAATCAATTATAACTATTGCTTCTTTTGTGTTGAGTTAACTGGCGGGATACTAACTCTCCTAGCGTTTTTCCAACACTGGGTTTCCGTATCACCATATTTGTGTGTCCTTGTCCTCTTACTCTATTCTTGTATTAGATGAACAAAAATTATAGACTAAGACCGTCTCATAATATTCTGTACAAAAAAAATTATTTTTTACATTATTAAACCGTCTTATAATATGAGCCCGCCTCACACAATAATAAATGTTTGATGAGAGGTTTAAGACCCAATTTATGTATAATAACCAACTTTGAATACTTAATATTATCGTTTCTATTTCACCACTTTGTATAATCTCTGTTCTTGTTTTACTACTTTCCTACTTTCCGACGGCTTGGGTCATAAAGTTTTTGCCTCACTTGGAAACTACTACCCAGATCTTGTAACAAATGCATACGCTCCGTGTGTTGCCCTCTCTAATTTCTACCATACACTTTGATACCTTATGCATACATCATCATCTTTCAACTGATGTGCTAAGTTTGCTCTGTACATCAAGTTCATTACATCTGAATACAAAAAAGCTTGTTCTCATTTGTTTGTAAGTTGTTAAAGCCCAAATCTAAGAGATAAATGCTCGTCACTTTTGAATACACATTTTTAATGAGACACTATGTAAGTATTAAATTAAGCAAAATTATAAATTGTTAATCCTAATTTATTACTTCTATCATGTAGAGAATTTGATATGCTGTAATTCGTACGTTTTGAATTTGCAACATGGTAGAATTTAACACTGAATAGAACTTCACCTAATTAATTACACTTCATCAACCCCAAATTCTTTCTCCTCATGGCTCCATCAAACCCTATCTTCGATCCGAGTGGAAATTCATCCTCCAAGGCTGTGGTTTCAGCTCCATCTCCGTCTATTCGTTGTCCAAAAATTTGTCCCATACCGACGTACTCCCTCTTGCCCTTCTTTTGTGTCCCATCTGGTACGTGATATGGTATGCCAGTATGGTAACTATCTTCGCCGTAGGGAAATAATAGTGGATACTGCAGAGCCATATACGAAGGATGCAACTCGCTAATTGCTCGTAAACCACTCGATCGATGATGTACAACTATGTCCCTCCCTCTGGTCTCAGTACTATTATCTTGTACAATGAGTGCGGCGATCTCCGAGGCTGTCATTCTATGAGTCTCTTGTGAACAGGTGCAACTTAACTATTTATTCAATTTCTGCTCGCGAACAGGTCAAAATATATGCATTAAAAGATGATCCGTTTTTCATAATTTATTTTAAACCTCATACAGTAAAGTGTGGGTTTTGACTTTGATCAAGAATGATGTGGGTAAGATTTATCACAAAATTTTGATAGAATTATCAAACGAAACAGAACTTAAAAGCTTAAGAAAAAATCGAGTTTGCACTGCATTGGATTAATTTAAAATCAACATTGAAAAATTATATTTTTCCAATTGATATTAACACAGTAAACATAGAATATTATATGTATGTTTTTCAAAGATCACAATTCACAAACATGGAGGGAGCACATTGTACTCAATAAGCTTTTACTGCTCGCGAACCCTTGACCATCCTTTCAACCAAATTCTTGGAATTAGACGATGAAGTCCCTCTCTTACAAGCATGATCAGCCGGAAACCTGTGGTTCAAGCAGAATTTGACGTTGCAAAATCTGCAAACCACATTGTTGGAAAATGTGAGTGTCGACTTACAACGGTGTGCAGAACACCATGGCTTGTTCTTCTTCAAAGGATCACAGTCTTTCGAGTTTAAGTGCTTGTCAATTATCGCCTTCTCGTTTGCTCCGAAACAGCCTGTGGTTTCTATCGATGTTGAGCAAATATTGCAGACGAATACCTTCCTGTCCCTCTCGTTTGGTCTTGTGCATTCATGTGATTTGTATGTTCTATGATCCAAACAGAACGTCTGCAATCGAAAGAATTGATCAATGACTAAAACAAACGTAAAGAATTGATCAGGACGATATAAATAATTGAAGTTGAATAAGCTTTACCTTATGACAACGGTCGCAATCGAAATCAAGCTGACGACAATCAGGTTGTTCGCAATGTGCTCCTAAATCCGGGAAAGCTTCGGTGCCACCTCCAACATCTTCCTTCTTCTTCTTATTAACATTCGAATAAAATTCGACAACGTCAAGAAACCGCGATATTGTTGATTGTATCTAGAATTCTAGTCTACGCTGTAGAATGACTGAATGATTGATTATTGGTATGGATGAATTAATTGATAAAGATGAAGGATTGATTATTAAGCGAAATATTGCCATAATGATGGGTTTATATAACCTTAGTCTTATGCATATAGCCAATTTAAGTTAAGGTAGAATTCTATCTCACTAAAATATGACATCTTATCAAATTCTCTATTTTTTAAGATTTATTTTTAACTTTTAAAATAATTTTAAGATTTAGTTTTAATAATATTAATTTATTAATTTAATTTAAAATTATTTAGGTGTTTTAGAATAGTTGGAGACTCTAAAATTGCCTGAAAAAAGCCTCTTTTATATATATATATTGATGATGGATTGATTGATTCTGTAAATACATAAGTAATTTAAACACTAATAATAGAATTTTAAAAGGGTAGTAATACCACGTATTTAGTTCATGAAATTATATCACGTAAATGATAATTTAAATGAGACCTTCTCCATTCCACTTTTATTGTTAATTATCCTTTAAAATTTATTCCAAATTAATTATTTTTTCAAAATTTAGTATGATAAATGACTTAACTATTAGTATCTATACAATATAATAAAAAGGCAAGATGAGTAGTTTATTATTTGATGTGTGTTATGTTAAGCAATTTTAAGTGCCACATTTTATGTTATTCTTTGCATTTTATCTATACAATATAGTTAAAAGCCTACTTAATGCATTTAGTTTTAATCCACATGTAATTTTTCTATTGGTTACTAATAATTCAATTATATCTATATAATACTATTAAAAGGGGAACTTAAAATGCCACGTCATAAATGCCACCTTATACTACCAAAAAGCCACGTCACTTACTACACATGACATGTCAAATTTTAATATGACATGGCGAGTTAATGTGGTATAAATCATCAACTTATTATTATATGACATTAATTTAAATATATTTTTTTTCCAAAATTTATATATCCCTTTCAAATTTACATCAAAATTTCATAATTTATAATTAAAATTTACACCAAAGTTTACATCATTATTTCTAATTTTAAAAGTAAAAAAGAAAAAAAGAAAGAAATATTAAATGCAAATAGCATTACAAATATTATACTTTGGACTTTTAAGCTTGTAGATAAATTAAACAACAATTAAAATCAAAATTCATATTAAATTTTAAATTTCGACGTTTATTGTTAGAATATTTTAAGCAACAAATAAATATCACATAATTCTAATTTACTCCGTTTATTAAAAAAATAAATATTTTGTTGATATTAAGAGTAAATAATAACATATTTAACATTAAACAAGGTGGCTTTTGTCAACAAAAAAATAAAAAATAAAATAAAAATTAAAGCAAACCTTTAACATTTCATTTCTCCTTGCTCCATATTTATGTTTATATTAAATTTGCTAATAATGAAAAAGAATGCTCAAAAGTCCTAAAACCTTAATACATAATTATTATATATATATATATATATATATTAAATTTGATGATAATAATAAAAAGATACCCAAAAGTCATAACATGCATCCTCAATTGGATATAAATGTTCGATGTAAGACAACATTTGTGAGCCAAATTTCACGCCAATATTTTTTTGCCCTCATCGCCAATAAAATCGTAGTTGTATATGTAAATAGTCTTTTTTAAATCTTATCAGTATATCAACATCAAGGTAAGTGTATTAAGGTAAGGTAAATGTATTAAGGTTTTAAATTAATAATTTAATAATTTATTTTTAAGTTCCATTGGTTATGAAATGCTCATTAAGTTTTAAAACTTTCTTATGTAGGAACTATCAAGATTTGTGGTAGGTAAATGTATTAAGGTTTGGTAAATGTATTAAGGTTTTAAAATAATAATTCATTTATTTGTTTTTAAGTTCAATTGGTTGCTCATCACTTTTTAACACTTTCTTATGTAGGAACTATCAAGATTTGTGGTATTGTGCTATTCGAAGGTAAATAAATATACTTACATCTTTATGGCTCAATGCCCTTTTTCTATTATTATTTAAATAAAAACTTAAATTAATAACGATAAGATTAATATCACGTAAATCAAATTTCACCATTTTATTTCTTATTAATTACTCGATGGATTTTGTCCTTTTTTTTCCCTATAGATGGTTCATTGGAGAAAAAATATTATATGGAGAAAGAAAATATTAGAATTGCTTAAACAACTGCTCCCTTCATTCCACTCAATACTATATTATAAACTAACTACAAGATTGACTATAAGTTTTTGACGGAAGACAACATTTGTGAGACAACATTTAAGTAAATATTTTTGTACCGCTATCGCGAAAAGAATTGTATATGTCACTAACTTTTTTTTTTTTATCATTGTATCAACATCAAGGTAAATGTATTAAGGTTTTAAATTAAGAATTCATTTATTTATTTTATTTTCCATTGGTTATGAAGTACATCACATTTTTAACCTCGCATATTTGTTGTTTATTTCTTATTTAGGGATATTGAGATTTGTGGTGTTGTGATATTCAAAGGTAAATATACTTACATCTTTAGACTCAATGTCATCTTTCTTCCATTATTTAAGAGAAACTTAAATTAATAACAAAAATTAATGACTAAGTGATTTTTTTTTATGTAGGGATGGTTTATTGAAGAAAGAAGACTAAGAAGAGAAATATTAGAATTACTTAAACAAATACTCTATTCATTCGACTCAATACTATATTATAAACTAACTATAAGATTGACAACATGAATGTAAATGACTAATTGTTTTTAGGTTCATAAAAAAAATTAGTATTTCAAAAACTTTCAAAAGTATGCTTTATTTTGATATGTGTTGTTTTTTAATCATCATTTTTCCTTAGAAAAATAACACTCATAGAATGAAATTGAATTTGCGAGGATCTCAATCTTATTGACATGGATAATAGGTAGCATAAATAATGGAGTGAAAAGCCCAAAAATTATCATTTAAGAAAGGAGTTAGATGTTAAATTAGTGAGGTGAATTAATTATCAATTATTAATAACTATAAAGATGAGAGAAATCTAAAAAGTTTATTTACATCTACATTATTCTTTTGTACACCTTAAATTTAATTTTCATTTTCTTTAATTATACACATGAGACACATGCCTATTCAAAATGGCTTTTGATAGAAAACATGATTGAGTGGAATGCTTAGTTTATCTATTTTGAAGTATACGGTTGAATCCCCAAGGTGAAAAATTTGGAGAAATGTCAAAGCACATTTTTGCTTAATATTGTTTAATGGATTAAGTATAGGGACTTAATGATCCAATTATTACGAGTTGCTCCTTTCAAATTCTTAGTTCCGCAATTTATTATAGTACTAGCTACAATATTATGGGTGCTGTGAAATGTTAGTTTTTGTCACAACAATTCTAATCGTGTGTTTTATATTAATTTCGGATTTGTTGATAAAATTTTAATATCTAATTAGTGAGGGTGTTGCATGTTTGGCGATCTTTGTTTGATAATATTATGGTTTCATATAATGTGATTATGCGAATACCTGTATTATGAATTGATTTTAATCAGCTTCCATTGAGTTACTTCAGTTTTCGATTATGCGAATACCTGTATTATTAATTGATTTTAATCAGCTTCTATTTGCGCATATTTGACATATCACAAAGCACGTAAAAGGATTTGAGTAACACCACTTACCATTTAAAACCCTCATAAAAAAACGTCAAATAATGACATGGTTTTGATAAAAGTATTTACTATATAACACTTTAGTTTCTGATTTTACATAAAACTATTGTACAAAAAAACTAATTTCTCTTGATTTTATAGAAGTCTTAAAACATGAAATCATATTGTAGAATGTTATGATTTGATTCACTAAAAATATCATAGTAAAAAACAAAAGATCCCGTGAATTTCACGGGTCACAAAACTAGTTAATTACTTAATTATCTAACTAAAAGTAAGTAATTATCTAACTAAAAGTAATCTCTAAATACCATGTGTTACATGCTTATAAAATACAAACAAAATAAAAAAATAATAGTGGCAAACACAAAAAACAAATTAATACAAACTCTTTATTTTCCTCTCATAAATGGTATTAATCTACCTATTCATTTAACTTTTTTGTTTTATTTAATAGATGGTCTTTTGGTTTTTCCTCACAATTATTATACTTTGTATTTATTTCACCATTTTTTTTTATCTCCCCCCTTAATTCACACAACATTCTTCTTCTTTCAAATAAATTATTGAAATTAATTACAAAACTTTTCTTATATAAATATTATAGCAATCCTATATTTCATTTTTATCCAAAACGTTGGTAGGTAAAATATGCATATATAACCAATTGAATTTTTTTTTTTATTCTTATTATATTTTGAATTAATTAATAGTTTGAATCTTATATAAATATTACAACAATCCTATTTTTCATTTTTATCCAAAAAGTTGGTAGGTAAAGTATGCATATATAACCAATTGAATTATTTAACTTTTTTATTCTTATTATGTTTTGAATTAATTAATAGTTAGAATCTTATTTAATTATTATTTTTGTATTTGTATTAAAATTACAGGAGGATGACATAGTCACATATCAAAAACATTGCATGAAATCTGGAAATAATGGTTATGAAACTTCTTTGCAATTATCTTTTGACTTGAATATATTTTTCAGTTTCATTGAGTTTTCCTTTTTTTATTATTAATATGATGTATGCGCAATATCAAATTGTACTATAAATCTCTAATTATTGGTGACATGTTACATTATATATTCCAACCCTTGGAATATTAATTGACAAATTTTGTAAATTGTACTAAATTGTCTTATACCCTTTCGTGCACTTTATTAGTTTTCCGTGTACTTTTCAACATGTATTTTGTAAATCAGGTTATAAATCAAATATATTAGTCTACAAACAGATTATAAATCAAATGTCTTAATGGAAGTGTTGAAGTTATATGCTCCAAGGATATAAATCGGATCTTTTAATGGGGACCAAGGTAAGTATTTTGCATGGTTTTTTTTTTATTGAAATCCAATGATCATTTTCCAATCCATTGTTCCATTTTGAATGCTTTCAAGCCTTTAAATCATTTTTTGTTTTCCATCAAATATTTTCTTCTAGCACTCTCAATATTTCTTCGAAAAATATTTACGTTTTTTGCTTGTATATATTTTTGTTTTCTCATAATCAATAGTTACGAATATTTTTTAATTATCACCCCACTTCTCTTTTTTTTTTGTCCATTTATATATTATCACTCTTTTTCTTTAATTTCTACTTTGGGACTTACTTTTTACCAATGTTTCTTATAACTTTTTTTTTAAATTACAAAATAATGTCATCATCTATAAATATTATTAAAATATTATTAAAAGGGTAAACCTTAAAAGCCACGTAGACAATGCCACCTCGTATTACTAAATGCCACCTTGCATAACCAAAATTCCACGTCACCAATTATAGAAAGCCACGTCATTATTTCTTATTTAAAAAGAAAAAAATTTGAACCATTAAATGCAAATAGCATAACAAACATTAACTTTGACTTTTTTAATTTTTAGATAAATTAAACAACCATTAAAAATAAATTCATACTAAATTTAAAATTTTTACGTTTATTGTTAGAATATTTGAAGTAACAAATAAATATCACATAATTATAATTTTACACCATTTATAAAATAATAAATAATTTGTAAATAATAAGAGCAAATAATAACATACTTAACATTACACATTAATATTTTAATTTTTAAAACTAGAATAGGTTAAACAAAAAATTAAAATTTTTGTTAAATTTGATAAATAAATAAATCTGTAAATATAATTTATAAATAAAAGGCAAGGCAAAATATCCACCTCTTTTAGTTTCGTAAGATAACTCCCTAAACAATTCTCATGTAATGTGAATTTTGTAACAAAAAAAAAATCTTTTACATTTCATTTCTATTTACTCTATATTTATGTCTATAATAAATAAGCTAATATTGAAAACGAATACTCAAAAGTAGAGCTGGCAAATAATGACACGACACGAAAACACGACACGAACCCGACACGGAATTAACGGGTTTGGGTTGAGGGTCAATGACCCATTTATGTAAGTGGGTCGACACGAACACGACACGATATTTAATTGGGTCAGGTTTGGGTTGAGCTCTCTAAACACGAACCCGGCACGAATGACCTGTTTAATAAATTAATCCAAATTTTTTTTATCTTTCATCACATAAATATACTTAAAACTTTCCAAATATTAACATGACACGAAAACACGACCCGAACCCGACACGATATTAACGGGTTAGGGTTGAGACTTGATGACCCATTTATGTAAGTGGATCGACACGAACACGACACGAGATTTAAACGGGTCGGGTTTGGGTTGAAGGGTTTGTGACCCGTTTACATGTGACACGAGCACGAACCCGACATGACCCGATCTGTTTGCCAGGTCTACTCAAAAGTCATGAAACCTTTCTACATATTTATGTGTGTATTAACTTTGCTAATAATAATAAAAAAAAGTCTAAAAGTCATAAAATGCATCCTCATTTGGCTATATAAATGTTTTATAGAATACAACATTTGTGAGCCAAATTTTTTTAACCCCTATTGCCAAAAGAATTGTATGTATGTGTCAATAATCTTTCTTATCATTGTATCAACATCAAGGTAAGTGTATTAAAGTTTTTAAATTAATAATTTATTTATTTATTTATTTTTAAGTTCGATTGGTTTGAAGTAATCTTCACATTTTTAACCTTAATATATATGTAATTTTGTTTTCATTAGCGACTATCATGATTTGTAGAGTTAAACTATTCAAAGGTAAATATACTTATATTTTTATAATTCAATGGTTATTTTTTTACCATATTTAAGAGAAAACTTAAATTAATAACGATAAGATTAATATTACATAAATCAAATTCCACCATTTAATTTGTTATTAATCACTCAGTGGATTTTTTTTGTATGGATAGTTGATTGGAGAAATAAGATGTATGAAGAAGAGTGGAAAGAGAAAACTTAAATTAATAAAGATAAGGTTAATATTACATAAATCAAATTCCACCATTTTATTTCTTATTAATCACTCATTGGATTTTTTTTGTATGGATAGATAATTGGAGAAAGAAGACTATATGAAGAATAGAAATACTATAATTGCTTAAACAAATACTACCTCCATTACACTCAATACTATGTTAGAAACTAACTACAAGATTGACAACATGAATGTGTTGTTTTTAGGTTCATAATTTTTTTTTTATTATTTCAGAAACATTCAACTATATGTTTTATTTGGGTATGTGCTATTTTTTTATTCATCATTTTTCTTTGAAAATTAGCTCTCATAGAATGAAATTGGAGTTGCGAGGATCTCAATCTTATTAACAAGTTGGACAAAAAAATATCTTTTGGTATTAATAGTAGCTAAATGTAAATTTTTGTCTAATACTTATGCGTACATGTCATATTATCTTGTGTGTATGTCTTATAACACAAATAAGATTGTAATGAGATTTGTAGTAGGCTACCATTTAACTCATTTTATCTTTTATGCAAAATTTTAAAATTTAGGATTTTTGATAAATTGATATAAATGATATATTAAGATTATCATTTATTAAACTTCATAATTATGCTACTATTAGAAAATATGATTTATGAGAATTAAAAGATTGAGAAGATAAAAAGTCCTATAATTTTATATCTTCTTAACTCCTTACATTTCGAGATTTCTTATTCTCAAAAAGAAAAAAGAAAAAAAAAGATCAATAATTTAATATATGGATTAATTTACTCTTTTGTTTTCACGTATTAACTTTATTGGCCTAAATGACAAAGGGACATTCAAGCTTTCACATAGAAAATTTAGTACATAATCTATACAATCTAACTAAAAGGTATCTTAAGCATTTATCATGAATTACTGGACTTATTAAAGGTAATTATTTTCTTTAAAACCACATGTTATTAGTATATTAATCAAAATAAACAACTAAAGTACAATATATAATTTTGAAAATAAACCAAAGTTGTCAAAGAAATAAGACACTAGCCGACTAACTTTTATGTATTCCAAGACTATATTTTTTAAATGGATCAACTAATTGCTCAGACAAGTATAAATAAAAAAAGATAAAAATAACAAAATTAAAACAGATAAACCCGTGAATTTCACGGGTCACAAACCTAGTTGATGGTTAAAGTTCCAAGATCGGTTTTATACTTTAACACGCCGCCTTACCCGAACGCCCTTTGGGCTTGAAGTGTGGATGCAACTGGCCTCCCCAAACCTGGTGGGTTTCATCAAGAATTGAGCCAAAATGACTTGATAAACAATAACCAAGGGAGTAGCAGATCGATGATGTTCTCCTTTCTATTTGTTATTGCAGGAGAAATAATTGTACATTTGAGCCAACTCATAGGCTTTGTGCACATATATGTAGTGGTGCCACTAGAGGTAGCCAGGACAGTCTATCACCCACGCTGAACAATGAAAAAATTGAATCTTTTAGTTGAAATTTTCGATTTTCTTCTAATTTACTCTATTACAACAATAGCTGGCCCCCACTGAAATTTCTCGCCCTCTAACATCAATCCTGGCTTCGCAACTACATACAGTATATGATAACCTTCTAATGCTACAACATAGACAAAAATAGTTACATCATCAGAGCCTTCATCGCAAAATTAATCATTCACTAACTTCATTCCCCACCACATATCCTCACACTGCCTCAGATGAGAATTCACAGCAGTAATATTACCAATCTTATCACCACTGCAATCATTCGTGGGAGCGATATGAAAACAAGGCTCAGAAGAAATTCCTCGTTTACACGAAGAATTTCGAGCATTTCTACCGTCTAGCTTGTCCAAAATCCATGGTTTTAATCCCCCTAGACCTTGTGCAACATAACCAAACGTGGACTGACCACTAGTTACCAAGACATCACACAGACTTAGTAAATACATTTCTGCCCATGCCTTCATATTATGCATATTATCACCAAATTTCTGATATTCTTCATGACTAGGTTGATAAACTCCGATCACGTCTCCTGTCAATGTCGGTCTTACCCAATACATGTTCCTTAATTGTTCTGAAAATTGAGGGTATAACGATGAAACTAGAACTGATTTTGAGATTGGAGTTGGAGTCGAGTTTTGTGACAGTGAAACATTTGTACCGAATGAAGGGAGTATATGATTAGGAAGAATACATGATAAAATTTGTTTCATAATTTGTTCATAAGGTACTTTATTAACAGCGAAAACCCTTACTTGGAGGCCGATTTTCATGTCGGAATGGGCTAAGTAAGCCTGATAGAATCTCGTGATTAGCCCCCAAGCGTTGTTAGACGGGTTGAATAGGTAGCGGCCTAATAGATGAAAAACCGAACCTTTTAAAGGGAACATTCTGTTTAGCTCTTGCTTGAAGGAAGGCATTAGAAAAAGCGAAGGCGCGAAGTATTGATCTGTTTTTAAGATTAGAACAGGAAAGGTTTGTAGGAGAGATTGAGTGTCATTACAATGGAAATGTCGTATGGTAAAATCGCCATTTCCGTGTTGTAGGTTAAGGAAGTATAGAGGCCTAGAATTGACCTGATCTTTGAGTGAAGTTATGTTAGTCCAATTGTGTGTAAGAGGGAAACTGTTGGGAAAAAGCCAAGTGGAATTAGGAAATGGCTCACAAAATAAGTCATCCATTTCAGGCCGAAACTCAACGAGGAGTACTCGGGATTGAAGAAGCGCGTAAAGGAAAGCAGAAGTGATGCTCACAATTCTGTTGCCTAATCCATTGGCCGGAGTCCAAACTAAGTACTTGCATTGTGTGGGGTCAGTAGTAGTAGTACTAGTGCTGGACGATGGACTCGAAAGCTTTCTTATGGCTCGTTTATATGACAGTGTGAGGGGCCCACACCGTGAATGAAGGTCTTGATAGGCTCGAAGTTTGGATATGAGGTATGGAGACGGGTTGTAAGGTTTGTTTTTTCGGTATGAGGAATGTTGGAAACGGCTTAAGCATGAGTTTTTGTTAAATAGAGGGGCTAACTCTTTAAATAGGCCTTGTTCATGCTTCACCGGAATGTTGCTAGTATTATTAACACCGCCTTTTGATGTATTGTTCCGCTCACCTGTGATATATATCACCGTTAAAGTATCATATCCGACCTTTCAAAGTTCACAAAGGTCATAAAATAAAGTACAGATTCATAAGACGGAAAATAACCCGTTTATGTAGGGATGATACTTTTGAAATGTCTAGGACATATTTGAGTCGCCTCGTGTAAGAACAATTAATAAATGTCGTCAATTTGACCCGAAAGATGAAAAGTGCAGAAGGAACATAATTCGAGTGAAGGCGCTTACCAGCAATCACTGATGCTGTAATATTTTGATCAAATTTGTCGGAACATTTTGTATTTGAAGAAGGCTGAAACAGAATTTGTTTCGAGTTCTTGACCTTGAAGATAACGAGAGCTGTGAAACATATAAACAAGATTGTTGTAACTCTTGAGTGTTTTCTTACTTCAGAGATCCTCTTAGAGAACAGTTCAGTGAGTTGCAGGTCTCGAAAAAATTGCAGATTTCTCATCTTTGCTACCAGCAATATGACTTCCTGAATTTAAACAGCACCAAACTTCATAAATAAAATAAGTTTTAATAAGTTTTGTTGAAAAATGAAGAAAAAGTTGGAGTGTAGAAATAAATTGATGTGATTCATGTGATTACTAAACTAATATAGATATATACACTGGTACAAGGTACTGATCTCACCTTAAGATTTGATAACGTAACCGACTAATCGGAAATGTTGTACACTTGTACCATTCATGTTGGCGATACCGTCACAAAATACCATGGAAATACCAGGGTCAGATACCATTTTAACATAATATGCTAATAAATCAATTCTTTCACATTTATAATAAAGAATATATATACAAATATTTGTAGGGAAGTGCAAAATATAGAAAAATATCCTGAGTGATGGTGTGAATATATTAACTTTCTTAATACAAATATATACTTACTATAGTCAGCGATCACATGGTCAGTATACACCCTACAAAATATATACTCAAAAGCATTAAATGCAAGAAATTTTTTACTAAACTTTTACTTTACCCAAAATAAGATAAATTGTGAGATGACTTACAATATATGAAGTCATATAAGGAAATAATAGGAATATTTATAATGGTTGAGGCCCAACTATTATAAATATTCCTATTACGCTCCCTCACTCAAATGCCCGTTGGGCTTGAAGAGTGGTTAGTTGTCTGCAACCGCTCCCCGCACCGTGTGTCTTTGGGTTTCCACTTCGAGTTTTTTGAGGAGTTTTGAGGTTGCCAGGATTTGAACCCGTGACCTTCGGTCACACTGGCTCTGATACCATGATAGATGAACCATCTCAACCAAAACCTTAAGGTGATGGTTGAGGCCCAACTATTATAAATATTCCTATTTTGGTTGAGATGGTTCATCTATCAGGAAAGATCAAACTAACCAAGAAAAAAAGCGGAGAAACAAGCAAAAAACTACTCTCTCTGTCCCGGTCATTTGTTGTCTTTTTTCATTTTAGGGTGTCTCAGTCATTTGTTGTCCTTTCTATTTTAAGAATGAACTTAATGAGTAATTTGATCATTTTCATTCAATTTGTTCCACTTGTCATTTAGTTATTGGTCTTTTCCTCATTCCTTGGTCTTTGTGCTAAAATAAAAGGACAACAATTGACCGGGACAAAGGGAATATAAACTTAATCATTTAAGACGATACTATCTATCTTACAAGTCGATGAGAGGGAACAAGTTGGACAACAAGTGTCTGACGAGTTACTTTTCCAAAAAGGAGGGAAGGTTGTACTTGGTGAATGCATAAATTGAGAATGCAATGGAGCACATGGAATTTACGAGTCAGCGTATTGACCAAGGAAATGATGCTTCCTCTTAAGATCATAGGAACGTGCCGGCTAAGTGTAGTTATGTTTATTATCGAGGGGTAATCGGGTTTGGCCAGGTTAAGTCTAGTCGGGTTATATTAAATTCGGTTTGTATCGGGTAAGCCTATCCTTTCAGATTGAGTCGAGTTTAGGTCGAGTCATTATCAAGCCGAGTCATTTCAAGTCAAATGATCTACCAAATTGGGTCGAGTTTGTGTCGGATCATTATCTGATTTAGTTACTTTATCACATTATTTCAATTTTAACCATTAAATATACGTTTTAACATTATTTGATTTATAAAAATCAAACTAAGAAAAGAGGTGCGTAGTAAAAAAAAAAAACCATAAAATTAAAGGGAACAAGTCGGACAAGTGTCTGACGGATTACATGCCAACACGAATACTTGCGTAAGACTGTTTTACACTTTTACCAACTTTTCTGGATATGATGCTTTTTGAAATCAGACTACAGACTGTTATACTTGAGCGTAATATCGACTATATTAGCTAATTTAGGTGAAATTAAAAGGTGATACGAGTTGGATTCAAAAGAATGGAACTCGTAAGGGTGCAACAGAATTATCTAAACTGAACAGATTATGAAAATGTCCGATTTACAAATTTGTATGATTTGAACGGTTCTGGAACTGTCTGCTTGTGAATTTGAAACAGGTAATTTATATGTGTTTTTGATATTGTAACAAAACAAGAAAACAAAAGGGATATTTGACCGATTTAGACCTATAGATCTAGGGATGTCAATGGATCGGGTTCGGGTCGGGTGAAGCCTCATCCGTCATCCATCCGTCCTTTTAAAATCTCATCCAACCCGTCTGTCATCCGTGAAACATATCATCCATCATCCATCCATCCATCATCCATGGATGAAACGGGTGGATCGGGTGATAAACGGGTGTTGTATATTTATATGTTTCAAGCTAATAAAAATGATGATTTTTTTATTCTCTACAAAAATAAAGTTAGATTATTATTTTAGTTTAACTTTTTAGTGGGTAGGTTCACAAAATAGCTATATTGAGAGTATACAAATATGAAAAATTTGAATATTTTATATCTTAATAATGTGTTATATATAAAAAAAATTAAATAAAAAGTAATAAAATCGGGTGATGAATGGATGGCGGGTGAAATTTCTTCATCCAACCCATCCGTCATCCGTCATCCATTTCATCCGTCATCCATCCATCATCCATTTATGTCGGGTTTTCATCCATCTTTTAGGATCGGGTGGATCGGATTTTGATGGATGCGGGTGAAATTGACATCCCTATATAGATCGTTCAATGGTGATCAATTTCGCAAGACCTATTGCTAGTTGATCGAGTTAATGTTTGAAAACGCGTCAAACAAGAACTAAGGTTGGATCGACCTCATCAATCCGGATCAGCAATTTGCACACAGCAAAAATACCAACAACTTGAGTTTTTTTCCTCAAAATCATTTTCTACCATAAAAAGAAACAACCAGGCCTTATCTAGCCTACTCACACGCCTATTATAACCGAAAAAGCATCTAAAAGGTCTAAAATAAGTGCCACACTTATTAGACATTAAACCCCCTACTAATTAGACTTAAAGTCTTTTAATTGCTAAGGTTAATAGGCTATTAGGTACTCTAATTATTGTTGAAATATTAAACTAATTATTTGGAGATAATAAAATTAAGGGAAATTCCCACTTGTACCCCTCTGATATGGGCTAATCCCACTTATACCCCTACTTTTCAGGAAAACCCATTTATACCCTTCAACTTCCTAGTTATTCTCACATATTGTAACACCCCCATACTCCAAGTGCCTTACCAGGACCACTCAGGTATGAAGACATCACCATCTCGGTCGCCCGAGGTATGATAATCAAATAGACAAAATAGAAACAACATTTATTATAAGTAGTTTAATGAATAAATATAATCCTCGAAACCAAACTGAAAGTACAATACATTATTCCAAACTCTCTGTTCTCAACTTAAATGTAAATAAATGCTAAACTACAGCGGAAGACTCTATCGTCATGTCGTGGCCATCCCAGCTATCCCAGTACTCATCTCTATACCTGTTCAATATCTGCTCACCATCCCCGAATGGATCACCGCAGGTTTACAAAATAACACCGGGGTCAGTACTAATCACACAATCAATATAGATAACAATAACAAGATACACAGACAGCTGAACTGTCACACACACACACACACACACACACACCAACTCCCATCATCTCAATACTTGATCGTCCACTTTGGACCCGACCGCTGATGGGGGACCGCGGCCGTTCCCACCTAAGCCCCGCTCATCGTACGAGCGATAACCCTGTTCATTAATGTGCACATCCCCTTTCGTGGCGGGTTCCACGAAGGGCGAAACTAGGGCGTGAAGTCACTCCCGCAAGTGACCCCACTCAGCCGAGAACGCATCTCGAGAACCATCAACAGCAATCACAACCACAAACACAGTACAATCATCATATCAAACAACTAACTACAAAGACATCACCAATATCCCATTATGGGACTAATACCGAGTAAGAAATCCTACCTGGAAAGCACAACACGCAGACGGTATCTACAGCTGTATCAAAACGGCTCCTCTACGAATTCTCCTCCTATCATACAGCACATAAAGACTACACATCACAAACTACACACCAAAACCCCCAATTCCTAAATTAGGGTTTCACCAAACTTAACAAAACATTATAAAAACTATGTTAAAAGCTTACCCTCGACGCAAGGAATCCAACGACACGAAAAACAAGAAGAACCGACCGTCGAACTCCGGAATTGTTAAGGATGCGATTAGGAAGATGATGATCGCTTCCTCTCTTAAACAGGTTTTAGGTTTTGGTAAAAGTGTTTTAAAACAATGACGATTATGTTTAAATACCTTAATCGTATAATTAACAAAACCCGCGAAAAACACCCCGTAAACCGGACACTCGATCGAGTACCCAAGGTACTCGATCGAGTACCCCATTACTCGATCGAGTACCCCAGCTACTCGATCGAGTACCCAACAGGTCAGAAACTATTTTATTTCGCAACTTGCCCTTACTCGACAGAGTAAGGGCTACTCGATAGAGTACCCCAAGACATATAAATACGGAGTATTACAGTCTTCCCTCCTTAAAAGGAACTTCGTCCCCGAAGTTCAAACCACCACTAAACAAAGGTACTCCCATAAGCCTCCCGACTCGAAGGTCAAACAAAACACACCGTAAGGCATGATACTAACCCAACTTATCCCGACAAACATACCGACACAACATATAAAAGGTGTATAAAACTCTTAAAAACTCTCGCGATCATCTCCTACCCCCCTAAAAGAAACAAGGTTACGTCCCCGTAACCATACATACCTGATCAAAAAGGAAAGGGTAACGCTCTTTCATGATATCCTCTGCCTCCCATGTAGCTTCCTCAGTCTCGTGGTTAGACCAAAGGATCTTAAGCAAAACTGTCTCACCACTCCTGGTCTTTCTAACCTTTCGGTCTAGGATCTGCTTAGGCACCTCAAGATATGATAAAGACTCATCCAGCTCTAAGCTCTCTGCCTCCAACACATGTGACGGGTCACTCACATACTTCCGCAGCTGCGATACATGAAACACATTATGCACTCTCTCCAACGCAGCCGGTAAAGCCAAACGATAAGCAACTTCCCCAACTCGTTCGAAGATCTCATAAGGCCCTATAAACTTCTGACTTAACTTGCCTTTCTTCCCAAATCTCATAACTCCACGCATCGGAGACACTTTCAGAAGAACCTTGTCCCCAACCTGAAACTCTATGTCCCGACGATGTAGATCTGCATAACTCTTTTGTCGATCCTGGGCTGCCCTCATCCGTTCCCTGATCATCTTAATCTGTTCCACCATCTCATGCACCATCTCTGGTCCTAAAACCACTGCCTCGGCACTATCGTCCCAACAGATTGGACTCCTGCATCTCCTCCCATACAAAGCCTCAAACGGTGCCATACCAATACTGGTGTGATAGCTGTTGTTGTAAGAAAATTCTATCAAGTCCAACCTCTGCTCCCAGCTACCACCAAAATCCATCACACAAGCTCGCAACATATCCTCAAGAGTCCTTATTGTTCTCTCAGTCTGCCCATCTGTCGCAGGATGAAATGTCAGTACTCATCTTCAAAATCTGTTCCCAACGATTCCTGCAACTCCTTCCAAAACCTCGATATAAACCTCGCATCTCTGTCAGACACTATGTCCTTAGAGACTCCATGTAACTTAAGCACGTTCTTTCGATAGGCCATAGCCAATTGTGCCTTAGTCCATGTATCTTTCATTGGAACAAAGTGAGCTGATTTGGTCAGACGATCCACTATCACCCAAATCATGTTGTTACCTTGTTGACTCTTAGGTAAACCCACAATGAAATCCATGGAAATGGATTCCCACTTCCACTCAGGCACCTCTAAAGACTGAATCTTACCTTGTGGTCTTCTCTGTTCCCCTTTAACTCTTTGGCATGTCAAACAACGGGACACAAACTCAAATTGTCTCTTTCTTCATCCCAGGCCACCAAAACGTTTTCTTCAAATCTTTGTATAGCTTGTCTCCACCGGATGAACCAATATGGTGTGCAATGCGCTTCAGTCATGATCGTCTTTTTCAACTCCTCATCGTTAGGAACACACCACCTACCATCAAACCTCAAACTACCATCTCAGTATGAATAGAAAACCGGGACACTTTGTCCTTTCTCTACTCCAGCTCTCCACTCCACTATCTTAGGATCCAAAGCCCGCTTATCCCGAATGTCATCATAAAACTCCATATGTCTTTGTCATATCACCCATGGCATCTCCTTTCTGCATCATATGTATCCCAAAGCTCGCTACCTCATCCCTCAGCCTCATCAAAGATAGAGCTGTACACAAGGAATGTACACTCTTCCTACTCAAAGCATCACTACAACATTGGCCTTCCTTCATGGTAGATGATTTCCATGTCATAATCGCCAATCAACTCCATCCACCTCCTCTGTCTCATGTTCAACTCCTTCTGCGTGAAGATGTACTTGAGACTCTTGTGATCAGAAAATACCTTAAAGATTGCTCCATAAAGGTAATGTCTCCAAATCTTGAGAGCAAACACCACTGCACCCAACTCCAGATCATGAGTAGGGTAGTTCTCCTCATAAGGCTTCAACTGCCTAGAAGCATAGGCAATCACTTTACCATTCTGCATCAACACACATCCCAACCCATTCTTCGAGGCATCCGTATAAACCTCGAAATTCTCGCTCCCTTCAGTAATGCGAGGACGGAGCTGTGGTCAAACGCTCCTTTAATGTTTGGAACGCCGTCTCACAACTCTCATCCCAACGAAACCTGTTCTCTTTCCTCATCAACACTGTCATCGGTCTAGCTATCTTGGAGAAATCTTTCACGAACCGTCTGTAGTATCCAGCTAAACCCAAGAAACTTCTCACCTCAAAGAACATTCTTGGTGCTTCCCACTTTGTCACCGCCTCAATCTTCGCCGGATCCACAGCTACCCCATCTTTAGAGATTACATGCCCCAGAAAGGCAACTTTCTCTAACCAAAACTCACACTTGGACAGCTTAGCATACAACTCATGATCCCTCAAAGTCTGCAACACGATCCTCAGATGCTCCTCATGCTCCTCCTTAGTCTTAGAGTAGACTAAGATGTCATCGATAAACACTACTACAAACCGATCCAAAACCGTAAAGATTCTATTCATCAAATCCATAAACACTGCCGGCGCATTAGACAACCCAAACGGCATCACCACATACTCATAATGGCCATACCTCGACGTGAAAGCTGTCTTCGGTATGTCCACATCTCTAATCTTCACCTGATGGTACCCCGACCTCAAATCAATCTTAGAAAAGACCGTTGCACCGCTCAACCGATCAAACAGGTCATCTATCCTTGGCGAGGATACTTGTTCTTTATCGTCACACCTTCGACTCCGTGTCGATGCACAGCCTCAAACTCCCATCTTTCTTCTTCACGAAAAGAACTGGTGCTCCCCAAGGCGATACACTTGGTCTAATGTATCCCTTCTCTATCAAATCATCCAACTGCTTCCTAAGTTCCTCCATCTCCTTAGGACCCATACGGTACGGTGCCTTAGAGATTGGCCCCGTCCCTGGCTTCAACTCAACGGTGAAATCTATCTCCCTCTTCGGTGGCAACCCCGGAATCTCCTCCGGGAAGACATCTGCAAACTCTCCCACCACTGGTATCTCATCAACTGTCGGACTCTCTATCCGGTCATCTCTCACATGGCACAAGATCGGAGGACATCCCTTCCTCGATAAGACTTCAAGGTAACAAATTCCGCAATCAACTTAACCTTGGGTTTGACTAGAAACCCACGATAAGACACACTAACACCCTTAGGACCTCTTAGGGACACTTTCTTTTGATGACAGTCTATCTTAGCTTTATACTTTCCTAACCAATCCATCCCAACTATCATCTCAAAACCATTAAAAGGAAACTCTAGCAAGTCTACAGGGAAATCGACTTGCCCAACTATCAAAGATACATCTCTAAACAACCTCCCACACGATACAGACTCACCCGAAGGTATGAAAACTTGCTCCCTAACAGACTCATATACTCTCAAACCCAACTGTTTTACATGACTCGAAGACACAAACGACTGAGAAGCCCCCGAATCAAACAAAACAAACGTAGGAACACCATTAACAAGAAATGTACCGATAACGTGCGCATCTTCCTCACTTTGTCTTCTTGTCCATCATGAACAACTTGCCATCGGTCTTCCTCGCCCACCTCCCCGGACAAGATCGGGCCGATGCGGTCGGCTTAGCACTCGACCCTTGATTGTTGTTGTTGTTGTTCATCGGTGTCTTCGATAAGAATTACCGCCGTTGCGGTTGCCTCCACTCGTAGCTCGACCTCCCGGTTTGGCCATGATCCACCTGGTCCATTTGCTCGCAAAGCTCATGCGTCTCTCGAACCGATCTCGGTGCACTCGTGCACTCATGTCTCTTGTGGCCTACGCCACCACAACCAAAGCAGTCACTCCCCACTATTGCTCACACTCCCACGCCTCTCCCAAAGGAAGTTCCCGCACTAAACCCGCATCCGAAGAAAATCCCTTAGATTGATTGTGATTGCCTTTCTTGAAATTAGATTGGCCACCACCCTCGCCCTCGACTTCCTCTTCTCTCCCACCTGACCTCTCCCGAGCCATCTCCACTAGTCTCTCACTCTCCCACCCTCTCATACGCTTCCTTTACATCGCAAGGACTCCCACGGGTAACTTATCCATAATTTTCGTGGTTAGCCCTCTCTCAAACCTCAAAGCCGATTATCCTCACTCAAACCCATATCCTCGATATCTAGATTTCTCATTGAACCGCTCGTAGTACTCGACCACGAGACATCTCAAATAGCAGTCATCTTAAACTTGTCGAACTCCTCTCTCAACTTACTCCTCACATGTTCTGGTACGAACTCCTTCCTCACACCCTACGAAACTCCTCCCAAGGTATAGCGGGTAAGCCTTGGTTTGTATATATCTCCTTAGCACTCACTTTCACCGAATCCCACCACTTGCCACCGCCTCCCTCGGATAGAATGCAGCTGATCTACTCTCATCTCATCGACGACAAATGAACTAAATCTAGTATGTTCTCCATCTCCCTCAGCCAACTATCAAGATGGTTAGGCTCCTCAACTCCCTTGTACTCCTTCGGGTTAAACCTCGCAATATAGAGGCTGACTTTAGCATGGTCAACCTCCTTCTTCTTACTCTTATCCTTGTCCTCATTCACTCTCTTCAGGGTCTCAGTAAGAGCATCCTGGTGCTCCAACATCTTAACGATGTCATCCGTGGTCATAAGCTCTGCTCTCGCGTACAAAGCATTTCTCTTGGGCGGCATCTTGAAACTATACATATATAAGTAAAGGGGTAGATATGAACATACGTACTAAACTTCAAAACACGAAAACACGCTGCCCAGAACCTACTCGATCGAGTATCCAAACCCACTCGATCGAGTAACTGGCTACTCGATCGAGTGCCCCCATGTACTCGATCGAGTACCCAAACTCCGTAACCAAACAGGACCTTCCGATCTCTTACACACTCGATCGAGTATCTAGGCTACTCGATCGAGTGACCCCCTACTCGATCGAGTACCCCTAATTACTCGATCGAGTGCCCCAAAACTCGATTCTGGACTCAAAATCGCCAAAAACCCACCCGATCGAGTCAGTCTCACTCGATCGAGTACCACTAATACGTAAGGGCTACTCGCATATTACGTCATATACTAACATGCTAAACTTCATAAAACCACATGATATCATAATAAATATACTACGCATCTATTCTACTATCAACAAGATCAATTCATCATGCTATTAAAGCCACATTGTAAACATCCAACATGTTATTCCAACATCAAGTCTACACATATATTACTTTTCTTTCACATTCTCAACTTCTCCTTCAACATCCAACAATCACACACTTCATCACATTGTTAACAAGTTAACCAAGCACACATATACTCGACAAACACTTTCCCCCGTGACCAGTTCAAAGTTGTAGGGCGACCCCCGCGACTTTAGGACGTCTCCCAAGCCTTTGCACTAGCTCCTACAACCTTTACCCCGGGTTCATTTTAATTGACTCCCTATGTTCATTAAGTTCATTGGTTACAGGTTTCAGGATCGTCGCTCTGATACCATTTGTAACACCCCCATACTCCAAGTGCCTTACCAGGACCACTCAGGTATGAAGACATCACCATCTCGGTCGCCCGAGGTATGATAATCAAATAGACAAAATAGAAACAACATTTATTATAAGTAGTTTAATGAATAAATACAATCCTCGAAACCAAACTGAAAGTACAATACATTATTCCAAACTCTCTTTCTCAACTCGAAATGTAAATAAATGCTAAACTACAAATGGAAGACTCTATCGTCATGTCGTGGCCATCCCGGCTATCCCAAGTACTCATCTCTATACCTGTTCAATATCTGCTCACCATCCCCGAATGGATCACCGCAAGTTTACAAAACAACACCGGGTCGCACTAATCACACAATCAATATAGATAACAATAACAAGATACACAGACAGCTGAACTGTCACACACACACACACACACACACACACCAACTCCCATCATCTCAATACGATCGTCCACCGGACCCACCCTGTCGTGGGGGACCGCAGCCGTTCCCACCTAAGCCCCGCTCATCGTACGAGCGATAACCCCGTCCATTAATGTGCACATCCCCTTTCGTGGCGGGTTCCACGAAGGGCGAAACTAGGGCGTGAAGTCACTCCCGCAAGTGACCCCACTCACCGAGAACGCATCTCGAGAACCATCAACAAAGAATCACAACCACAAACACAATACAATCATCATATCAAACAACTAACTACAACACATCACCAATATCCCATTATGGGACTAATACCGAGTAGAAATCCTACCCGTAAAGCAAAACACGCAGACGGTATCTACAAATTGTATCAAAACGGCTCCTCTACGAATTCTCCTCCTATCATACAGCACATAAAGACTACACATCACAAACTACACACCAAAACCCCCAATTCCTAAATTAGGGTTTCACCAAACTTAACAAAACATTATAAAAACTATGTTAAAAGCTTACCCTCGACGCAAGGAATCCAACGACACGAAAAAAAAGAAGAAGAACCGACCGTCTCGAACTCCGGAATTGTTAAGGATGCGATTAGGAAGATGACTGACTGCTTCCTCTCTTAAACAGGTTTTAGGTTTTGGTAAAAGTGTTTTAAAACAATGACGATTATGTTTAAATACCTTAATCGCATAATTAACAAAACCCGCGAAAAACACCACGTAAACCGGACACTCGATCGAGTACCCAAGGTACTCGATCGAGTACCCCATTACTCGATCGAGTACCCCAGCTACTCGATCGAGTACCCAACAGGTCAGAAACTATTTTATTTCGCAACTTTCCCTTACTCGACAGAGTAAGGGCTACTCGATAGAGTACCCCAAGACATATAAATACGGAGTATTACACATATACCCGTAAAGTATATTAAATGATGAATGTTGAGGATGAAGTGGGGTAAAATGGTAAAAGATGAATGTTGAAAATGAAGTGGAGTCATTTAAAAATGAATTTGGAGGGAAAAACGATGTTTGTTGGAGAGAAAACAAATATTTTAATTAGGGTATTATATTGTTTACATAGCCCTTAACATCTTACTTGTGGGTACTTAACACTTGTTTCCCACTTCATAATGACAAGCGAGAATTCACTTAGCTTCTTAATTGTTGGTGCTTCATATTGTGATGTTGGAGTGTGGACTTTCCTTAAAAATAAGGGTACAAGTGACATTAGCCTATAATTGAAGGGTATAAGTGAGAATAACTAGTAAATTGAAAGGCAGAAATAGGCCTTCTTAAAAAGTAAGAGTACAAGTAGGATTATCCCATATCAGAGGAGTACGAGTGAGAATTTCTCTTTTAATTTACTAGGATATGACTTCTTTTAGGATAGAAGTCTCGACGCCACTTCCTTTGGCGCCAAGTAACTGCGTGATTACTGTACTGCTTCTTTTGGGCATTCAACTTAACAGACACGGGGACTGTTCATTACGACAATTTCCTGCATCATTTTCGTATCATCGCCTCCCCCTTGGAAAGAAATTGTCCTCAATTCCTGTAGCTTCAAACCCCCGGGATCAAACCCTAACACACCTTCGATGCCATGCCTTTTATCGTTCATTCCTCTTAATTTCAGAATCCTCTTGTGCCAAAATAGCTTGTGCCTTAACTATTTCTGCCTTAACTGTTTGTGCCTTTCACCCCTTCTCCCTCTGTGCGCATGCCTTAATAGACTACTACGAACCCCATTGATGAACAAGCCATGTAAACAAGACAGATCCCTCAAAGTTGCATGATCCTTTTGCACCTGAAAATCAATGAAATAGTAATCTTGCCGAATCTGAAACTCTTTAGAACTGATTGTACTCTCGATTGGCTTATCAAATAATTCAAACTCATGGCCGCAATCAAACAAATAACACGGCTCCATGACCCAAGTAACAATCGTATCCCTATCACCATAAAAGTCAAATTTTGGAGGCCGATTGAAATCTATGGAAGAACCAACATCGTAAACAACACGTTCTTCACCCATGGACAAAAACGGTTCATCATAATCATCAAAGACCGGAGATAAATTGTAACGCCCCGAAAAGCAGACAGGCAGCTCAAAATGGCTCTTTTTATTAACAATAGACAACAGCGGAAAAACAAGGGCGTCACCGCCGTATTCCCCTTTGAAGAATACAAGGCTTACAATAAAATAAAATAAATAAACTATTAAAGTTAAAAACTAATAATTCTATAACTATACGTTTTATACGTTTTATCTTCTAGGTGAAATTCCTCACACTTGACCTTCCCCGATACTTGTACATGAAAAAGAGTGAGAGTAACGGAATCAGCCAACCACAGGCTGAGTATGACTCCAGTCACCTCCACCGGCCTTACTTTCCTCATTTTAATATTTTAATAATGTCTCACAAGGCTGTGTGATAGGTCACATGGGTGCAATTGAATCATAAAATAGACATGCACAACATGTCATTTCAATATGGAACATTTCATTTTACTCTTATACTGGTCTACCAATATTAAAAAGAGAGACATTACGGAGCCGAAACTCCTCCGGGCCAAGCCCACCTCCATGTACATAAGATAAGAAATCCGGGTCTGAGACCCATCTCGGCCATTGCCGGATAACATAATTATCATTCATATGGGGCCATACTTTCCCCTCCCCTCATTCCATCATATGGGGCATACTCCCCCATCCCCTCCTCTCATGTACATAGGACAGAATAATGTCGTCTATGTCCAATAATCGTATCCCAAATGCTACAATTGGCCAATAGTACATTATAACGACGGCACTATTATCACAGCATACATTCATAAGACGGTAATTAATATAACATGTGAGCAGTATAACAATTATAAGATGAAATTAACAATAAACTAATATAACCGATTATTTCAAATCTCTTATTTCAAACGTAAACAATTACTTATATCGACAAAGGGTCTTGAAATCATACCTTCTTTTTAGAAAGAAATTAGTGGTATAAATGAAATTTTATAACACACTTATCGCTTTCTTATTAGTGTACGTATTCGAGTAAGATGATATGTAAACCCGTAAAATGTTATTAAAAATAATGTTGCACAACTTTCTATTTATAGTAAAGGAGATCTTAGCTTAGAAGAAATTTAATTGGATAAAATTTCCTCATTGACTTCCACGTAATTTTACAAGAAATACATGGCATTCAAATGTTTCAAAACTACATGTTGGAGGCCACGTTGATTTAGTACCAAATTATAGTTCCGTCTTGTTATCTTATGTACCCGTCTTTTCGATATTAACTATATTTCCGTATTAGCGGATAATATTAAAAAATATCATAAGGGCTAATTAATAATATATACTCTCACCCTTAATCCTTGTGCCCATATCAAAGGGGAATAAAATAGCAAATTGGAGGGAGTATATATTTTTTTTCGGGATATTACATTCTACCCTCCTTAAAATAAGTTACGTCCTGAAACTTGAAAATATAGAAAATGAAAAAGTTAAAACTTCACTTTCTCAAAATTCAAGAATGTTATAAAAACTTAACTTAATAAAAATCTTTCAATAATATTTATGGAATGATTAAAGAAAAGATACACCTTATATAATGGAAGACATGAATTCTCGTCGCGAACAAGAATTCGAGTAATCCAATTCAAAGATAAACTCAAATGCGTTTGTAGGCGCTGAACTAGTTATTAGACATCATTAATAACAAGTCCTAGCATCCCAACTGCACAAGGCCAACGAAAAACAAAATTGAAAATTTCATTTTCAAATTTTAATAAAGATAACCATTTATTTTCTGAATGTACAACATTAAATTATTAAAATGCACCAAAGACAAACTTGAACTAATTAAAAATTTTCGTTATACGTGAAACCGTTTGAGTATCAAAATTTCGAAACCATGGAAACAACACCTATTTGAAATAAGCGGAAAGACACAGAGTAGAAATCTGAAAGGTAGAGTGTCTCGAAACTTGACAAAAGCTATGTCTTATTCTAATAAATTAAACATGACTCACCTATTTTCTTAATATATATGACTAACAATATGAGATAACTAACTCATGCAATTTACATACACAAAGAAAACAAAACACGCAAACTATAAATCTATAATTAAATCAACGTACTTATTAACTTAAATGAGCAATCATGCATGGCCATGTTACATTTATCCTCCTCCACTTTTAAGCTAAGTTTTTGGCATCACTTGTACGAGTTAGAATAATGTACTACATGTATGAAGAAAATGAAATGATCAAATACAAGAATCACATAAATATACGAATACATTTTTAATAAAAAAAAAATATGTATAAAGAGCACTAGTCTTACAATAATATCTAATCCTTGTAAAATTTACCCACTCTCTCTATTACTCAGTTTCTATATTAGTCTATTTGTCTCAAGTTTTATATACTAGGTCCAAAAATCTTTTCCCTGCTAGACGTGTGGCCGAAGGCTTAACACGTGGTTGCAGGGTGGCTCTGATACCATTCTGTAACGCCCCGAAAAGCAGACAGGCAGCTCAAAATGGCTCTTTTTATTAACAATAGACAACAACGAAAAAACAAGGGCGTCACCGCCGTATTCCCCTTTGAAGAATACAAGACTTACAATAAAATAAAATAAATAAACTATTAAAGTTAAAAACTAATAATTCTATAACTATACGTTTTATACGTTTTATCTTCTAGGTGAAATTCCTCACACTTGACCTTCCTCGATACTTGTACCTGAAAAAGAGTGAGAGTAACGGAATCAGCCAACCACAGGCTGAGTATGACTCCAGTCACCTCCACCGGCCTTACTTTCCTCATTTTATATTTTAATAATGTCTCACAAGGCTGTGTGATAGGTCACATGAGTGCAATTGAATCATAAAATAGACATGCACAACATGTCATTTCAATATGAAACATTTCATTTTACTCTTATACTGGTCTACCAATATTAAAAAGAGAGACATTACGGAGCCGAAACTCCTCCAGGCCAAGCCCACCTCCATGTACATAAGATAAGAAATCCGGGTCTGAGACCCATCTCGGCCATTGCCGGATAACATAATTATCATTCATATGGGGCCATACTTTCCCCTCTCCTCATTCCATCATATGGGTCATACTCCCCCATCCCCTCCTCCCATGTAAATAGGACAGAATAATGTCGTCTCTATCCAATAATCGTATCCCAAATGCTACAATTGGCCAATAGTACATTATAACGACAACACTATTATCACAGCATACATTCATAAGACGGTAATTAATATAACATGTGAGCAGTATAACAATTATAAGATGAAATTAACAATAAACTAATATAACCGATTATTTCTAATCTCTTATTTCAAACGTAAACAATTACTTATATCGACAAAGGGTCCTGAAATCATACCTTCTTTTTAGAAAGAAATTAGTGGTATAAATGAAATTTTATAACACACTTATCGCTTTCTTATTAGTGTACGTATTCGAGTAAGATAATATGTAAACCCGTAAAATGTTATTAAAAATAGTGTTGCGCAGCTTTCTATTTATAGTAAAGGAAACTTAGCTTAGAAGAAATTTAATTGGATAAAATTTCCTCATTGACTTCCACGTAATTTTACAAGAAATACATGGCATTCAAATGTTTCAAAACTACATGTTGGAGGCCACGTTGATTTAGTACCAAATTATAGTTCCGTCTTGTTATCTTATGTACCCGTCTTTTCGATATTAATTATATTTCCGTATTAGCGGATAATATTAAAAAATATCATAAGGGTTAATTAATAATATATACTCTCACCCTTAATCCTTGTGCCCATATCAAAGGGGAAGAAAATAGCAAATTGGAGGGAGTATATTTTTTTTTTCGGGATATTGCATAAATTCAGATTCAAGAACGAATTACCTTTCATATGATTTTTTTCGTGAAAGAACAAGTCGTTGTAGCCTTCCATCTTGGTAATCCCCATAAGACCGTCTCGATTTATGGAAATCAAGAGCCGAAGCTCTGATACCACTTATGATACGAGTTGGATTCAAAAGAATGGAACTCGTAAGGGTGCAGCGGAATTTTCTAAACTGAACAGATTCTGAAAATGTCCGATTTACGAATTTGTATGATTTGTACGGTTCTGGAACTGTCTGATTGTGAATTTGAAACAGGTAATTTTTATGTGTTTTTGATATTGTAACAAAACAAGAAAACAAATGTGATATTTGACCGATCTAGACCTATAGATCGTTCAATGGTGATCAATTTCGCAAGACCTATTACTAGTTGAACGAGTTAATGTTTGAAAACGCGTCAAACAAGAACTAAGGTTGGATCGAGCGTATCAATCCGGATCAGCAATTTGCACACAGCAAAAATGCTAACAACTTGGGTTTTTTTTTTCTCAAAATCATTTTCTACCATAAAAAGAAACAACCAGGCGTTATATAGCCTAATCACACGCCTATTGTAGTAAGTGAATTATACATCTGATGTAGTACATCAGATGGTATAATTTTTGAGCATTAAGATAAGTCTTTTGAGTTTTAATCTAAATTTTTTGAGTTTTATTATAAACTTTTTGAGTTTATTTACTTAAACTTTAATCTCAGAAAGTTACATTATAACTAAAAAAAAAATACATATAAGTTCAAAAAAAATTTGATTTTTACATCATAAAACCAAAATGTAATTTATAAACTCTACAGTACTCGAAAAAAATACACAAAAATTCAAAAAGTCATTAAGTATGATGTAATACATGTGATGTACAATCTTTTTTCTCCCCCTATTGTAACCGAAAAAGCATCTAAAAGGTCTAAAATAAGTGCCACACTTATTAGACATTAAACCCTCTACGAATTAGACTTAGGCTATGTTTGGCAAAACTACCTGAAAAGGTAGCTGAAACCTAAAAAGGTAGTTGAAAACTAAAAAGTTAACTGAAACCTGAAAAGGTAACTGATAAGGTAGCTGAAAATTAGGAGCTGATAAGGTAACTGATTATATAAAAATGTGTTTGGCAAACTAGCTGAAAAGGTAGCTGATTTTGCTAAAATGACGTAAAAAGATATGAAAATTTTTTAGGGGGCGTTTGGTTAGAGAAAGGGAAAGGGAAAGGAAATTAGAAAGGGTAAGAGAGGGAAAGATAAGGGATTACCTAAAACTTAACTAATTGTTTGATTACATCAAGAAAATTAAGTTTGGTGGATTTTGGTTTGTTTTGGTGTGCGGGTGGTGGTTTAGGTGGGATAGTTTTGGTGGTGGTGGCGGCGTGGGGGTGGTGTTTAGGTGGGATGGTTGTGGTGGTGGTGGCAGTGGTGGCGTCGTGGTGGTGGTGGTGGCAGTAGGGTGGCTGTGGTGGTGGTGACATCATGGTTGTAGTGGTGGTGGTTTATGTAGGGTGGCTGTGGTGGTGGTGGTTGTGGTGGTGGCGTCGTGGTGGCAGTGGGGTGGTTGTGGCGGTGGTGGTGGCGTCATGGGGGTTATGGCAGTTGTGTTGTGGTGGTGGTTTATGTGGCGTGACTGTAGTGGTGGTGGTGGTGGTGGCGATGGCGTCTTGATGGTGACGGGTGTGGTAGGAGTCGCAAGTGTGGTGGTAGGTAAATAAGGTGGTTGAAGGGTAATAAGGGTAATGAAATCTCATACTTTGGAGGGTGGGGGGTAAGGAATTAGATTGATTGGGGGATAAGGAAGGAAATTCCATTCTCCTTGTTTGTGTCAAACAAACACCAACAAAGAAAATCAATAACTTTGTTTCCCTTTCCCTTTCTTATAGACCTCCAACCAAACGCCCCCTTAATATTATAGAATAAAAGGATACAAAATGGAAAATAAGTCATTTCAGGTAATTGATTTCTCAAATGCTACCTGAGGTAGCATTTCATTTCAGGTACTTTATTTGATCAAATAAGTTACTTGCCAAACACTTGCAAAAAAATCAGGTAGCTGAAATTTTGGTCAAATAAGCTACTTTGGTCAAATAAACTACCTGAAGTATCGTGCCAAACGGAGCCTTAAAACCTTTTAATTGCTAAGATTAATAGGCTATTAAGTACTCTAATTATTGCTGAAATATATTAAACTAATTATTTGGAGATAATAAAATTAATTTACTAGGATATGACTTCTTTTAGGAAAGAAGTCTCGACGCCACTTCCTTGGGTGCCAAGTAACTCTGTGATCTACTGCTTCTTCTGGGCATTCAACTTAACAGACACGGGGATTATTCATTACGACAACTTCCTGCATAATTTTCGTATCAAAGGGACTCGGTTCAATTCTCACTTCACAAATAACCTGATACGGCTCCGTTCCCAGAACAGTCCTTGTGGGCTGATTAAGTGTGTTACTGTATAAATACGGCCTATAACACGTCAAAATGTGGTCACAATAATTTTTAAAACCTTATGAAACAGATTTTGATGTACTCCTTACTGAAAACAATTAACCTGATGTCAGAGTGATGCGAAAAATGCGGAAGCGGTATAACAGACAAAATAAAACAAAATGATATTTGCCTTGAATTCATGTGTAGAATTCAAGTCAATGGGATATTTACTCGGTGCTAGTCCTATAACACGAGTAATGGGGAGAATACTGATACGAATATGGCTCCCATTTATTTTAGACTATGTTCAATGTATTTTATTCATTGTTTTTTTTATGTTGGACTATGTTCAATATCTTTCCTTCAAGCCTTTGCATTTAGACTACATGTAGTAGGGAGTAGATTCAATGTTAGTAGTTATTTCTTTTAATATAAATAGAGGCATTTGTCCATCATTTGTAATAGAGATATTGAAGAGAAAATTGAGATGAAAAAAAAAAAGATCGATGCGTTCGATAAAATTTGTTAGAGTTAGACGCGATCAAGCTTTAACCCGAGTAATATTCAATAGGTATTGAGTATTTGATATGAATATGCCTCCCATTTCATCTTAGATTATGTTCAATGTATTTTATTCATTGTTTTTGATGTTGGACTATGTTCAATGTCTTTGCTTCAAGCCTTTGCATTTAGACTACAAGTAGTAGGGACTAGATTCAATGTTAGTAGTTATTACTTTTAATATAAATAGAGGCCTTTGGCCATCATTTGTAATAGAGATATTGAAGAGAGAATTGAGATGAAAAAAAAAAAAATCGATGCGTTCGATAAAAATTGTTAGAGTTTGATGCGATCAAGCTTTAGCTCGAGTAATATTCAATAGGTCTTGAGTATTCTCTCCATTACTAGTGTTATAGGTCTAACACCGAGTAAATATCCGATTGACTTGAATTTGACACATGAATTCAAGGCAAATATCCTTTTGTTTTATTTTGTCTGTCGCTTCCGCATTTTTCGCATCACAGAGCATTGATCACATTTTTTTCCTGTGTGGTCTTTACTATGGTATAAACTGATACCCATTTTCGCGCATTTTTAACCAAGAACAATAATGCAGGCTGTTTCTCTGAGTTACTAATATCAGTTAAAATGTTCACAATAGTTAAGACTTAAGAGGGGATGCCTGCAAGTTTCCTTAAATAAAACACCCCCTGCAAAATACAGAGCACAACATTAAATCGAATCAAAATAGTATAGGTACCAAAGCTGTCTTTCTTTATCTTCAACATTAGAGCCACAAAAATGAAAATTACGCTACAACGGGAAAGGAAAATGAGATAGTTATATCGTGTCAGGACGACATAAAGGGTTAGCAAAAGCGTGTTTAATAGTCGCAAAACCATATATGAGCATTTCAACTTCCGAAAACATTTAAATTGGCAGTAAGTCTACTTTTAAGGGAAGAATCATTTGTTGTAAACAGCAAAATGTACAAATGCTTTATGTAACTTTCTTAGTTCATTCTTCCATTCAGTAAAAAATCATTCGGAGATGCATCTTTACATGAACTTGCATTACCCCTTCCCAAGTTTTGTGAGATTATTGCCTGGTTATCACATTCAGCCTTGACTTCTTGTGGTGAACGGCGGATATTCTTTTCTTTACGAAAGCTGATTTGTTTTCACGTTGAATTTTTCGTCATATTTTCTTGAAAAAGATAACTCACATATCAAGCACGAGGCTCACTCCAAAGTCCTATGAGAATATAACTTAGCCTGAGTTAACTCACCACCTAAAGGAATGTTGCCACCAATTTATTAGACATGATACTGACAAATAAAAGTTGTAGTTACCTGAAAGGCAACTGTCGGGACATCTTCAAAATGCACATCTTTAAGGCAACATGTTAACAGCATTGACTGCAGTCGCACCAGAAGTGTGGCATTGAATTTGATCTAGGTCCGCCTCCTTGTCAAACGAGGCTTCAAGACACCGTTCAACAGATTTATAAGCACCTTCTATCCCTTTTCCCATAGAACTGCTCGATTTCAATGAACTTCTCCTTATAATAGAAGGTGTGGTAAAACTCATCGCTGAATTCCTCAACATAGATTCAGGACTGCCATTACTAGTCGGGGTACTTCTCATACATCTAGTTGGTGTCGAGAAACATGGCCGACCTTGAATCAAGTCACCAGGTACCGCATCCACTTTGTTTTTCTTATTGTCCTGTCTATTATTATACTCTCTGGAATAATCAGGCGTTGCTAAACTCAAGAATGACTTATCTATGTCTCGGAAAACCAGATCATCAGTGAAACTACTACTCCGCGGCCTTTTGGGAGATTCCAGTGACATTCTTGTTTGAGAAGTCTCCTTGTAGTTTATCCTCGTAGACAACTCAAGATTAAGTCCACTGACGGCGTCATCATATTTATCAACTCTAGGATTTGAGCTAAGCGTAGGAGTACTTCCGAGAGACAACTCTGTAAGGCAAGTCTCAGAACTGGAATCTGATGCCAGAGAAATCTCTTTGGAAACCATGGCATAATCTTTCAATCTCGATTCTTCCACTTTTACATCCAACTTCTTCTTCAAAGAGCAGTTCCAGTGATTTTTAATCGCATTGTCAGTCCTGCGAGTAGTATTTTAAAATAATTCCATCAGAAATTGAAAATTCCAATCAATTTTCCTATTTAATTAGGGAATGCAACTTATTAATAGTCCTACCGTCCTGGAAGAAATCTCGCTATCTCAGCCCACTTGTTTCCATATATATGGTGGTAATAAGCTAGAAGAGATTCTTCTTCCTTTGTCCATGCATCTTTCCTTATCGCCGGGTCTAAATGGTTGTGCCACCTAGAAGAGAACCCCTCATAAGTTAACAACTCGCGACTTAGATTTGTTCGCAGCACACATAAACAAATAATGAAAAGTATACTTAGGGACAAAGTCAGATAGTCTGCAGATTCATGCCAATGAAGAAATCTATGTCTACAAACTCGTGGTAGCACATTCTTTCAACCGTCAAAAACACAGTGCAGCAAGAGAAGAAAAAGAAAAATTACCTTTCTCGACATTGTTTGCCTATCCGACCAGGCAAAGACTTTGCTATGATGGACCATCTCTTGGAACCATGCTTTTGTACCAACTTAATGATACAGTCATCCTCCTGTAAATTCAAAGTATCAATTCAAGTTCGGCTATTTCATGAAAAAAATACATGCTTTTGGTCTAAAATGAAATGTCCAAGTGTCCTACCCATGTAGGAGAGTCGAGTGTCTGACACGGGTATGCGATGTAATACAGAAGAGACCGAGCAACATAGAGGCTCACAGTATTATTTACAGCAGTGGCTTTCTATATGAGAGGTCTCAAATGCTAGACTATCCAAATACTTCTGCATTTTTCTTTAAATTATACTGTACTCCGTAAGGTTAATGGGTTGAACTCACATGTAAGACCATCTAATATACTCTGTAAGTTTTTGTGTTTTAACGTGACCACTGCAGCAGTAATACCAGCCACAAAACCCTCATACCCGAAAACAGAAGCTCTTAATGGAAGAGGATTACAATGCGTACCTCCTTTGTCCAGGGTCCCTTTATTAGTTCAGGATTTACAACCTTTTGCCAGCGGTGTAGGCATTGAACATCTGTTCTTCCAGGAAAATGCTCAGCTGCATTAACAAAAGAAAGCAGATTGTACAAACTTTAGCGTCTAGATGTAAGGTAAATTCTCATGATAATGTTCTATAAATTAGACCGGAATCCTTTAATGTTAACTACACTAGTAGCACTAAGGAATGCATAGAAAGATGATAATTTGTTCCACCTATTTGCCTCCAGTTCTTCGCGTTGAATTTCTTGACGACAGTTGTGAGATGATTATCCTGTTACAATATCATGAAATCATCAAAAGATACAACATTTGTAAATGCAATCCAGAGTGTCTTGAAAGTATACTACTGACCTCTTCCTCCGTCCACCCTCCCTTTGACGAACGTCTTGTATGACCACTTGTCCTCCTGATTAACAGTACAGTCGACCAAAGTTTAGCTCCAAATCATGATAATCATCATCAAGAACAACAGCATAACCTACAATAGCTAATCTACACCCAACCAAATTGTAGCAATAGCATACTTCATTTTGCAGCGCAGTCGCGACTAATATGTTCTCAGATTGACGGGTTTGAATTAAAGGGCCCAAAAACTTTTTAGACTCCTACTTTGAAAGAAATGCATATTGTATTCACTTTACTGCGAAGCATCTAATTTGATTTTCTTGTAATTTGGGCCCTTAACTTGACTGACGAACACGGCCTCTCAAATTCATTAGACATCCATGTCATAACATAACTCATAAGATATCATGTACACTCATAAGGATGAAAAGATAACACAATGTGCTCAAACAAGACACGAATAAAGAATCAAAAAGCCGATATCTTTCTAAGAAATTAAACAAAGCCACCTACTCGAAAACTAAAAACACAAGGCAAGTGCCAAAAAAATTACCCGAGCAAAGGAGAAGACGATTTAGGTGTGACATAGTCACAAGAATTACTGGATGAAGAGATCGTAACGACTTCAGGGGATCTTAAACTCCATTCATTCTCCTCCTTTACCTCAATCATCTTCATCTTCAGCACCGCCCGCGAAATAAACTAATCACAAATATCAACAATTACAAACAAATTAACTACATCAAAATCGAAACGCAATAATCATTACACACAAGCTGAATCATTTTCATCTAGCAGACAACTTACATTATAATTACTAGTTCACTAAACTCCTGATCTCATTACACCGGACTGTAGGTAATGGATACTCCTTGTTCACCGAATATTGAATCGAATTTAAAGATTAAACAATCCACGTTGAAAATCAGAGAAATTTATGAACAGAAATTGTTCTAATTAATTCAGTTTCCACGGAAACCGACAGGAAAATTTCAACCGTTACAAAAACTAAGAATTAATAAATAAAATCAAAATCTTCCAAGATATCATAATTAAACTCATAACATTTCATCAAAAATTAATTGCAGTATATAGAATTATTATGATTTATGAACTAACCTCCAAATATACGCAAATCGCTAGCTTTTTTTTATGCGGATAAATTTGTGGAATTTTGTAACGGCTAAAGACGATTAAATAAATTAAATTAATTAAGGAAAAAAAAAAGAGTAATAAAATTCGTGGATGTAAATTTTTTTATTTTTTAATTAGGGCTGCGATTTAGGGTTTTGGATTAGGGATTGAAAAACAGCGGGAAATTATGAGAAATAGTGAGTTGTATGTCTAGTGTTGACTCTCAATTTTTGAATTTAATTCTCTCTTGTTCTTCTATTGGGAATGCTTAGGTTACAAGTTAATGTCGTTGAACGTGGATGGTCACATTTCGAATTCTTTTTCGAAAAAGTGATTACAAAAATAATTGTTATTTTGATTCGGGTTAATTACGAAAAGTGCTTTTCTCCGGATATTTGGAGACTTGTAAAGAAACTTTGGGATGTGTGGTAGGACGGCCGTAGGTTAGATAAAAATGGTTATGCCATGGACCAAGTGTAATCTATACGACACTTATTGAGTGTGCAGTGGACCGAGTGAGAGGTGTAGTGGACTGAGTAGGTGTCACTTGGCCAAGTACATGCTATACCCGACCGAGTGAGTGGTACTCGGCCGAGTGGATAGATTCAGCACTTGACCGAGTGCACTGTGTCAGGACGCGATATAACCTATGTCAGGATCCCTTTCTACCTAACCCTAAATCATTTATCCCATTCTCTCTAAACCTCCAAATCCTCTCCATTCTCTCTAAAACTCTCCTTAAACGTTCTCCATGGATGCTACTCAGTTTGGGTTTGAAGATCTACACCCTTTTCCCTTTTTCCTTTCACCTTAAGCTAGGATTTACCTTTTCTCTTTCTTTCATGTTAACCCTAACTTTTGGGAATTTTTGTTGGGTTTATTAATTAGTAATTATTATGAGTTTCATGGGTAACTATTAGGATATTAGGAGGCCCATTAGGGTTAGGTTACGAGATATGACGGCTACCGTCTAGGGTTTAGAGTATTGTGGTTTAATATATATATCCTCTATGTATTATGATCAGTCACAATTCAATAATACGATTCCCTTATTATGAAATACTTTCCCATCTATAATCTTATCATATTAGAGCCTCACACTCTTGAGGCCTAAAAACAAATTTCCGCTACCTCGCCGGTGGGTCAATAATGTAAAACACCCACCGGCGAGATTTTCGCCGTTGATCTAATAATAAAGATTAGTTTAATTTTAATTTTCATTAAAAAGAAAAATAAGAAGTTTGCCGTGAGATATCATGGCCAAAAGCTATTTTCAATCCCCTAATTTCTACCTGACGAGCAGAGTCAGTTGCCTATGGATTTGCATTTTTAATGATCTGGTCTAATTCCTTCATTCTCTCGTTGAATAAGAAAAAAAAAATATATTTGTTGTTTCTTTGAATCTTTAAAATCTTCAATTTCTCGTTCAAGGTGGCACAAATTTACTGGCGAGTTACGCACTTTTAATCACCATGATGGTGGTTCAGATCTAGTTGGAGTTCGAAAAACTTAGCGTTCTCCAAACTTTAAAATTAACGGATAATTTTCCGTCTTACTGAAATTTATTTAGGTCCGATTAGTGTTCCTAACAAATTACTTGATATTCGACAAGTTCGAAAAACTTAAATTTCTTGTTCGAAGAAATTTTCTGACGAGTTTATACTCGTTTATCTTGCCAACCTTGCGGAAATGAAGATGGAGAAGTTGACGAAGAATGTTTTTTTCTTGTATTCCTCCAATCGTAAAGTTCGTACTACGTACTGCCTTTACGATTGCGGGAGGGTATTAGGATATTAGGAGGCCCATTAGGGTTAGGTTACGAGATATGACGGCTACCATCTAGGGTTTAGAGTATTGTGGTTTAATATATATATCCTCTATGTATTATGATCAGTCACAATTCAATAATACGATTCCCTTATTATGAAATACTTCCCCATCTATAATCTTATCAGTAACAATAAAGGGTTTTACATAATAAAATTATATAGAAGGTGTTGTGATGGTTATTATGTAATTTATGTAGGATGAGATGGTTTTATAAGACGGGATCTTGCTTATCACGGATTGCTTATAAAGTATGCTAAAAGGTAGGATTTTACCTGTCCTAGTGGTACTAATTACGCCGTTACATTTTGCCCTTGATTGTATAATTGAAAGGAACTTACGTACAAGGTTATATCTCGAATAGGAGAATGTTAAAATACTCCCGTAGTATTTATTGGGTCAATACTGCATGCTATGGCCTATGGCACTCAATGCATAAGTGAATTGCAAATTAAATAGCAGTTTTTTTTTTTTTTTTTTTTTTTTTTTTTTTTTTTTTTTTTTACAATAAGAAAAGCAGGACCGTCTCTGAGATTTCAGGACCCTGTGCAAAAACTTAAATCGGGGTCCTATATAGTATTTTTCAACTTAAAGTATAATTTTAATCCCGACTACTAAGGTATCAAAGCCCTATTAAATTAAGATGGCACAAAGAAGAGACCATCTTTATAAGTTTTATATTAATTTAAGGTGCATAATAATATTAAAGTATAAAGACTGTCGGGATAAAATTATATTTAACTTAGCTCAAATACTAAAGGTTCATCAAAACAAAAACGGATAGCCATAGTAGTAGTCGAACCTGAACTAGAAAAGATTATAAAGAAGATTACCTGAACTAGAAAAGATTACAAAGAAGATTATTATAGGCCTTATCCTATAACTAATAGTGTAGACAAATACAAATGTAGCCTTCTTGCCACATTTCAAGGCAAGGTGACAAATTTTTACGTCCCAGGTCTTTTTTTTTTTTTTTGGAAAAGGAGAAGTGCATAAATTAAACAAACCGAGAGTACTGATACATCAAGGGGGTGGGTCTGGGGGAGCGGCTCGATAGCCGCTACAAAGTCATCAGTAGAGATGGCAATGGATCTAGGATTCGCTCCGGATCCGCAAGATCTGACCCGCATGGATCGGATATGGATCCTATTTTTTAGGACCCGTTGGATACGGGTCGGATATGGATCCATTAATTATAAAGCGGATATGGATATGAATCTCATCACTTGGACCCGGACCCGATCCGCGGGTCCGTTTTCAATTAAAAAAAATTGTTTTTGCTTGTTTACTCACCTAATCACCTTACTGACTTCTTTAATTCATACATCCAAAAAAAAAAAAAAAAACAATTCACCATAATGACTTTACGAACTCTTAATTTCTATACCCTCACCCTACATCTAAAGTCTGCCTTGAATCTTTCATTCACTTCACATAATAGTTGTTCATCCTCTTCATACCAGACCTTCTTCTTTTGCTTCGTATGACTTTTTTTTTTTTTGGTAATGAGCTATATAGACATTGTAGTTAGGGGTTGTGAATGCTAGTAATGTTTACGTACTTGGCTATTGAAATTGCTACTGGTGTATTAACTTTTTACTTTTATCATTTTGCTTTTTAAATTTTTGGTTTGGCTCATAACTTAGACCCCCATGGGATCCAGATCCAACCCGGACCCGTTGGATATGGAACTGGAAAACTGGACCCGTCGGATATGGATAGGATATGGATCTAGTGTGGAACATGCAGATCTGGATCTGGATCCTATTGGACCCGGCCGGTCCGATCCGCCCGTGCCATCCCTAGTCATTAGTACATAAACGAAGAACGAAAGGTGGAGCAACGTCCCAATTAATACATCCATTACTAGAACTACTATCAACTAGACCGGCCTTGGCAAGAGCATCCGCAACTGCATTGGCAGATCTTTTCTAAAAAACAATCTTCAAACGGGGAGAGCTTTCCAAGAGGTCCATACGGCCTACACTCAAATATAACGTTAGCAAATTGACCACAAGGCTAAGCCTTGCTCAAAATAGTAGTAACCGCATTAAGGCAATCAGAGGCAATAATAAAACGATTCATGGACGCAAGACCGGCCCTCAGACCCTCTCTAATGGCTAAGACCTCACCAACGAAGGGGTTAGGAGCAAGAAGCCGTCTAAACCAACCCTGCACCCACGAGCCCATGTCGTCCCAGGTCTTTGAGTACGTTCATAAGCCATGTTATTTCAGATGTACTGAGAGCCATGTTTTTCTTGAGATACCTAATAACCGTCTTTGCTGCTTATCAATGATCAGAGGCCGGACAACTTTGACTCGAATCTATGCTCCATGAAGCGTAAACATGATGGTATTAGGGTCTTCAATACATAAAGACTTTTCTTATCAAAGGATGAATGAACTTGCTCAACCATGAAGAAAATCAGTCTTATTTCCATATCTCAATGTTACCGCTACCTTTCTTTTTAACATTAACATACACCCTATTAAGTAAAAGTATTAAGTGGATATTGTATTACAGAAAATAATATTGTTGGGTTTGTGCCTTGATTCTGTTAGTCGCAACTTCGAACAACTATGCGGGGGGTCTGTCTTGGGCCTTATTAGGTCATTCTGTAGTAGCTAGGTCTTAGAGAGTATTATATAAACTCTCTAAGCCCCCCCTAGCAGTCATGCTTATCATACCTTCTGTATCTGTAATCTGAAAACTCCTCACATATCAATAAAACTCTGTTGATTATATCATGCTATGGCTTCATCATTTAGATGCTGGTTCCTGCACTGGTGCTTGTTTGAACTGCTGCCATTCAAGTTCCAGAAACTTCATCCTCTCCTCCTAGTCAGATCCTCGTCTGGATGTAACAAACTCCAGCTGACAACAACCTGCCAAAGAGTTAGTTACAAATATTTTTGTACAGATCTTTACTGTATATATATATACAAACACACATACTCTGTAAATTAAGTTTTGATCATATAATAAAATTTCACTTTTATTTACTCAAGTTGTTCATCATTAAGCTTAAGTAATTCTTTGCAATTTGATCTAGAATTCTATATACTAGAATTCAGTAAACTCTCTCCCTTCTGTCCTGTGGACGTAGCTAACACACCGTTAGTGGAGCACGTAAATCAGTGCGTTGCTTTCTTTATTGTTTTTTATTTGTCTTTCTTGCTTCTGTCGTAACAAATATTGTATAAGTAACGAGACCCAAAATAAAAACGTAGATGATCTGCCACGTTATTTTTGACGTTATAGAGCCGATTGCACATATTGAGTTCAAATTGATGTTATAAGTTGAGATTAGACTTGTTAACTAGTAATACAGAGTATTTCACAGTAAGAGACTAAGAAAGTCGATCAAATCTGATCTTGTTGTGTTAGACCGTTAGTCTTGGAGCCTTGTTGGATTTTTTTTGATAAGGTAAGAAAACTAGATTGATCATCTGGGATATGATCTATTATCTCATCCTTTTGAATGAGAGAGGTAAGTTGAAACCACCGGCTTTCAAACCAACTCGAAAAAGTTGGACATAAATGTCCAATAGCAGCCATTAAGTCAGTAACTTTGTTGGCTTCACGAAAGTAATGTTTAATTACCACTTCATCGAAAAATGAAGTATTAGTCAGTAAATATGTATTGTATTTTATGTTGATATTATCCTCCTGTATTCTAGGCTAGTATTATCTCGTAAATAGTTTTATCTTGTATTCCGTTCACACATGTACACATGTTATATATACCGTATCAATGAAATACCCTACTCAGGGATTCAATCATTTACATGGTATCAGTTACCTAGGTTTTCTATCAAAAAAAAAAAAAAAAAATTTAATCATCTCCTCCCATTCCCTCTCGAGCTACGGCCATGGTGGAAGAAAACAAAGACACAGAAACCTCCGGTGGCAACTCCGACAAGCCTGGATTGCACCCTGTTTACTCCGTCAATAATATCCTTCACAAAGTGCGAATGCTTGACGGCGTTAAAATTACGTACTCATCGTGGGTAAAACTGTTTACCCTTCACGCAAGACGCTATAAGGTCTCTCATCATATTGATGGGACTCGTCCTCCGGCTGCTACCGACCCCAATTACGCGGAATGGTGTGAAATTGATGCACACGTTCTTCAGTGGATCTACGGCTCCGTTTCTGAAGATCTCCTCCTTCGAATTCTTGAGACGAATTCCACCGCCTACGAGGCCTGGACCCGTCTAAAGAACCATTTCCACAATAATAAAGGGGCTAGGGCTGCAGCGTTGGAGCATGACTTCACCAATCTTACGCTTGTTAAATGCGACTCCATGGATGACTATTGCCAGAAATTGAAGGACCTTGGCACACAATTAACCGATGTCGGTAGTACTGTTTCCGATCAGAGGTTGGTGTTGCAATTGGTTCGTGGACTTCCATCTTCCTATGACACTGTCGGGGCATATATCAATCAAATCTTACCCGAATTCGAAACGGCTCGGAGTATGCTGCAGTTAGAGGAGCACCGCCGGTCTGCGCGCATCGAGGACAGTAATGCTGCCGCCACTGCCTTGGCCGCTCCTGCTGTCGCTCCACCTAATAACTCCAGTTGGTCAGAAGGGTCGAATGGGTTAGGGAATACGGGTCAGTGCAATCGCAATAATGGTAAGTAGTCGGGTTACAAAGGGAAACAAGGCAGAGGCGGCGGTGGTTGGCACAACCAGCAGCGCGGGGGTGGAAATTCCACCGGTGGTCGCCCGCCCATGACTCAGACATGGGTCGCCGCTGGTCCGCCGCAGTTTTGGCCTATGCAGTGGGTTGTCCCCCCATGCCCATATCCGGCTCAACAAGGCTGGGTTAGCCCATGGCAGCCTCAGCCTCGGGGTCCGCAGCAAGCGCAGAGTCGATTTCCGCAACAAGGTCAGAAAGGTCATGCGTATGTTGCGAGGACAAACGGGTTCGACCCGACGCAATTGAGTCAGGCGTTCCAGACAATGGCACTTTATCAACATGAGGACACCAATTATTATATGGACATGGGAGGCTCTTCACATTTGACATCCGAGTCAGGTATGCTTTCTCCCCCGTTTAATAAGAGTAAAATTCGGTCTATTTATGTTGGTAATGGCAAGTCAATTTCGGTTCAAGGATCTTACAATACTACCAATCTACCATAACCACTCCCACCCGAAGCTTTACACTTAAAAACGTCCTTTATACCCCACAGATAATCAAAAATTTAATCTCTGTTCGACAATTCACCAAAGACAATAACGTGACTGTCGAGTTTGACCCTAATGGTTTTTCTGTGAAGGATATCCGGACTGGGAAAATTCTAATGAGGAGCAATAGCACCGGTACTCTCTATCCCGTGTCACCTATATCATCGATAGAGCCGCCCCATGCCTTCCTTGCTGAGTCATCCTCCGACCTATGGCACCCTCATTTAGGCCATCCAGGTCATAATATTTTAGATTGTCTTAGAAATAAAAATACTATCAGTTGCAATAAGGAGCGTCGCTCCAAATTATGTCATGTTTGTCAAATTGGCAAGCATAAACGTTTACCATTTTTTTCGTCGCATTCTATGTCTTTAGCACCATTTGATATTATTCATTGTGATTTGTGGACTTCTCCTGTCTTAAGCAAAAGTGGATTTAAATGCTACATGATCTTAATCGATAATTTTTCTCAATATGTCTGGATTTATCCTCTTAAGCTAAAATCAGAGGTGTTCTCTAAATTTCTCCAATTTCGTAACTATGTTCACACACAATTCGAAAAAGTAATAAAAGCTTCCAATGCGATATGAGACGAGAATTTGATAACTCCTCTTTTCACCGCCTGTCCACTGAAAACGGACTCATACTCCGTTTCTCCTGTCCTCACAAAACGGGAAGGCCGAAAGAATGATTCGTCGCCTTAACGAAATTGTCCTTGCCCTCCTAGCCCACGCGTCACTCCCTCCACATTTCTGGGTCGAAGCCCTCCATACAGCTACATATCTCCACAACATTTTACCCTCCCATCTTCTACAATATCGATCCCCTGCTTCCGCTCTCTTCCTTCGCCAACCAACATATGACCATCTTCGCGTGTTCGGTTGTCTTTGCTATCCTAACCTCTCCGCCAACCGAGACCACAAACTTCAAAAACGATCCACCAAATGTGTCTTCCTAGGCTATCCACCCAATTACCGAGGGTACCGGTGTCTTGATATTGCTACAGGTAAAATCATTTTGTCTCGGCACGTCACGTTTGATGAACATGTCTTTCCTTACGCTACCACATTCACTCCCCAACCGATCTCATATAGCTTCCTTGAGCCTGATGACTCCTCCCTTCCCCACGACTACTTTACCTATCCCCAACCACCACCCGCTGCCACACCACAAACCCACACACCGCCCATGACACCTCCTCCCTACGCCTCTCCCACAAACAACCCCGACCCTGCTACCTCACCTTCCACTCCCATGGCCTCACTTACGTCTCCCACAGCCTCCCCTGCTACCGCCACGACCTAACCATCGACCCCCACCCCACCTCCCCCGCCACCGACCACCTCCTCCACCAGCCCCTCACCACGGCATGGCCACCCGCGCCCATCATGGCATTTTCAAGCCCATTGACCGCCTCACTCTTGTAGCTACAAATGCCGACACTTCATCCCCCATACCAAAATCCCCCACCACCGCTCTCTTTGATCCGAATTGGCGGGCTGCCATGAATGCTGAGTATAAAGCTCTTATTGACAATGACACTTGGGAACTCGTTCCTCGACCATCGGATGCTTATGTGATTCGATGTATGTGGCTTTACCGTCACAAATTTCGCTCGGATGGTAAATTAGAGCGCTATAAGGCGCGCCTTGTGGTTAATGGCAAAACGCAGCAGTTAGGTGTTGATTGTGACGAAACTTTTAGCCCAGTTGTCAAACCTGCCACCATACAAACGGTTTTGAGTCTCGCCGTGTCTCGAGCCTGGTCTATACACCAACTTGATGTTAAGAATGCTTTTTTACATGGTAACTTACTTGAAACCGTCTATATGCACCAACCCCCTGGCTTTGTTGATCGTTCTGCCCTAGGGGTGTTAATGAGACGAGACAGCTCGCGAGCTATTCGAGATTGGCTCGGTCAAAATCACAAAGCTCGGCTCGTGCGAGCTCGTCTCGGAACTCGGGCTCGGCTCGAGAGCTTAACGAGTCAAGCCGAGCAAAGGCTGGCTTGACTCGAAAAGTTCGCGAGCAACTCGAATTTGTGTGATTACATAAGATATTACTGATATTTTATAAAAATATTTTATCATAATTATGTTTTTGTATCACACATATCAAATGTCTCGCTGATTTGCCAAATATTTTTACATATAACCCTTGAGCCTTGTTATTGAAAATATGGAAAGAAAACAAATAAAAAAAATAAACAGTTTTATATAGGCTCGATTTGGGCTCGAGTTTGGCTCGAACTCGCGTTAAAGCTCGCAAGCTTTATAACGAGCACATTTTTTTCAAGCTCGGGTAAGCTCGAGATCGGCCCGAGCTCGAGTTTTGGTTCTTGAGCACAAGCCGAGCAAGGCCAAGCTCGGGCTCGGCTCGACTCGTTAGCACCCCTATTCTGCCCCTTCCCATGTGTGCCGTTTAAAAAAATCTTTATATGGGTTGAAACAAGCACCCCGGGCATGGTATCAACGGTTCGCTAATTATATCATATCTAGGGGGTTTCATAGTAGCAAGTGTGATGCTTCGCTCTTCATATATCAACATGGGCCGAATATTGCTTATCTCCTTCTGTATGTTGATGATATTGTCCTTACTGCATCTAGCACTGCTCTTCTGCGTACCATTATTGCTGCCTTGTCTAGTGAATTTGCCATAACCGATTTGGGCAAGCTACATCATTTTCTTGGTATCACTGTCTCGCTCACGAAAACATGTCTATTTCTTTCTCAAAACCAGTATGCCAAGTCTATTCTTGCCCGTGCCTCTATGTCAGGTTGTAATGCGTCTGCCACTCCTGTCGATACATCGTCCAAGCTCAGTGTCGGTGACGGTCCTCCTGTCGCTGACCCTGGCTTATATCGGAGTCTTGCAGGTGTGTTACAGTACTTGACCATAACACGACCGGATATCACCTACGCGGTTCAACAATTATGTTTATTCATGCATGACCCACGAGAACCGCATTTGCATTTTATGAAACGCGTGCTACGGTATGTTTAAGGTTCCATGGATCTCGGCCTTACTCTCTCTGCCTCTAAGTCTCACTCCCTTATTGCTTATTCTGATGCTGACTGGAGCGGCTGTCCTGATTCTCGCCGATCCACTTCTGGGTATTGTGTGTTTTTGGGTGATAATCTCATTTCATGGTCGTCCAAACGGCAAGCTACAGTGTCTCGGTCCAGTGTCGAGGCTGAATATCGAGGGGTTGCCAATGCCATTGCTGAAACTAGTTGGATCCATAATCTACTTCTTGATCTTCATATGCCGATTCAACAGACCACTCTTGTCTATTAGACAATGTTTCAGCCGTTTACATGTCCAGCAACCCCATACAGCACCAACGCACGAAGCACATTGAGATTGATATACATTTTGTTCGTGAACAGATGCAGCTTGGTAAGGTCCGCATCCTTTATGTCCCTTCCTCTTATCAGTATGCCGATATTTTCACGAAGGGACTTCCGCGCCAATTGTTTAATCAGTTCCGGACCAGTCTTTGCGTTCGTCCCCCTACCGCTACAACTGAGGGGGTGTATTAGTCAGTAAATATGTATTGTATTTTATGTTGATATTATTCTCCTGTATTCTAGGCTAGTATCTCGTAAATAGTTTTATCTTGTATTCTGTTCACACATGAACACATGTTATATATACCGTATCAATGAAATACCCTACTCAGGGATTCAATCATTTACATGAAGGTTTAGTTTCACATCTTTGATAATACTAGAAATTTCCCAAAGAATTTGTTAAGTACCTCGAATTGAGTTAATAACACATAAATTATCACCTTTTACGATTGTTTAAATGTTTCTATAGTTTATATATAAGTAATGAAAATACCCATACACATAAAAAATTTTCTCCGTATGGAAAAATTCAGTAACTCTCCTATATGACCGTCCTATAGCATATGACGGATCCAATAGAAGAGAATGGCCCAATAAGAAGAGGTTAATTGAAAACAAATGTATAAACTTCCGTCCACCATCACCACTATCCACACCTGCACTCCTCACCATTCACCAATCACCATAACTTCACTCCGGGTTCTATTCATCGTCAACTCCTCCACCGCTTCTACAGTCCACGACCTCACTCTCACCACCTACTCCGTCTCTTCCGAAGTCTACATCCCCGCCGCCTTCGCGATTGTTGTAGTTCTCTTCGCAAGTGTTCGACTCTTTCTCTCCTTTTACCAGTTAATGAAAACTAAAGAAATTGTGTTGATTGTTAACTCCAACACCAACTACCCAGATTTGTAAACTAAAATTCAATGCTTCAATAATTTAAACTTAAATACTCAAATTTTTATGTTGAAAACTTTGAATTTTAAGTTGAAAGTTATGAGTTTCAAGTTAACTTAAAACCTTTACCTAGTTAATTCGCCATTTTAACTGACCTACATGGGCTAAACATCCAAAAGTTTTAACTTCAATACTCCCAATTTTAACTTGAAGACTCCATATGACTATGACGAAAACTAAAGTTTCTATATTGCTTCTTTTTGTTACAAAATTCGTATATTGTATTATTTTTGTCAAATACGGTTTTTAGAGTAATGACTGCCAATTTTAATTTGGAAACCAAATATTTTACGGAGGAACTAACAAATTTATGGTCGTGAAACATATATTTGTGTGGAGGATGTCGATGTATGAGGCCAGAGCCGAGGTTGCGAACCATAGGTTGCATCAATGGCGGAATCTAAATTGGGGTGTAGTAGAAGGAGAACAAATTTACTGGCTAAGAGAAGGAAGCGTAGAAGTAGTACAGTAGCAGTGGGGATATAATCAGTTTCTACTTTCTTGTAAAATAAATTTGTTGGGCTTTTACTTGGTGGATTGGTCTTATGTAAAAAGACGGTCTTATCTAACAATTTGTGGGAAAAATTATACTCTTCGTTTTTAGGATGGACTAGCCCAACTACAATTGTGGTACAACAAAAATAAATCCACATTCTTTACTCTAGATAATCAATAACATCAAACTTGTAATAATTTAAGCATCTACAATGATAAGCTTTAATTCCTTTTAACTTAATTTACTATGACAAAATTTCTAGCCATATCATATTGCTTCTAAATTATATGCTTCTTCAATGGTAAGTTACAACCATTGTTGTTAAACTCCCGATCCGGATCGTAGGATCTTACGATTCTACGATCCAAAAAGTGCCAACCGATCCCGATCCTAGGTAGGATCTTAATTTTGTAGGATCTTACGATTCAACTTGTCTCAAATTTTTAAAAGTAGAATCTTAACCCGATTCTACGTTCCTACGATTATACGATCCGATCCTACATTATTAACATGTCAATTTTTTCAGTTACTAAACGTCTATATACGACTTTAAGATAGCAAATTCTATAAAATAGAACAATAGGTGGGCCCATGATAAGAAAATAGTGTTTTGAGATTTAAACACGACATCTTTATCATATTTTGATACCATAATTATGTATTTTAGTTAATTTGTAGGATCTTACGATTCTACGATCCGATCCTAGTAAACTCATCGATCCAAAGTAGGATCCCGATCCTAACAACATTGGTTACAACTATTTTGTAGCTTGAAATCCTTAAATGGTTCCACAAAAACCCAACTATCCAATAGAAAGTAAGCTATTCAATTTTCAAGCATGTAGCTTGTTGGAGCGGTGTTGCTTGCAAGTCCAATGATATAGCTTAGAGATTTACTTGTAATTTTTAAAAATTACAAGCTAGTAGCTAGCTTAAATGAGCCCACAACAAAAAACAACCAATAGCAATTTAGTTGGACATTTTTCATTATTCAAGCTAGTATAAATGTTAAATTAAACCATTGTAATAGTTTGGTAGCTCAAAATAATTGTAGCTTAAAATATGATATGGCAAAGATAAGTTAGTTGCAACTAGCTTACCATTGGACTTGTTCAGCGGGTTATTTTTTGGTTGCTCCAATGGTACGCACGTAGCTTGACAATTTACATAAATTGCACGTAAATCCCTCTACTATTCATTGGGGATGCTCAATAATAATAATCAAATATTCATTCTAATAGTCTACACAATGATAGAACGAGTCAATAAACAATTCTCTTTAATGGTAAATTATAATATATTGCTCACATTTCAACGTTAGAATAATGACATTTAATCCGTCTCCAGCTTATAACGAAAGTGCCCGTCTTCAATAAATGATTATTGGTGCTAGTCATATATGTTGTGTTCCCTGGATATCCTTAATTTCGAGATTACAACTTGCTTACCATTATATTAAGTAAGCTAGTCTTATTAGACTTTTCTTTGATCACATTAACAATTTTTTGAGGGTTTCTGTAACGAGCGCTTTTCCTTGCTATCAACTAGCCCTCGTCCTGATCAACTTGCTTACCATTATATGCTTCTGATTTTGATTTAGTTTAGGTTGGATGGATCATTTATCATATTTCGAGAATAATTAATAACGAGAGTGTAAATCCAAACAAACACTATTTTGACCTTAATGGTGTATATAACCCTTTGTTGTAACATAAATATCCTTTGTGCTACTATATTCGTTGATAATACGATTGTAAGAGTGCACTAATTTTAATTCCGACGTTACTATTAGACTCGACAACGGCTATTGGCGTGTCATACTCACTAATTAATAGGTCGTCGGTGGTCTTGACGAGAAAAGTCACGTTTATTAGGACAAATGCATAATGTGACTAGTCACATTTTCTAGAATTTGACATAATTTGTCTTTGTAATCTCGAAATTAAGGATATCCAGGGAAAACATAGCATATACGACTAACACTAATTCTCATTGAAGATGACACTTTTCATTACAAGTTGAATACGGGTCAAATGTTATCATTATAACGACAAAATGTGAACATTTTAATGATAAACTGTATAGCTTACAAAATTGTTCAGACAACTTTTTATCTAAAAATGATTACATTTTCGTTTTAAAATGAATCACATTTTATCCCGTCTTTAGGTTGTGATGAAATGTTACCAATTTTCAGTAAAACTTACTAATATGACTAGTCCTATAGGGCTGCTTTATAATTATAAATAAACTCCAAAAGCTTGTGAAGATTATACAAGTACATTGAGTATGAAATATTTTCTCTTAGATGTACCATGTTACCTACCTAATTTTAGTTGAACAATAATTATTTCATATGTAAGATCGGTAGATACAAAACGGTCATATTTATCTTATATTATAAGTCTTGTTTATTGCTATCGGTAAATAAGGTACTCGGCGGTCTACTCATAATTTACAATTTTATTCTCGTTCATTGGATTTTATTAACTTTACTTATAGATCACTTATTACATGCTTACTTAGATCACAGTTTGATAATATAACAAATTTCACCCCCAAGACATATCATTGTAACTTACAACCGTTGTATAGAAGACTAACTGATATGTTTAATGAACCGGAACGAGAATTAGATTTAGACCATTTAATTATAACGATGCCAATTTAAGTGGAAATTTTTCTTCTTTGGAATAAATTGCAGTGGTTAGGCAGTTTTGACTTATATATTATTTTGTTTTGAATAGAAAGAAATTAGGCAGCAGATTGATCTAGAAAGCTAATCTTCAACGTTGAACTAGTTTTACACCTGAAATGCACGGTTGTTTTTCAAAAATGCAAGCAAAATTGAAGATTCAATAAAAAATTGATCACTAAGTATGATCAAAAACTTATATATAGGTAATTTCTGAAAGTTTATATTGGTTAATATTTTCCCGTACGGAGTAAAAACGTATAATGTATGATTTGTTGTATTAAATTTGGAATAACTAAAATAAAAAATCCCATCATTTAAAAACTTTCTTATATGAAGTGAAAATGAATAATTAAGTTGAAGTATAAAATATGGATGTCCTACAAAAAAAAAAGTTTTTTTTTTTCCAATCCCTTAAAATAGGGAACCAATAGAAATTTTTTAAAAGTCTTAACTTTTATACTAGGTAGATCTCAATATCTTTTATCATTAAAGAAAAATATTTAGTCTCGGCCGTTTTCCATCCTCGAGTCTTTGACCAACATAAATAATAAGTATTATGTGACCGATTTACTGAATTTCATAGAACTTTCAACAAATAAATTTCGATGAAAAATTAATGCACCTGGTTTCGAAATATGAAAACTTTTCAAATATTTTGGTAGTACTTCAATCAATTAAATACTTACGAGTAATTTTTTTATTTTATTTTATCTATTCCATTTTAGTATTAAGAGAGTTTTCTTAGAACGGTAGAATAATAAAACAAAGTCAAACTATATGCCACACACATAATAGGAATGGTCCCGGTAACATTCCATCTTACACTCCTATTTTATTAAGCCAAATCGGCCAAATATACTGGTAAAGCTGGTCATTAGTACTGGCTAACCCGCCCTTGACCCGTTATTTTAGATAATTTGGTCCGCTCCGGCTTGACCCGTTGTTGGCTCGGGTCCTAAATTTCCATTCCGGCTCGCCCCTGGCCCCAAAAAAAAATAAAAAAATAAAAAATAATACACAGGTCCACCAGCTCGACCTGCCCTCAGCCCGCCCTCCAACCATCACGGATTTGTCCCGGGTCAAACATACTCCCAGCCCGGCGCAACCTATAATACCCACCCTGTTAGGGACACGTTGACCATTGTTGACTGACCTTAGACACATGTCTAGACCTTTGGAAGCCTTACGAGTTCAACCTCTGACATAGTAACTTTCGGAGTTTAGGAAGCTCGATCTAGCGGGGGTTACTCGATCGAGTAGAGGCCACTCGATCGAGTAAGTCCCATACTCGATCGAGTAACTGGAGTTCAACTGTAAAATATAAATCGTGGCGTCATGAAACCAAAATCTTTTTATTCCATTTCTCCTAAACCTAGTTGCCGTCACATCTCTCTCATTCACCCATATTCATCCTTTTGGAGCCTTGTGAGTTGAGACACCATGGGGATGAGAAGCATGTGACGAGTAGCGGTCTTGTCGCCGGAATGTTATATATAGGTATGTCGTCATCATCATCACCATCGTCTTCCTTAGTTTTGGTTATGGTTGTGGTAGTAGTAATAGAGTTGTCATACTGTTTGCAATAGGTGGTCATGGTGGTTGTTTGTCGTCTTATGGTCGTATGCGGTATTGCTGCGGATTGCTAAAGGTAGGTTTTCCGACTCAGTACTGTTGGTTGTTAGTATGTTGATTGTAGTGTCTAGTTAGATTGGTATTGTTGTTGGAAGTGTGGATTGGTTGTTGTATGTTTGCCTCTAGTTCGCAAGATGTGCTCTCGGCTGAGTGGAGTCACTTGCAGGAGTGGCTTCACGCCCTTGATTCGCTCTTTGTGGAACCTGCCACAAAAGGGGATGTGCACATTAAGGAACATGGGTTTGCGCTCGGAATTTATGAGCGAGGCTTAGGTGGGAAAGGTTGCGGTCCCCGACTAACGGTGAGGATTATTGGTTGTGGCCGTAATCTGGCAGGACTTGTGTAATACCACAGTTTTCCTAAGTCTGCTACTCGGCCGAGTAAGTGTGTCGTGTGTGTCTGAATAGCTTTCTGCCCAGGAATACTCGACCGAATATGGGAATACTCGACCGAGTAGAGGATACTCGGCCGAGTATAATTTATACTCGACCGAGTATCCGGTCTGACGGGTGTTATTTCCGCGGTTTTGATTAAAGTGATTAGAGATTATATATAATCGTTCATCAGTTTCTAAACCCATTTATTCCAAAACATAAAATACGTTTCATTCTCCTCTAATCATCTTCATAAATTTCAAGCCAAGGTCGTCTCTTGTGGGTTCTAGCATCTTATTCCGTGTCAATCGCCGTAGTAAGTGTCTTATCCTTGTTGATCTATTGTTTTTCTTATAAGTTAACAAACCCTAGTTTGGGTTAATTTGAGGGTTTAGGGTTTGGTCATCATATGTGTGTTGATTGTTGATTATCATTGTTGTAGGTGATGATGTGGTATTTGTTATGCATATTGTATGATTGATTGCAACATAGTGGATTGCGAAAAGGTAGGGTTTCCCTACTCAGTTCCTGTTTAATTGATTTGAGATTATGTTGTATTGTGTACGATTGTTTGCCTACTGATCATCGTTGGTGTGTTGGTGCGGTGTTGGTGTGGTGATAGTGATGGTGTTGTGATGATTGTGGTGGAGTCACTTGCAAGAGTGGCTTCACACCCTAATTCGCCCTCCGTGGAACCCGCCACGGGAGGGGATGTGCACATTAAGGGACAGGGATATCACTCAGTGATGAGCGGGACTTAGGTGTGGATTGGCTGCGGTCCCCCAATGGCGGCGTGGATTACCTGTTACGATGGGTAATCTGGCAGGGTTAAACACTTCGGTGTGTAGTCGGTTACTGTGTGAGATCGGGAGACCGGGGGAGGAGGATGATCAGCTGGTTGCTTACTGTACTTGTCTTACTTTAATTATTCAGTAACTGACCCCGTTGTTGTTTTGTAAAATCTGTGGTGATCCATTCGGGGATGGTGAACAGATAGTGACAAGTGATGCAGTTGTTTAGCTTTGGGGCAGTCATGGGGAGTCATCTGTAACGCCCCGTAATTTCGGACCGTTAATATGTTTCGAAAATAATTTATTAATCAAATAAAATTTGATATTTAAGTATTTAAAGTAAAAATAATTCAAAGAAATATAATTTTATTATATTTTGAAGAAAAGTATTTATTTTGATAGTTTCGAGATCTTTAAAAATAGTTTAAACCGTGTAAAACTTTTTATTTCGAAATAAGGGCGTATCGGGGGGAAAATGACAATTCTTTTGAACATTGGGTAAACGAATTTGGAAATGGGTCGTATGAGTATTCAATTTTCTTGTAATCTCGTGTTTAAAAACTTTGGTCTTGTCGGAATTTGCATTTGACTTACGGTTTTAATTATTATCGAAACGAGTCAAAACCGACTTGAAAAATCCCGACTCAAACCTGCTCTTTCCTTTCTTTCTCCCCTTTCACGCGGCACTCCCCCTTCCCCTTCATTTTTTTCTGATTTCCTTATCTTCTTCAACCTTCTAATAAACACAAAACACCATTTTTCACAAAATCAAGCTAAAAATCGTCACAACTTCCTCATTTCTTATCGGATTTTCACGAAATTTACATTTTCGGAATCCTCTCGTCGAGATCTACAACCTAGTATGTTTTAATTTCAGTTTTCTTGAAGTTGTTTTAAGACGAATTTTCGGAAATTTCGGTGTTCATGCTTATTTATTGTGTTTTTATTGTTTATTTAGGTGAAGAATTGGAAGACGAGTTTGGGGACTCGTATATTGTCGAGGATAGCGGCTAGTGCTTGTTAGGGTTTGGGTTTTAAGGTGCTAATTGCTCATTTTTCTAGCTTAAGGTAACATATTTCGAGTTACTCGACGAAAGATCGTCACAATCTTTGTTGTTTTTGTATGTTTGGTGATTTTTGTTTGAGTAGAAATTTTCACATGATAAATTTGATGCATGCATGCTTAATTATGCCTTTTGTTAGTTTAAGTTAACAAAGTTGAATTGGGAACGATTAATTAGTGTTCAGACAATGTTATAATGAACAAAAATGGAAAAAAGAGAGGTGTAGGGGGCGAAGAGTTCCGAAAGCAGCAGCTCTAGGCAGCCACGGCTGGCCCGGGTCGGCCCGTTGCTTGTTTCGCGGTTTTCCATGCATTGTTCGTCATTTTAGGTTCATTAATGATATAATTAGAATAAGTAATGTATGGATAAACTTTTGAATTAAATCAAGTTAGTAGTAAAAATTATGTTAAAGGTAAAAATTATATTTATTTTGGTAGTTGCTCATGTTAGTATAGGTTAGAAAATGAAATTGTAAAGATTGGGCTCAGAATGAATTATATATCGATAATTGTAATGTTTTGTTGATTGTCTAAAACCGAGCCTTAGTCCCTTTGATCGATGCGATGTCGCTTAATTGAGTGATTGGTCACCGCAATTTAACCCGCACTGTCGCAGGGTCAGGGGTTGCGTTAAAAATTCGGTTGAATGAATTAGATAATCGGCCTTTTTCTTGCTTTAGGCTATTTATTATATCTCTATTTCACATGTGTAGTTAGTTGAATTTAAGTAGTTTCTTATATTGTAAAAACGGCCCTAGATTCCCCGAAGCCTTTAATATGGTTAATATTGTTAGAATTGGAAATTGGTATTGAGGATTCTGTTGGTTTATCTGCTGAATAGACATTTATATAGCCTTTCACATGATAGAATGTTAGCATTTAGGTTGGTAAGTTGGACTTTTTGTCCTCTTATGGTTAAGTGAGTGTCTTACTTGTCTTGTGTGGTGTGGGCTAAAGTATTCAAGCTGGGACTAGCTGGGACTAGGTCCTAGGTGAGTATTTCGGCCTTCATCATAGATAGGTCTTTATAGTCTTTGACGAGTATATGTTCACTGCTTGATAGCCTTTGTGTTCCTAACTAGTGGATTTATATCCAAGTTGGGGCATGACCTCGTTACTTATTTTGATAGTAAGTGGTCAGCTTAAGTACTAGCCAACCCTTTGGTGGACTCCTTAGGGTACTCACTTTGTTTTAGAAAAATTGTGGGTCTTGGGTGCGGTGGTGTGTATCCGCATGTCTAGGTCTGCGCAGATTTTAGGCTAGGGTTGTGTTGTGTCTTGGCCATGTTTTATTAATATTAACCGCTGAGCCAAGATACCGGTTCGATTACATTCCCTACCTCGTGGTATAGACTCGAGTTACAAAGTGACTATTGACCGTACTAAGAACTTATGCCTGTCTTTGATATATTGCCCTTTCTTGTTTGGTGATTCTATGAATCATAGAAGGTGAGATGCAAGCCGGCTATGGTTGATAGAGTTTGGATTACTACCTGTTATATTTTTCACATGATAGTTTAAATCAGTCAATTTAGCATTCATATGTTAGGATACTTGGAAATTAGATTAAATTTTCATATGGTTTACATGTTTCATTACATGTTACATTAATTTTGACGATTCGTGCCTGGGAGGACTCGAAGTTATTCCCCACTGAATTGTGGCTTTCGTGTTTGTATAAAATGCGATTGACAGGTTGTTGATGCTTTGTTGGGGTCATAGACGAGCTAGTGAGCATAAGGAACCTTGGACCTAGTTTTGGCTATTCTATTAGTAAACCTTTTAACTTTTGATTTTGTATAAAATTTGAAGGGACATATGTCTCCCTTTTCTATTTTGGGTTGTATCATTATGTATTTTCTTACCTTTAGCGGTGTTAAGTAAATTAGATTGTTAGCAATTGCAGGTTTTGGCACCCGCCTATTGGGAATGTTGGAGATGTTGTGATTGGTTTAGAAATTTTTTTGAAATTACAGGTTTTTATATAGTTGGACCAATTACAAACATATCCTACCAGTTTTTCCGTAGAATTTACGCGTTTAATTATCGGGTTGTTTAAGGGTGTCACATCATCACACAAGCTTACTTTTCGCTGTCAAGAGTTTTAGTTGTCTTTTATAGTTGTTGATTTTATAATAGTACTTTAGTTGGAATTTATTTGAGACGATGTAAACATTACTCTTTTGTACTTTAATAAATGTGTTTTGGATTGTTGCTTTTGATATACTAACCTTGAGCAACCGAGATAGTAACAATCTTTCATGCTAGAGTAGTCCTTGGTAAGGTACCTTGGTATGAGGGGGTGTTACAACTTGACCTTCGGGCAGTTAGAGGAGTGTTGAGGATTGAAAGAGGTGTTGGGTGTATCTAGTGTTGTATATTCCCTCAGTTAGTGACCTTGTGTAGTGTGTCTGTGTTTTCTTTTTGTGTTGTGTCTGCCGTGATCCATTATGGTAAGCAGTCGATCTTAGCAGGTTGATCTGTGGAGCTTAGATGGGTGTTTTGGAGGGACGAGTCTACCACGAGTCATGGAAGAGATAGTATCACGTAGTTGTTAGTTGTCATCAGTTGTATTTTTTTTATTTTGTCGAGTAACTTGAAATAAACTTAATTGTTCTTCTATTGACGTTTGATATTTACTATTCCTCGGGCAACCGATATGGTAATGTCCTTATCTACTAGGGAAGGTCTTGTTAAGGCTTCTTGGTAGATGGGGGTGTTACACAGCCAAGCCTGCCCCTCCCTCTGCCGGTTCAGGTCTCACCATAAGTCACATCTGTTAAATGTTGATTAAATATATATTATGACTTGGTCTAAAACAAACTAGACTTATTAGCAAGCCCGATTAAGCATTTACATAAGAAAATAACCAGTTGGTTTCTCTTAATATTCAAACATTTTAATATTAAGAGAAACCAACTTGGGAGCAAGGGTGGAGTCTAGTGGTTAAAACGTAGGTGAAATTCCTAGGAGACCCTGGTTCAAACCTCTTTAAGAGAAAAATCTTATAGAACATTCTTGGCCCGAGTCCATGCTTAATAGACTTCCAGCTTGTCACCCTCAGATGGCTTACCTGGTATAGGTGGTTTGCAGGCTATCACATACACTTGAGGGTTTACCAGTGCGCACCGAAGGTAGCAGCCGCGGGTTCCTTCGTCACCAAAAATAAAATAAAAAATATTAAAACAAGTTAAGTTTCATCTCATTTGTGCATATAAGTCACATCTCTTATTTTTTCTTATGCATTCTACTTTTGTCTTATTTATAATACCTGACCCGTATTAAAGTTAAGATAGGTATACCCGTTTTAAATAAGAATTTGTGGCAAACAAATTAAGCTTGATCTAACTTAATTATAAACGCCAAGTTCGGGCAAGATACACTTTTACCAACTTGTACTTTTTTTTTTAACAATTTGGCGCAAAGACTAACTTTTTTTACCAACTTTGCATAAATTCACTTTTTTTTTTTACCAATTTGACACAAATCAAACTTTTTCTTACCAATTTGAGAAGAGATCTTACTTTTCTTTTTTTTTACCGATTTGGTCATTAGGCCAAACCAAATCTGAACCCCGTTGTTATCTATAGGATTACAATTTATTACCCAAGATTTATTAGTAGAATTACAATTTGCTTTGATCCAAGGTTGAAGAGGAAGGGTGTAATACCTCAGATATTTGAGTTGTTGGGTACTCTATCGAGTAGGACTTACTCTGTCGAGTAAGTCATTGACGGATTATAGAATACATTTTGCTTTGAATGTACTCGATCGATTAGGGGCAACTCGATCGAGTAGGCGGTACTCGATCGAGTACGTTAGTTACTCGATCGAGTAAGTCATATTTACAGATTTTCGGCTGGGTTTGATAGTAAAACGTGGAGAGTTATTTAATTTTCTATCGACAATTCTTATCACTTTTACTTTTACTTTTCTAAACCTTTCCCAAAAGAAAAACAAACCGACGTTCAATCCTCTTATCTCTTAACTATCAAATCAAAGCTAGGGTTGTCGGATTTCTGAGATCGTCATACCTTTGTGATTATCATCGTTTGAGTAAGATTTGTATGTTGTGATTATGTCAAATAGTGAATGTTGGTTAAACCCTAATTGGGTAATTTGGGGGTTCTTGGGAGTAATTGTGTAGTAGATTTGTAATTATATGATGATTGTTTATAGGAGGTGATTTATTAAAGGCAGCTTTTTGATCCGATGCATTTGACTGTTGGTGATTCCGTCTCAGGTAGGATTTCCCTACTCAGTTGACTGTGTAAATAAGTATAAGATGGCATGATTGTTTTACTGGCATGATTACTGTTATCGTTACTTTAGTTTTGGCATGTTTATATTGGTATTGTGGTATTTGGTTGTAATTGTATGTGGTTCCCGAGGTGCGCCCTCGACTGAAAGGAGTCATTTTCAGGAATGGCTTCATGCCCTTGATTCGCCCCTTTTGGTTCCCGTCACAAGGGGGATGTGCACATTAATAGACATGGTTTATTCGCTCTAGGGTTTTAAGCGGGGCTTAGGTGGTACAGTTGCGGTCCCCACTGGCGGAGTGGAATATTTGTTGCATGGGTATTCAGGTAGGGCTAAACACTTTAGTGTGTACTCGGGTGATTGGTGATGAGATGGTGTTGGAGTAATGTGTTTGTGTGATTGGATGTTGTTGTTTATATACCTTGTTTATTCAGTAACTGACCCCGTTTAAATGTTTTGAAACTATGGTGATCCATTCGAGAATGGTGAGCAGTTGATTAGCAGGTATTTCTTTGGAGTACGCGGGGGATCTAGCTGCGGATGGAGTCATCACTAGTCCAAGTCTTTTAGTCTGTTGTTTGTTATGAATGTTTTTATTTTAGTTTCGATTTCAGTTTGAGACGATTGTATTTTATATTTCAGTTTTGGTTAAGTTGTATGCACATTAAACTTTCACACTTAAAGTATGTTTCTTTATGGTCTCCTTTGGTTACTATACCTCGAGTAACCGAAATGGTAGCATCTCCATGTGCTAGGATGTTCTTGGTAAGGCACCTTGGTGTATGAGGGTGTTACAAAGTGGTATCAGAGCGACGATTTTGGTACCTGTAACCAATGAGCCCAATGAATGCAGTGAGTCAAGTTAAAATGAACCCGGGAGACGTCCTAAAGTCGCGAACTTGCCCTTGCAACTTTGTACTGGTCACTATGTGGTGTCATTGTAACACCCCCATACTCCAAGTGCCTTACCAGGACTACTTAATGCATGAGAATGCTACCATCTTGGTTATCTGAGACAATGTATATCAAATAGACAATAAAGAAACGTACTTAAATAAATAAGTTTATAGTGTTACAAGTCCCAAAATCCAAACTGGTAAAATAAATACAACTGTTCCTCAAAACTGTCAAACCAACTAATGTAATAGAAGTTCATTAAATAGCGGAAGACTCTAGTGACTCATGTGATGATTCCATCCCAGCTATCCCTCGTGCCAGCCAACTCATACCTGCTCAATAACTGCTCACCATCCCCGAATGGATCACCACAGTTTTTAGAACAATTAAACGGGATCAGTACTGATTACACAAAAAAATACAGCTGAAACAATATACAATCCAAGCTAATAAACCCATCTTCACCACAACTCCACACACCTGACTACACACTAAAGTGTGTAGTACTGCAAGAATACTCATCGCAACAAGTATTCCACACCGCCAGTGGAGGACCGCAACCGTTCCCACCATTCATTGAAGCATATGTATATACTTCAATGTTCTCACACCCTTCAGGTAATGCTAAGACTGGAGCTGTGGTCAAATGCTCCATTAATGTTTGGAACTTTGTCTCACAACTTTCATCCCAATGAAATCTGTTCTCTTTCCTCATCAACGCTGTCATAGATCTGGCTATCTTAGAAAAGTCTTTTACAAACCGACGGTAGTACCCTGCCAAACCCAAGAAACTCTTGATCTCTACCACATTCTTCAGTGCTTCCCACCGAGTGACTGCCTCTATCTTTGCCGGATCCACAGCTACTCCCTTCTTTGAAATCACATGCCCCAAATAGGCAACCTCCTCGAGCCAGAACTCACACGTAGACAACTTTGCATATAGCTAATTGTCACGAAAAGTCTGAAAAACTAACCTCAAGTTCTCCTCATGCTCATCCTTAGTCTTAGAATAGACTAAGATATCATCGATGAAAACCACCAGAAACCGATCCAAAAACCGACTGAAGACCCGGTTCATCAAGTCCATAAGCACTGCAGGTGCATTAGATAACCCAAACGGCATCACAACATACTCATAGTGACCATACCTCGATGTAAAAGCCGTCTTCGGTATGTCCTCATCCCTAATCTTCAGCTGATGGTAACCCGACCTCAAATCAATCTTAGAAAATCCCGCTGCTCCGTTCAACTGATCAAACAAATCATCTATCCTTGGCAAAGGATACTTGTTCTTCACTGTAACCCTGTTCAGCTCTCTGTAGTCGGTGCTCCCCACGGTGATACACTAGGTCTAATGTATCCCCTATCAATCAAATCATCCAGCTGTTTCTTCAGCTCCTCCAACTCCTTAGGAGCCATGCGGTACGGGGCCTTAGAGATTGATCTCGTCTCTGGTTTCAACTCCACACTGAAATCGATCTCCCTCTTTGGTGGTAAACCTGGTATCTTATCTGGAAAAATATCTGGAAACTCTCCCACCACTAGAATCTGCTCAACTGTCGGACTCACCATACTATGGTCTCTCACATGGCATAAGATCAACGGACACCCCTTTCTTAGATAACACTTCAATGTCACCGCTGCAATCACCTTGACTTTGGTTTGACAACAAATCCACGATAAGACACACCAACTTCCTTAGGACCTCTCAAACAGACTCTCTTTTAGCGACAGTCTATTCTAGCTTTATACTTACCCAACCAATCCATGCCAACTATCATCTTAAAACCATCCATAGGAAACTCTAACAAGTCCACTGGTAGGTCAACCTGCCCAACTATCATAGATACACCCTTATACAACCTCCCACAAGATACAAACTCACCCGAAGGTATAAAAACTCTCTTTTACAGACTCAAACTATCTCAAACCCAAAAGCTTAGCATGACTCAATGATACAAATGATTGTGACGCCCCAGAATCAAACAAAACAAAGGTAAAGACTCCATTAACAAGAAAAGTGCCCGTGATTATGTGAGCATCTTCCTCAGCTGCTTTCTTCTCCATCATGAAGAGCTTACCACTTGTCTTCTGTCCACCTCCCTGGACAGTACTGGTAGAAGTAGACGGCTTAGCAGCCGACCCCTGGTTGTTGTTCGTTGTTGGTCTCTAATATGAATTATCGCCATTGCGGTTAGCCCCACTGTTGTTGTTGTTGTTGTTGTTGTTGTTGTTGTTGTTGTTGTTGTTGTTGTTGTTGTTGTTGTTGTTGTTGTTGTTGTTATTGTTGTTGTTGTTGTTGTTGTTGTTGTTGTTGTTGTTGTTGTTGTTGTTGTTGTTGTTGTTGTTGTTGTTGTTGTTGTTGTTGTTCTGACCACCCTGATTGTTCTATGACCCAGCCGGCCTGTTACTAGCATAACTCTGAGACGGACCCTGAGAGAAACTCCCTTGTGACTGCCTCTGAAAACCTCTGCCCACAGCACTGGTACACTCATGTATCTTGTGGCCCACACCACCATGGTTAAAGCAAGATAACCCCAAGCTGCTACTACCACCACCGCGGCCACGCCCATAAGAAGCTCCACCACTGAACCCCGATCCCGAAGAGTAAGCCCTCACCTATTTATGATTGCCCCTCTTGTAACTAGATTATCCACCACCCTCGCTCTTAGCCTTCCTCTTCTCAGAAGCTCTCTCCCTATTCTCCTTAGCCATCTCTACCAACCTCTCAGCTCTCCCGACACTTTCATATACCTCCTTAACATCAGTAAGGACTCCTAAAGGCAGCTTCTCCATGATCTTGGGTGTAAAACCCTTCTCAAACCTCAATGCCAAGTTCTCCTGACTCAGCCCCATATCCTCTGCATACCTAGACTTCTCATTAAACTTGTGATAGTACTCAGCTACTGTCATATTCGGAGCCATCTTGAAGTCATCAAACTCATCCCTCAACTTACTACGGACATGTTTCGTCACAAACTCTTGACGCATAGCCCTCTTGAAATCACTCCAAGGTATAGCATACATCCCCTGTTTCACATATAGGTCTAAAGAGCTCTCTCTAACCTTATCCCACCATTCTCCAGCCGCATCCTTCAAGTAGAACGCAGCTTATTCCACTCTAAAATCCTCAGGGCAATGAACCACATTCAGAATGTTCTCCATCTCTCTATGCCAATTATCAAGCAAAATTGGCGCACCTGTTCCCATATACTCTTTCGGGTTAAACTGAGCTATGTTGATACTCATTTTAGCGAAATACACCCCAACCTCCTTATCCTTCCCAAACTTCTTTAAAGCATCAGTGAGCGCGTCCTGGTGCTCTAGCATCTTAATTATCTCATCAATGCTCATATTCTCAGCCCTTACATACAACGCATTTCTCTTTGGCGCCATCTTTGCACTATATAAGAGAAAGGTAAACATAAACACACATCCCATATCTCAAACACGTATATGACCTGTGCAGAACCTACTCGAACGAGTAACACGACCTACTCGATCGAGTTGAGACCACTCGATCAAGTTACCCACTTACTCGATCGAGTGCCTCGACTCCAGAACCTGACCAGAATTCATCCAAAACCTTACTCGATCGAGCCACATATTTACTCGATCGAGCTGACCCCACTCGATCGAGTGCCCCTACCAACTCGGTCAAGTGCCTAAAAATAGTACACTCACTACTACAGATACAGGCTATAACAACGGTTAAAAACCATTGTTATATAAAAAAGCGGACGTTGTTAAAGCGTCCGTTGTAAAAGGTTTTAACAACGGTTGGTTTTCTTAAGGAACCCGTTGTTAAAACTATTAACAACGGTTTTAAGTATAAAAACCCGTTGTGGAAAGTGTGACTCAATTTTGGTGGGAAAGTTATAACAACGGTTGTAATATACAAAACCGTTGTTATAACTAAAGACAACAGTTTTTTTATAAATAACCGTTGTTGTTTGTTCTTAAAAAATAAAAAATAATTAAATTAAATATTACTAGATGCATGCATAATTACGGCCCGTTATAATTCCGATGCATGCCATTATTACTGCCATCCCTGTGCATATGAACGGACAATATGGAATAAGAAGGGCTAGTAATAAGATTTGAAGCAGCATTGAGAGATATGATGATGATTATAGCACAACTTCCTAACATATATATTAATTAAAAAACAACTCAAACCACACATTGCTTAGTATAAATACATGCATTATCTCAACTAACATTCCATTATCTCACTATATACATCTCCAAACCCTAACTGCTGAAACAAACTCCAAATAAATTAACCCTACTTAATCTTTCAAAACAAACTCCAAACTCAAATAAAATGAATGATATCATCCTTAAGACTCTTACTATGATCGAGAACAACAACAGTTTCATCCGTCGGTTACTCCACATTGAGGAAAGTTTCAGGAGCTACCTTGCGGATGCTCGATCCATTCTGAAGGACGCCAAAGAAGATGGCTTGACGGAGCAGCAGCAGTTGCAGCTATATAACGATATAGCAACTGCTGAACGGAACCTTCAAATAGCCAAGGAGGAGAGGACGGATATCATAGAGGAGAATAAGACCCTCTGTGAAAATATAAGAATTGCATTTTTATTAATGTAATTTTTTTTTAATTTATGTATTTATTATATATATATATATATATATATATATATATATATATATATATATATATATATATTAATTATGTTTATCATGCATTCCTCTATATCATCTTGTCTCTTCTTGGTTTTAGTTTATTTAATTTGTTTTACTAGCTAATTAAGCGAATAATACTTAAAGAAATAACATAATGGTCGATAAAAACTAACAAATACACATGAAAATGAAATAATTAGAAAAAGAAAATAATGACGATGAAAGTCGATGAAACCAACAGTGACGGCGAGATTTACCTGATAATTAGACGATGAAATCAACCGTGACGGCGAGAAGATAAAGAGACGATGAGAAAGAGAGAAAGAGACGATGAGAAAGTGTGTGTTTTGTGTTTGTGTTTGTGTTTGTGTTTGTCTGCTGGGTTTGTGTTTGTGTATTAAGGTTTGTGTTTTGTGGGTCAGAGACTTGTGTTTGTGTGGTTTATGGTATGGAAGGTATTGACAACGGTTATAAAGAACAACCGTTGTCAAATAAGTTTTAACAACGGTTGTAAATCAACAACCGTTGTCAAATAAGTTTTAACAACGGGTTCCAAAAGTAACCGTTGTGATTACTTTTCACTAACTTTGCGTTAATTTTGCGCCAAATTATTAACAACGGTTGTGCATGTGTAACCCATTGTTAAAACTTATAACAACGGTTTTTATAACCATACCCGTTGTAATTCATTTTAGTAAAATTCGCGCCATACATTCTACAACGTCTATTGTGATTTTCGTGAATAATCGTTGTTAAAGGGGCGTTGTAGTTGCTGGATTTGTAGTAGTGATCTGTCCGAAACGAAAACACCCCACTAGATCAAGTCACACCCACTCGATCGAGTCACTCACTCGCCCCCACTCATTCGAGTCATGCCGACTCAGTATACTACCCGCATGCTTATCTCAACAATTTCCAACCAAAATACTTATATACCAAAACGACAAACATGCATATATATATATATATATATATATATATATATATATATATATATATATATATATATATATATATATATATATATATATATATATATATATATATATATATATATATATATATATATATAGGTCGTGGATCCTAAGCGAGAACCACTAGTATAATGAGAACCATGAGAACCTCTAAAGCATCTAAGGACCGCTAGATCCGACATAATTTCAACGACAGAGATTTGTCAGGGTCATATAATATTTTAGACGGTCTCCATCGTTACATATTACGGAGTACAAACTACACAATCGTCTCTCTTCTCTCTCTCTTTCTCCTCATTCGATCACCGCGCTTCTTCATCTTCTTCATTGCTGACCACCGCGTTTCTCCTTCTTCACTGTCATCGACCACTGCGCTCTCCTTCTTTGGTGTCATCGACCATCATCATACTTCTCCTTCACCGCCATTGACGAAGGTAAGTTTCATGTTTAAATTTATTCAATTTCTAATTACGAAATTGATTCGATTGATTCGATTTTAACCTAAGTTGATTTTATGTAAAATTTCTTTGATTGATTTGATTTTAACCTAAGTTGGTGTAATTTTGAATTAGTTTGATTGGAATAGCAGTAAAGTAGGGTTCATAATTAGTACAATGTCCCAAGGCCGAAATCATAGATGGTTTATTCAAACCTATCCCTGGAACTAGTAATGCCAATGAAGGCATTGTTAGGTATGCTTATCTTGAGAATACTAATAAGGGAGCGATTGATATATGCGATGTCATCACCGGAGCTTTTCCGCTGACGCTACTTCTTTTGTTGTTATCCATGGAATTGATGTATGACTTCAACACTAGTTCCGGAATGAAGCCTAAACACATAATCATTTTCAGGTAATCAGTGTTGTTCCTCTTTCATAATTTTTTTCATTACCTTTATATTATTCAAGTTCGACTTGATTTTTTTAAAACCACATGTCAATTTGACCAACATTTTTTCACAAAGACGTTTGGTACAAAGACGTTAGATACGACTGTTCCTGATTTATTGAAATATTAGAATAGTTGGTTCGATTAATAGAAATATTAAACGTTTGCAGTGAGAATGTTTGCTCAATTTTGATGTCGATACTCTACATTCATCAAATTCATTGGTTGATGCCTCTTTTTGTGACAGGCCTATTCAGGGATGGTGTCAGTAAATCACAATTCAGTCAAGTTTAAAGAGGTGTTTTACAGTTTGTACCATTTTCGATCTTATTTCTCATCTATATTATTCAGTATCTTTCTCGGTTTTTCGCACAGCCTGCAAGTTTCTAGAAGAAAGTTATTGTCCAAAGTTCACGCTGATTGTAGCACGGAAGAATCATCAGACCATGTTTTTCCTTCAGAACTCTCCAGTCAATGTACCACATGGTGAGTCGTCTTACCGTTCTAATCCTGTATATAGCAAAATACCGGTTTCTCTTTTAACAGTTGTAATTTTTGATTCATGTTTTGTTGCACTTGATCGATCCCCTCTGGCTGTAGGTGCGTCTTTTTTATTCCAGATGAATATGTTCTATATTTCATTTGATTCAGATTCAACCAACCCTCTTTTCTGCCGAATTCAGCGTTGCTCCTACAGGATTGCCAGGAGTTTCCTTAAGGAAACAACCTTGAACTCGGTGATAAAGTAAGCAACGAAAATAAAAGTACTTTTCAGTAAGACTAAGATATGATATGTAGTGAAAATTAGAACTGCAATATTCTTCCACTCTACAAACGCACCCTGCGAATAATTGATGATATGCAAACCGTGGTGCTAAGATGCTAGGAAACAGGGAAACAATAACATAATTTCTAATCTTATCTTCTCAGGTCAATCCTCAGTTGCAATTGAATTACTCCGTATTATACTGATATCAGATTGCACACGTGGAGGAGGCTGAATCTCACCCGCACTGCTACGTTTCCTTGGTCGTGGCTATGAGCAGGCTGCTTTTCGAGAAAAAATAAATGCGTTTATGATGAAATAGTCATCTGACTCAATCTTAAGCTCTTCTTTCTTCTATGTTTTACTTATTTTGAAAGCCAATTAGCTCAAATGGGAGAGCATTGTGCAATGCACAAGATGTGGGTTCGACTCCCATATTGGCCATGAAGTACCAAATCTTTCTTTTACTCTTAAGAATGAAAAATAGTGTAATTGGTAATCCCATTTAATTCAAGTATGACATGTATGGTAATAGTTTTGGCATATAACTATATATGCTAGTCTTTGAAATGCTTGTACTGAACTTCTGATAATTGCAAAGCTATTTCACGGGCTCATTGCCATTGTTGCTACTCGCTTGAGTCCGATCAAGGTCTGCGTGCCATTCTCCGAATATGATTATAGCCTCCTAAATAGTATTGTATTGCTTGCATCATGACATGTTCCTATTATTGGATTTGCGATTTAGGCTATATGGGACTCGAACCCATACCTTTGTGCAAAATTTGCACATTGCTCTACCATTGAGCTAATAGCCTTTAAAATACACTAAACAAGTACGAGTACAAAAAAACTAACATAAGTACCCTGAAATGTTTCTCACATATGAGTAAGATATGTAATAGATACACTAAAATGCCTTGTAGTTACATAAAAAGGCCGGTTAATACATTAAATCTCCTTCATAGTCATTTCCCTTATTTCATGTACATAGAATCTTATTTCATGCGCATAGAACCTTATTTCATGCACATATAATCTTATTTTATGCCTATATAAAAGTAACGTCCTTAACCAACAATAATTATTATCATAATATAACCAACTGATGCAACTGAAGAACTTTTTAATGCACATAAAACCTTATTTCATGCACATAGAACCTTATTTCATGCACATATAAAATTAACGTCCTTAACCAACAGTAATTAGTATCATAATATAACCAACTGATCCAACTGAAAAACTTTTTAATGCACATAGAACCTTATTTCATGCACATAGAACCTTATTTCATGCACATATGAAACTAATGTCCTTAACCAATGGTAATTAGTATCATAATATAACCAACTGATTCAACTGAATAACTTTTTAATGCACATAGAACCTTATTTCATGCACATAGAACCTTATTTCATGCACATATAAATTTATTTCATGCCCATTTAACACTTATTTCATGCACATAGAACATTATTTCATGTACATAGAACCTTATTTGATGTACATAGAACCTTATTTCATGAAGAAGCAAACACAACCATATCCTGAAAGCTTTAACAGTAACATTAGAGATTTAGAGGGTCTATTGCATGCCAAGAGATAATCGAGTTTGCTAAAGATGAAGAAAAATTCAACTTACAGATCTATCAAATTCCAACATGAAGCATCTTTTCACATCCTCCTTTGTAGGCTTACATCCACACCTATCCCGCCTTGATGTAAGGAATGGCATACAATTTAGGATGTACACGATCAGTTGGGATCAGATGGACTTGCAAAATGTGCTCAAACATTAAGTAATTGTGCATACTATCAGCAACAATCTTGGCAACCTGTACAATGAATTAGCGGACGTCAGCAATGGGACAACCCAAGAAAAATATTTGCAACTTGCAACCCAGTAAAAGGAATACCTCTGGATACTCGAATTCGACGAAACCATAATGTTTAGATTTCCCCGTCTGTCAATCATTAACCAAACAAAAACACTATCAGTCATGCTATAAATCATAATAGTCGAGCAACAAATACGCGCCAGTAAGCCTCACACGTTAAACTACAACACCAAAAACATACTAAAATAGGAAACTGGAAAGGCTGCTAACTGCTATTAACCAACTGAAAGATCGATAACAATGTTCAACATTACAACCTAACGTGCCAGCATTTTGGATCCTAGTAGGCACATATATTTGTAGCTAAGGCAGATCTATGCTACTCCAAAGCTTTGCTATGGCTGCATGCTGCATATCTAATATTCTGACATTTCCGACAAATAATACTAGGCAAAAGCATGCAACGTTTCCGCAAAAAAAACCATTTACAGCACTCACAGGTCGTGTGACATCCAAGCCGGAGTAACATAAATCCTAATAAGACAAAGCTCAAAGGACAAGATACATGTTTACATACATCTCCGAACTGGCAGGTGCAAAATGGCATGAACAGAGATTGGTGTTCGGGTGATTAGAGTGAAATGAGTACTATAAATGAATCGAATATCTACGAAAAGATAAACCACCCTCTACATTTTTCGCCTGCATAGAATTAGGGTGTAATCATTGATGTCATAACCAGATAATATAGATTGTGACATTGCGTAAGGTGTGTTTTGAACTACTGAATTCTCTCCACGGTCATACCAAGCTTAAAATAAATAATTCTAGGCTACTGTACTAGGGTGTGAATAACTAGGGTGTGTTTTGAACTACTGATTTCTCTCCACGGTCATACCAAGCTTACAATAAATAATTCTAGGCTACTCTCTACGTTTTCCACCTCCATAGAACTAGGGTGTAAAAGTTGTACGTCGAACCCAGATAACTTAACATGTGATTTTGCATAGGGTGTGTGTTCAACTATTGATCTCTCCCCCACGGTCATACCAAGCAGGGACGGAGTCCATTGTACTAAACAGTGACGCATAAGCACTATTAACACGGACGCATTACAATCTAGAAATGAAATTAAGCACTATTAACACGGACACATTACAATCTAGAAACAAGTCAGAGTTAAGGGCTGTTGATAATTTTTTCTCCAAAAATTATCTAACGACATTTGAAAGCAACAAAATAAAAGAAAATCCTACAAATGAGGAATACAAGCCTAGTCAACTAATTTGAATCATAACAAACATAAAAACTGAGGAATAAGAAAGAAATTGGGGAAATTGAGGAATTACCTAAATTGTAATCTGCTCGAAGTAGGAAAAATCGATGATGAAAGCAGCAAGAACAAAGAAGGAAGCAAAATTGAAGTCGGATGTATGGACTAATTTGATCGAAATCATACTGATGGTGCTCGAAATCACAGAAAATAGGATTTATCGCGGACAGCGTGATGAAGGAGAGGAGAGAGACTGAGTAAAACGCATATTGATAGAAAATTGAGGGAGACGGTTGGAAAAATAATTTTAATATGAGTGGTTCTCATGGTTCTCATTATCTTGTTGGTTCTCATAGGATCCCGAATATATATATATATATATATATATATATATATATATATATATATATATATATATATATATATATATATATATATATATATATATATATATATATATATGCAACAAACGACAACCTACTTCACATGTTTCTAGCAAGCCACGTTATAAATCATTCATCATACAATTCCATTATCCAATCAACATATATACTCATGCTACTCCTCACCTTTCACCACAACATTCCCCGCCTCCACATGCATTCATCCACCAATTCACACAACACACGATTATATAGATATACAATTTACATAGATAAACACATAACGATCCCAAGACATACCCCATAGTGACCGGTTCAAAGTTGTAGGGCAAGATCGCGACTTTAGAACGTCTCCCAAGTCTTTGCATTAACTCCTAACAACTTCTACCCGAGTTCATTTTATTTTGATTCCTTAAGTTCATTGGGTTCATTAGTTACAGGTTCCAAAATCGTCGCTCTGACACCACTTTGTAACACCTCCATACTCCAAGTGTCTTACCAGGACCACATAAGGCATGTGAATGCTACCATCTCGATTACCCGAGGCAATGTATATCAAATAGACAATAAAGAAACGTACTTAAATAAATAAGTTTAAAGTGTTACAAGTCCCAAAATCCAAACTGGTAAAATAAATACAATTCTTCCTTAAAACTCTCAAACCAACTAAAGTAAAAGAAGTTCATGACACAGCAGAAGACTCTAGTGACTCATATGATGATTCCATCCCAGCTATCCCTCGTGACAGCCAACGCATACCTGCTCAATAACTATTCACCATCCCTGAATGGATCACCAGTGTTTTTAAAACAATTAAACAGGGTCAGTACTGATTACACAAAACAATACAGCTGAAACAATATACAATCCAAGCTAATCAACCAATCTCCACCACAACTCACATACCTGACTACACACTAAAGTGTGTAGTCCTGCCAGAATATTCATCGCAACAAGTATTCCACACCGCGAGTGGGGGATCAGAGCCGTTCCCATCTAAGCCCCGCTCATCTCATCCGAGCGATAAACCCAAGTTCCTAAATGTGCACATCCCTTCTTAGGCGGGTTCCACATAAGGCGAATCAAGGGCGTGAAGCCACTCCCGCAAGTGACTCCACTCAGCCGAGGATGCACCTCGCAAACCACAGACAATTATACAATAACCACATTATACAATCAACGATCATCAATTCCAAATCCGATATGATATAAACAAACAACAAAGAATCAATCATCACAATGCCATGTACACAATACTGAGTAGGGAAACCCTACCTGGAATAGCAATCACAAGACCATCACAACAGCTAATCAGTAATGTTCTTCTACGAATCCTCATCCTATATCACACATTCATACAATTATTACCTAATCAATACAATCCTCCCAAAACCCCCTAAATCTACCCAATTAAGGTTTTAAACAAACTTATTAAAACATTATAAAAATGGTACATGAAGCTTACCCTTGACACGACTATCTTAACGGCGTAAAGAACAAGACAATCCGACGATCCTAGCCCTTGGGATTTGCTAATAACGCGATGAAAGAGAACTACGTAACTTGTTTTTCTTTTAAAAGGTTTATAAAGGTGAAAAAGTGATTAGGAATAATGACGGAAGCCTTTTATACTAATCACGCGTTATCAACAAAACCCGGCTAAAATAACCCGTAAGACCAACTTACTCGATCGAGTAAGTGACTTACTTGATCGAGTGTCCCACATACTCAATCGACTACCCATCAGGCGGACTACTATTTTGCGTAAAAACATACTTACTCGATAGAGTAAGCCCCACTCGATAGAGTACCCATAGACATAGAAAATCGTAGTATTACAGTCATGGGATCACTACTTGTTTATTATTTTTTCATATGCATATGTTGGATGAAGTGTGTATTAAAATGGATGACTTGGTAGGAAAAGATGAAGTATCTGTTTGCATAAGAATTTGAATTTCATGTTAGGAGCATGTTTATGTGATGGAGGGTGGGTGGATTTTATAATGTTTGTTAAATTAGTAACATGTGGATATGAGAATGTGATGTTGTATATTCTTTTATATGTTAAGTTATACATGTATAAGAATACGAGTAGTATAATTCGTGAGCATGACTCGACCGAGTAGGGGATAACTCGATCGAGTAAGCGTGGCTCGATCGAGTGGGTATTTTGCGTGTTGGGCACTAGCTACTGGATTTTTCGTTACTCGGCCGAGTAAGGGGAGTAATCGATCGAGTGTCGTGTACTCGACTGAGTACGTTAGTTACTCGATCGAGTATGTTTTATGTGAGTTCTGGACAGCTTCTGGAGTGGGGTACTGGATCGAGTGTGTAGGTTACTCGATCGAGCAGGTATGAGTACTCGATCGAGTGTGCCTTTGTGCAGGACATAATTGCTTTGAGCCGTAGGCTATGTGCTTACGTTTATCTCCCTTTTATAGCTCAAAGATATGCCACCAAAGAGATCATCAGCCGCGTATGGTAAGGCTTAAGAGATGACCATTGAGGATATTGCCAAAATGCTTGAGCACCAAGATGCACTCACTGAGACCCTCAAGAAGATGGAGAAATATAAGGAGGCTGGGGTAGACTTCACCAAGATGAGTACTACCATATCTCGCTTCAACCCTACTAACTATGTGAATACAGGTGCATCGATTCTGCTCGACAATTGGCACCGTGAGATGGAGAATATCCTTGGGTTGGTGCATTGTCCAGAGTAGTTTAAGGTAGAACACGTTGTGTTCTACCTAAGAGAATCAGCCGGAGAGTGGTCAGATAAGGTGAAAGACAATACCTTGGACATCTATTTGAAGTTGGGTAAACTGCAATTTTGTGGTCCGAGTTCAAAAGAGCTATGAGGAATGAGTGTTCCGGAGCATGTTCGGGGCAAGATGTGTGATGAGTTCGATTCTTTTAAGATGACTGGGGACATGACTATGACATAGTACAACCATAAGTTCAACGAGAAGTCGAGGTATGCTGAAGATATGGGGTTAAATCTGGTGAACTTAGCATTTCATTTTGAGAAAGGTTTAACTTACCAGATCACGGAAAAGCTACCGGCTGGGACTCTAACTGATGTGAAGGAGGTTTATGAGAGAGCTGGACGAGATGAAAGGTTGGTCGAAATGGCCAAGGAAACTAGGGAGAAAAGTTCGGAGAAGAGGAAGGCTGAGAGTGATGGCGATGTTCAATCTAGTTACACGCATGGTAACCACAACCAGACAAAGGCTTATTCTTCAGTTTCAGTGGAGGATCTTCTAACGGGCGCGGTGGTCACAGTGGTAGAAGTAGCTGGAGCATTGCATATTTTAACTGTGGCGGTGTTGGTCACAAGAGGCATTAGTGTACTAGCTAGTGCGGTTGGGAGAGGCTTTCAGAGACCGTCTTAGGGGAAATTTTCTTAGAGACCGACGTAGAGTTATGCAAGTAATCGACCATCTGGGTCGTGGAATAACCAAGGTGGATCTCCAAAGGGAGATGGGAAAATTATGCCACCTCCCGTGCAACGGCGCCAAAATTTGATACCGTCATTTTAGTACCAAAAATAAATACCTAGATACAACTAACAAAAGTTAGCAGCAAGTACGGTCGATCTCCACAGGGAGATGGGAAAATGTCAGCTTAATTAAGTTCGTCTAGGTAACAGTTCTGGGGGTTTTAATTGTTTGTTCTAGTCTAAAAGAGATCAAGAAAGAGAGGGAAAACAAAGGAATAAAGGTTAAGCAAATAGAGAGAAAACAGCTAAGACAGTCGGTTCACCATGATTCTTCAGTCAAGCAATCTAGGTCTCAGGTCAATGCGGGTATGGTCTATAAGGCAGTGAATATCTCCTTCCGGTCTCAATTCGCCCCAAAGCACAGATAGCTTAGCTTTCGCCCTCACTACGTGCCCTAATGTTAACTACAGGTCTCACCCTTTCCAATCTTCCGATCTAGGTCAAGGTTTACAGCGATTTAATGACTAACTGCGTCGAATCAATTAGGCAGAAACAATTAAATGTAGCGATTAACAACATAAACTACACTAGCATTAAACCTAATAATTCGACTACAATTCCCTTAAAATCATGGCTTTCCTATGTCTTAGCAAGGAAAATTTGTTGGGAAATGTGTCCTCGACAATAGTGCGATCACATGATTTAATATCATAATTAAATCTCATATTAAGAATACGTGAGGGATGATTCTTTATATAGTCGACTGACCGTCATTAATCGGTAATGATTGGCTAACTAGAGTTTGACATTACTATCGTGTGACGGTGGCGGTCAGTTGATTCCTTTAGGTCACACCTATAGGATGAGCCCCAAATAGATATTTAGTTGATTGTATGCGATACAGATTAATTAATTCCTTAATTATGGGAGTGCAATTTTGCGTTGTATTGTAATGTGATTAAATAAGATTTAATTTAGTAATTAAGTGTTAAATTACTAAATTAGTTGAGGTATTATATAAGTTTAGAGGTAGAGGTATTTAGTTATTTAAAGTTACAGGAAGTTGTAATTTTAACTAACTAGTAATTATGGGACCCATTATATGTTGATATAATGGTAGTATACTACTCAAAAAGTGGAGTGTATTATATTATTAATTATAATATTTAAGTGTTAAATAATTACATTAATAATTAATCATGTAAGATAGTTGAACATATGACTTATAAACATTTGTGGGACAAATGACAAAAGGCAAAAATGGATCCATTATTTCGGCCATATGAGAGAGCAAAAGATGCTCAAGTTTTTTGTCTTGTTCATTTGTTAGAATATAGTGTGATTGAGACACTTCTATGACACATCTTACAAACATGTTTCCTACACTCTACCCATGATAAACAAACAAGTAAAAACAAATGGGAAAGATTCCCCCATGCCAAAAGGCCACCGGTTTTGGTGCTCTTAAAATGAGCACTTGTTGCTCATTTTTGACTACTCTTGTTTTTGCTTGCTTTTCATTCCATATCTCTTCACATGCAAAGTCAACTAAACTCTCTAAAATACTAATACTTTCCAAACTATTACTAGAGGTAGTAATATTAGAAATATTAGTAATATTAAGGGAACATTTCTACTACATATCTAGTTAATATTAGTAGGAATTTTTTGGGATTAATCTTGGGTGCAATTTATTGGAGTGGCTTCTATACTTGGAGTCTTAGGAAGATCATCCATCATATTTAGCTCAAGAACAAGTGAAGGAAGGTGACCTTACTTGTGCCCAGGCGGATTGGGGGGGAAGTGAGGGCACGTGCCCTCACGTGAAAAAAAAAAAAATAATAATAATTTTTTTTAAAAAAAAAAAAAAAAGACGATATTTGAATTTTAATGTATAAATGTTGTCCGTAAAAAAATTTTTTCTTACTGTGCCCCCCCTTTACTCAAATGCTGGATACGCCACTGCTTGTGCCCATATTTTTGAACCAACCATCAATGTAAGGGACATTGTTTTTCTTATAAATCTTTCATATTGTTATGCATGCACTAGATCTAAAGAACAAATAATTAACAAGTTAATTAGTTCATTATTAGAGGAGTCTAATAATAGGTATATGAACCTTACAAAATTAGCTATGCATTATCATTGAATTAGCAATAATCATACATAAGCAGGAGAAATTAAACATCGTAACAATGCAACAAAGAGATTGAATAAAAGCAATTATAAATAAAGGAAGAGAAGAAATAAAGAGTAATAAAGGGATTAAGATTAAGAAATAAAGGAGAGTAATGGTACCGATTACAAGATTCAGATCCAAGCAATAGTTCTAGAGTAAGCTAGAGTCTAAGAGAGTGTAGAGAGGAAGAGAGAGTATCGTAGTCTAAGAGATCCTCCAGAAAAGTAACACGCAGTACTTAACCTAATTTTAAAACTAGTTACAAAGCCCAACACGAAATAAGGCAAAAATACACGTACAAGGTGAAACCTCTCGATCGAGTGGAATGAAACCACTCGATCGAGGACATAACCAACAATTCCTCTCGACCGAACAGAAAAATCATTCAATCGAGGACTTCTTATATCAGCCTTCTCGATCGAGTATCAAAACAACTCGATCGAGTGAATCTTCAAAGGATAAAGCATTCGATCGACTAATAAGTGGTCGATCGAGTTATATTAGCACGTAGGATTCCTTGACACCTTCCGAGGTCAGCTCACGCATCGTTTAAGTGATAGATTCCAAGCTCCAATTCCTTATTCTCCACAAATGCATGCAAATGAGACAAGTTTAGGCTCGATTTATCTTCTTTCCGGTCTGTACCTGCAATTTACACAAGACAAACCAAAGTAGACTATTCGGGGGTATTTATAGCTAGATGCTACATTAATAGTACAAAAATGCGTGTAAAAAGGAGGTAAAAACCTTATATAAAATACACGCATCAAATCTCCCCAAACCAAACCTTTGCTTGTCCCCAAGCAAACTATGAATGCAACTAAGAACAGATAGTGGAACGGGACCAACTCATCAACAACAAATCATCCACCAAAACCAGTTTAATGCAACAACTAACAAAGTGGCAAGTGATATGTGCAAACGAATTAAATCAATGTCTCAAACTTACTGAACCGTCGACCTTACGAGACTCGTAGATATCGGAATCTCACGGGTCGCTCATCACTCAAATTGGGCACATGGCGAGTATATAAGTGAAAGATAGAAAGAAGTAAAGACACTCACCTAACTCAACCTATAAGAGCATGCATGCAGTTTAACATGAATAGAATCTCTACGACCGTACATATGCATTCCCACCAACTGATGACCAAGACACATGCCGAGGACTTATATTTGGGTAAGTGAGGTAATGGGTAAGAAGGGGCTAAAATGAATTTGAAAATGTGGAGTTAATAGCCAGGCTAGCAACAACGGATCCAAATTTTGAAATTACATCCCAACTTCATACTCAATATATAAAAATAAAAAATAGCGCAAATTGGATGCACTTAATTCACAATACACCATAAACTTGTAAACTCCCCATAAGATACAAATAAGACATGGGCGTAAAATCACATCGAATTAAACTTCAGCTCATGATTTTTCATAATTTTTTTTTTCTTTTTTTTCTTTTCTTTTTCAATTCTTTTTCTAATTTTTTTCTTTTCCACACAATTTTTTCTTTTCGTATTTTCTTTTTTTGACTCCCTTCAACATATTCACCAACTTCTTCAAATTGGATATATAACCAAACAGCAATGAAACATTCCCAATAACTACTGATTACTAGCTCGGCTAGGGTAGGCATAATTATAGATTGTAGTTAAACAGGACAAAGAAGGCAATTTGGCTATGTGAGGCTCATAGGTAGAATGAAATAAAGGGAACTGCCTCTCCTAACATGTGTCACCATCCACAGACCGAATGCATACAGGTATTAAGAAGACTAGATTAATGCTTATGCAAATTGATGTTACATGCCTTATAGAGAGTACTACTCACATCCTACATGAAACTGGTCATGAATGTCACCAGTTTATAAAGCTCTAACGTCAGAATATAATGTAGCTTGGCAATACGTGAGTCAAGTCTATTCGTTTAGATAAGAGAGAAACAAAAACTCGTAGATTATGCACATTACCATTCCAACAAAATGTTAAGAATATGCAAAGCAAGGGTAAAAACTCAAGGCAGCGTCAAAGCTCAAACGTTCCGACTCAAAATAAACGTGAAATTTTTTGAATTTTATGTGACTTTGAAATAAAAGATAACTATGCATGCGAAAACTGAATAAACGTGCAAACGGAAATGCAATAAACATGAAGACACAGATATGGATGCATACCTCCCCAAACCAAACCGTACAATGCCCTCATTGTACTAAAAATAGGGAAAGAAATGCAAACAAAGGAGAAAAGGATAACAGGAGTCGGTAAACTTACAAGACGGCGTAAGGAGGGACCTCCCCAAACTGCCCATCAGCATTGGATGTCATGGGTAGCCACACAGTAGCTCAAAGGACAAAAAACAGCAGCTGGACCATGTAACTGCTCGAACGAACAGATCAGAATAGTACGATTGAGAAGATTGGGTGTCAAAAGGGCTCGATCGAGAAGATGGTATACTCGATCGAGAGAAGTGGATTTGCATCAGTTCGATCGAGAGCAGCAGATGCTCGATCGAGTAAAATTCTTAGCAAAAGTAGTCGATCGAGTAGAAAAACCACTCGATCGAGCGACAAAGACTCAGAAAACAAATATAAGAAGTATAGGAAATACGAGGGACGCATAGTTCGGCGTTCTAAGGTCAACACAAAGCTAAAAGAAAGAAAAAAAGTTCAACTAAAGTATAACAAAACAGTCTCAGTTGCCTCCCAGAAAGCGCAGGTTTAAGAGGCTCCACACAACCTTTCTGGCTTCAACGAATTGGCTCATCAAGCTCGTCGAAGTACAATACTTCTACACTATTGTCTGCATCATTTGCTTCGTGGTAATGCTTCACATATTGCCCATTCACCTTGAACCTATTTCCCTCGGAACCTTCTAGCTCAATAGACCAAATTTAGTGACAGCTGTCACTGTATAAGGGCCACTCCACCTGGACTTCATCTTGCCAGGAAATAATCGCAGTCGGGCGTTAAACAGCAACACCTTCTGCCCGACATGAAATTCTCGAGGTAAGATCCTTTTATTTTGCCATCTCTTCGTCTTCTCCTTGTAGATGCGTGAGCTATCATAGGCGTTGTGTAATACTCCGTATTTATATGTCTTGGGGTACTCTATCGAGTAGCCCTTACTCTGTCGAGTAAGGGCAAGTGGCGAAATAAAATAGTTTCTGACCTGTTGGGTACTCGATCGAGTAGCTGGGGTACTCGATCGAGTAAGGGGGTACTCGATCGAGTACCTTGGGTACTCGATCGAGTGTCCGGTTTACGGGGAGTTTTTCTCGGGTTTTGTTAATTATGCGATTAAGGTATTTAAACATAATCGTCATTGTTTTAAAACACTTTTACCAAAACCTAAAACCTGTTTAAGAGAGAAAGCAGTCACTTCATCTTCCTAATCGCATCCTTAGCAATTCCCGGAGTTCAGACGGTCAGTTTGTGTCATAGTTCGTATCGTTGAGTTCCTTGCGTCAAGGGTAAGCTTTTAACATAATTTTTATAATGCTTTGTTAAGATTGGTTAAACCCTAATTTAGGGTTTGGGGGTTTTTATGAGTAGTTTGTGATGTGTAGTCTTTATGTGCTATATCATAGGAGGAGGATTCGTAGAAGAGGCGTTTTGATACAGCTGTAGATACCGTCTGCTTGTTGTGCTTTCCAGGTAGGATTTCCTACTCAGTATTAGTCCCATGATGGGATATTGGTGATGTGCTGTAGTTAGTTGTTTGATATGATGATTGTGATTGTGATTGTGATTGTGATTGGTTGTCTATGGTTCTCGAGATGCGTTCTCGGCTGAGTGGGGTCACTTGCGGGAGTGACTTCACGCCCTAGTTTCGCCCTTCGTGGAACCCGCCACGAAAGGGGATGTGCACATTAATGGACGGGGTTATCGCTCGTACGATGAGCGGGGCTTAGGTGGGAACGGTCAGTCCCCCATCGGGGGCTGGGTCCAAAGTGGACGATCGATTGAGATGTTGGGAGTTAGTGATGTGTGTGTGTGTGTGTGATTTTCAAATTGTCTGTTTATCTTATTACGATTATCTATATTGATTGTGTGATTAGTAATCGACCCGGTGTTGTTTTGTAAACTGCGGTGATCCATTCGGGGATGGTGAGCGGATATTGAGCGGTATTGAGATGAGTCTTGGATAGCTGGGATGCCACGACAGATGATAGGAGTCTTCCGCTGTAGCCTTAGTTTATTTACATTTCGATTAGAATAGACATTTGCAATAATGTATCGTACTTTCAGTTTGGTTTCGAGGATTGTATTTATTCATTAAACTATTTATAATAAACGTTGTTTCTGTTTTGTCTATTTGATTATCATACCTCGGGCGACCGAGATGGTGATGTCTTCATACCTGAGTGGTCCTGGTAAGGCACTTGGAGTATGGGGGTGTTACAAATGGTATCAGAGCGACGATCCTGAAACCTGTAACCAATGAACTTAATGAACATAGGGAGTCAATTAAAATGAACCCGGGGTAAAAGTTGTAGGAGCTAGTGCAAAGGCTTGGGAGACGTCCTAAAGTCGCGGGGGTCGCCCTACAACTTTGAACCGGTCACATGGGAAAGTGTTTGTCGAGTCATATGTGTGCTTGGTTAACTTGTTAACAATGTGATGGAATGTGTTAATTGTTGGATGTTGAAGGAGAAGTTGAGAATGTGAAAGAAAGGTAATATATATGTGTAGACTTGATGTTCGAATCACATGTTGGATGTTTACAATGTGGCTTTAATGGCATGATGAATTGATCTTGTTGATAGTAGAATAGATGCGTAGCATATTTATTATGATATCATGTGGTTTTATAAAGTTTAGCATGTTAGTATATGACGTAACATGCGGGTAGCTTTTGCGTATTAGTGATACTTGATCGAGTGAGACTGACTCGATCGGGTGGGTTTTTGACGATTTTGAGTCCAGAATCGTGCTTTGGGGCACTCGATCGAGTAACTAGGTTACTCGATCGAGTAGGGGGTCACTCGATCGAGTAGCCTGGATACTCGATCGAGTAGGTAAGAGATCAGAAGGTCTGTTTGGTTCTGGAGTTTGGGTACTCGATCGAGTACGTGGGGCACTCGATCGAGTAGCCCGTTACTCGATCGAGTGTGTTTGGGAACTCGATCGAGTGGGTTCTGGGTATCGCGTTTTCGTGTTTTGAGGTTAGTACGTGTGTTTATGTTTACCCCTTTCTTATATAGCTTCAAGATGCCGCCCAAGAGAACTGCTTTCTATGCGAGAGCTGAGCTTATGACCACGGATGACATCGTTAAGATGCTAGAGCACCAGGATGCTCTTACTGAGACCCTGAAGAGAGTGAATGAGGACAAGGGTAAGAGTAAGGAGAAGGAGGTTGATCATTCAAAAATCAGCCTCTACATTGCGAGGTTTAACCCGAAAGAGTACAAGGGGGTTGGGGAACCTAATCTGCTTGATAGTTGGCTGAGAGAAATGGATAACATCTTAGACTTGGTTCATTGCCCTGATGAGATGAGAGTGGAGCAGGCTGCGTTCTATCTGAGAGAGGCAGCAGGCAAGTGGTGGGATTCAGTGAAGGTGAGTGCTAAGGAGATATATACCAACCAAGGCTTACCTGCTATACCTTGGGAGGAGTTTCGTAGGGCTGTGAGGAAGGAGTTTGTACCCGAGCATGTGAGGAGTAAGTTGAGGGAGGAGTTTGATAAGTTTAAGATGACCGCTGAGATGTCAGTAGCCGAGTACTACAGACATTTCAATGAGAAGTCCAGGTATGTTGAGGATATGGGCTTGAGTGAGGAGAACCTGGCATTGAGGTTTGAGAGAGGGTTGACTACCAAGATTATGGATAAGTTACCCGTGGGAATCCTTACTGATGTTAAGGAAGCTTATGAGAGGGCTGGGAGAGCTGAGCGGTTAGTGGAGATGGCTCAGGAGAGGTATGGTGGTAAGAAGAGGAAGTCTGAGAGCGAGGGTGGTGGCCAATCTAACTACAAGAAAGGCAACCACAATCAGTCTAAAGGATTTTCTTCTGGATCTGGGTTTAGTGCTGGGGCTTCCTTTGGGCGTGGCCGTGGGAGTGTGAGTAATAGTTGGGGAGTGACCTGCTTTGGTTGTGGTGGCGTAGGCCACAAGAGACATGAGTGCGCGAGTGCACCGGGATCTTTTCAGAGACCTGCACAGAGCTTCGCGAGCAACAGACCAGCTGGGTCATGGCCAAACCGGGGAAGTCAGAGTTACCAGAGTGGAGGCAACCGCAACGGCGGTAATTCTTATCAGAAGACACCGACGAACAACAACAACAATCAAGGGTCGGGTGCTAAGCCGACCGCATCAGCCAGTACTGTCCAGGGAGGTGGGCAGAAGACCAGTGGCAAGTTGTTCATGATGGAGAAGAAGGCAGCTGAGGAGGATGCGCACGTTATCACCGGTACATTCCTTGTTAATGGTATTCCTACATTTGTTTTGTTTGATCCGGGGGCTTCTCAGTCATTTGTGTCTTCGAGTCATGTAAAACAGTTGGGTTTGAGAGTATATGAGCCTGTTAGTGAGCAAGTTTTCATACCTTCGGGTGAGTCTGTATCGTGTGGGAGGTTGTTTAGAGATGTATCTTTGATAGTTGGGCAAGTTGATTTCCCTGTAGACTTGCTAGAGTTTCCTTTTAACGGTTTTGAGATGATAGTTGGGATGGATTGGTTAGGAAAGTATAAAGCTAAGATAGACTGTCATCAAAAGAAAGTGTCTTTAAGAGGTCCTAAGGGAGTTAGTGTATCTTATCGTGGGTTTCTAGTCAAACCCAAAGTTAAGTTGATTGCAGCTGTTACCTTGAAGTCTTATCTGAGGAAGGGATGTCCTCTGATCTTGTGCCATGTGAGAGATGACCGGATAGAGAGCCCGGCAGTTGATGAGATACCAGTGGTGGAAGAGTTTGCAGATGTTTTTCCGGAGGAGATTCCGGGGTTGCCACCGAAGAGAGAGATAGATTTCACCGTAGAGTTGAAGCCAGGGACGGGGCCAATCTCTAAGGCACCGTACCGTATGGGTCCTAAGGAGATGGAGGAACTTAGGAAGCAGTTGGATGATTTGATAGAGAAGGGATACATTAGACCAAGTGTATCGCCTTGGGGAGCACCAGTTCTTTTCGTGAAGAAGAAAGATGGGAGTTTGAGGTCATGCATAGATTACAGGTGAGCCGAACCATGTGACGATAAAGAACAAGTATCCTTTGCCAAGGATAGACGACTGTTGATCACCAGCGGTGCAACAGATCTTTTCTAAGATTTATTTGAGGTCGGGGTACCATCGGTGAAGATTAGAGAGGTGGACATACCCGAAGACAAATTTCACGTCGAGGTATGGCCATTATGAGTATGTGGTGATGCTGTTTGGGTTGTCTAATGCGCCGGCAGTGTTTATGGATTTGATGAATAGAATCTTCAGACAGTTCTTGGATCAGTTTGTAGTAGTGTTTATCGATGACATCTTAGTCTACTCTAAGACTAAGGAGGAGCATGAGGAGCATCTGAGGATCGTGTTGCAGACTTTGAGGGATCATGAGTTGTATGCTAAGCTGTCCAAGTGTGAGTTCTGGTTAGAGAAAGTTGCTTTTCTGGGGCATGTGATCTCTAAAGATGGGGTAGCTGTGGATCCGGCGAAGATTGAGGCAGTGACAAAGTGGGAAGCACCAAAGAATGTTGCTGAGGTTAGGAGTTTCTTGGGTCTAGCTGGGTACTACAGACGGTTCGTGAAAGATTTCTCCAAGATAGCTAGACCGATGACAGCGTTGATGAGGAAAGAGAACATGTTTCGTTGGGATGAGAGTTGTGAGACGGCGTTCCAGACATTAAAGGAGCGTTTGACCACGCTCTCCCGTCCTAGCATTACTGAAAGGGAGCGAGAATTTTGAGGTTTATACTGATGCCTCGAAGAATGGGCTGGGATGTGTGTTGATGCAGAATGGTAAAGTGATTGCCTATGCTTCTAGGCAGTTGAAGCCTTATGAGGAGAATTACCCTACTCATGATTTGGAGTTGGGTGCAGTGGTGTTTGCTCTCAAGATTTGGAGGCATTACCTTTATGGAGCAATCTTTAAGGTATTTTCTGACCACAAGAGTCTTAAGTACATCTTCACGCAGAAGGAGTTGAACATGAGGCAGAGGAGGTGGATGGAGTTGATTGGCGACTACGACATGGAAATCATCTACCATGAAGGGAAGGCCAACGTCGTAGCTGATGCTTTAAGTAGGAAGAGTGTACATTCCTTGTGTACAGCTCTATCTTTGATGAGGCTGAGGGATGAGGTAGCGAGCTTTGGGATACATATGATGCAGAAAGGAGATGCCATGGGTGATATGACAAAGACATCCGGAGTTTTATGATGATATTCGGGATAAGCGGGCTTTGGATCCTAAGATAGTGGAGTGGAGAGCTCAGGGTAGAAAAGGGACAGTGTCCCGGTTTTCTATTCATACAGATGGTAGTTTGAGGTTTGATGGTAGGTGGTGTGTTCCTAATGATGAGGAGTTGAAAAAGACAATCATGACAGAGGCGCATTGCACACCATATTCAGTTCACCCAGGTGGAGATAAGCTATACAAGGATTTGAAGAAAACGTTTTGGTGGCCTGGGATGAAGAAAGAGACAGCTGAGTTTGTGTCCCGTTGTTTGACATGCCAGAGAGTTAAAGGGGAACAAAGAAGACCACAAGGCAAGATTCAGTCTTTAGAGGTGCCTGAGTGGAAGTGGGAATCCATTTCCATGGATTTCATTGTGGGTTTGCCTAAGAGTCAACAAGGTAACAACATGATTTGGGTGATAGTGGATCGTCTGACCAAGTCAGCTCACTTTGTTCCAATGAAAGATACATGGACTAAGGCACAACTGGCTATGGCCTATCGAAAGAACGTGCTTAAGTTACATGGAGTCCCTAAGGACATAGTGTCTGACAGGGATGCGAGGTTTATATCGAGGTTTTGGAAGGAGTTGCAGGAATCGTTGGGAACAGCTTTGAAGATGAGTACAGCATTTCATCCTGCGACAGATGGGCAGACTGAGAGAACAATCAAGACTCTGGAGGATATGTTGCGAGCTTGTGTGATGGATTTTGGTGGTAGCTGGGAGCGGAGGTTGGACTTGATAGAATTTTCTTACAACAACAATGCTATCACACCGGATAGGTATGGCACCGTTTGAGGCTTTGTATGGGAGGAGGTGTAGAAGTCCAATCTGTTGGGACGATAGTGCTGAGGCAGTGGTTTTAGGACCAGAGATGGTGCATGAGATGGTGGATCAGATTAAGATGATCAGGGAACGGATGAGAGCAGCCCAGGATCGACAAAAGAGTTATGCAGATCTACATCGTCGGGACATAGAGTTTCAAGTTGGGGATAAGGTTCTTCTGAAAGTGTCTCCTATGCGTGGAGTTATGAGATTTGGGAAGAAAGGCAAGCTAAGTCAGAAGTTTATAGGGCCTTATGAGATCTTAGAGCGAGTTGGGGAAGTTGCTTATCGTTTGGCTTTACCGGCTGCGTTGGAGAGAGTGCATAATGTGTTTCATGTATCGCAAACATGGAAGTATGTGAGTGACCCGTCACATGTGTTAGAGGCAGAGAGCTTAGAGCTAGATGAGTCCTTATCATATCTTGAGGTGCCTAAGCAGATCCTAGACCGAAAGGTTAGAAAGACTAGGGGTGGTGAGACAGTTTTGCTTAAGATCCTTTGGTCTAACCACAAGACTGAGGAAGCTACATGGGAGGCAGAGGATATCATGAAAGAGCGTTACCCTTTCCTTTTTGATCAGGTATGTATGGTTACGGGGACGTAACCTTGTTTCTTTTTGGGGGGTAGGAGATGATCGCGAGCGGTTTTTAAGAGTTTATACCCCTTTTATATGTTATGTTGGTATGTGTGTCGGGATAAGTTGGGTTAGTATCATGTCTTATGTTGTTTTTACTTTGGTTATGAGTCGGGAACGTTATGGGAGTACCTTTGTTTAGTAGTGGTTTGAACTTCGGGGACGAAGTTCCTTTTAAGGAGGGAAGACTGTAATACTCCGTATTTATATGTCTTGGGGTACTTTATCGAGTAGCCCTTACTCTGTCGAGTAAGGGCAAGTGGCGAAATAAAATAGTTTCGACTGTTGGGTACTCGATCGAGTAAGGGGTACTCGATCGAGTAAGGGGTACTCGATCGAGTACCTTGGGTACTCGATCGAGTGTCCCATTTACGGGAGTTTTTCTCGGGTTTTGTTAATTATGCGATTAAGGTATTTAAACATAATCGTCATTGTTTTAAAACACTTTTACCAAAACCTAAAACCTGTTTAAGAGAGAAAGCAGTCACTTCATCTTCCTAATCGCATCCTTAGCAATTCCCGTAGTTCAGACGGTCAGTTTGTGTCATAGTTCGTATCGTTGAGTTCCTTGCGTCAAGGGTAAGCTTTTAACATAATTTTTATAATGCTTTGTTAAGATTGGTTAAACCCTAATTTAGGGTTTGGGGGTTTTTATGAGTAGTTTGTGATGTGTAGTCTTTATGTGCTATATGATAGGAGGAGGATTCGTAGAAGAGGCGTTTTGATACAGCTGGTAGATACCGTTGGCTGTTGTGCTTTCCAGGTAGGATTTCCTACTCAGTATTAGTCCCATGATGGGATATTGGTGATGTGCTGTAGTTAGTTGTTTGATATGATGATTGTGATTGTGATTGTGATTGTGATTGGTTGTCTATGGTTCTCGAGATGCGTTCTCGGCTGAGTGGGGTCACTTGCGGGAGTGACTTCACGCCCTAGTTTCGCCCTTCGTGGAACCCGCCACGGAAGGGGATGTGCACATTAATGGACAGGGTTATCGCTCGTACGATGAGCGGGGCTTAGGTGGGAACGGCTGCGGTCCCCCACTGGCAGGGCTGGTCCAGTGGACAGTCAGTATTGAGATGTTGGGAGTTAGTGATGTGTGTGTGTGTGTGTGTGACAGTTCAGCTGTCTGTTTATCTTATTACAGTTATCTATATTGATTGTGTGATTAGTACTGACCCCGGTGTTGTTTTGTAAACCTGCGGTGATCCATTCGGGGATGGTGAGCAGATATTGAGCAGGTATTGAGATGAGTACTGGGATAGCTGGGATGCCACGACAGATGATAGGAGTCTTCCGCTGTAGCCTTAGTTTATTTACATTTCAGTTAGAATAGACAGTTTGCAATAATGTATCGTACTTTCAGTTTGGTTTCGAGGATTGTATTTATTCATTAAACTATTTATAATAAACGTTGTTTCTGTTTTGTCTATTTGATTATCATACCTCGGGCGACCGAGATGGTGATGTCTTCATACCTGAGTGGTCCTGGTAAGGCACTTGGAGTATGGGGTGTTACACGTTGAGCCTTAACTTCTCAAGTTCATCTAACTGCAATAGACGGTTCTGACCACACAACTTAGGATCAAAGTTAAGTTCATGAATTTCCCACCAGGCTTTACATTCTAACTCAACAGGTAAATGACACGACTTCCCATAAACTAACCGATAAGGTGATGCACCAATCGGTGTCTTAAAGGCAGTCCTATAAGCCTATAATGTGTCTTCTAGTTTAAGACTTCAGTCCTTCCGTGATTTAAAAACTACTTTAGCTAAAATCTCTTTAATCTCACGATTAGAGACTTCAACTTGACCACTAGTTTGGGGATGATACCCCAAACCACGCCGGTGTTGAACACCAACCTTAGATTAATGGAAGTTAATTTCTTTTCTTTAAAGTGCATTCCCCCATCACTAATGACGACCCTAGGGACACCAAATCGGGGAAATATAATCTTTTTAAACATCTTAATTACGGTCTTGGCATCACAATAGGGTGAAGAAATTGCCTCCACCCACTTAGACACATAATCAACAGCTACTAAGATATACCTGTTACCTTTACTAGAACCATCTATGGTCCTTGGAAATCGGTGCCCCAGACATCGAAAACCTCAACCTCTAAGATACCATTTTGTGGCATCTCATGTCTCTTTGAAATGTTCCCTGATTGTTGGCACGCATCACAAGCTGAAACAAAAGCCTTAGCATCAACAAACAAAGTAGGTCAGTAGAAACCAGACTGAAGTACCTTAGCCACGGTGCACGATGGACCGTGGTGACCACCATAAGAGGATGAGTGACAGCCTTCCTAGATCACTTTGGTCTCCCACTGCGGAATACACCGTCTATAGAGACCGTCTGCACACTCCTTAAACAAATAAGGATCATCCCAGAAGTATTGCTTAGCGTTATACAGAAAACGCTTCTTCTGCTGATGAGAAAGATCATGCGGCAGCGTGCCACTAACAACGTAATTAGCTAGATCTTCATACCAAGGATCTTGGTTAACAATAGAAGACAAAACAGCAAATAAAGGATTATCAGGAAAAGAATCGTCAATAGGTAAAGAATCTTCTCCCTCTTGCTGTGATAGTCTTGATAGATGATCAGCTACAACGTTCTCAGCACCTTTCTTATCTTTTATCTGCAAATAAAACTCCTGAAGAAGGAGTATCCATCTCAACAGCCGTGGTTTAGCTTCCTTCTTAGCGAGAAGGTGTCTCAGTGCTGCATGGTCAGTAAAAAAAGTAACTTCTGACCCTATCAGATAAGAACAAAATTTTTCTAAAGCATAAACCACAACTAGCACACTACTACAAATACAGGCAACTACAACGGCCCTTTAACAACGCTTATTCACGAAAAATCATCAAAAGACGTTGTAGAATTGATGCCGCGAATTTTACCAAACTTAATTACAACGGTTCTGTGTTGTTAACCGTTGTTATTGGTTTTAACAACGGGTCATACTTGAAAAACCGTTGTTAATATAAAAACTAATAACAACGGTTGAATCTGTAATACATTTTAACCGTTGTTAATAATTTGGCGAAAGATTAGTGAAAAGTGATCACAACGGTTATATTAGAACCCGTTGTTAATACTTTTTAACAACGGTTGTAGACTCAATAACCGTTGTTATTAATGTTATGAAAATCTTAAGAACAACAGATTGCTTTATTCTGCTGTACGCTACAAAACACAAACACAAGCTAGTACTGCTACTCTATCATCCTCCATTCCTCCCTGATCGTCTCTCTGTCTTCATCTCCGTCAATGTTGTCACTGTCTTCTCTCCCTCATCGTGTTTATCAATCAGGTATATATATGTTTCTTAGCAACGCTTATAGATATAGGATTTTTTGGGTTATTATCTAATTTGTTGATAATTTAGCTTAATTGCCTTCCTGAATTTCGTTTATTTGTTTGCCTATTATTGTATTTTCTGAATTAGTTGCCTATTATTCCGAATGTAGAATAATGACTCGAACTTGGATGATTGATGCAAATATGAGTGACCGTAACTTTAAAGATGGTTTAGCTGAATTTTATGAAGTCGTTTCGAACAATTTGAAAGGTTCTTCTAGTATTGCATGTCCTTGTGAAATATGTGGTAATATTAGCTATATGGCTTTTCCGGGCGTTAAAATACACCTAGAAAAGTGGAGATTTAGTTGATCCTATACACGTTGGATTTTTCATGGGGAATCATTAGAGGAAGAGAATAGCTCCGAAGAAGATGATGTTGAGGTACACGAAAGGCTAACTGATGATCCTGAGTTTGCCGAGTTTTTTGAGTTAGAAGAGTTGGAAGTAGAGAACTTGAATGTTGGGTCTATAGATAATGAAGAGAATGATGATGAGTCGATTGCTTTTGAAGATGTAGATGATGCCACTAGTAATTGGGATGACCTTAACAACATGTATGAGAAGTTGTGTGAGTCTGAAGCACCTCTGTATCCTGGTTGTAAGTTCACAAAAATGTCGGCTGTGGTGAAGTTGTATAATATCAAGGGGGCAAATGGAGTGAGTGACATGTGTTTCACTAGTTTTTTAGCCTTGATAAAGGAGTTGCTTCCTGATGGTAATGTTCTACCTGTTAAGACATATGAGGCGAAAAAACTAATAAGAGGAGTGGGTATGAAATATGAGAAAATACATGCATGTCCAAATGATTGCATATTGTATCAGAAATTATATCAAAACTTAATCAATTGCCCTAAAGGTTTGGAGTGGCGTTATAAGGATAAGGAAGGGATCCCGGCTAAGGTGTTGTGGTATTTTCCATTGATACCAAGAGTCATAAGGATTTATGCGAATCCCGATGATTCAAAAATGTTAACTTGGCATGAAACAGGAAGAATAAATGATGGAAAGCTAAGACACCCGACAGATGGTATGCAATAGAAATCGTTCGACGCTAAGCATCCCGAGTTCGACAATGAACCTAGAAACTAACGTCTAGCGCTGTCCACTGATGGAATGAACCCACACGAAAACATGAGTAGCCAACATAGTACTTGGCCAGTAGTGTTGGCTATTTATAACTTACCTCCATATGTGTGCATGAAAAGAAAGTATTTGATGTTGTCGTTAATTTCCGGCCCTAAACAACCTGGAAATGATATAGATGTATATTTGGAACCTTTTCTAGATGATTTGCGATTGTTTTGGGATATTGGGATAGAAGTATTTGATGCATATAAGAACGAAACTTTCAATTTGAGAGCGATGTTATTGTGTACAATATCTCACTATCCGGCTTATGGCGACCTTTCTGGGCACACAGTTCATGGGAAAGAGGCTTGTCCATTGTGTGGGGAGGATATCGAGTCTGAATACTTGAAGTCTTCTCGTAAGTATGTGTATATGGGAAATAGGAGGTTCTTGTATCATGACCATTGTTATCGCAAGATGCAGAAAGCATTCAATGGAAGACTAGAACTTCGTCAACCTCCTAGAATTTTGAGTGGGCATGAAGTTTATCAGAAAGTAAATCATATTGAGATAGATTATGGGAAGAAGAGCGACTCTAAATTGTCTACTCGTGGGTATAAGAAAATATCCATATTTTTTGATAAACTTCCATATTAGCCTGACCTGGAGGTCAGGCATTGCCTCGATTTCATGCACATTGAGAAAAATGTCTGTGATAATATTATCAATACCCTTCTCCAATGTTCCCCGGTAAAACAAAGGGTAACGCCAACAGCTTAGGGAATATATGAAAATGATGGGTATTAGGCTAGAGTTGGCACCACAGAAGAGAGGTAATCGTACATTTTTACCGCCAGCAGCTTATACCCTTTCACGGAATGAGAAAAAAGAGTTATGTACATGCTTGAATGGAATTAAAGTCCCACATGGTTATTCATCGAACATCAAAAGCCTAGTGTCGATGCAAGACCTAAAACTCACTGGGTTAAAGTCACATGATTGTCACACTTTGATGCAACAATTACTACCTGTGGCTATTCATTCCATTTTACCTGAAAAGGTAAGATATGCTATAACTAGATTCTGTCTCTTCTTACAGTCTATATGCGAGAAAGTCATCGATCCCGATGACGCGGATTCATTGCAGGACCTCGTTGTAACCTCTCTTTGTCAGTTGGAAATGTATTTTCCACCCTCTTTCTTCACTATCATGATTCATCTGACCATTCACTTGGTTAGGGAGCTTTTGTACCTTGGGCCCGTGTACTTGAGATACCAGTATCTTTTCGAAAGATTGATGAAAGTCTACAAGGACTATACATCTAATCGGTATCATCCGGAAGGTTGTATTGCTGAACGCGCTATTTTAGACGAAGCTCTTTCATATTGTTACGCTCATCTATCCCCTAAGGAGTTGATTGGCGTTCCTAAGAATCGTCATAGTGACTGGATGACCGGAAAAGGTATTAGGGGCCGGGTTGAAAACATTGTGACACGTGAAATGTTGCATTTAGCACATACGTATGTGCTAAACAACGAAGATGAGGTGCAACCTTATATTCAACAACACAACGATGAGCTCAAATACGATCACCCAAACAAGACCGAGAAGTGGATTGCAAACGAGCATACGAAGACGTTTGGAGAGTGGTTTAGGAATATTGTCTTAGAGTGTACGAATCAAACTGGTGATGACATCTCTCCTAGGTCACTACGTCTTGGTTTAGGTCCAAATGCCAGGGTCACCTTTTACGAGCTTTGCCATTAATGGATATACTTTTTACACCCAAGCAAGATGCGTTGAGCACAATGCAAAATAGTGGTGTGAGTTCTGAATTTGAGGCAATGCACTTTGCTACTTCAAAAGATAAAAAGCCTATTTGGGGAAAATGCCTTTATTATGGTGTTATTCAAGAAATATTGGTACTAGATTACATTGATTTCACAATGCCTTTGTTTCGATGTAACTGGGTTGATAACAACCTCCATTGTGTCCGAAAGGATAAAATGGGATTTACGTTGGTCAATCTGGGTAAGGTTGGCAATAATAAATATGATCCTTCCATAATGGCATCCCAAGCTAAACAAGTGTTCTATGTCACCGATCCTATGGATAAGAAGTGGTCTGTTGTACTGTCTATAAGGAGTAGAAGGAGTAGTCCATCCGATAATGGTGATGATGATCAGGATGTCGTTTTGAGGGAATGGATCACTCTACCACTGTATCTTATTTTGACGATGTTGACACTGATCATGAGGACACTGAAAGCATCTATATACGTGATGACCATGGTGAAGGTATTTGGGTTAACGAAGAAACTATGACATCCAAAAAACGTCCTCGATCCTGAGATGGTTCATCAGGACACAGTGATATGGACGACCAACATTTTGAGTCATTTTCAGACCAGTAATTTGATGGTTTAATTTATTGGTAAATCAATAATGGTCATTGTTAAATAAAAATTCCCAAATTTGCATGGCATGGTAAATCCTGTAGCTTAGATATGCAAAGATGCATGCATCTTTGGTGTTGTCTTATTTTCTTGATCTTATTATTAGATGTGGATGCTGGTGTTCAAATTGCTGAATAATGTTGCAGTATATGGTGCTTCTACTGTTACAATATGTATTATTACAGGTTTGAACTGCAATGGAATTACAGTAATTTTTTTTTAAAAAAAGGTTCAACAATAACAACGGTTATATTTAAATTACCCGTTGTTAATACTTTCAACAACGGTTATAGTTACATTACCCGTTGTTATTACAATCAACAACGGTTATAGTTACATTACCCGTTGTTATTACTTTCAACAACGGTTGTAGTACCCCTACCCGTTGTCATTGATTTTTTTGACATATTTCATTTTGGCGCAAATTTGGTGAAAATATATTACAACGGGTATATTTTAACCGTTGTAATAAAGTTTTGACAACGGTTGACTTTTATTGACCCGTTGTTATTAACATATAACAACGTTTTTGCTTTGAGCACCCGTTGTCAATAGTTTGTCTTAATAAAAAACTAATTTACAAACACATACAAAGATACCACACAAACACACACACAACCAATTCAACCGTTGGTATCCTGAGTTTATTATTCTCTCTTCCTCGCTTTCTACATTCTCGTTGCGTTTACTGTCGCCCGATTTCCGACGCCCAGATTCCGTTGCCTTCCCTTATCATCCTGCTCGTTCTCTTTATCATCATCATCATCATCATCATCATCATCATCATCATCAGGTATGTTCACTTTAATTTTGTGTTTCGTCATTAGGGTTTTAAGACGATCATCTTTTTTCTTTTTCATGCATCTGTTTGTTTTTCGTCTTCTTTGTTATCTTTATCATCCCGCATCATCTACTTCACTCCTCTTATTAGGGTTTAGGATTTTAGAAGCTCAATCTGTTGTTTTAAATTTTCATTCCTATTAGGGTTTAGGGTTTTAGATAATACTCTGCATGTACGTTGTTAAGTTGTTCATCTCCTATTTCATTCATATTTGGGTTTTAGGATTATCATGGGTGAAAAACGGAAAAGAAGTCAAAACAATAATAAGCCTGGGGATAATAAGCCTAGTGAGAGGGGTGCTACGAAGTGCCAGAAAGCCCTTGCAGCTATAGCCGCTAAAGACCCGATGAAAATAACATGGAACTCGAAGGGTTTCCCTACTGGTCCAAATGCGGGTTATTTATCCAGTTGGATTGGATGTTGCACAAGACAGTTTGTGCCTATCCATTTAGATGACATTAGAAATTTGAATCCAAAATTGGCGGAGTTATACTTGGCTCGTGTAAAGGAAGCCTTTGATATTGCCGATGAATGCCATGATAAGTATTTAATGCATAAGGCAGGGGATGTCCTAAGGCAGTGGAAGTGTGACGTTGCTAGGGATTGGTTGTATGTGGACAAGTCAATGGGGGAGATGCGTAAGAACCCACCGGGAGACAATAAGTGTCCCACCATCAGTCAGGAACAATGAGATCTTTTCAAAGAGATGAGAACTACTGAGAAGTTTCAGGTTAAATATCCTCGCCTTTTAACGATTTACCTATCATTTTTTTTAATTAATGAGTTCTTTATATAATCTTTTTATTATCTCATCTACTTGCGCTTTTATATAATTATTTGAAGGCCGTTAGCAGAAGAAATCGTGCTAACATTTCATGCAAGAAGGGGAAATGGTATGGATCTCGAGGCGGTTACAGAAAGATAGAAGAGAACCTCGTAAGTAGCATGCATTCCTCTGTGAGACTTTATTTTTTTAATCACACTTGGACATGCATTGATACACATTTACATGTATAAATGTTACCATGTTAATGTGTAGGTGGCAAAGGGAGTGACCAACTTGGATCGGCATGTAACTTATAAAGAAGGACACACGCCTAAAGGATTCCGCTCGCGTGACAAATATGATGAGGAAGTGTTGGCCAACATAGTAAGCATTATTTTATTAAGACGAGTTCATTACTAACTTTATTATTTTAGTCACAAATATAATTTGAAGTTTATTTAATATATTATAGGACAACGTATTGAAGGAGGTAGAAGAAGGGAAATTCACTCCCAATGGTCATAATGACGTTCTTGCTAGAGCGATTGGCCGACCCGAACATCCAGTCGATTGAGGGGCGTCCGTTACAGTTGGAGTAACGAAATATTATGGGATAACCGCCCGATAAAGAAGAAAAGGAAGACTAAGTCCGAGAAGGCTGACATGGTACCATTTATTCTATTATTTTCATTTAAGTTCAATTCACATGTTATTGTTGGGATAAAAATTGCTTTGAAACATTACATTCTTGGCACGCACTTGATTAATGGCATTCGTACTACTAAAGTTGAATGCTGGAGGCAAGCTTTCCGAAGTAGAAGTGAAGATGATGGAGGGTGTCATTTATAAAGGGGGTAATAAGGTACAACAGATTGGTCAAGAGGCCGCTACTACCTTGGCAATACATGAGAAGGAAGTATCGGTCAACGAGATTCAGAAACACCAGGCCATGAAAACTTTCAACTGCCTGTCCCAGTTCGTGACGACATTACCATTCTGAGAGATGCGGTTGGAAGTTTCATCCAATGGCCTGAATCTCACATCTACTTGGCTCGGTCGTCTCCGCCTCAGCCGAAAACAGTTGGGGTTAGAAGAAATACCTTTATATATATGTTACATTTTTAATTGTTGAATGTTTTTATATGTTAAATTTATATGTTATTATTTTTTTTTGTAGGGAACAAAATAGCCGGCTTTGGCGGATAAGCCTAAGTCCACAGACATGCCAACTACCTCGTCGAGAGAACAACTTGATGAGGTATTTAATTAACTTCTCCATTTTTATGAAAACCTCCCTTTAATTTTTTTTTGTTTCTGTATTTCTAAAAAGCATGGAAATTTTTTGTATGTAGGGAACAAAAAATCCGGCTAAGGCGGATAAGCCTAAGTCCCCGGACATGCCAACTACCTCGTCCAGACAACAACTTGATGAGGTATTTAATTAACTTCTCCATTTTTTTAAAAACCTCGCTCCCTTTATTTATATTTTGTCTGTATTTCTAAAAAGCATGGTAATTTTGTGTAGGGGAAACAAAAAAAACTGATAAGCCTAAGTCCCCAGTCATACCTGCTACTACTACCTCATCATTGAAAGAGCAGGTTGATGAGGTATTGAGTTAAGTACGCTTTTATTTTTATTACTCCATCTAGCTATTTAGGATATGTTACCTTTGGATTTTTTACTATTTTAATTATCTACATGTGTAGGCTGGTGGTAGTAGCACAAAATCAAAGAATCATTATTTCCCCGAACTGAAGAAGTTAGGAGTTTAAACTCCACAAAATATTCTGGGAAGGATTACATGCAAAAAGTAAGAATGGTGACGATGAGGAAACTGCATGAGGAGGCTTGCGATCGCATAGGCAACGAGCAATTGATAATTATTCCGCTCGAGGAGGATATTCTAGGGGTTGAGCGCGAAGCACTTATGTCATGGGATATGCTAGCCATTTGGGCTGGCCTAGACCAGATTGATGTCCAACACATATTTGTTTGGATGAAGTAAGTTTCTTAATAAATAATTTCATATTCTAATATTCTGACTACTAGATAGTGTTTTAAATACCGGAATTAATACCGTAATAATATAGGATATTGAAATTGAGAGTGATCCCCGAGAAGAAGATTCCATCTGATCAATACGGATTCCTGTGCCCCTATATTTTATATATATTTATTCCGGAATACTCGTTCGAAGATCGGGTAGATTATATTGCTCAGCAATTGGCGACAACCAAGAAGCTGATTTTTGCCCCTTATAATGAAAAAGGGTAATAAACAAACTAATATTACGTTTCCCCCTACAATTGCATTTTCATAACTAATATATGTACTTGTTAATAATGATGATGTCTCTTGATGTAGGACTCATTGGGTGCTAGCAGCCATCATGCCGACAAAGAAGAAAGTTTTTTGGTTGGACTCTATACATAATCAACCAAGCGAGACTTTTAAGCGCTTGATTATTAAGTAAGTTTATAATACTTATTTATTTATAATAACATTAAGTTTCAATTTTTATTTATAGCAAAAAGCTCATTTTTGCTGTGATACCACGGTTTTATGAGTTTCTGGGTACTCTATCGAGTGGGCCTTACTCTGTCGAGTAAGTGTGTTTTGCGTTTTAAAATAGTTTCTGACCTGTTGGGTACTCGATCGAGTAGCCTTGGTACTCGATCGAGTAAGCGGCACTCGATCGAGTACGTTAGTTACTCGATCGAGTAAGTGTTTTTCTGGGGTTGTTCGACGGGTTTTGCTAATAACGCGAGTTTGATATAAAAGGTTTCCGTCAGTTTATTTCATCATTTTTAACCTTTCTAAACCTTTCAAAAGAAAAAGGAGTTATGTAGTTCTCTCTCGTCGCGTTGTTGGCAAATCCCCAAGGCTAGGAGGGTCGGATCATCTTGTTCTTTGCATCATAGTGTTCCTTGCGTCAAGGGTAAGATCTACATACCAATTTTATAGTATTTAGTTAACTTTGTTTAAACCCTAATTTTGGGAATTGGGGATTTGTGTTAGTTTTGTGATTGTTAGTAATTATGTGATTATATGTTAGGAGGAGGATTCGTAGAGGAGGAATTTCGATCTGTTTGTTGAGACCGGCAAATCGATTGTGTTCTTTGTGCCGGGTAGGGTTTTCCTACTCGCATTAGTCTCATAATGCATTGTTGGTGTTTTGTGATTGTTGAATATTATCGTATTCGTCTTTGTGACGGTTCTTTGGTTTTGATTCTTTGGTTAATGGTTGTGATTGTTTGTCTCTGGTTCTCGAGATGCGTTCTCGGCTGAGTGGAGTCACTTGCGGGAGTGGCTTCACGCCATAGTTTCGCCCTCCGTGGAACCCGCCACGGGAGGGGACGTGCACATTAATGGGACAGGGTTTTCGCTCGGTATGATGAGCGGGGCTTAGGTGGGAACGTCTGCGGTCCCCCACTAGCAGGGCTGGTCCAGTGGACAGTCGGTGACGGAGATTGATTGGAGTGGATGTGATTGTTTGTGTGACCGTTTGAGCTACTTGTTTACTGTGTTGTTGGTTATATAAATTGTGTGATTAGTACTGACCCCGTTTAATGTTTTAAAAACTATGGTGATCTATTTGGGGGTGGTGAGCAGTTATTGAGCAGGTATGATATGACGCGTATGCGATAGCTGGGATGAGTCATCACGTGGCAGTTAGAAGTATTCTGCTGTGTCAGACGATGTTTTGTAGCTTTGATAGTTTTAGTAGTAGACCGTCTGAGAACCTTATATATCAGTTTCACAGTTTTGGTTTTGATCATGTAATCACTTTAATTTATATTGTTATTTAAATTATGTTTATTCATTGTCTTATGATTATCATTGCCTCGGGGAAACCAAGATGGTAGCACTTCCATGCCTTAAGTGGTCCTGGTAAGGCACTTGGAGTATGGGGGTGTTACAAAATGGTATCAGAGCGACGATCCTGAAACCTGTAACCAATGAATCTAATGAATATATGGAGTCAAATTAAAATGAACCCGGGTAGGAGTTGTAGGAGCTAATGCAAAGGCTTGGGAGACGTCCTAAAGTCGCGAACTCGCCCTACAATTTTGAACCGGTCACCATGGGATATGAGTTGGGATCGCTATGTGTTCATCTTGTGAATTGTGTATCTTTGTAGCAAAGTGTGGTATGAATCGGTGGATGTATGTGTGTGGAGAATGGGGAATATGTAAGAAAGATGGTGATGATGTGATTTTTGTTATGTTGTTGGTTGAAAGCATGTTGCATGATAGTTGGTTTACATGTTGGTTGGAATCGTTGGAAAAGTATATGAGAATGATGAATGATGTAGTAGAAAAATGAAGTAGTTCATATATGATAATAGGTGACGAATAATGATGTTGCAGGATGAATGATTTATAATGTGGCAATCCTAGTAACTTGTGAATATGGGGTGTGATAAGATTTGTTTTCATAATTCCATTTGCATAAAGTTATATAAAAAGTTCATATAATTGTCTACTTTTGTATCATATGCGCTTGTTAGATAAAGAATGTGATTGAACTAGATGAATTGATTGGAAAAGATGAAGTGGCAATTACATGAGAATATGAATTCCTTGATTATGAATATGTTTAGATGATGAAGTGGAGTTGTAATATTATTGTGTTAGTAACATGGAAATAGGATTTATAATTGTATGAGTATGTTTTGCTTTACGAAAAGTCATAAAATTAAAGCATGCGGTTAGTACATGATTAATGAGTTAAATAATATATGTGCATGATGGATGTTGTTACTTGACTTTTGAAGATAGTAACATGTGATTGGCAATACTGGTTTTATGAGTACTGAGTTGTTTTTGTCTACCTTGTTGTTGTTTAAGTCGTTTGGAAGTAAAAATCAAGTAGTTGTGTTTTTCGATTATAAAGAGGTCGTCTTTAAACTGTTATAACTTAATATTTATAAATGATTTTAATGTGATTCTAATAGGAGGTGATATATTGTTCTTTTACGATTCTAACGATAGGTCACACGCCCAAAACGACCAAGAAATGAGTGAGTTATGACTGTTTTACCAAAACTGGACAATGCTGAGAATTGCGTAAGGTACTCGATCGAGTAGCCTTGGTACTCGATCGAGTAGGCGGCACTCGATCGAGTACGTTAGTTACTCGATCGAGTAGCCCTGGTGATTTGTTTTACGTGCTTCTGACCATCACCTACTCGATCGAGTAAGTCCCTTACTCGATCGAGTGGCCTGTACTCGATCTAGTGACCCCTGTTTTGGGTCATATGCTTATCTTTTGACTTCGTAGAATATCATGTTTAATTCAAAGGTGTTATCTTGCTTCTTTATGCATTGTTTTATATGTATGTTGATCCTGATGCGTAAGTTACCCAACCTTATGATGTAAGGAGTGGCACCTGTGGTGAGTATGAGTTCGGTGGGAGAACATGAGTTATATGTGGTTGTGATAGATAGTGGAAAAAGAAAAGGAAGATCGTTATGGCTTAATTGAGACATAGAGCATGCTTTCTGAGATGAGATGAGTGATATGATTGTGTGTTGAGTAACGTAAAAGCAAGTGAATATGGGCAAGGGATGATGTGAGTCTAAGGAACGTGAGAATAAAAAGATTCAAAGTAAGGATGTGGATAGTGGCAGCTTGAGATGTGTAAAGAATTATGGAGGGAGGTGGTTAGGAGTCGTGTGGGTTAAGGATATATGTAGTGAAAGTTCGTTTTAAAGGGGTTGAGAAGAGTGGTATACAGTGAACGTTGATTTTATGGATAGATTAGTGGCAAGGGTGAGTAATTGCATAATAAGAGAAGATCCATGGTAAGAAAGAGTGAGGTGATATCGATATAAAATAATGGAATTTGAGTTTTGGAGCAACGAAAGGGTAACTGGATTACTAAAGAGTTAACTATTAATTGGTATTGTTGAGTGTAAAGAGAAAAGAAGGATAAAAGTAAGCTGAGAAAAATGTTGACCAGAGTTATGTGATAGAGAAGTAAGGAATCGTCGAGATTTATGATATTATCACGAGGATATTAGTTAAGGGTTATATAGGAGTTTCAGGACAACATGATTAATCATGAGTTTCGAGGAATTAGGGAGTATGAAGTTGGTGGGGGTATTTGCACGATACGAGATTTTGGTGGAGTGTTAGATGATGATACAATTAAGGATAGTATTGGGAAGAATGTTGAGGTAATTGTGTTGATGGATTCGATGTTCGTTGTTTGGGATGTTAACCAAAGATAGAAAGAAATCGCGATATTTAGAGATGAGTGTAAGAGGTTTGATGTCCGGACAGCGGTAGTGTTATGGTTTGTGACTAATGGTTAAGGGTGGTGGTATATTAGAAAGGTAGAAATTCTAATGAGGTTGATTTTGTAGAGACCAGATTGATATGTATGGTTGTGAGAAAGTATAAGATGTAGTTATATGAGGCGGTTGTTAGTAGTTGAGTATTAATGGTATGGTTACAATTGGCAGGGGGTGATGGATATGAGAATGGGAGAATATGTTATGAGGGGTATACGAGTTAAGCTCGGGTGAGGGGTAACTTTTATCAGGTGGTAACTTACGTGATTAGGATTGACTGGTTGTATGTGATTACGGGTCTGTGATATATATATAAATGTTTGTGTGAGGTTTTGACCTCACAAGACGTGATATGGTGTGATTACCATAAAGTTGTTATTTGAATGTTCTGTAATGCATGTTGGGTACGCTAATCTAATTGAATGATGATTAAAAAGGTAATAAATTGAGTGATCTGGCATGATTGGTTACACTTGTATGTATTCATGATACATGTCAATCTGTGATATGGTAAGGGGATGATATTCATGAGGTTATTATCTGTTTAATTCATAAAATATGTTGCGTTGTGATTTAGTAAAGTGGATTTGAGTAACTTTTTCTTGTCTGAGAAGTTATTCCGAGTCAGTGTTTATGGGAATTGTATGCAGTTGTGATGTCTATCGATGTGGTTGTTGTGCCTCGGGTGGTGATCCGGGCACGGTACATAGTGTTATGATTCGGGTATTTTCGCACTGCGGTGTGGAGGTGTTGCGATGCCGTCACCGGTTGTGGTGGAGTAGGCGGGATGATTATGATTCGAGTTTCGAAAGTACGTACCAGTTATACATAGATTGTTGTTTTGTTTGATGTTGCTTCCTGTGAGTTTCAGTTTGTACAGATAGACAGTTGTTTTGTTATTGATGTTTCTTACCAGTTAAGTTTGGGAATCAGGGTAGAGTATGATATGAAATAGAGTTGTATATGTTTTCGTTGTTGTCATGGTATAGTGATATTCTGTTGATGAGACACGGTTGTGAGAGGTTGTTACAGTAATTTTGATCTTGTTCTAGATAAGGCTTTAGTGGATATGGTAATGGCAAGTGATTCGTAAATCATGTGTGGTAATGACCTGAAAGATGCAGGTGGTTCATAATCCTTTGTTGAGACAGTGAGTGTAGGGTGTTGGGGGAATTAGTGTCATGTTAAGTTGTGTATGAGTTTTGCGGTAATGAAAGAAAGAACTTGAGGATCTAGTGTGAGTATACGTACCGAGTGTGGATCGTGAGTTATGCTTTTGGGAGATAAGTGCTTTACATAGAGAGGTATGTTGTTTTGCAGTAATAATGGAGAGTTAGTATGGTGATTTTCCTACGAGTTTTATCACTACTACAGATACAGGCTATAACAACGGCTAAAAACCGTTGTTATATAAAATAGCGGACGTTGTTAAAGCGTCCGTTGCAAAAGGTTTTAACAACGGTTGGTTTTCTTAAGCAACCCGTTGTTAAAACTATTAACAACGGTTTTAAGTATCAAAACCCGTTGTGGAAAGTGTGACTCAATTTTGGTGGGAAAGTTATAACAACGGTTAATTTACAAAGAACCGTCGTTATAACTAAAGACAACGGGTTGTATCTACATAACCGTTGTTGTTTGTTTTTACAAAATAAAAAAAATTAAATTAAATATTACTAGATGCATGCATAATTACGGGGCCCGTTATAATTCCGATGCATGCATTATTACTCGCCATCCCCAGATCTTTGTGCATATGAATGGACAATATATAGAATGAGAAGGGTTTACATTAGATTTGAAGCCGGGAGATATGATGATTATGGCACAACTTCCTAAACATGCATATATTATATTAATTAAAAAAACAACTCAAAGGACACATTACTTAGTATAAATACATACATTATCTCAACCACCATTCCATTATCTCACTATCTTCAAACCCTAACTGCTAAAACAATCTCCAACCCCTAATTAATCTTTCAAACAACTCCAAAGTTCATCAACAAAATGAACGATTACATCCTTAAAACTCTTACTATGACCGAGAACAATAACAGCTTCATCCGCCGGTTGCTCCACATCGAGGACCGTTTTAGGAGCTATCTTGTGGATGATCAAGCCGCACTCAAGGACGCCAAAAGAAATGGCTTGACAGAGCGGCGATTTGTTGCGGCTATATGACGATATAGCAATGCTGAACGAAACCTCCAAATAGCTAAGGAGGAGAGGAGGGATATCATAGAAGAGAATAAGACTCTCTATGAAAATATAAGAATTGCATTTTTAGAAATGTAATTCTTTTTTAATTTGTATATATATATATATATATATATATATATATATATATATATATATATATATATATATATATATATATATATATATATATATATATATATATATATTAATGAATTATTAATTAAGTTTATCATGCATTCCTCTCTATCATCTTGCTTCTTCTTTGTTTTATTTTATTTAATTTGTTTTACGAGCTAATTAAGCGAATAATAACATAATAATGATCGATAAAAAACCCATCATATATACATGCAAATGAAATAATTAAAAAAAGAAAACAATGACGAAGAAAGACGATGAAACCAACAGTGACGGCGAGATTTACCTGATAATTAGAGAAAGTAAGAGACGATGAAACCAACAGTGACGGCGAGATGATAAAGCGACGATGAGAAAGAGATAAAGAGAGAAAGAGACGATGAGAAAGTGTGTTTGCTGTGTTTGTGGTTGTGTTTGTCTGTGTTTTGTGTTTGTGTTAGGTTATGTATGTGTTTTGTGGTCAGAAATGGTGATCCGTGTTTGTGTGGTTTATAGTATTGAAAGTATTGACAACGGTTGTTAAACAACAACCGTTGTTAAATAAGTTTTAACAACGGTTGTAAATCAACAACCGTTGTCAAATAAGTATTAACAACGGGTTTAAAAATACCCGTTGTGATTACTTTTCACTAACTTTGCGTCAATTTTGTGCCAAATTATTAACAACGGTTGTGCAAATTTAACCCGTTGTTAAAACTTATAACAACGGTTATATAACCATACCCGTTGTAATTAAGTTTAGTAAAAATCGCGCCATACATTCTACAACGTCTATTGTGATTTTCGTGCATAAACGTTGTTAAAGGAGCGTTGTAGTTGCCTGAATTTGTAGTAGTGTATGGTATAGGTTAGGTGGTGTGCCGAATGAGTTGAGGTATGAGAAATTTTTAAGTAAGAGAGCCTTGGATATATGCATGGCGAGTGTTTAGATTATAGGTGGTTATCTTTGACATGCGGTGGTGATAAGGATAATGAGACGATATAGCTCGGATTTAGTATTAGTGAGTTACGAGGACGTAACATTTATCTTAAGAGGAGTAGGATGCGATAAAAGAGATTTTGATGGTTGTGCATATGGTGGTATATTTGCAGTAGAGTGTTGGTGTAGCATAAAGAAGGAAGTTGAATATTTTGTAGTTGATGTTGTTAAAAGGCCATGGTCGAGCTTGTAGTAGTGTGATGTTTAGGAGTGTGAGAATATTTCACTAGTGTTGACAGTTGGATGATGAGGTTATGAGTGTGAGTAAACTTTGAGGACGAAATTCCTTTTAAGGGTGGTAGAATGTAACATTCCGTTTGATGTTTATGAGTATCTTGATATTGGATTTTCTAGTGTATGATATTTTACGGAACTAGCAGCGTTTGTGTTGGTAGTGTATGGAGTTAGGATCGAGAGAGATATAATGGAGTTGGTACGATATTGTGAGCCATGTTGTGGAAGTAGGAATAGTTGGTGGAGTTGGGGTTACGAGTTCATGTTTGGTCGGTTGGGGTTTTGTTTTGAGTTCTTAGTTGGTTGTTGTGTCTTGATCAAGTTAGTATGTTTGTTTTTGGGTATGGGTTGAACTTCGGGGACGAAGTTCATTTTAAGGAGGGAAGACTGTAATACCACGGTTTTATGAGTTTCTGGGTACTCTATCGAGTGGGCCTTACTCTGTCGAGTAAGTGTGTTTTGCGTTTTAAAATAATTTCTGACCTGTTGGGTACTCGATCGAGTAGCCTTGGTACTCGATCGAGTAAGCGGCGCTCGATCGAGTACGTTAGTTACTCGATCGAGTAAGTGTGTTTTATGGGGTTGCTCTGACGGGTTTTGCTAATAACGCGAGTTTGATATAAAAGGTTTCCGTCAGTTTATTTCATCATTTTTAACCTTTCTAAACCTTTCAAAAGAAAAAGGAGTTACGTAGTTCTCTCTCGTCGCGTTGTTGGCAAATCCCCAAGGCTAGGAGGGTCGGATCATCTTGTTCTTTGCATCATAGTGTTCCTTGCGTTAAGGGTAAGATCTACATACCAATTTTATAATATTTAGTTAACTTTGTTTAAACTCTAATTTTGGGAATTGGGGATTTGTGTTAGTTTTGTGATTGTTAGTAATTATGTGATTATATGTTAGGAGGAGGATTCGTAGAAGAGGAATTTTGATACAACTGTTGAGACCGTCTGATTGTGTTGCTGTGCCAGGTAGGGTTTTCCCTACTCAGTATTAGTCCCATAATGCATTGTTGGTGTTTTATGATTATTGAATATTATCGTATTCGTACTATGACGGTTGCTGGTTTTGATTGCTGGTTAATGGTTGTGATTATTTGTCTCTGGTTCTCGAGATGCGTTCTCGGCTGAGTGGAGTCACTTGCGGGAGTGGCTTCACGCCCTAGTTTCGCCCTCCGTGGAACCCGCCACGGGAGGGGATGTGCACATTAATGGGATAGGGTTTTCGCTCGGTATGATGAGCGGGGCTTAGGTGGGAACGGTTGCGGTCCCCCACTGGCAGGGCTGGTCCAGTGGACAGTCGGTGACGGAGATTGATTGGAGTGGGTGTGATTGTGTGTGTGACCGTTTGAGCTGCTTGTTTACTGTGTTGTTGGTTATATAAATTGTGTGATTAGTACTGACCCCGTTTAATGTTTTAAAAACTATGGTGATCCATTCGGGGATGGTGAGCAGTTATTGAGCAGGTATGATATGACGAGTATGGGATAGCTGGGATGAGTCATCACGTGGCAGTTAGAAGTCTTCCGCTGTGTCAGACGATGTTTTGTAGCTTTGATAGTTTTAGCAGTAGACCGTCTGAGAACCTTGTATATCAGTTTCACAGTTTTGGTTTTGATCATGTAATCACTTTAAGTTATATTGTTATTTAAATTATGTTTCTTCATTGTCTTATGATTATCATTGCCTCGGGGAAACCGAGATGGTAGCACTTCCATGCCTTAAGTGGTCCTGGTAAGGCACTTGGAGTATGAGGGTGTTACATTTGCCCCTAAAAAAAATGAGTTTCTGTCTCCTTTTTTTTTAAAAAAAAAAGGCCTTTGAGAAGAGAAGACCTAACGAGCAGGATCAACCCACGAAAGATTCTAATGATGGCCTTACTTTTATTACGATAACAGGGGTACGTGCTCAAATACAATACATTAAGTGCAAAAATCTGTGTTTAATACTAATACAATACCTAAAGTTCAAGATTCTTAAGTGAGCCTTCTCTCGTCTGTTTGTTTTTATGTAATAATAGGCCCCTCGCCAGCCGGATAGCATACAATGTGGATACTACGTTTGTCGGTTCATGTTGGAGATTATTAGGCGAAGATTTATCCTTATTCCAGAAAAGGTTAGTAATTTAATAATTTGTTTATTACTTTTTTTAAATTAGAGCTGATGTTGTCTTGCTTGCTGCTATACCATGATTTTGCTACGCAGTATTTGATGTAGCATTGTTACAATAATGTATTGTCTTTGTTTTTTCCGCAGTATGTAATCAACTCGTCACAAGAGATTTAGCAGTACAAAAGTTTAGATATAGACGAGGTAAGGGACATGTTGGGCAAATACGTCTTAAAACATAGAAATAATGCATGATACTCAGAGCTTAGATCAGCTTATTAGTAAATTTTTTGTTGAAGTTAGGGAATGATTAGTTCATGTAAATTTAACTCCTTGTAAGTATATATATATATATATATATATATATATATATATATATATATATATATATATATATATATATATATATATATATATATATATATATATATATATATATATATATATATATATATATATATATATATATATATGATGCTTCGTTGTGGTTGAATCAATCTATTGAGTTCGATGAACCCAAAATGTGATTTATGTTGGTGCTTTGATATGGTGTCACGATATATGCAGGTTTTTGAATGGCATGAAACATATTTAATTTTTAAAAACATTAGGAGTTCGTAATAAAAACGGTTACTAAAAAAAACCGTTGTGAATACCTTTCACAACGGTTACTAAAAAAAACCGTTGTGAATACCTTTCACAAATACCGCGCATAATATTCAACAACGGGTTTTAAACGAAGAACCGTTGTTAAAAGTCTTCACAATTTTGGAGGAAAAGTTACAACAACGGGTTTTAAACAAAGAACCGTTGTTACTACAAATTTCAACAACGGGTATGTAGCATATACCCGTTGGTAAAAGTCTTCACAATTTTGGAGGGGAAGTTACAACAACGGTTATACATATGACAACCGTTGTTATATTATTCCCACCAAATTTTTGAAACACTTTCCACAACGGCTTACACGCAACAACAACGGCTTTTAACCATGGTTAATACTTTCGAGAACGGTTTAAGTAAATAACCTAACCGTTGTAAATACCTTTTACAACATCCGCTTTAACAACGTCCGCTTTTTGTTTTTACAACGGTTTTTACCCGTTGTTATAGCCTGTATCTATAGTAGTGGCAGGTCTTTCTCAGTAGTGGTGTACTTTACTTGAGCCTCATCCAGAGTTTGGCTCACATATTAGATTGCATTTAAGGCTTTGTCTTTCCTTTGCCCTAACACTGCTCCTAGTGCATAATCACTAGCATCATACATAATCTCGAACGGTAAATCCCAGTCGGGAGGCTGTATGAACGACGCAGATACCAAGGCCTGCTTTAACCTGTTAAAAGCAGAAAGACACTCACCAGTAAATACAAAAGGGGCGTTCTTAAGCAGCAGCTGTGTAAGTGATTTAGCAATTTTTGAAAAATCCTTGATAAACCGGCGATAAAAACCAGCATGACCAAGGAAGCTCCTCACTTCTTTAACATTAACAGAAGAAGGTAATTGCTGAATCACTTCCATTTTTGCTTTGTCAACTTCTATACCCCTGTCAGAAAGTAAGTGCCCTAAGACAACTCCCTCGTTGACCATGAAATTGCACTTCTCCCAGTTAAGCACAAGATTAACCTCAATGCAGCGCTGCAACACTTTATTAAGGTTAGACAGACAGTTAGAAAAATCACTTCCATAGACACTGAAATCGTCAATAAAAACTTCCATAATAGACTCAATATACTCTGAAAATATCCCCATCATGCACCTTTGAAAGGTAGCAGGGGCATTACACAAACCAAAGGGCATCCTGCGATAAGCAAAATCGCCCTGAGGACAAGTAAAAGTAGTCTTAGCCTGATCATCCGGATGAATAGGGATCTGAAAGAACCCTGAGTATCCGTCCAGATAACAGAAAAACTTGTGGGAAGCTAACCTTTCTACCATTTGATCAATGAAAGGAAGGGGACAGTGATCTTTCTTGGTGGCGGCATTCAGCTGTCTGTAGTCTATACACATCTGCCAGCCAGTTACTACTCTAGTAGGTATTAACTTGTTTTTTTCATTCTTGACCACAGTAGTCCCTCCTTTCTTAGGAACTACCTGAACTGAACTCACCCACTTAGAATGACCAACAGAATAGATAATACCTGTATTAAGTAGCTTAATTACCCCAGCCATCACAACATATTGCATCTTTTGGTTCAGCCGGCGCTGACCCTGTCTGCAAGGCTTGTGATCTTCCTCCAGCTCAATCATGTGCATACAATTATCAGGACTAATCCCCTTGATGTCATTTAAAGAATAACCCATAACTTTCCTGTTTTTCTTAAGCACAGCTAACAAAACAGTCAGCTGATCATCATCAAGTTTAGCACTAACAATAACTGGATATTGCTCGGTATCATGTAAGAAAGTATATTTTAGATGAGAGGGAAGAAGCTTACGCTCAGGTACCTTTAACTCTATGGCGCAAAGAGTACTGATCATCTGTTCCACTTTCTCTCCCTCGGCGTCGGTGAGTTCACGCTCATCTATAGCAGCTTCGAGCAAATCCAACACAGCGTCATTGTTATTTGGGTTATCTGCACACTCAACCAAAAGCATTAGAGCTTCTAGTGGGTCCTTTATAAAAGAATCCGACCAAAAATAATAGACAGACTCGTCAACATTATCAACAGAATAACATGTATCCTCTATCATTAGCCGAGCCAATGTACCAGGCAGACTGAAAGAAATTGCGTCATCCCCCACTGCAAGAGTCAAACGCCCTTGTTTGACATCAATAATGGCCCCAACTGTACATAAGAATGGTCTTCCTAGTATAATTGGGGTCCGGGTATCCTCAGCTATATCTAAAACAATAAAGTCCACTGGTATAAAGAACTTGCCTACTTTCACAGGCACGTCCTCTAAGATACTCAAGGGTCGTCTTACAGATCTATCAGCCATCTGTAACGTAATGTTAGTCATTTTAAGGTAGCTCATATTCAATTTCTTGCAGACAAACAGAGGCATGACACTAACACTGACTCCTAAATCACAAAGAGCCTTATCTATTACTTCATTGCCTATAATATAGGTAATAGAGAAACTACTCGGGTCTTTCATTGTAGATGGAGCCTTATTTAAAAGTAAATTACTAGACTCTTCCATGAAAGTAACAGTCTCAAATTCATTTAGCTCTCTCCTATGAAATGTCTTTCATAAATTTAACGTAAGTGGGTACCTGGGTAATAAGTTCGGTAAAAGGGACAGTTAGCTGGAGGATCTTGACAACATCCATAAACTTACCGTATTGTCGCTCAACTTTGGCGTCCTTCATACGTCCTGGATAGGGTACCCTGGTAGCAATGAGTGGACCCGCGACTTTCTCTTTACCTTTATCAGCACGTGATGCCTTCACAGCAGGGGAAGATGACACGGTAGCGGAATTAGATATTAAAATTGAAGCTCCGCTGGTTCTGGCACTCGATCGAGCAATTTATTCACTCGATCGAATGGTTTTATCTTGAGAATCACTCGATTGAGGCATTCGAACCTCTCGATCAAGTTCTTGAATTTCAGGTTCTCTCGATCGAGTCCCAGAATCACTCGATCGAGTAACTTTTTCTACCAAAGTGTTCGATCGAGAAGAATAAACTCCTCGATCGAAATCTATTAATTGGGCACCTCTCGATCGAGTGAGATTTATACTCGATCGAGTAACTGGATGGGCTATTTCACTCGATTGAACAGAGATTTCATTCAATTTAGTAGCAGGACGGTATTTGGCAGGGATATCGTCCATCAGCTCTTCTGACTCGTCATCCGGGTAACATCAGCAGTCACAACCCCGTCTTCCAGCATTTTTGGCCCATCATATGCAAGACCACTTCGAATATTAATGGCATTGATTGGGTCGCACGAGGGTGGATGATTAACTTGGTGTTGCACGAGTGTTAATTGCGCAACTTGCTCTCTTAGCTCCACAATAGCGGTATTATCCTTGTTGCATTTCTTCCCAAGCTGTTGTGTTAAGTTCAACACCAAGGATTTCAGTTTGGCTAACTCCCCATTTATGGAGGGGGAATCCGGGTGCATCGTTGGTGTAGAAGGAATGGAAGCACTCGTTGAGGTCAAGTCTTCATATAATTTTGAAAAAAGAACTCCTTGCTTAAATTTTTGATAAGCAAGGACGTGCTCTACATTTGCCATACAACCAATAGGATCATGCCCCTCCATGCCGCATCTACCACATATTATCTCATGCTCAGTAATAGCACAAACTTGTGCATGCTCACCCATAGTCTGTATAATCTCCGGACTACCTAGACTTCTGCTAGGACTCTCCATCTCAGCTACTACCAACTCATTCACATGCCTACCTCCTCGGGGATTTCCATACTCGGCAACATGGATGGCCATCTCCTCAATAAGATGCCACCCTTGATTATCCTCTACGTTCTTCTGAAATCTCCCTTTGGCTGAATTATCAAGAACAGCCCTCTGGTCCGGATACAACCCATTGTAGAATTGGGTACATAAGAACCAGCGCTTGAAACTATGATGAGGCACAGAACGGACGATCTTCTTGAAACTAGTCCAAGCCCCATTCAAGTCTTCAGTAGGTAGTTGCTCAAACGCAGTAATTTGAGCTCTCAATGCATTAGTGCGTTATGGTGGAAAATATCGCATGTAAAAGGCCAAGGCAAGGGAATTCCAGTCGGTTACACCGGCAGCTTCCCTGTCTAAATCTCTCAACCATTCCCGGGCATCATCAGTCAAAGAAAAGAGGAAAAAGACTCCTTTCACTCTGTCTTGTGTCACCCCAGCAGCAAGAGGAATGGTGGAACAGTATTCTGTAAATAATTCTATATGCTTGAACGGATCTTCTCCAGGTACCCCCCTGAAGAGATTTCTATCGACCAGTTGTATATAAGAGGGGTGGATTCCAGAGGTCCCCGAATCAGTAGTGGGTAATAGGAAACCTTTTGGATGGGAATCCACCGTAGGCTCTGAATGATTGGCTATATTCGGCATCCTGGCAGATAGAATTTACAGTGAAGCAGGTACGACAATGTTCTCTTTTAGAATGGATATCCTGCAAAACTTATCAAGAACTAACAAAAAATATGAGATCAATCTCAAGGAATAAATTCCTTGATATGAGAGACAAACTTAATACAAGCAACAAAATTACGCCACCCCCCCGGCAACGGCGCCAAAATTTGATACCGTCGTTTTAGTACCAAAAATAAATACCTAGATACAACTAACAGAAGTAAGCAGAAAGTAGGGTCGATCTCCATAGGGAGATGGGAAAATGTCAGCTTAATTAAGTCCGTCTAGGTAACTGTTCTGGGGGTTTTAATTGTTTGTTTTAATCTACAAGAGATCAAGAAAGAGAGGGAAAACAAAGGAATAAAGGTTAAGCAAATAGAGAGAAAACAGCTAAGACAGTCGATTCACCATGATTCTTCAGTCAAGCAATCTAGGTCTCAAGTCAATGCGGGTATGGTCTATGGGGCAGTGAATATCTCCTTCCGGTCTCAATTCGCTCTAAAGCACAAATATCTTAGCTTCCGCCCTCACTACATGCCCTAATGTTCGCTACAGGTCTCACCTTTTCCAATCTTCCGATCTAGGTCAAGGTTTACTGCAATTTAATGACTAACTGCGTCGACTCAATTAGGCAGAAACAATTAAATGTAGCGATTAACAACATAAACTACACTAGCATTAAACCTAATAATTCGATCACAATTCCCTTAAAATCATGGCTCCTCTATGTCTTAGCAAGGGAAATTAGCTATGCATTATCGTTGAATTAGCAATAATCATACATAAACAGGAGAAATTAAACATCGTAACAATGCAACGAAGAGATTAAATAAAAGCAATTGTAAATAAAGGAAGAGAAGAAATAAGGATTAATAAAGGGATTAAGTTTAAGAAATAAAGGAGAGTAATGATACCGATTACAAGATTCAGATCCAAGCAATAGCTCTAGAGTAAGAGTCTGAGAGAGTGTAGAGAGGAAGAAAGAGTATCGTAGTCTAAGAGGTCCTCCAGAAAAGTAACACGCAGTACTTAACCTAATTTTAAAACTAATTACAAAGCCCAACACGAAATAAGGCAAAAACACACGTACAAGGTGAAACCTCTCGATCGAGTGGAATGAAACCACTCGATCGAGGACATAACCAGCAATTCTTCTCGACCAAACGAAAAATCATTCGATCGAGGACTTCTTATATCAGCCTTCTCGATCGAGTATCAAAACAACTCGATCGAGTTAATATTCAAAGGATAAAGCATTCAATCGACTAATAAGTGGTCGATCGAGCTATATTAGCACGTAGGATTCCTTGCCACCTTCCGATGTCAGCTCACGCGTCTTATAAGTGATAGATTCCAAGCTCCAATTCCTTATTCTCCACAAATGCATGCAAATGAGACACGTTTACGCTCAATTTATCTTCTTTCCGGTCCGTACCTACAATTTACACAAGACAAACCAAAGTAGACTATTCGGGGGTATTTGTAGCTAGATGCTACATAAATAGTACAAAAATGCGTGTAAAAATGAGGTAAAAACCTTATATAAAATACACGCATCATCTTACTTAAGGAAGGGGTGTCCTATGATACTTTGCCATGTGAAAGATACTCGCATGGTAGAGCCGATAGCAGTTGAGATACCAGTGGTGGGAGAGTTTCAAGATGTTTTTCCAGATGAGATATCGGGATTACTGCCGAAGAGAGATATCGATTTCAGTATGGAGTTGAAACCAGGGACGGGACCGATCTCTAAGGCCCCGTACCGTATGGGTCCTAATGAGTTGGAGGACTTCAAGAAACATTTAAATGAGTTGATGGGCGAAAAGTACATTCGACCTAGTGTATCGCCTTGCGGTGCGCTAGACTTGTTTGTGAAGAAGAGGGATGGGAGTTTAAGGTCGTATATCGACTACAAAGAGTTGAACCATGTTACAATGAAGAATAGGTATCCTTTACCAAGGATAGATGATCTTTTTTACCAGTTGAGTGGAGCTGGTGTCTTTTCGAAAATTGATCTATGGTCGGGGTACCATCCCTTGAGGATTTAGGATGAAGATATACTAAAGACAGCTTTTCGATCGCGGTACGGTCACTATGAGTATGTGGTGATGCCGTTTGGGTTGACTAATGTTCCAGCATTGTTTATGGATCGATGAACCGAGTTTTCAGCCCGATACTTGGATCGGTTCGTGGTGGTGTTTATAGAAGACATCTTAATCTATTCCAAGACTAAGGAGGAGCACGAGGAGCACTTACGATTGGTGTTACAAACTCTACGTGACAACCAATTGTATGCAAAGTTGTTTAAGTGTGAGTTCAGGTTGGAAAAATTGGCTTTTCTGGGCCATGTGATTTCTAAAGCGGGTGTCATTGTTGATCCTAGCAAGATTGAGGCGGTGGCTAATTGGGAGGCGCCAAAGAATGTGGCCGAGACCAGAAGTTTCTTTGGTTTGGCGGGATACTATCGAGGGTTCGTGAAAGACTTTTCAAAAATTGCCAGACTTATGACAACTTTGATGAGGAAAGAGAACATGCTTCGCTGGGATAAAAGTGTGAGACAACGTTCCAAACATTAAAGGAGCATTTGACTACAGCTCCAGTCTTGGCTTTACCTGAAGGGAGTGAGAATTTCGAGGTGGTGTAATTATATGATGATTGTTTATAGAAGGTGATTTCATAGAGGAAGCTTTTTGATTTGCTGCATTTGATTGTTGGTGATTCCGTCTCAGGTAGGGTTTCTCTACTCAGTTGACTGTGTAAATAAGAATAAGATGGCATGATTGTTTTACTGGCATGATGATTGTTATCGTTACTTTTGTTTTGGCATGTTTATATTGGTATTGTGGTTTTGGTTGTAATTGTATATGGTTCGCGAGGTGCGCCCTCGGCTGAGTGGAGTCATTTTCGGGAATGGCTTAACGCTCTTGATTAGCCCCTTGTGGTTACCTTCACAAGGGGGATCTGCACATTAATGGATATGGGTTATTTTCTCTACGGTTTTGAGTGGGGCTTAGGTGGTACGGCTGTGGTCCACATTGGCGGAGTGGAATATCTGTTGCGATGGGTATTTTGGCAGGGCTACACACTTTAGTGTGTAGTTAAGTGATTGGTGATGAGATGGAGTTGGAGGAATGTGTTTGTATAATTGGATCGGATGTTGTTGTTTACTTATGTTGTTTATTTAGTAACTGACCCCGTTTAAATGTTTTGAAAACTTTGGTGATCTATTCGGGGATGGTGAGAAGCTGATTAACAGGTATTTCTTTGGAGTACGTGCGGGATCTAGCTGGGGATGGAGTCATCACTAGTCCGAGTCTTTTAGTCTTCCGTTGGTTGTTATGACAGTTTTTATTTTAGTTTGGATTTCAGTTTGAGACGATTGTATTTTATATTTCAATTTTGGTTAAGTTGTACGCACATTAAACTTTCACACTTAAAGTACGTTTCTTTATGGTTTTATTTGATTACTATACCTCGGGTAACCGAGATGGTATTGTCCAAGACACAGAGGGCATAAGTACAATCGCAGAGGATGTGAAGCGTATTTTCCTGAATTGAAGGGTTAGAGCAGGCTGTGCATTGTAAAGTGGGGATGACAGATCTTTTGTAACAATTGAGGTTATGTAGGAGTTTGTCCCACCAAGAGAGTCAAATAAAGAGCTTGATGCGAGGTTGGGAGGGGATGTCATCCCAAAGCCAGTTCATGTCAAGCGGGGGTCAGGGGCGTCTAATACCCCGGGCGAACATGGGCAGCGGAACCGGGCCTCCAGTATTGACCACCAAATTTATAAGATTTACTAATAAAATTCAATACAAACCACGACGTGTAGTACACTTTATACATTTATATTTGGGGCCTCATTTTTTTGTCGTGCACCGGGCCTCCATTTACTTTAAGACGCCCCTGGCGGGGGTAGTACTAGTTGATGATTTGGGTCACCTAAGATGTGGTTATAAGAAGCCTCAATGAAAAACTTATTTTATTTCAGATACTGACCTGTTGTGTAAAATAGCATTCGTCATGGTCATAAAAATTAACTTGTCATTTTATTTTTACGAAGTACAGGATACTATTTTGAGTCAATATGTTAACTTTAAATTTAAAAAAATTAGGAAATTGTCTCATTTTTTTTTCTTTGACAACAATTTCAATTTTATTGTAATAACAGTATTTTTGTAGAATTATGAGACGTGCATCATTGATTGTTTCATTCAATGTATTAGTAGTGATTTAATCAATTCATTACTCCTAGTACATAAACTTAATTACATTTAGGCCTAACTCACAAAGAAGACAAAGAAGTCACAAGCAAGTAGCTTTGATCTTTCAAACCTTATTGCCTATTTAAACCAAACGATCTTCACCCCTAAATCATCAAAAACAACTTAGCTTTTAAAAAATCTAGTAAACATTTTCCATTTGTTTCAAAAAGACCAACTTAAAATGCCTCCCAATTTTCTACACCCTACTAGTCCTCATACTCTCTACCACCACTAATGCAGCTACCTTTACTGTTAAAAACAATTGCCCTTACACTGTCTGGGCCGCAGCGGTCCCAGGCGGTGGTCAACAGATGAACTTTGGTGACACATGGACCGTCACAGCCAATCCAGGCCAGACAAGTGCCCGTATTTGGGCCCGAACAGGTTGTACCTCAACAGGGGGTAATGGTCTCCAGTGTACCACAGGAGACTGTGGTGGGGTCCTACAGTGCACCGCATATGGTACACCCCCTAACACTTTAGCTCAGTACTCCCTTAACCAATTCAACAACCTTGATTTCTTTGACATCTCGTTGGTTGACGGGTTCAACGTCCCAATGACATTTGTACCCGTCTCTAACGGATGCACCAGTGGTCCCACGTGTACTGCGGACGTTAACGGCCAATGCCCTAGTCAGCTTAAGACTAATGGAGGTTGTAACAACCCATGCACGGTGTTTAAGACGGACGAGTATTGTTGCAATTCCGGTAGCTGTAGTCCCACCAACTACTCCATGTATTTTAAGGGTTTGTGCCCTACTGCTTATAGTTACTGAAGAGTCAAGGACGAGAACACCTAAGAGGGGGAGGGGGTGAATTAGGTGTCCAAGTTAAAATTTTTAAGCTTGAATTAAGCTTCTTTGAAATCTAGGACAATAGACTAAACTGATATGGACAATACTTTAAATGATAGAGGTGTTTATACTTAGAACTATTTGAGTTAGAAGTATATACACACGAATTCAAATTTCAAGTATATGTCACGAAGAAAGTCGATCATGACGACAGAAAAGTATGAATGAAAGAGTATTTTTTCTTCAACTTAACAATGAAGATATTAAGTGAATACTTTTTAAGTTGAATACTCTTAGCAATGAAAATCTTAAGTGAATCTCTTTTAAGTTGAAAACTTGAAATACTTAGTCGTTTTAAGTTCACAAGATTGAATCAATCAAATAGTCCGAGACACGATATTGAACACTGTGACACGAGACAGTTGCGAGATAAATAATATATAAATAAGGAGAACAAACGTAAAAGTAAATGAACAAACAAGACGATGTTTAAAAAATTGGTTCAGCCTCTACTCCGAGGCCTACGTCCAACCGTTATTTTATTGCTTGTTTAGAAATTTACTCAAACAACTAAACTCCTTACAATGAAAATAACTCGCCAACCTACTCCGGTTGCATTTGCTTGAAGCTACTCCGCTTCAAGACTTTCACTTGCTCAAAGCTACTCCGCTTCAAGACTTAAGTTCTATCTCACAGGTTTACAGAGTCTTTGAATCTCAATCGTTCACTTAATGAACATGGAGATCACAATTAAGACCTAAACACGAGAATCATGGAACAAGCTCATATGCCACAGTGCAGCCGACTCATACATGGAGATTTACAGCCCTTTTGAAAAACGTTTGAAGACTTTTAAAATAGAAAACAATTTTGCAAATAAGTTGAAGAACAAGAGCTGATGTTTTGCAAAGTGTTTTAACAATTAATGCTCATAAAAGTCTTGGGTAATAAATGATGCAAAGGCACTCTATTTATAGTGGATTTGATCATCTAAGTAGTACAACTTAGGTTAATTAAATCCAATATTAAATAGATAGCCTTTGAGTGATTGTAAGTGTTAGGCTATAGGCTTGGAGCACAAGTCATTGATCAAAATCAGAAAACTCTTCCCAAAACACTCAACATGTGACATTTTACCAAAATGGCAAAAAGCATTTCTAGCTTTAAAACTTTGACAAGTTCAACTTACCATTTTAGTAAAAGGTAAATGCACAAATCTAGAGGATTAATCAATGTGGATTTATGACTTAAAATTTCAGATTTAAAACTTCAACACATTTGACAAGTGACAACTTACCACAAATGGAAGAGTGCTTTAGTACTTGACTAAATCAACTTTCCATTTATGTAAAAGTAGATGCACAACTTTAGAGGAGTCACATGTGAGTTTTGCAAATTGATTTTTTTCAGTTTTGTTTTCAAATTGGGATAATTCAAATGTAAAATCTTTGAGAATATGAAATTTGTAAAGATTTTGACACTTAAACATTTCGAATAAAAGTCCCTCCATACGGTAGTATCAGAAACCACAGTGCAGTGCACTGTTGCATGGTTTTGCAGCCACTTGACGTAAATGAGAATGTTACACTTACTCTTACATTTTTCGACTTAATGCTAGGATCATATCATTGTCTTGACTTCTTGTTGACTTCATCTTGATCATGTTAAGCCGTCTTTGAGAGTAAATTTGATTGCTTCAATCACTAAGCATTTGTAATCGTTTACAACATTTGACTAAGGCTAAGGGATTTCTTATCATAACTTTATCTTGATCATTCTTGAATCATCTTTGGAAATTCATTGAGTGCTTCAAATGCTAAACATTATAACTAAGAAGCAAACAATTAAATAACAATGAAACTTGGCATCATCAACCAAGTGTGTTCTAACAAATTCCCCCTTTGATGATGGCAAGTTTTAATAATGTGTGAAGTTCCCCCTTAACCTATGGTTAGCCTGTCTTGAAGCATTCAACATAAAACATACAAGACATGATCAAGGCATGAAAGAGTCAATATACTTGGTCTAAGTAGAACATCTAACCAAGGTCGCAAGACATATTACGGTGAATGCAAGCCTAAGAGTTAAGGGGTCACACATAAGATATAATTAAACTACTTCCCCCTCTTGACATCATCAAGGGAGGACAAAACATAGTGACAAACACAGTTTGACATAGTTTAACAACAAACAAGGCAAGGTTCAACAAATAAAATAAGTACGGTTTGCAAAAGAATATGGAAAACATTAAGCCAAAATGGGTTATGTTGATGGATAACAGGGCTAGAAATGGGGTTAAGCAAGGCATCATCAATTTTCCTGGAGCTTTCCCCCTCAAAGTTTGCATAAGTTCCAAAAATTCTTCATTTCAAGTTCGAATTTTCTCACTAACCAATTGAGTAATGGCTACAAGAGTTACCCAAGTTTCAATGATTAGGAAAAGAGTTGGTGATTAATGATTGCATATTAGGTACCAGATGCAACATTCACCTTGACAGTGGCATAAATCTTCTTCTTCCATTTTTTTTTTTTTTTTTTTTGAATTTGATTTTGAACTTGAACCCTTTTTTTTTGTTCTTTTATTTGGAAAACGCTTGGTGACAATGAGCTTATCATGTTAGTTTTCTTCCAAGTCATCATCAAGGATTTCAAAGATTTTCTCATTTGTAGCATGTGGTAAGGGCAATGGGTCAAGACTATTATTAACATACTATCTTCATTCAAATTACCAATATCTTCATAAATTTCATCTTCATTTTTAACCCCAATATTCTGGTCATCTTCCTCAATTAGAGTTGTGGTTTTCTTTCGTGTCACAGTGACACATGCTGTGGCATCAACTTTGGGAGGAGAAATAACCTTGGATTTCTTAGAGGAAATGGGTAATTCGACATATGAGCTTCTCAACATTTCATTTGTGGCAGCGGATTTAATGGGAGAAGTCATTTGTTTCTTTGAATTTTCTCTTTTCTTTGGGTCATAAGAATCTTGAAGATTTTGAAGTCTCGGTCGTATGAGGGTTTTGGAGGAATTTTTTGAAGTGTTGATTCGGATGGTTTTAGTGACATGCGGAGGATGGAAATGTTTGATTTTTGAATGTGGGTTGAGTGGCTCAATGCAACAACAATTCAAATACAAGCATAATTATTCATATTTTTCGAACCATATTTTTTTGCATGAAGTAAACTAATTAACAATTAGGGTCATCACATGTATGTCCTCATCTTTAGTCAATCATTAAGGAAAATAAAATAATATGAATCACATATCACCCAATAAACCAATTTCCAACCGAAGTTTTACGAATTGTTCTCTTTCAAACGGTTTTGTAAAAATGTCGGCTAATTGATTTTCCGTTCTACAAAAAACTAAGACAAATATTCCTTTTTACAACTTGATCACGTAAACATCATGTCTTATGTCGATATGATAAGTGTTAATGTTGCATTGGATTCTTTGAGGTGTTAATTGCACTAGTATTATCACAAAAGATAGAAGTTGTGTCGAAGATAATACCATAGTTATGCAGTTGTTGTCATACCCAAAGAATCTGTGCGCCACAAAGTACTCCACTGTTGTATTCATTTTCAGCCGTGTATAGTGCAACAACTTCTTGCTTCTTGAAGGCCCATGAAATGAGGCAAGGACCCAAGAAAGTGTCAATACTTAATGTGTTCTTTGTATTCACCGTGCTACCCGCAAAAACCTACAAGATCAAGATCGTAATGAGATGGATATCAAATATATAGGTTTATGTTCCAATCAAGTACTCAAAAATCCTTTTGACGGCTTTGAAATGTGATTCCGTAGAACTTGATTGGAAGCGGGCACACAAGCATACACTAAATTGTATGTCGGGTCGACTAGCGGTTAAATAAAGTAATGAACCAATCATACCTCTATACATGATTTCACTAACACTCTTACCATTTTCGTCTTTGTCAGGATTGATGTTAGAAATCATTGGTGTATCAAGAGATTTAACATTAGTCAACCCAAACATACTTAGCATTTCCTTCAAATACTTTTGTTGATGAATCATTATACCTTTCTCACTTTGTTTGATTTGAAGACCAAGGAAAAATCCAAGTTCTCTCATCATGGTCATCAAAATCAGAAGTTATTAGATCCAAAAAAGTATTTAAAAAGGACGCCATTTGTTGCACTAAAAATAATGTCATTGACATATCCTTGCACAAGCAACAGTTCCTCGCACTGTGACTTGATAAATAATGTTTTATCAACCAAACCACGTAAACAACATTTTCCCAATAGAAACTTTGAAAGCTTATCATATCAGGCTCATGAGCCTGTTTTAAACCATAAAGTATTTTATTAAGTTTTAAAACGTGGTTAGGGAACTCATTATTTATAAATCCCAGTGATTGTTCGACAAAAACCTCTTCTTCAAGATATCCATTTAGGAAAGCAGTTTTTACATTCATTTGAAAAAGTTTTTGTCAACATGAGATGCAAAAGCTATAAGCATACGTATGGCTTCAAGCCAAGCTACCACTGCAAAGGTCTTATCATAATCGAATCCCTCTTATTGGTTAAAACTTTGCACCACTAGTTTAGCTTTGTTCCTTACGATTTCGCTAAAATCATCAAGCTTATTGCGAAAGACCAATGTTGTACCAATTACAGTACATTGGCCTAGGGGTAAGATGTCATACCTCATTCCTTTCGAATTGATTTAATTCCTCTTTCATGGTTGTCACTCAGTATGCAACAGTGAGTGCTACTGTGACATTGACAAGTTCATTTTGAGAGAGGAATGCATTGAAGGCACAAAATTTTTGGAGTGAGGATTTGGTTTTCATTCCAAAATTTAGATTACTGGTTAGATTTGAGAGAGGGTGAGCTTTGGTGTTTCCATTTTTCCTTTTTGGAATAAGTGGGTTTGAGGAATCGGTTTGTTCTTGTGTAACAGTCGAGATGACTGTTGCATGGGGATTATTTGAAGAGGATGATTGTGATTCATTCATTATTTGGTTGGGCTATTTTTCACCATCCACATTCCCCCTGGATGAGCTAGCATCTTCTTGTGTTGGAGGACGATTAGTTCCCCCTGAATTTTGGATATCATCCTCAGGCAACAGTGGCTCCAACTGTTGCTCAGCCTCTTCCACCACTTGATCCATATCTTAACAAATCATCCCAATCTCGAAATCATCATCCTAATCTTCTTCAGCCTGTTCATTAGACACAAAAAGGACTAGATTCATCAAATACGAAATGAATATTTTCTTCCATTTTAATGGTTCTTTTATTGTGCACTTTATAGGCCATGTTATGATCCGAATATCCAATAAAGGCGACCTCGTCATTATGAACATTTAACTTATCCAAGTTGTCTTTCCCAATTTTTGAACAAAGTATTTGCAGCCAAAACATCTTAAGATGGAATATTGGGATTTCTTCTTTTCAACAAATCGTAGGGAGTTTTATTAAGAATTTTACGTATCATAACATGGTTATAAATTAAGCATAAAAGTGTTGATGGCTAAAAAATAACTTCTTTGGCAACTTACTACTTAGAAGCATGGTCCTAACCATATTCTCAAGATACGGTTCAAACGTTTAACAAACTCATTTTGTTGAGGTGTTTTACGTTGGAAAAGTTATGACTAACACCATGTTCATCACAATGGGTTTCAAATGATGAATTCTTAAATTTCGTTCCATGGTCGGGTAAAAAAAATCAAATTTATTTTACACACTTTTAACCAAATAAGAAATTCATCAAATGTTCCATCTTTAAAGATCAAGTAAGTAGCCAAACATATCATAAAATTTCATCAACACACATGCACAAGAACCGACTTCTACCTCTACTTTTAATATACATTGCTCCACACAAGTCTATACAAAAGAGTTTTAGAGGTTTTAGAAGTACAAGAAAAATAATTTTTGGATTTAAGGAGCATCTTACTTGTTTTACTTTAGCACAATCATCATACATCTCTTTAAAATTGAATTTTAATGTTAGAAATGTCATCAATAAGGTCAAGCTTTCTAAGGGTGTTCAATGTTGTAACATTTACATGATCTAATTGTTTATGCCAAAGCCACGAGTCATTCTTTAAGACACACATACAAAACATGATTGGACCGGACAATGAACAAAAATTAGTCAAGTAAACATCATTAGCATGTTTTCCTTCAAGAACAAGTTCCCTTGTTTTTGCATCAAGAATTCTACATTCACTAATAAGAAATTCAACAACATTATCATGATCACACAAAAAAGAGACACTAAGAAGATTGTGCTTCAAACCTTTGACAAGCAACACTTTGTCGACACGTTGTGACGATGACTTACCAACTTTTCAATACCAACAATTTCACCTCTTTTTGTTATGGTCAAACGTCATGGTGCCACCTTTGTAGGCTTCTAGTGAGAGAGATTGGCTTTCACTTCCGTCCACAATCAAAGTACCAATTGCTGCTGCCTCTCACTAATGCCTTTAACAAATCAAACATTTAGTTTAGGAACCCAAATTAATTTGGGTCCCTTCTTGTGAATCATGTCCTTTACCAAGTCTTTTCAGATCCATACTTGCTTGACAACCTTAATGTTTCTTTTAATGCCATTCATTCTCTTTGTACAACCATTAAATACATGACCAGTCTTGCCACAATAATTGCAAATAACATATTCAGGAAATCCAACATGTTTTCTTCTTCGGAAATATGTTTTGCTTGGTTCTTGGTTTCGAATGCAACAAAGGCATGTTCTTTGTTGCATTTGAAAACGAGTCCAGCATTCTTTTCACTTTGTTGTGACTGACTCGTAGAAAACTTTAAAACAGTTTGACTTCCTTCCTTTTTCTTGTAAAACTCTTTTGCATCATTTAACTCTTTGTTTAAAATCTCAATTTTGGCAAGATAGTCAAGATTTAATGTTTGCACATTAGCATGACTTGTTTCATTGTGTAGCATTTCTGCTAATTGTTCAAGTTCCTTAAGATGACTTTTACAAGAGGTTAGGTCAATTAAAAGTGAGTCTCGTTCTTGTGTTAACATAGAAACATGTTTGGTTAAAGACTCGTTTTCCTTTTCAATCATATGTCACAAAGTGGGTGTCTCTGTGACATTCAAAGATTTGACCTTATTTACAAGAATCAGGTTTTGCCTTTTCAGTTTCCTTACTTCTTTCTCAAGACAAGGTGAAATGTTATCAAGCTCCTTTAGACACTCTCTAAGACCAACATTTTCCTCGGCTATGTTTTCAATTTCAATTTGCATAGCTTCAAGTTTATTGTTTTGGACACGACATTTATCAATGAATTTATCTAAGAGTAAACATACTTTGCTTTTGGAGAAGGATCGAACCTTTGTCTTGAGATTATTTACCTCATCTTCGAAGTCAGAATCAGAATCATCGGGATGAGCCATAAGACATTTGAATGTTTCTCTTTTTGGAGACCGAAGGGCATCATTATTAAGACGAGTAATAAGACACAACTTGGCATCCAATTCTTCCTCAAGGATCTCGTCCTCATCGGAATCGGACATTCCCCAAACAGCACACATTACTTTATTCTTGTATTCCTTCTTAGCCAAGTCACATTTTTCTTTAGATTTGATGTTACCCCACTTTGGACATTCATTCATTTGGTGACCTTTTTCGTCACATTTAATGCAACCAATAATGGAAGTAAATCTCTTCTTTGAAAAATGTTTCTTACTAGAATTGTTGTTAAACCTCTTAGGATTATGACCATTAACAATATCCGCAATATTTCTAGTGAACATTGCAAACTCATCGTTTCCATCATTTTCCTCATTAATTGAGGTTGATTTGAAAGCAAGCCCTCTTACTTTAGAGCTATCACCAAAACGCTTCATGAGAGTTAACTCATGAGCCATAAGTGAGCCCATTAGTTCATTGAGGGTTAAAGTGGATAAGTCTTTGGCCTCCTCAATAGCCGTAACCTTCGGTTGCCATGTTTCTGTTAAACTTCGAAGGATTTTACAGACCATATCCTCGGATTCAAAATTTCTACCAAGACTCTTAAGGTCATTAACAATACTAGAAAAGCGAGAGGAAAGACTATTAATTGACTCATCTTTCATCATATTGAACATCTCATATTGTTGCATGAGAAGGTCAATACGATGCGTTTTCACTTGAGACGTCCCCTCATAAGCAAGGCTTAAGGTGTCCCAAATTTCTTTGGCCGAGGTACATCCGGAAATCCGGTTTACTTCTTGCTCACCAATGCCATATTGAAGAATGAACATGGCTTTTTAGTTTTTCTCGACCTTTCTATAATCAGCCTCGACATACTTATCCTCACTTTTTGGGGGCACTAGTACCATTAGCACTAGTAACCGTGATAGCAAGGGGCCCTTTTTGGATTATCAACCAACACTCATAATCCGTACTCTTAACATAGTGTTCCATGCGATTTTTCCACCATGAATAGTTATCCCCAATGAAGATAGGATGCTTAGTATGTTTCCCGTCCATGACTATAGGATCAACTATTTGGTAATTAACCAATATCAAGAGCACAAGGCTCTGATACCAATTGAAGAGTCAAGGACGAGAACACCTAAGAGGGGGAGGGGGTGAATTAGGTGTTCTCGTCCTTGACTCTTCAATTTAAAAATTTTAAGCTTGAATTAAGCTTCTTTGAAATCTAGGACAATAGACTAAACTGATATGGACAATACTTTAAATGATAGAGGTGTTTATACTTAGAACTATTTGAGTTAGAAGTATATACACATGAATTCAGCTCAGTATATGTCACAGTAAAGTCGACTGTTGCACAGACCAGAAAAGTATGAATGAAAGAGTATTTTTTCTTCAACTTAACAATGAAGATATTAAGTGAATACTTTTTAAGTTGAATACTCTTAGCAATGAAAATCTTAAGTGAATCTCTTTTAAGTTGAAAACTTGAAATACTTAGTCGTTTTAAGTTCACAAGATTGAATCAATCAGCAGGTCTGAGACACAGTATTGAACACTGTGACACAGACAGATTGCGAGATAAACAATATATAAATAAGGAGAACAAACGTAAAAGTAAATGAACAAACAAGACGATGTTTAAAAAAATTGGTTCAGCCTCTACTCCGAGGCCTACGTCCAACCGTTATTTTATTGCTTGTTTAGAAATTTACTCAAACAACTAAACCCCTTACAATGAAAATAACTCGCCAACCTACTCCGGTTGCATTTGCTTGAAGCTACTCCGCTTCAAGACTTTCACTTGCTCAAAGCTACTCCGCTTCAAGACTTAAGTTCTATCTCACAGGTTTACAGAGTCTTTGAATCTCAATCGTTCACTTAATGAACATGGAGATCACAATTAAGATCTAAACACGAGAATCATGGAACAAGCTCATATGCCACAGTGCAGCGAACTGATACATGGAGATTTACAGCCCTTTTGAAAAACGTTTGAAGACTTTTAAAATAGAAAACAATTTTGCAAATAAGTTGAAGAACAAGAGCTGATGTTTTGCAAAGTGTTTTAACAATTAATGCTCATAAAAGTCTTGGGTAATAAATGATGCAAAGGCACTCTATTTATAGTGGATTTGATCATCTAAGTAGTACAACTTAGGTTAATTAAATCCAATATTAAATAGATAGCCTTTGAGTGATTGTAAGTGTTAGGCTATAGGCTTGGAGCACAAGTCATTGATCAAAATCAGAAAACTCTTCCCAAAACACTCAACATGTGACATTTTACCAAAATGGCAAAAAGCATTTCTAGCTTTAAAACTTTGACAAGTTCAACTTACCATTTTAGTAAAAGGTAAATGCACAAATCTAGAGGATTAATCAATGTGGATTTATGACTTAAAATTTCAGATTTAAAACTTCAACACGTTTGACAAGTGACAACTTACCACAAATGGAAGAGTGCTTTAGTACTTGACTAAATCAACTTTCCATTTATGTAAAAGTAGATGCACAACTTTAAAGGAGTCACATGTGAGTTTTGCAAATTGATTTTTTTCAGATTTGTTTTCAAACTGGGATAATTCAAATGTAAAATCTTTGAGAATATGAAATTTGTAAAGATTTTGACACTTAAACATTTCGAATAAAAGTCCCTCCATACGGTAGTATCAGAAACCACAGTGCAGTGCACTGTTGCATGGTTTTGCAGCCACTTGACGTAAATGAGAATGTTACTCTTACTCTTACATTTTTCGACTTAATGCTAGGATCATATCATTGTCTTGACTTCTTGTTGATTTCATCTTGATCATGTTAAGCCGTCTTTGAGAGTCAATTTGATTGCTTCAATCACTAAGCATTTGTAATCGTTTACAACATTTGACTAAGGCTAAGGGATTTCTTATCATAACTTTATCTTGATCATTCTTGAATCATCTTTGGAAATTCATTGAGTGCTTCAAATGCTAAACATTATAACTAAGAAGCAAACAATTAAATAACAATGAAACTTGGCATCATCAACCAAGTGTGTTCTAACAGTTACCCTAAGGATGATCCTACAAGTACTTTTACTTGTCCTAGTGGTACTAATTATGTTATTACATTTTGCCCTTAATTTGTATAGTTCAAGGGAACCGTACGTATAACTATACAAGGTTATTTCTCTAATAGGAGAATGTTATAATACGGAGTAATATTTATAAATTGTAGTGCTATAGCATTCAATGAGTCATTGAATTGCATCATAGCCTTTATATGATTATCACAATAAATTCATAAATGAGTATGTATGTTGCTGATATTATATAAAGAAAATACATTTGGCTGTACCCCCTTCTCGCAAATCTGACAAACTATTTCTTGACCTTCTGCTGAAACCGAGTATCGTGCTCTTACAGCTATTATTATCTTTGAACTTTAATCACGATATGCTTCTCATACATTTTGGTTATATTGCAAATTACTCCCATAAGTTTGATATTTTGTGCAATCTAACCCTTAATTTATTAATGTAGCAAATCAACCCCATAAGTTTTTCTTAATGAGCAATTAGCCATATATCTTATTTTTAAGAATAAAATTTGCTAATTAAATAATGAACTTTTAGCATTTCCTAGACAACTTAACAAGTGAATTGGTTTGACTCGTTTTAAGCTAAAGATGGATATTGCATGTCTATGATATGAGTACTCCCTCTGTCCCGGTCTTTTGTTATCATTTTCCATTTTGAGATATATCGGTCTATTTTAATAATGAACTTGAAGAACAATTTGATCATTTAAACTCAATTTATTATACTTGTCATTTAGTAATTGACCCCCTTCTATTTTCTTGATCTTTATGCTAAAAGTAAAGGATAATAATTGACCGGGATAATTTTTATTCCGACGTTAAGATTAGACTCGACAATGGCTATTGATGTGTACCTAAATTAATAGGTCGTCGGTGGTCTTGAGGAGAGAAATCCCGTTTATTAGTAAACGCATATGTGACTCACAAATTCTCATTTGTGACATGCAATATCCGTCACTTTGGAGTGACGGATACCATTTTACCTCACAAAGTACTCACTTTTTCTCTCTCTGCAACACTGTTCATGTGGTCCCCTTTCTCCACTAACCCATTTTGTTATCATTTTTACTCACAAATTATCCGTCACAAATGGTAACCCGTCACAAGGGAGACCAATTGTATGTGACTAGTCACATTATCTAGAATTTGACATAATTTCCATTGTAATCTCTTGAAATTAAGGATATCCAAGGAACACACAGCATATACATATGACTAGTCATTTGTTGTCATTGTAAATAAATGCCAAAAACTTGTGAAGACTATACATAATATTGAGTAGGATTTACTCCTTTTTGTCTCAATTAATAGTTTATATTTTATCTGTTTCGGTCATTTGTTGTCCTTTGGTTTTGGCACAAATATCAACGAAAGAGGAGTGCGCCAATTACTAAATGACAAATGGAACAAATTGAGTGTGGATGATCAAATTGCTCATCAAGTTCATTCTTAAAATAGAAAGGACAACAATTGACTGAGACCCCCCAAAATGGAAAAAAAAACAATAAATGACCGGGACAGAGGGAGTACTTGTTTTATTCCCCTCTCACAAAATAAGTTAATTGAAAACTAAAGTAAGATCTGTTCTTTTGGACTGAATTTATCTAAACTAAACTAAACTGAACTTAATGGACCTGAAGTGAACTAAACTGAACTGAACTGAATTAATAATAATAATAATAATAATAATAATAATAACAACAACAATAACAACAACAACAACAACAATAAAATAGATTTATTAATATAAACGATAACATTATAAATCATAATACTATAATAATAATAATAATTAATATAATTAATAATAATAATAATAATAATAGTAATAATAATAATAGTAATAGTAATAACAATAACAATAACAATAATAAGTATAATAAACTTTTTAATATAAAATTAATATAATAATAAGAAGAAGAGGAAGAAAAATAAGAACAAATATATTATTAATAATATGAATAAAATAATAGTTATAATATGATAATTATAATAAATATTAATACTACTAATATTACCATTAATCATAATAATATAATAATAAATATATTAAATATAAATATAAGTGTAATAATAAGTATAATAATAATAATAATATTATTATTATTATTATTTAATAATAATAATAATAATAATAATAATAATAATAATAATAATAATAATAATAATGTTGAACTGAACTGAAATGAACTGATCTGAATTAAACTGAATTGAACTGAATGGAGCTGAACTGAACTGAACTTAAGAGAACTGAACTGAATTGAACTGAACATATTAGAACTAAAATTAAGTCAAAAGAACATGGCCTAAATTAAATTTACTCCCTTTTGAAATTAAAATTTTTACAATTACTCCATTTTGAATTTCTTTGCTAAAATTACTCCTTCTTAAGTTACATTTTTTTTGCCAAAATTGCTTCCAAACTCCGCTTTAAGTGACTTATTTCGTTTTTTTTTTTAACTTATTTCGATTGTGACTTAGTCAATCTATACTTTGAAATATATAACTATGTAAACAAATATAAGGGGAGTTCAAAAAGAGAGAAAATAAGTCAACTTAAATTGAAGTTTTGAAATAATTTTAGGAAAAAAATGCAACTTAAGGGAGTAATTTTAGAAAAAATGCAACTTAAGGGAGTAATTTTTTAAAAAAAAAAATTAAAAGTGAGTGATTTTAAAAAAGTTAATTTTAAAAGGGAGTAAAATTTAATTTTAATCAATGGAACATAGGGAGTAGGGGTTAGGACTTTAAGGGTATGAAATATTTTCTCTTTGATGTACAACGCTACCTATCTAAATTTATTCAAGCGATAATTAATTAAATTTAGTAGTATGTAAGATCGTTAGATACAGAACGATCATATTTATCTTATTAGTCTTTTTATTGCTATCGATAAATAAGATACTCCACAGTCCATACATAATAGGAGAGATGATTGTTGAGCTTGATCTTATTCTATAATTTGCAATTTTATTTTTGTGCATGAGATTTTATTAACTTTACTTTTTTTTTTATACGAATTAACTTTACTTATAGGTCACTTGTTACATGCTTACTTAGATCGTCACAGTTTGAGAATATAACAAATTTCATCCCTGGACATAACATTCGTTATTGTAACTTACAACCGTTGTAATTTGTAAGGAAGACTACCGGAACGAAAATTAGATTTAGACCATTTAGTTATAATGACGCCAAATTAAGTGGAAATTTTTCTTTGGAATAAATTGCAGTAGTTAGGCAGTTTTGACTTATATATAATTTTGTTTTGAATAGAAAGCTAAATACTCATGTTCCATCAACCAGTATTCCACCTCAATATCTTATCATTAAAGAAAAATATTTAGTCTCGTCCATTTTCCATTCCCGAGTCTTGACCAACATTAATAAGTATTATGCGACCGATTTACTGAATTTCATAGAACTTTCACAAAATAAATTTCGGTGACAAATTAATGCTCCGGGTTGTGAAAAAAGAAAACCTTTCAAATATTTTGGTAGTACCCCAATTACATATATAGTATGAGTATTTTTTTTCTCTATTGTGTTTTAGTTATTTTAAGAGTAAGTTTTCTGTTAAATGGTTGAATCATAAAACATCGTCAAATTATATGCCAAAGACCTTGATATTCTTATCACGGAAAAATGGTGGTTGACGGAAGGGCTTTTTTTTTCGGGGGTAATGTGAGTGTATTCATTATAGGACAAACAAAAAAAATTGACAAAATAACAACATAATAGGAATGGTAACATTCTATCTTACACTCCTATCCTATTAAGCCAAATCGGCCAAATGACTACTAAAAAAAAAAAAAAAAAAAAAAAAAAAAAAAAAAAAAAAAGGTTCTTGTCAAATTGGTAAAAAAAAGTTTGATTTGTGACAAATTGGTAAAAGAGGTTGAGGTCGCGCCAGATTGGTAAAAAAACCTACTCCGTATACTAAGTGACGATGTTTAGACCAAATATCGACATTATGCATCGTCTTATGAAAGAATCATAAACAAATGTCAAGAAACCATCTCAACAAATCTGCACTTTATTATCTACCCGATATCTTAGATATATTCTATTGTTTTCAAACAACTCTATACCAATTAACTTAGATTGATCCCCCACTAAATCATTTGTACCCATTTATGATGGAATAGTATGTTTTTTATCCAGTCCAAATACTTGAATAAAACAATTTTACCTAAGAATTTTTGTAATTTTAATTTGTTTATTAGAAAATATAGTAACTAAAACATTAGAAGTAGTGTATGATAATAACTTTCTTGTGTATCTAGAAATGTCTCCCAAAATTTAAGGTGTCATGTTCCATGAAAGTCTTAAGGAAAAATAACTTTCATCGGTCCTAAAAATTAACTTGTCATTTTACTTCTATGAAGTACATTGCAATAGGTTCCAAGCATCTTAGGCCAATAAAATTGTTCCTGCTAACTTTAAATTTAACAAAATTACAAAATTATCACTTTTTATTTTTATTCTAGACAACAATTTTAATTTATTTTAACAACATGGTATTTTTGTAGAATTACGAGACGTGCATCATTGATTCATTCATTCAATGTATTAGTAGTGATTTAATAATCAATTCAGTAGTACAAACACTTAATCACATTAGGCCAAAATCACAAAGGAGACAAAAAAGTCACAAGCAATTAAGCATATACTTAAATTTAACAGAAGTATATTTGATCTTTCAAACCTTTTTTTTTTATCTTTCAAACCTTAATGCCTCCTATACACTACTACAAATCCAGGCAACTACAACGCTCCTTTAACAACGATTATTCACGAAAATCACAATAGACGTTGTAGAATGTATGGCGCGAATTTTACTAAAATTAATTACAACGGGTATGGTTATAACAACCGTTGTTATAATATAAGTTTTAACAACGGGTCACACATGCACAACCGTTGTTAATAATTTGGCGCAAAATTGACGCAAAGTTAGTGAAAAGTAATCACAACGGTTACTTTTGAAACCCGTTGTTAAAACTTATTTGACAACGGTTGTTGTTTTACAACCGTTGTTAAAACATTTTAACAACGGTTTTTGTTTAATAACCGTTGTCAATACCTTCCATACTATAAACCACACAAACAAGCTACAACCACAAAACACAAACCTTAATACACAAACACAAACACAGCAGACAAACACAAACACAAAACACACACTTTCTCATCGTCTCTTTCTCTCTTTCTCATCGTCGCTTTATCTTCTCGCCGTCACTGTTGATTTCATCGTCTCTTACTTTCTCTAATTATCAAGTAAATCTCGCCGTCACTGTTGGTTTCATCGTCTTTCATCGTCATTATTTCCTTTTTCTAATTATTTCATTTGCATGTATGTGTTTTTATCGACCATTATGTTATTTCTATAAGTATTATTCGCTTAATTAGCTAGTAAAACAAATTAAATAAACTAAAACAAAGAAGAAGCAAGATGATAGAGAGGAATGCATGATAAACATAATTAATATATATATATATATATATAGAATTAGGATCACATGAGTCCACCCTATCTTTTTGAATCCGTGAGTCCATGATACAATAGCACATGTTATATTAAACAATATCACAGCCTATACCCCCAAAAAATCGTGATATTGTTTTGTAATATAATATCACCCGTTATGCTATACAATATCACAGTTTACAGTATCACACGTTATACTAAACAATATTACAGCTGAAAAAAAAAAGTTTTTGAAAAAAAAAAATTCGAAAAAAAAAAATCGTGACATTACTTTGTAATACAATATCACACGTTATACTAAACAATATCACAACTTACCAATAAAAAAAAAAAAAAAAACTTTTTTGAAAAAAAAAATTGAAAAAAAAAATTGCGAAAAAAAAAATTGCGAAAAAAAAAAATTGAAAAAAAAAATATCGTGATATTGTTTTGTATAGTGCGTGATATTGTTTTATGGACTCAAATATATAGGTGACTCACCGGATCTTGCCTCTATATATATAAAAAAAATTACATTAATAAAAATGCAATTCTTATATTTTCATAGAGAGTTTTATTCTCTTCTATGATATCCGTCCTCTCCTCCTTGGCTATTTGAAGGTTCCGTTCAGCAGTTGCTATATCGTCATATAGCTGCAACTGCTGCTGCTCTGTCAAGCCATCTTTTTTAGCGTCCTTCAGTACGGATCGAGCATCCACAAGGTAGCTCCTGAAACTTTCCTCAATGTGGAGCAACCGGCGGATGAAACTGTTGTTGTTCTCGATCATAGTAAGAGTCTTAAGGATGATATCATTCATTTTGTTGATGGAGTTTGGAGTTTGTTTGAAAGATTAATTAGGGTTTATTTGGAGTTTGTTTTAGCAGTTAGGGTTTGGAGATGTATAGTGAGATAATGAAATGTTAGTTGAGATAATGCATGTATTTATACTAAGCAATGTGTGGTTTGAGTTGTTTTTTAATTAATAGTATATATGTTAGGAAGTTGTGTCATAATCATCATCATATCTCTCTCTGCTGCTTCAAATCTTATTACTAATCCTTCTCATTCCATATTGTCCATTCATATGCACAGGGATGGCAGTAATAATGCATGCATCGGAATTATAACGGGCCGTAATTATGCATGCATCTAGTAATATTTAATTTAATTTTTTTTATTATTTTTTTAAAACAAACATGTAGATACCTCATTTCTGCACCTCCCGCAAACCACCCGGTGATGATTGGGCCGCATGTTTGATTCGCGGAACGATTTGTGACAGTACGTAAGATTATCGTCAAGTGATTGCTCAAATATTAATGTCGACCTCATAGTTGTCATCTACGTCCTGATACGGTCGTTTTGGCAGTAATTAGAGTACATTCGGAGTCCGGGTCAAAAACCGTCTCCATTTTCTGATAACTGTTAAATCCCGAGTCAGAATGTTCTGGAATGTTCCGGATATTTCTATTCCATATTTCACAAATTTTATCTTTTGGCAAATAATATCCCGTAATATTCATAAGAAAGATCGGATTATTTCCGTCCTACCATAACTCAAACGCGGAAATCTTTCTTCGACAGAGGAAACCTCCCAGGAATAGACGCAAAGCAGTCTTTGCGCCTCTTCCAAGAGACGCAGTGGGCTGCGCGCCTCTTCCCGAGCCCTTCTCTCGCATGTTCCACGTATCTTTTTCATATCTTTCCGAGATTCACTTCCAAAGAGTCTCCGAAACCCTATTCCTTCACGTGATTAGTATAAATAGGAGCCTTCGCTCCTTATATTTCTCACGCGAGTGTCCGCCCTTCTCTTCTCCCTTTGCATTCTAGACTTCGTTCTTACTAATTGGCGCCTACGTGCTTGAACATTCGACCACGTAATGTAACACCCCCATACTCCGAGTGCCTTACCAGGACCACTCAGGTATGGAGACATCACCATCTCGGTTGCCCGAGGTATGATAATCAAACAACAGCGATAAAGAAACAACATTATTATTAATCGTTTAATGAATGAATACAATCCTTGAAACCCAAACTGATAGTAAGATACATTATCCAAACCTGTCTACTCAAATGAAATGTAAATAAAAGCTAAACTACGGCGGAAGACTCTATCGTCACGTCGTGGCCATCCCACTATCCCGTATCATCTCTATAACTGCTCAATATCTGCTCACCATCCCCGAATGGATCACCGCAGTTTACAAAACAACACCGGTCGACTAATCACACAATCAAAACAGATATAACAATAATAAGACAAACAGACAGTAACCGCCACACACACACACACATCCAACCAACCGTCTCAATCACCGATCCCCACCGGACCCGACCCGCCCGATGGGGGGACCGCAGCCGTTCCCACCTAAGCCCCGCTCATCGTACGAGCGATAACCCTGTCCCATTAATGTGCACATCCCCTTTCGTGGCGGGTTCCACTAAGGGCGAAACTAGGGCGTGAGATCACTCCCTCAAGTGACCCCACTCAGCCGAGAACGCATCTCGAGAACCATCAACAACACAACCACAATCACAAACACAATTACAATCAACAAATCAATTAACTAACTACAAGACATCACCAATATCCCATTATGGGACTAATACTGAGTAGGAAATCCTACCGGAAAGCACACAAGCGACGGTATCTACAAATTTGTCTCAAAACGCCTCTTCTATGAACTCTCCTCCTAACATATACACATGAATACTACTATTCAATCACTTATTCATAAAAACCCCCAATTACTAAATTAGGGTTTCACTAATCTCAACAAAACGTTATAAAAATTATGCTAGAAGCTTACCCTTGACGCAAGGAATCCAACGACACAAACTACGATGCAAACCGACCGTCTGATCTCCGGGAATTGTCAAGAACGCGATTAGGAAGAAGGACCAACTGCTTTTTCTCTTAAACAGGTTTTAGGTTTTGGCAAAAGTGTTTTAGAATAAAGACGAATATGTTTATATACCTTAATCGCGTAATTAACAAAACCCGAGAAAAACCCCCGATAAACCGGACACTCGATCGAGTACCCAAGGTACTCGATCGAGTACCCCCCTACTCGATCGAGTGCCCCAGCTACTCGATCGAGTGCCCAACAGGTCAGAAACTATTTTATTCTGCGACACACCCCTACTCGACAGAGTAAGGGCTACTCGATAGAGTACCCCCAAGACCATAAATACGGAGTATTACAGTCTTCCCTCCTTAAAAGGAACTTCGTCCCCGAAGTTCAAACCACTACCAAATCAAAGGTGCTCCCATAAGCTTCCCGACTCGAAGGTCAAAATAAACACAACGTAAAACATGCTACCTAACCCAACTTATCCCGACAACATACCGACACAACATATACAAGGGGTGTAAAAACCCTTAAAAACTCTCGCGATCATCTCCTACCCCCCTAAAAGAAACAAGGTTACGTCCCCGTAACCATACATACCTGATCAAAAAGGAAAGGGTAACGCTCTTTCATGATATCCTCCGCCTCCCATGTAGCTTCCTCAGTCTCATGGTTAGACCAAAGGATCTTAAGCAACACTGTCTCACCACTCCTGGTCTTTCTAACTTTTCGGTCTAGGATCTGCTTAGGCACCTCAAGGTACGATAAAGACTCATCCAGCTCTAAGCTCTCTGCTTCCAACACATGTGACGGGTCACTCACATACTTCCGCAGCTGCGATACATGAAACACATTATGTACTCTCTCCAAAGCAGCTGGTAACGCCAAACGATAAGCCACTTCCCCAACTCGCTCTAAGATCTCATAAGGCCCTATAAACTTCTGACTTAGCTTGCCTTTCTTCCCAAATCTCATAACTCCGCGCATAGGAGACACTTTCAGAAGAACCTTGTCCCCAACCTGAAACTCTATGTCTCGACGATGTAGATCTGCATAACTCTTACGTCGATCTGAGTGCTCTCATCCGTTCCCAGATCATCTTAATCTGTTCCACCATCTCATGTACCATCTCTGGTCCTAAAACCACTTTGCCTCAAAGACTTTGTCGTCCCAACAGATTGGACTTCTACATCTCCTCCCATACAAAGCCTCAAACGGTGCCATACCAATACTAGTGTGATAGTCTTATTGTAAGAAAACTCTATCAAGTCTAACCTCTGCTCCCAGCTACCACCGAAATCCATCACACACGCTCTCAACATATCCTCCAAGGTCTTGACTGTTCTCTCGGTCTGCCCATCTGTCGCGGGATGAAATCTTTGTACTCATCTTCAAAGCTGTTCCCAACGATTCCTGCAACTCCTTCCAAAACCTCGATATAAACCTCGCATCTCTGTCAGACACTATGTCCTTAGGGACTCCATGTAACTTAAGCACGTTCTTTCGATAGGCCATAGCCAATTGTGCCTTAGTCCATGTATCTTTCATTGGAACAAAGTGAGCTGACTTGGTCAGACGATCTACTATCACCCAAATCATATTGTTACCTTGTTGACTCTTAGGTAAACCCACAATGAAATCCATGGAAATGGATTCCCACTTCCACTCAGGCACCTCCAAGGATTGAACCTTACCTTGTGGTCTTCTCTGTTCCCCTTTTACTCTCGGCATGTCAAACAACGGGACACAAACTCAGCTTGTCTCTTTCTTCATCCCAGGCCACCAAAACGTTTTCTTCAAATCTTTGTAAAGCTTGTCACCACCCGGATGAACTGAATATGGTGTGCAATGCGCTTCTGTCATGATTGTCTTTTTCAACTCCTCGTCATTAGGCACACACCACCTACCATCAAACCTCAAACTACCATCTGTATGGATGGAAAACCGGGACACCGTCCCTTTCTCTACTCCAGCTCTCCACTCCACTATCTTAGGATCCAAAGCCTGCTTACCTCGAATATCATCATAAAACTCCATGTGTACTGTCATATCACCCATAGCCTCTCCTTTCTGCAACATGTGAATCCCAAAGCTCGCTACCTCATCCCTCAGTCTCATCAAAGATAGAGCTGTACACAAGGAATGTACACTCTTCCTACTCAAGGCATCAGCTACAACGTTGGCCTTTCCTTCATGGTAGATGATTTCCATGTCGTAATCACCAATCAACTCCATCCACCTCCTCTGTCTCATGTTCAACTCCTTCTGCGTGAAGATGTACTTGAGACTCTTGTGATCAGAAAATACCTTAAAAATTGCTCCATAAAGGTAGTGCCTCCAAATCTTGAGAGCAAACACCACCGCACCCAACTCCAGGTCATGAGTAGGGTAATTCTCCTCATAAGGCTTCAACTGCCTAGAAGCATAGGCGATCACCTTACCATTCTGCATCAACACACACCCCAACCCATTCTTCGAGGCATCTGTATAAACCTCGAAATTCTCGCTTCCCTCAGGCAATGCTAGGACAGGAGCTGTGGTCAAACGCTCCTTTAATGTTTGGAACGCCTTCTCACAACTCTCATCCCAACGAAACCTGTTCTCTTTCCTCATCAACGCCGTCATCGGTCTAGCTATCTTGGAGAAATCTTTCACGAACCGCCTATAGTATCCAGCTAAACCCAAGAAACTCCTCACCTCAGCAACATTCTTCGGTGCTTCCCACCTTGTCACTGCCTCAATCTTCGCCGGATCCACAGCTACCCCATCTTTAGAGATTACATGCCCCAGAAAAGCAACTTTCTCCAACCAAAACTCACACTTGGACAACTTAGCATACAACTCATGATCTCTCAACGTCTGCAACACGATCCTCAGATGCTCCTCATGCTCCTCCTTAGTCTTTGAGTAGACTAAGATATCATCGATAAACACCACCACGAACTGGTCCAAGAACTGTCTAAAGATCCTATTCATCAAATCCATAAACACTGCCGGCGCATTGGACAACCCAAACGGCATCACCACATACTCATAATGGCCATACCTCGACGTGAAGGCTGTCTTCGGTATGTCCACATCTCTAATCTTCACCTGATGGTACCCTGACCTCAAATCGATCTTAGAAAAGACCGTTGCACCACTCAACTGATCAAACAGGTCATCTATCCTTGGCAAAGGATACTTGTTCTTTATCGTTACAGTTCGGCTCCCGGTAATCTATGCACAACCTCAAACTCCCATCCTTCTTCTTCACGAAAAGAACTGGTGCTCCCCAAGGCGATACACTTGGTCTAATGTATCCCTTCTCTATCAAATCATCCAACTGCTTCCTAAGCTCCTCCATCTCCTTAGGACCCATACGGTACGGTGCCTTAGAGATTGGCCCCGTCCCTGGCTTCAACTCAACGGTGAAATCTATCTCCCTCTGCGGTGGCAACCCCGGAATCTCCTCTGGAAAGACATCTGCATACTCTCCCACCACTGGTATCTCCTCAACTGCCGGGCTCTCTATCCGATCATCTCTCACATGGCACAAAATCAGAGGACATCCCTTCCTCAGATACGACTTCAAAGCGACAGCTGCAATCAACTTAACTTTGGGTTTGACTAGAAACCCACGGTAAGACACACTAACTCCCTTAGGACCTCTTAGGGACACTTTCTTTTGATGACAGTCTATCTTAGCTTTATACTTTCCTAACCAATCCATCCCAACTATCATCTCAAAACCATTAAAAGGAAACTCTAGCAAGTCTACAGGGAAATCAACTTGCCCAACTATCAAGGACACATCCCTAAACAACCTCCCACACGATACAGACTCACCTGAAGGTATGAAAACTTGCTCCCTAACAGACTCATATACCCTCAAACCCAACTGCTTTACATGACTCGAAGACACAAACGACTGAGAAGCCCCCGAATCAAACAAAACAAACGTAGGAACGCCATTAACAAGAAATGTACCGGTGATAACGTGCTCATCCTCCTCAGCTGCTTTCTTGTCCATCATGAACAGCTTGCCACTTGACTTCGCCCACCTCCTGGACAAGATCTTGGCGATGCGGTCGGCTTAGCACCCGACCCTTGATTGTTGTTGTTGTTCATCGGTGTCTTCCGATAAGAATTACCGCCGTTGCGGTTGCCTCCACTCTGGTAGCTCGACCTCCACGGTTTGGCCATGATCCCGCCGGCCTCATTTCTCGCGAAGCTTTGCGCAGTCTCCGGAAAGATCCCGGTGCACTTGTGCACTCATGTCTCTTGTGGCCTACGCCACCACAACCGGCAGTCACTCCCCCGTTGCTCACACTTCCACGACCTCTCCCAAAGGATGCTCCAGCACTAAACCCGGACCCAGAAGAAAACCCCTTAGATTGATTGTGGTTGCCTTTCTTGAAATTAGATTGGCCACCACCCTCGCTCTCCGACTTCCTCTTCTCTCCACCTAACCTCTCCTTAGCCATCTCCACTAGCCTCTCAGCTCTCCCAGCCCTCTCATATGCTTCCTTCACATCAGTAAGGACTCCCACGGGTAACTTATCCATGATTGTCGTGGTTAGCCCTCTCTCAAACCTCAAAGCAAGATTCTCCTCACTCAAACCCATGTCCTCCGCATATCTGGATTTCTCATTGAACCGCTCTGTAGTACTCAGCCCACGACATCTCACCGTCATCTTAAACTTGTCGAACTCCTCCCTCAACTTACTCCTCACATGTTACGCACGAACTCCTTCCTCACAGCCCTACGAAACTCCTCCCAAGGTATAGCAGGTAACCCCTGGTTGGTATATAACTCCTTGGCACTCACTTTCACTGAGTCCCACCACTTGCCAGCGGCCTCCCTCAGATAAAATGCAGCTTGATCCACCCTCATCTCATCAGGACAACGAACTAAATCTAGTATGTTCTCCATCTCCCTCAGCCAACTATCAAGGTGGTTAGGCTCCTCAACCCCCTTGTACTCCTTCGGGTTAAACCTCGCGATATAGAGGCTGACTTTAGCATGGTCAACCTCCTTCTCCTTACTCTTATCCTTGTCTTCATTCACTCTCTTCAGGGTCTCCGTAAGAGCGTCTTGGTGTTCCAACATCTTAACGATGTCATCCGTAGTCATAAGCTCAGCTCTCGCGTACAAGGCATTTCTCTTGGGCGGCATCTTGAAGCTATAGAAGAAAGGGATAAACATAAACACGCGTACTAAACTTCAAAACACGAACACGCGTTGCCCAGCACCTACTCGATCGAGTATCCAAACCCACTCGATCGAGTAACCGGCTACTCGATCGAGTGCCACTATGTACTCGATCGAGTACCCAAACTCCAGAACTAAACAGACCTTCTGATCTCTAACCCACTCGATCGAGTATCTAGGCTACTCGATCGAGTGACCCCCTACTCGATCGAGTACCCTAGTTACTCGATCGAGTGCCCCAAAACTCGTTTCTGGACTCAAAATCGCCAAAAACCTACCCGATCGAGTCAGTCTCACTCGATCAAGTACCCCCAATACGTACAAGCTACCCGCATGTTATTCGTATACTAACATGCCAACTTTATCAAACCTCATTATATTCTAACAAATAGGCTACGCATCTATTCTACTAATCAACAAAATCAATTCATCATGCTATTAAAGCCACATTATAAACATCCAACATGTTATCATTTCATTAACATGTTCCACATATCATCTTCTTTCACATGCTCAACTTCCTATTTCAACACCAAACAATCAACACATTTCATCACTTTGTTGCACAAGTTATTAAGCACACACATGACTCAAACACATTTTCCCCCACGTGACCGGTTCAAAATTGTAGGGCGACCCCTTGCGACTTTAGGACGTCTCCCAAGCCTTTGCACTAGCTCCTACAATTTTTACCCCGGGTTCATTTTAATTGACTCCCTATGTTCATTAAGTTCATTGGTTACAGGTTTCAGGATCGTCGCTCTGATACCATTTGTAACACCCCCATACTCCGAGTGCCTTACCAGGACCACTCAGGTATGGAGACATCACCATCTCGGTTGCCCGAGGTATGATAATCAAACAACAGCGATAAAGAAACAACATTATTATTAATCGTTTAATGAATGAATACAATCCTTGAAACCCAAACTGATAGTAAGATACATTATCCAAACTGTCTACTCAAACTGAAATGTAAATAAAAGCTAAACTACAAATTAAGACTCTATCGTCACGTCGTGGCCATCCCAGCTATCCCGTATCATCTCTATACCTGCTCAATATCTGCTCACCATCCCCGAATGGATCACCGCAGGTTTACAAAACAACACCGGGGTCAGTACTAATCACACAATCAAAACAGATAACAATAATAAGACAAACAGACAGCCGAACTGCCACACACACACACACATCCAACCAACCGTCTCAATCACTGACTGTCCACTGGACCAGCCCTGCCAGTGGGGGACCGCAGCCGTTCCCACCTAAGCCCCGCTCATCGTACGAGCGATAACCCTGTCCATTAATGTGCACATCCCCTTTCGTGGCGGGTTCCACTAAGGGCGAAACTAGGGCGTGAGATCACTCCCGCAAGTGACCCCACTCAGCCGAGAACGCATCTCGAGAACCATCAACAACACAACCACAATCACAAACACAATTACAATCAACAAATCAATTAACTAACTACAGCACATCACCAATATCCCATTATGGGACTAATACTGAGTAGGAAATCCTACCTGGAAAGCACACAAGCAGACGGTATCTACACAAATGCCTCAAAACGCCTCTTCTATGAACTCTCCTCCTAACATATACACATGAATACTACTATTCAATCACTTATTCATAAAAACCCCCAATTACTAAATTAGGGTTTCACTAATCTCAACAAAACGTTATAAAAATTATGCTAGAAGCTTACCCTTGACGCAAGGAATCCAACGACACAAACTACGATGCAAACCGACCGTCTGATCTCCGGGAATTGTCAAGAACGCGATTAGGAAGAAGGACCAACTGCTTTCTCTCTTAAACAGGTTTTAGGTTTTGGCAAAAGTGTTTTAGAATAAAGACGAATATGTTTATATACCTTAATCGCGTAATTAACAAAACCCGAGAAAAACCCCCGATAAACCGGACACTCGATCGAGTACCCAAGGTACTCGATCGAGTACCCCCCTACTCGATCGAGTGCCCCAGCTACTCGATCGAGTGCCCAACAGGTCAGAAACTATTTTATTCTGCGACACACCCCTACTCGACAGAGTAAGGGCTACTCGATAGAGTACCCCCAAGACCATAAATACGGAGTATTACACGTAAGCTCGGATCCTTCCGGGTACCAGCCTCTCTGTTGCATGACCGACCAATTTGACCAACTACACAATAATCAATCTAATTAATCAATTTATTTCAATCGTTTTCCTCTTACGAGGGCACTCTCTTTGCATTCGCGTCGAGCATTCACTAATCGATATCTTAGTTCATCTCGTTTCGTCAACATGTAAGTCTGAGGGTGTACAATTCCTCTTTTATTTATTGTATTTTAATTATTGTATCACAATTGTAAGGTTCATGTCGAAAATACCTCATTAAAACCGATTTCTAAAACCATCTTTAAAACCTTTTTTTACAACTTTTCAGAAGACTGACAGTCGAGAAAAGACGCAGCAACTGCTGCGCCTCTTCGAAGGAGCGCAGTTCCTGTTGCGCCTCTTCGTGAGGTTGCCGCAGTTCCTGCTTCTTTTCTTCTTCTTCGTCCTCTGTAATTCGTCTTTCTTATTTGTTTCCGTATGTTTCTCTTTAATTCTTTCACCTGATAATTTAATAATCACATGTGTATTATTCATTCATCATTAACATGTCTTAATCATCATAAATCCGACTTAAATCCCAAGTAACTCATATTTGCGGGTTTTCGTCATTAAAGTCAATTCGGGTTTTAGAGGTTCGATTTACCCATATTGAATCTCTAGAATTCGTCGTTGATATATTTGTATCTGTTTATCCATCATATATTCGTCATTAGTAACCTGTTTAGCTTAATTAGTTTAATTCATCAATTTGTAATTAATATCATTAATCATGTAATTAATCCGTTTAATTCCGTCTCATTCATGTTTTACTGTTTTATGACCCATTCATATGTTAAACAACATGTTAACCACTTTCATCCGAGTAATTATTATCAATTAACCATTAAAATCATCAATTGACATTAACGATTTGCGATTCGGCTTACGGCAGAACTCACCCTTGAATGCAGACGCAAAGAATCGGCCGCGCCTCTTCAGAGGGCGCGGCTACTGCTGCTGCTTTGTTCCAGATGATTTCTGTCCCTGAACTCCGTTGTTGCTTTGACTTAGTTTAATTAGCCCATGTACAGTCAACTATTATCCGTAATATCACCTAATTCCTGTTCTTTTATTCTTTTATCTCTTTTTCTCAAATTATCCGTTTTAAAGATATTTTCGACATAAATCGCCTATTCCAATGTAATTAATGTAATTTTCGTTATTGTAATTTATCGTTATTTCTTTTATCATTTGTATGTTTCCACATGTAAATCAACATTAAATTCCAACTTCGACCCAATTGTATGCTAATTACGTGTTTCACCGACTTAGTATTTATTCTCACATGCTAGGATTAAAACTTGGATGTTGCATTGCATGCATATAGCCGACGGTATATCAAGTATAAATAACTTCCCTAATCATTAGTAGAGGCCGCTATCGAGGCGGGCGGGATTAGGTGTTCGATCAAAAGAGCTTCCTAATATGTACCCTCACCCCTTACTCCAGATCTCCGTGAGCACCCGTGTTCATTGGCATCCACGAGAGTCATTCTAGACATAGAATGCTAAGGGTAACGATTGCTTAGTGTTCATGTCACTACTTTGTGTCTTGACATGACACGAGGTATTCGAACGGTTCCAATTTCCCATAAAAATTGGTGGCGACTCCATACAAAATGCAAACGCTTGTTTTTCGACCTTCTCACCAAGCGCCCCTGTGGGCGGCCCGCTGTCCACAGTTTGGCGACTCCGCTGGGGATTATACACTTACGTGTAGCTAGGGTGAAACTTGAACAAGGTTAGGGAATAATTTGTACAAGACAATTGTCGGTTTTCATAACTCGGTCTTCCTAGACCGTTTTATTCAGCCTTCCTAGGCCCAACCCAACCCATTCGACCAATCGTCCCGTCTAAACGGTCCTAATTCTTATTTGGGCCTAAGGATGGATAGCGATTGACGTCATCCGTACCATGATGCTTACTCTTGTTTGTATCAAGGGCCTTCACTACTTGAGGAAATGGACTAGGAATCGGCCTTACTCTTGTTTGGCACGAGCCTCTCCACAGACTTCGGGTTTGATGGTTCGGTATGGCAACCCACCCTTTAAACCAAAACCCTTCTAAATGCACTCAGCATCCCGTTATATTGCCTGTATAAACATGTAAACCTTACGTGATCACCACTTCTAAACAAAACCATGACGAATTTTCAAAAAAAATCAAAATCCTTTTTTCAAACAAAATTTCGAAATAGGCCTTCAATTAGCGCAAAATCCGGTCAAAACTCCGTCCGTTTGTCGTGTCAAAATTCGGGCCACAAGCCCATTTCAAAACCCCACTTCGAGTCCACTCCTACAACTACACTACAGTTGACTAGGACACACATTTTCAAAGACCTTGTCTTTCTCCAAAACTCACTCAACACAAGTGGCACACACCCACTTCACGAGTCAAAACTTTTCCTCTTTTAGCAAGTGTGATAGAATGGTCGATCGTGTTTTGATTCGTCGCCGATCTCTTATCTAGTTTCCAAGATGCCCGGATCAAGTGATGAAACAAACCTCCAGCAAATTCAAGAGAGTAATGATCGAATCCTAGCCGCGCTAGCCCAAATGCAAATCACTCAAGAACAAACCTATGACCGCCTTGAACTTATCGAAGGCCGTATCTTTGATGTAGAGGGAAGGTTGCCTCCCCTTAAAGGTGAAGTATTACGTTTTTCCGATGACGAGTCTAAAGATGAGAATCCTATCATAGGGACGACTGCAGCCGAGAAAAGACTCCAATACTTAGAGGAGCAATTGATGTACCTTAAGGGGGATGACATTTATAGAGAAAACAATCGCAAGTATGAAGCCGTCAATTCCAAATTGCCAACTAACTTTAGCATGACGGATATCCCTAAGTTCAAGGGACACGAGAACCCTTTGAACCACATCCGTGCCTTACATGTCTATCAAAGGCATCAAACCCGAGATGTTTTTAAGGATCTTTCCTTCATCTCTTGACACCATCCCGAAGCAATGGTTCTACACTTTAGATCACAAGAAAGTCGCCACTTGGGAAGACGCCGCAATCGAGTTCTCGAAACAATATGCGGATAATGCCGAGATCCAAGTCAACATGCGTACTCTAGAGGTTCTTACCCAAAATGACAAAGAAGGATTCACCGACTTCCTAAGTAGGTGGAGGAAGACTAGTACTCAACTAGTTGAACGCCCGGATGAGGCTACTCTTGTGGAAAAGTTTGTGGATAATCTCAAACTCATCTATGCCAATCATTTGAGATATCAAAACATCAAGACTTTCAAGGACTTAACTGTACTAGGGACACGAATTGAAGATGACATCCGTAAAGGACTCTTGTCCAAAACGGTAGGTAGAGGATATCAAGGGTCCACGAGTCGTTCATACGGCTCTACTAGCAAGACCGATGAGGTTAACCTCCTCGAGCCATCCAAGAAAACTAGCCCACCAAGGAAGTTCACAAACCTTGGGGATACTTACTCCAACGCTCTAAAGAGGCTAATAAAGACAGGTAAACTCCAACCCATTGGACCTACTCCCGAACCCGAAAAGAAATCCAAGTTTTGGGATGAAAATTCCTACTGTGAATACCATAGGGGCAAAGGACACGACACAGAAAAATGCTACAAGTTGAAACACGTGCTTCAAGACATGATCGAAGATGGTCGACTTCCAATACCACCAGGAGGTAAACCCAACAACACTCAGAATCCTCTTGGAGTTTTCGTGATTACAAGTGATGAATCTACCTTAGATTGCTCACACCTCATTTCTCCCACCGAAAATGAAATTCATGCAATTGAGAAAGAGGGGTTCTACTCTACTATCTCCCCTACCATTTCCGACTTCATCACATGGGCGAGGAGTGTAGATAGGCAAGTTTGGGAACTAGAGAGCATGGTAACAACCCTACGCAATCCCAACGCAATACCCGAAGAACATGCGCCACTAATCTTCTCTCAAAACGCCACTATGCAAGAAGTAGTCACCGTGGTTGATAAACTAGTCGATCAAATCATACGACTAGAAAGTGACATCATGAGAATGAGGGAACTAGCTGCAATCAATGGGGTTTGGGCCGATAATGATGAAGACGAGTATCTCATTGAAAACTCCGTAGTCAAGGAAATAGTCCAGAATGGCAAAGACCAAGATGTGGATCACCTAACTCGTTCGGGTCGCCCATATCAAAATACTACTCAAAGCGGTCCAACCAACGTCATCACACCAAATGACAACGAAGATGACCCCACTGATCATTTGCTCAAGCAATTACAAAAGACCAAGGCCGATCTTTCACCGCAATTAATAGCAAGCTCATTCCCACATCGCCAAGCTTTACTTTAATCTTTAAGCTTTGGCCAAGCTAAGTGTAGCACATAACTCCACTCCTGAAGATGTAGTCAACTTGGTCTTCCAAGAATCACCAAAGCTAAGTAATCCTATTACTTTCTCAGACGAAGACTTGCCACCTTTTGGCGTTAGTCACAACCTTGCTCTATACATCACTGTCATTTGTCTAAAGAACAATGTGCCAATGACCTTGGTAGATGATGGCTCCGCGGTCAACGTCATACCCCTCAAAACGGCATACAAGCTAGGCATGAAAGAGTCGGATTGGACTTCCACCAATCAAGGTGTACGTGCATATGAAGGTACACGACGAAAAGTGGTTGGACTTGCTAGCCTAACCATAGCCACGGGACCAATCGAACAAAAAGTTAACTTCCAAATAGTGGACATCGAAGCTTCATTCAATATACTTCTGGGAAGGCCTTGGATTCATGCTTCCAAAGCAGTAACATCCACCCTTCACCAAAAGATCAAGATCCCACTAAATGGCAAAGTAGTGACGATCACTTCGTCACCCATCAAGGCAATAATCGAGAAACAATCAAACAATCAAGTCCTTGCGGATCCCATATACGAACTTGGGGGCTTCCAAAGTGTGAATGTCATAGAAAGTGAGTTGGCACCTCTATACTATAATCCCTACTCCAACTTAGTGGTCAACCACATACTCAAGTCCCAGGGATACTTCCCTGGAATGCCTTTGAACCCTATTCGGAAGAATACCTTCGCACCACACAAGAAAGACAACTCAACAAGGATAACACTTGGACTAGGGTACAAACCTACAAAAGAGGAAGTCCTCGAAATGCTGGCCCAAGTCCAAAATCGCAAGCACGTGGGAGTCCAAATGAGACCATATCTCCCCACTCTAAATGGGTACTTCGTTCAAGAAGGAAGTTCAGAACTCTTCCACGGATTTCCCGAACCTTGGCATTATCTTGAGAGGAAGTTAGCCGGAATCGAGATCTTTCACGATTGCTACTACATTCCTCCCGAAACGGTTCCTACCGTCAAAACCCGTCAAACACCTTGCTTAGACGAACAAGCTGTTAGCCTATTGTTTGGAGAGGACCGATTCGTTAGGGCCGCGCAGGATGAGATCATTACCATGATACTTCAAGACGATCGCTTCAACCCCACCACGTTGATCACAGAAACCGACACAAAGCAGCAGAAAGGATGGAGAAAATCAATCAAGTGGACCAACAACCAAGGAAGACTCTTCAAGCTCACCACTGGAGAAGGAGAGATGTTCAAAGGAGAACCAGAAGACGATGAGTTCGAGTCGGAGTCGGAGTCAGAGTCGGAGTCTAGAGAAGTCATTAGAGAGTCTACTCCTGTTGTCATCCCCATTCCCTTCGTTTCTCCTAGCTTAGCCTCGAGTAGTCACGGTAGTTCGGGAAATGCCCCAACTACTGTTCCTTTGCCACCACTGACCATGGATCAGTTGGCTTCTTTGTTTCAACTTTACTCAAATCTTAATATGAATAAATCAGGTTCTGCTTACTCTCTGTGTTCTTTCGAGTGCAATTCTGTTTATGATGATACTGAGGATGACCAAGACCCAGACTTAACCGAAATACCTCCCTACGTAGCCAAAGAAATATTACAGGAAGGGGAAGGGGGACCAATAATAGAGGACACCGAACCCATCAACGTAGGAACCGAAGTAGAACCCAAAGAACTTAGGATAGGGACTATCTTGAGCTCTACCGAAAGGGCCGATTTCATAGACCTCCTAAACGAATTCAAAGACGTTTTCGCTTGGTCCTACACAGACATGCCAGGGATCGACAGGGATATTGCCGAACATAGGATTCCGATTAAGCCAGGTTTCAAACCTGTGAAACAGAAGCTTCGACGAATGAGAACAGAATGGGCTCTAAAGATTAAGGAAGAAGTTGATAAGGAATTTAAAGCCGGGTTCATCAAAGTTTTCGAGTATTCTGACTGGGTAGCCAACATAGTACCCGTACCCAAAAAGGATGGGAGAATCCGTGTTTGTGTTGACTTTAGGGATTTGAACAAAGCGAGTCCAAAAGATGACTTTCCTCTACCTCACATCGACATATTAGTGGACAATACTGCAGACCACGCATTACTATCCTTCATGGATGGATATGCGGGTTATAACCAAATCAAGATGGCCATGGAAGATATGCATAAGACCGCATTCGTCACCCAATGGGGAACCTATTGCTACACCGTAATGCCGTTTGGATTAATCAACGCCGGAGCTACATACCAACGCACCGCAACTACACTCTTACATGACATGATGCACAAAGAAGTTGAGGTATACGTAGATGACATGATCGTCAAATCCAAAGAAAGAGAGGGACATATTGCAAACCTTCGCAAGTTCTTCGCAAGGCTACGAAAGTACAACATGAGACTCAACCCTCAGAAATGCACATTTGGGGTAACATCTGGCAAACTTCTGGGATATGTCGTTAGCCAAAGAGGAATAGAAATAGATCCTTCAAAAATCAAAGCTCTGATTGAAATGCCACAACCTCAAACAGAAAAAGAAGTCAGAGGATTCTTGGGAAAAGTACAATACATAAGTCGATTCATATCGAAACTCACGATGATTTGCGAGCCTATCTTCAAGAAACTCAAGAAAACAAACCACACCATGTGGAATGATGATTGTCAAAAGGCGTTTGACCGAATTAAGGAGATATTGGCTAAACCACCAGTGCTCATGCCGCCACAACGAGATCAACCTCTTGGTTTATATCTCACAAGAATCGAAACCGCCATGGGTGCTATCTTTGGCTCAAACTGTAGGAAGTGAAGAAAGAACTATTTACTATCTAAGTAAGAAGTTCTTGGAATATGAGTGCAAATACTCACAACTCGAAAAGACATGCCTCGCTCTTGCGTGGGCAACGAAGAAGCTACGTCACTACATGCTTAGCTACTCCGTCAAGATATACTCCAAAATGGATCCAGTCAAATACCTCTTCGAAAAACCCGTCCTCAACGGACGTCTAGCAAGATGGACTCTAATGCTCTCAGAATTCGACCTTAAATATGTGCCACTGAAAGTCATAAAAGGTCGCGCCGTCGCCGAATTCTTCGCAGAAAATCCTATCAACGACGCACAAACCATAGATACTTGGTCATTTCCCGACGAGGATATACTTCAAACAGATGTAGACTCCTGGGATCTATACTTTGACGGAGCATCAAACTTAAGAGGATTCGGAATAGGAGTGTTGCTCATTTCTCCTGAAGGTGAGCATATACCGATTGCTGTCAAACTCGACTTCGAGGTGACAAACAACGCTGCAGAGTATGAAGCTTGTCTCATCGGACTACAAGCAGCAGTAAGCTTAGGAATAAAAAACCTCCGAGTACATGGGGACTCATCGCTGATCATCAACCAAGTTACAGGATCTTGGAAAATCCGAAGTGAAAGCCTCGCACCCTATCAGGCTAGGATAGACCAAGTGGCTCAATTCTTTGATCACGTAACCTACTTACACCTACCTCGAGAGGAAAATCAATTTGCAGACGCTCTTGCGAAACTTGCATCTTTGATAAACATGCCAGATCACATGATAGACATGCCTTTGTGCATCGAACGACGGTCAGAACCGGCTTATGTCCACCAAATCACCGATGAAGAGGAAATCGCGCAGGAACCCTGGTTCCAAGCAATCCATAATTTCAAGCTTAATGGTACCTATCCACCCGATATGGACAAGAGGGGACAACGTGCTATACGCCTATTAGCTTCCCAATACATTCTGATGCAAGGAGAATTATACAAAAGAACACCTCTTGGTGTAGTCCTACGTTGCCTTGATCATTCACAGGCACGAAAGGTGATGGAAGAAGTCAATGATGGAGAATGCGGTCCCCACATGAGTGGGCCTATGATGGCAAAGAAAATCACACGTTTGGGATATTATGGGACCACAATGGAATCTGATTGCATCAAATATGTGAGACATTGCCACAATTGTCAAATCTTCGGGAATGTATAACACGTCCCTCCTTCATTGCTCTATACGATGACATCTCCTTGGCCATTTTCTGCATGGGGAATTGACATAATCGGAAAGATAACCCCAGCCGGAACAGGAGGTCACTGTTTCATTCTAGTAGCAATTGACTACTTCACCAAATGGGTAGAAGTAGCTTCCTACACTGGTCTTACGGCTAAAAATGTGGCAAAATTCATACAAAACAACATCATCTGTCGATATGGTTGCCCACATGAGATCATTAGTGATAATGGGTCACACTTCCAAGCCGAAACCGAACAATTGCTAGCCAAATATAAGATTAAGCATCACCACTCTTCGCCCTATAGACCACAGACTAACGGCGCGGTAGAGGCGGCAAACAAGAATGTTGTCACAATTCTCAAGAAAATGACTGACAACTACAGAGATTGGCCAAGAAAGATACCCTTTGCTTTATGGGGGTATCGTACATCAGTTAGGACGCCCACTGGGGCCACTCCTTTCTATTTGACTTACGGCATGGAAGCCGTACAACCAGTCGAACTAGAAATACCATCCTTGCGTATTCTACTCGAAAGCCAAATCCCTGAAGCCGATTGGAAGAAGGATAGATATGAAGAACTCATCCTCCTGGATGAACGTCGGCTACGCGCCTTACATAATGTCCAAACATATCAAGCACGTATCAAACGAGCTTTCAACAAAAGGGTTAGACCAAGAAACATCAAAGAAGGAGACTTAGTACTCAAATCGGTTAGAGCTCTTTTACCTGTCGACCCAAGGGGAAAATTCAAACCTAATTGGGCCGGACCATATCTAGTCAAATCCATACTCCCAGGGGGTGCGGTTAAAATCACAGACCTAGATGGGAATGAGTTTTCAAACCCAACAAACCTTGACCAGCTGAAACGATACTATGCCTAGAATAGGACCACACACGCGCCTCGCGTAAACCCATGTGTCGCTCTTGTGGCACTAAATAAACGGCCCCTGGCCAAGCTGAAATAAGCTAAGTGTCACTGTGCTCTTGCATTTTGACAAATTTGTCGTCCTCATATCATCAAATAAACTAAATTCGCACCTTGAGAACAAGCAAAAGCTCATGCTTATTTTCTATGTTCATTACAAGCTCTTGCTTCGAACAATTATTCTTTTACATTTACTCGAACTACGCGCAAGGGTTTGATTTCGCTTTCTTAAAGTGAATACGTAGGCAATCCTTCATCGGATTCAACCCAATATATCTAAAATGTAAATAGAGGGACATCTGCATTGCATTTGAAATTCGACAAGAATAATAAAAGAAAATCACAACGGTTTCATAACCATTCAACCTTTTTTATTCAATTCGCTTTCTAATAATAGTAGTACGCTACATAATAAAAATAGAATAGGCTAGGATTCTAAAAATCCCTCCTTTTTATTACAACAATAATAATAATAATCAAATAATAAATAAGGACTCGGGCTATTCTTCCATCTTCCCTTTGTCCTTGTCATTCTTGTCATACTTCTTGTCACGACCTCGAGCTGGGCGCTCATGCACCACTTCAGACCTAATCACCAACGGTCTTTCTCGAGGCCTGACTCTTCCATTCTTGCCAACCACCATCTCTGCGACAGGAGTAGTCTTTGATTTCTTTGAAGGACGAATGACCTGAAGCCCGGCTTCTTCTTCTCCCTCTGTCAGATGCTTCTCTTTCTCTTTTTCTCCCTCGCACACCTTGTAGTCGACAGGTTTGCGTTTCCTTAGTCTCTCGCGCTCTTCCGAAGTCGCAGCCTTTCTCCACCTCAGATAAGAATCCGACACCCATAAAGCATTGGCGGAGAAGTTCAAAAACCACATGTTTCTTTGGGCCCATTTGATAGCCCACTCTCTTCGGCTCTCTGTAGTAAGCGCCATAGCAGTCTGCGGGACGGTATCAAGCCTAGGGATCGTCTGCTTCAGCCCAACTTGCCTCATCAATCTTTCCGGAAAGATGCACACCATGATCTCCAGTCCCGGAATGCGCACGGACCTAGTGGGATCCAAAGAAGACACTCGAGTGACAGACTTGAGGTGCCACCACGGTACGACCCACCTAATCAACGGGCCATCATCACTCTTCAGCTTGTTCTTCCAATAATCGCAGACCCGGGTGAAGTCCACCATGTACAAACGCGTCCTCATCGCAATCATACGGGAATGATAGGAAAGTGCATGAACTGGGGGCTCGATCAATCGGAGCCGTTCCATAAGCCAAACCTACCAAAAGCAGGTATTAGACACCGGAAAAAAAAAAAAAAAAAAAAAAAAAAAAAAAAAAAAAAAAAAAAAAAACGAAAACGAAAAAGAAACAAAGAAAAAAAAGAAAGAAAGGTGTCTTTTACCTGTAGGATGACGGGACTCCTCAAAAACGGTAGATCGCGGTTGGATTTCCTATTATCCAAGCCCAAAATAATCTCTCCTAAGCATAAGCAAGCTGGGCTCCTGCGCAGCTCCATTTGCTCGATAAGGCACAAAAGACGAGGATCACCTCTCAAGTCTTCATCAACATGCCCTTGGAAGACATACACATGCAACAGACAAAAGCCAAATGCTCTCCTCCTAGCAACATGAGAGACAGTAGGGTCAGCCCTGTTGATGAATCGATCAATAAAGTCCAACATTCTCACGCCTTTCGGGGTAACTAGACGATCCACCTCAAGTCCGGTCGGTCAAGCAAGTCTCTGAATTTGCTCTTATACCCTTGTGAAGTGGAAGGAATGGCGGGTAAATGTTCGGGATCCCATCCACCAATAGCAGCTATTTCTTCAGGAAATGGGCAAATATCACCTCCTGGGAACGCGAAAACATGATAATTCGGATCCCAATAGTCAAGGCAAGCATCCAAGAATGGGTTTACAATTTTAATGAGTTTCAAACTCAACAAAGACCCAAGGTTATAAGCACCCATGTCGTGCTTCTCCACATTCAAAAACTCGTTGGTCCATTCCTTCAAGCGGATCTCCAAAGTATTCATGATGATAATTTTCTTTTGAAAATTTATTTTGGGAATTTTATGTGAATAGACGAAGAAAAGACGGAAGATTTATGTGAATTAAAACTCCATCGACGCTTCTATTTATACTAATTGTTGTTTCCAAAAATCCGTCAGAACGGACCAGCTTGGAACAAAGGCGCGACTGCTGCGCCTCTTCAAAGGGACGCAGCTCATGCTGCGCCTCTTCCCCAGTTTCACTTCTATGATTTCCGTGTTGGATCTTTCCTAATTCTATAACGCATGATTTCCTACTCCTGCGGAGTTGTATTTTGGTAAATACGGGGAGATTACCATGTTTCGAGTCTCCTAAATTCGCGGGCACGCATTTCGAGGCGACGTCGACACCTTCGCCATTTCATCACACTAAATTTCATTCTTTCTAGGAAATAAATTTCATGTTCCTTTTGGGAAATAATTTTCTTTTGTTTTCATTTTTTTAACAAATTTCAACATTTCATTTCTACACTTATAGATTTCTCTTTTTTCTTTTTTTTAGGGGGTAACCCTCCCAACCGTCCGGTCATTTCCGGCAAAATTTTTGCATTTTTTACGTTCTTTTGAGTCTTTTTGCGCTAATTAAGGCCATATGTATAAAATGTATGTTCTACGTAATTTCCATGTAAATTTCGGCAGCATGACGGCGTAAACCGTTATCTACCAAACCTGTTCAAGAACTAACCTGCAGATACAAGCAACACAACCCAGCAGCAAAGGCACTCAGGCCGTCGTATATACACCAAAAGAAGCAAATGTACAAGCAAACTGGGGGCTTGCGCCCCAAACAAAGTCCAAATGTACAAGTCTACAAACTACACAAAACTACTGCTGGGCACCCTCCAACTCAGCAACTCTCGCCGTAAGAGCGGCAATCTCGGCATCTCGAAACTCGAGCTCCCTCAACAAGCGAGCTGTCTCCTCCCGAGACTGGGTCAGCTCTCGCTCCGACTCACGGCCTGCCTGTAAACAGAAGTAAATTGGCTCATGTCAATCATGTAACACCCCCATACTCCAAGTGCCTTACCAGGACCACTCAGGTATAAGGATGCCACCATCTCGGTTACCCGCATGATAATCATAAGACAATGAAGAAACATACTTTATTAAATAAGTTTAAGTGATTACATTACAAAACCAACTGTAAGCAAAATACAACTGTTCTCAAACTATAAACCAACTGAAAGGAACTGTCCTAACAAACACAAATGGAAGACTAAAGACTCCGATATGTGATGACTCCATCCCCAGCTAGATCCCACGCGTATCCAAGATATACCGCTAAGCAACTGCTCACCATCCCCGAATGGATCACCACGATTTTTAAAACATTTAAACGGGTCGACTAATCACACAATTAATATACATGTCGCAATAAGATAAGCGAGACAGCTTAACACACACACATACACAACCAACCAACTCCAATCATCTCAATCACGACCGCCCACCGGACCCAGCCACGCGTGGGGGACCGCAGCCGTTCCCACCTAAGCCCCGCTCATCATACCGAGCGATAACCCCGTCCCATTAATGTGCACATCCCCTTCCGTGGCGGGTTCCACGAAGGGCGAAACTAGGGCGTGAAGCCACTCCCGCAAGTGACTCCACTCAGCCGAGAACGCATCTCGAGAACCATAGGCAACCAATCACAATCACAAAATCAACAATCGTCTGAATCTATCAACGCGATGTACAATCACAATCACAACCGTCACAATACAATTACTATATCAAACAATCAATCTTAACACATCAACAATCATCCCATTATGGGACTAATAATGCGAGTAGGAAATCCTACCGGAAAGCAACACAATCATCGACGATCTAGCAAAATTGTCTCAAAACCTCTCCTTTACAAATCCTTCTCCTATCACATAATCACATAATCAAATCTAACCATAACAAATCATAAAAACCCCCAATCCCAAAATTAGGGTTTAACCAAATCAAAGGAAAGACAATAAAAGGGTACATAGATCTTACCCTCGACGCAAGGAACTCAACGGTATAAACAACGACAAGAACTGGACCGTCCGAACTCCGGAATTGCTAAGAATGCGATTAAGAAGATGAACTTGTTTGCTTTCTCTCTTAAACAGAAATTTAGGTTTTGGAAAAGTGATTTGGAAACAATGACGGAAGTGTTTTATACTTTAATCGCATTATTAACAAAACCCGACAAAACAGCCCCCGTAAACCGGCTACTCGATCGAGTAGCTAATGTACTCGATCGAGTGCCCCCTTACTCGATCGAGTACCCTAGTTACTCGATCGAGTACCCAACAGATCAGAAACTATTTTATATCGCAAAACTCCCTTACTCGACAGAGTAAGGCCTACTCGATAGAGTACCCCAAGACTCATAAATACGGAGTATTACAGTCTTCCCTCCTTAAAAAGAACTTTGTCCCCGAAGTTCAACCCATACATGAAAACAAACATACTAACTCGATCAAGACACAACAACGTGACTAAGAACTCAAAACAAAACTCCAACCCAAACATGAACTCGTAACACCAACTCCACTAACTATTCCTACCTCCACAACATGGCTCACGATATCGTATCCACTCCATTATATCTCTCTCAACACTAACTCCATACACTACCAAAATACTCATAACATCAAACGGAATGTTACATTCTACCACCCTTAAAAGGAACTTCGTCCTCGAAGTTTACTCAGACTCATAACACCATCCTCCAACTGTCAACACTATATAAAATATTCAACACTATATAAAATATTCCCACACTTCGAAGCATCACACTACTAATAGTACGGCCATGGCCTTTTATAAGTATCATCCACAAAACAAATCCCTCCTTTACGCTACGCTAACACTCTAATTCCAATTATATTACAACATGCACCACCATGAAACTCTCTTTTATCGCATCCTACTCCTCTTAAGACAAATGTTACGTCCTCGTAACTCACTAATACTAAATCCTAGCTATATCGTTTCATTATCCTCATCACCACCGCATGTCAAAGATAACCACTTATAATCTAAACACTCGCCATGCATATATCCAAGGCTCTCTTACTTAAACATTCCTCATACCTCAACTCATTCGTCACACCACCTAACCTATACCTCAAAATCTTTATCTTAACCCAAAACTTCAACTTTTCCACATTACCGCAACATGACATACCTCTCTATATAAAGCACCTATCTCCCAAACGCATAACTCACGATCCACACTCGTTACGTACACTCACACTAGATCCTCCAGTTCTTTCCTTCATTACCGCAAGACTCATACATAACCTAATATGACACTAATTTCCCCAACACCCTACACTCACTGTCCCAACAAAAGATTATGAACCACCTGCAGCTTTCAGATCATTACCACACATGTTCTACGGACCACTTGTCATTACCATGTCTACTAAAGCCTTATCTAGAACAAGATCAAAATTACTTTAACAACCTCTCACAACCGTGTCCCATCAATAGAACATCACTATACCATGACAACAACGAAAACATATAGGACTCTATTTCATATCATATTATACCCTCATTCCCAACTTAACCTGGTAAAGAAAACATCAATAAACAAGACAACCGTCTATCTGCATAAACCGAAACTCGCAGGAGCAACATCAAACAAAACAACAAACTATGAATAATCGTATGCACTTTGAAACTCGAATCATAATCATCCCGCCTACTCCACCACAACCGGTGACGGCATCACAACACCGCCACCAACAACCACACCGTAGTGCGAAAATACCCGCATCACAACATTATGTACCGTGTCTTGATCACCACCCGAGGCACCACAACCACACCGATAGACATCACAATCGCATACGATTCCCATAAACACCGACGAGCATAACTTCTCAGACAAGAAAACTTACTCAAATCCACTTTATTAAATCACCACGCGACATATTATATGGATAAACAGATAAGCATCTCATGAACATCATCTCTACCATTTCACGGAATACACATGTGTTATTAATACACATAAAATTATAACTAGCCATGTCAAATTAATCAAGTTATTACCTTTTTGGATATTATTCAATTAAATTACCGTGTCCAACCTATATATTACAGAACATTCATAAAACAACTTTATAATTATCACACCATACCACTTCTTGTGAGGTCAGAACCTCACACAAACATTTACACATATCATAGACCCGTAATCACAACCAACTAGTCAATCCTGATCACGTAAGTTACCACTCAACATAGGTTACTAGTCGCCCGAGCTTAACTCGTATACACCTCATAACATATTCTCCCTTTCGCATATCCATCACCCTTTGCCAAATGTAGCCACACCATTAATACTCAACTACTAACAACCGCCTCATATAACCACATCTTATACTCTTTCATAATCAGTACTTATCAACTGGTCTCTTGCAAAATCAACCTCTTTAGAATTGTTACCTTTCTAATATACCATTACCCTTAACCACTAGTCACAAACCATAACACTACCGCTTGTCCGGCATCAAACCTCTTACACTCATCTCTAAACATCACGATTTGTTTCCTATCTTTGGTTGACATCCCAAATAACGAACATCCAACCCATTAACAAAATTACCTCAACATTCTTCCCAATACTATCCTTAATTGTATCACCATCTAACTCTCCACCAAAAATCTCGTATCGTGCAAATACTCCACCAACTTCATACTCCCTTAATTCCTCGAAACTCATGATTAATCATGTTGTCCTGAAACTTCTGTATAACTATTAACTTACTTACCCTTGATAGTATCATACATCTCGACGATTCCTTACTTTATGTCACATAACTCCGGTGAACTTTTTCTCAACTTACTTTCATCCTTCTTTTCTCGTTATACTCAAAAATACCATTAATAGCTCAACTCCTTATTACTTCTATCTAACTCTTTAGTGCTCCGATTATCTTTTCATTGCTCCAAAACTCAAATCCCATTATTTCATATCGATATCATCTCACTCTTTCTTACCATAAATATTATCTTATTATGCCATTAATCACTCTTGCCTCTAGTTTATCCATAAAATCAACGTTCACTTTTCTAACAATTGCATCTCCTTTGTACCTCTCTAGAAATCAGAATTCCTTTTGTACCATTAATTGCCCAAGGAAATCACACCGTAGTTTCATCTCTTAATAAACCAAATCTCCCAAATCCACCTCGCGACATGTCTCCACAAAGTTCACTATATACTACTCTTCTCAACTCCTTTAAAACGCACTTTCACTACATATATCCTTACTCAACTCTATTTCTAACCATCTCCCTCCATAATTCTTTACACATCTCAAGCCGCCACTATCCGCATCCTTACTTTTCAATCTTTTTATTCTCACGCTCATTATACTCACATCATCCCTTGCCCATATTCTCTTACTTTTACATTACTCAACACACAATCATATCACTCATCCCGTCTCGCAAAACGTGCTCTATGCCTCAATAAACTATACCAATCTTCCTTTTCTTTTTCCACCATCTATCATAATCACATATAACTCATGTCCTCCCCACCGAACTCATATTCATCATAAGTGCCACTCTTTACATCTTAAGATTGGGTAACTTACGCTTCAGGACCAACACATACGTAAAACAATGCATAAAGAAGTAATACAACACCTTTGGATTAAACGTAATATGCAACGAATGTCAAAAATAAACATATGGCCCGAAACACGCATATGACCTCACGGACCCCACTCGATCGAGTACCTGAACCTACTCGATCGAGTTGAGGCTACTCGATCGAGTGCCCAACATGCTCGATCGAGTGCCCCGACTCAACCCAAACAGACCTTCGATCTCGACTTACTCGACCGAGTAGGCTACTCGATCGAGTGACACCATACTCGATCGAGTGCCCGAGGTACTCGATCGAGTGCCCGAGGTACTCGATCGAGTGCCCAAAAACACGATTCTGGTCAAAATAACGACAAATACCCACTCGATTGAATCATGTAGACTCGTGAATACTACCCGCATGTTATCTCACATACCCCCAACGTACTATGCATTCATTATTATTTCAACATTATAATTACAACTATGCATTCAAATCTGCGCGACTCCTCATACAATCAACATAATAATCTACTTCGTGTTATCAAGTGCCACGTTATAAACAACCATCATGCTTTTCATCCAATTTGTTATACAAAACACATATCATTGAACCTCTATTCTTCATGTTACTACTTACCAAAAGCCAAACATTACCATCTATCATGCTCATATAACATTCAACTTTCAATCATGTATTACCCGCATGCTTTTAATTTTCATAACTTTTCATGACACAAACCACACCCTTACACTACAAATCCTATTTCCATGTTGCTAATACAACAACATTACAAATCCACTTCATCACATAAACACTTCCGTAATCAAGAAATTCATATCCTTACGAAATTGCCACTTCATCTTTTCCAATCAATTCATCTAGTTCAATCACATACTTCAGCTAACAAGCGCATATGATACGATAGTAGACAATTATACGAACTTAATATATAACTTTACGCAAACAAAACTATGAAAACAAATCTTATCACACCCCCTATCCACATGTTATTAGGATTGCCTCATTATAAATCATTCATCCTACACATCATTATTCATCACATATAAACTATTTCCTTTTTCCACCACATCATTCGTCATTCTCACATACTTTTCCAACTATTCCAATCAACATGGTAAACCAAGTATCATCCAACATGCTTTCAACCAACAGCATACAAAATCACCCTTATACATGCCACACATCACCATATTGTTACACAATTCACAAAATAAACACATAGCGATCCCGACTCATATCCCATGGTGACCGGTTCAAAATCGTAGGGCGAGTTCGCGACTTTAGGACGTCTCCCAAGTCTTTGCATTAGCTCCTACAACCTTTACCCCGGGTTCATTTTAATTAGACTCCCTAGGTTCATTAGATTCATTGGTTACAGGTTTCAGGATCGTCGCTCTGATACCATTTGTAACACCCCCATACTCCAAGTGCCTTACCAGGACCACTCAGGTATAAGGATGCCACCATCTTGGTTACCCGAGGCATGATAATCATAAGACAATGAAGAAACATACTTTATTAAATAAGTTTAAGTGATTACATTACAAAACCAACTGTAAGCAAAATACAACTGTTCTCAAACTATAAACCAACTGAAAGGAACTGTCCTAACAAACACAAATGAAGACTAAAGACTCGATATGTGATGACTCCATCCCCAGACTAGATCCCACGCGTATCCAAGATATACCGCTTGGCAACCGCTCACCACCCCGAATGGATCACCACGCTTTTTAAAACATTTAAACGGGTCGATACTAATCACACAATTAATATACATGTCGCAATAAGATAAGCAGACAGCTTAACTGTCACACATACACAACCAACCAACTCCAATCATCTCAATCACTGACTGCCCACTGGACCAACCCTGCCAGTGGGGGACCGCAGCCGTTCCCACCTAAGCCCCGCTCATCATACCGAGCGATAACCCTGTCCCATTAATGTGCACATCCCCTTCCGTGGCGGGTTCCACGAAGAGCGAACCTAGGGCGTGAAGCCACTCCCGCAAGTGACTCCACTCAGCCGAGAACGCATCTCGAGAACCATAGGCAACCAATCACAATCACAAAATCAACAATCGTCTGAATCTATCAACAGTGTACAATCACAATCACACCACAATACAATTACTATATCAAACAATCAATCTTAACACATCAACAATCATCCCATTATGGGACTAATACGAGTAGGAAATCCTACCCGGAAAGCAACACAATCATCGACGATCTAGCAAATTTGTCTCAAAACCTCTCCTTTACAAATCCTTCTCCTATCACATAATCACAATCTAACCATAACAAATCATAAAAACCCCCAATCCCAAAATTAGGGTTTAACCAAATCAAAGGAAAGACAATAAAAAGGGTACATAGATCTTACCCTCGACGCAAGGAACTCAACGGTATAAACAACGACAAGAACTGACCGTCCGAACTCCGGGAATTGCTAAGAATGCGATTAAGAAGATGAACTTGTTTGCTTTCTCTCTTAAACAAAAATTTAGGTTTTGGAAAAGTGATTTGGAAACAATGACGGAAGTGTTTTATACTTTAATCGCATTATTAACAAAACCCGACAAAACAGCCCCCGTAAACCGGCTACTCGATCGAGTAGCTAAGGTACTCGATCGAGTACCCTAGTTACTCGATCGAGTACCCAACAGGTCAGAAACTATTTTATATCGCAAAACTCCCTTACTCGACAGAGTAAGGCCTACTCGATAGAGTACCCCAAGACTCATAAATACGGAGTATTACAGTCTTCCCTCCTTAAAAAGAACTTTGTCCCCGAAGTTCAACCCATACATGAAAACAAACATACTAACTCGATCAAGACACAACAACGTGACTAAGAACTCAAAACAAAACTCCAACCCAAACATGAACTCGTAACACCAACTCCACTAACTATTCCTACCTCCACAACATGGCTCACGATATCGTATCCACTCCATTATATCTCTCTCAACACTAACTCCATACACTACCAAAATACTCATAACATCAAACGGAATGTTACATTCTACCACCCTTAAAAGGAACTTCGTCCTCGAAGTTTACTCAGACTCATAACACCATCCTCCAACTGTCAACACTATATAAAATATTCAACACTATATAAAATATTCCCACACTTCGAAGCATCACACTACTAATAGTACGGCCATGGCCTTTTATAAGTATCATCCATAAAATAAATCCCTCCTTTACGCTACGCTAACACTCTAATTCCAATTATATTACAACATGCACCACCATGAAACTCTCTTTTATCGCATCCTACTCCTCTTAAGACAAATGTTACGTCCTCGTAACTCACTAATACTAAATCCTAGCTATATCGTGTCATTATCCTCATCACCACCGCATGTCAAAGATAACCACTTATAATCTAAACACTCGCCATGCATATATCCAAGGCTCTCTTACTTAAACATTCCTCATACCTCAACTCATTCGTCACACCACCTAACCTATACCTCAAAATCTTTATCTTAACCCAAAACTTCAACTTTTCCACATTACCGCAACATGACATGCCTCTCTATATAAAGCACCTATCTCCCAAACGCATAACTCACGATCCACACTCGTTACGTACACTCACACTAGATCCTCCAGTTCTTTCCTTCATTACCGCAAGACTCATACATAACCTAATATGACACTAATTCCCCCAACACCCTACACTCACTTTGTCCCAACAAAAGATTATGAACCACCTGCGACTTTCGGATCATTACCACACATGTTCTACGGACCACTTGTCATTACCATGTCTACTAAAGCCTTATCTAGAACAAGATCAAAATTACTTTAACAACCTCTCACAACCGTGTCCCATCAATAGAACATCACTATACCATGACAACAACGAAAACATATAGGACTCTATTTCATATCATATTATACCCTCATTCCCAACTTGAACTGGTAAAGAAAACATCAATAAACAAGACAACTGTCTATCTCGAAAAATCGAAACTCGCAGGAGCAACATCAAACAAAACAACAAACTATGAATAATCGTATTCACTTTCGAAACTCGAATCATAATCATCCCGCCTACTCCACCACAACCGGTGACGGCATCACAACACCGCCACCAACAGCCACACCGTAGTGCGAAAATACCCGCATCACAACATTATGTACCGTGCCCGGATCACCACCCGAGGCACCACAACCACACCGATAGACATCACAACTGCATACGATTCCCATAAACACTGACTAAGCATAACTTCTCAGACAAGAAAACTTACTCAAATCCACTTTATTAAATCACCACGCGACATATTATATGGATAAACAGATAAGCATCTCATGAACATCATCTCTACCATTTCACGGAATACACATGTGTTATTAATACACATAAAATTATAACTAGCCATGTCAAATTAATCAAGTTATTACCTTTTTGGATATTATTCAATTAAATTACCGTGTCCAACCTATATATTACAAAACATTCATAAAACAACTTTATAATTATCACACCATACCACTTCTTGTGAGGTCAGAACCTCACACAAACATTTACACATATCATAGACCCGTAATCACAACCAACTAGTCAATCCTGATCACGTAAGTTACCACTCAACATAGGTTACTAGTCGCCCGAGCTTAACTCGTATACACCTCATAACATATTCTCCCTTTCGCATATCCATCACCCTTTGTCAAATGTAGCCACACCATTAATACTCAACTACTAACAACCGCCTCATATAACCACATCTTATACTCTTTCATAACTGTACTTATCAATCTGGTCTCTGCAAAATCAACCTCTTTAGAATTGTTACCTTTCTAATATACCATTACCCTTAACCACTAGTCACAAACCATAACACTACCGCTGTCCGGGCATCAAACCTCTTACACTCATCTCTAAACATCACGATTTGTTTCCTATCTTTGGTTGACATCCCAAATAACGAACATCCAACCCATTAACAAAATTACCTCAACATTCTTCCCAATACTATCCTTAATTGTATCACCATCTAACTCTCCACCAAAAATCTCGTATCGTGCAAATACTCCACCAACTTCATACTCCCTTAATTCCTCGAAACTCATGATTAATCATGTTGTCCTGAAACTTCTGTATAACTATTAACTTACTTACCCTTGATAGTATCATACATCTCGACGATTCCTTACTTTATGTCACATAACTCCGGTGAACTTTTTCTCAACTTACTTTCATCCTTCTTTTCTCGTTATACTCAAAAATACCATTAATAGCTCAGCTCCTTATTACTTCTATCTAACTCTTTAGTGCTCCGATTATCTTTTCATTGCTCCAAAACTCAAATCCCATTATTTTATATCGATATCATCTCACTCTTTCTTACCATAAATATTATCTTATTATGCCATTAATCACTCTTGCCTCTAGTTTATCCATAAAATCAACGTTCACTGTTCTAACAATTGCATCTCCTTTGTACCTCTCTAGAAATCAGAATTCCTTTTGTACCATTAATTGCCCAAGGAAATCACACAGTAGTTTCATCTCTTAATAAACCAAATCTCCCAAATCCACCTCGCGACATGTCTCCACAAAGTTCACTATATACTACTCTTCTCAACTCCTTTAAAACGCACTTTCACTACATATATCCTTACTCAACTCTATTTCTAACCATCTCCCTCCATAATTCGTTACACATCTCAAGCTGCCACTATCCGCATCCTTACTTTTCAATCTTTTTATTCTCACGCTCATTATACTCACATCATCCCTTGCCCATATTCTCTTACTTTTACATTACTCAACACACAATCATATCACTCATCCCATCTCGCAAAACGTGCTCTATGCCTCAATAAACTATACCTCCCCGATAGTCGACAGACTCTAAAATTTTCCCGACGACAGGTCCTTGGTTCAGACCCCTTGAGCCGCCTCGCGTCGCCATAGTCGTCAGGTTGTAATCTTCGATTGACCTGGTGGCTATACTTTGACTTTCGCCTTGTCCAAGCCTCAGTCAAAGTGGGGGCTCTGTAGATACCTCATTTCTGCACCTCCCGCAAACCACCCGGTGATGATTGGGCCGCATGTTTGATTCGCGGAACGATTTGTGACAGTTCGTAAGATTATTGTCAAGTGATTGCTCAAATATTAATGTCGACCTCATAGTTGTCATCTACGTCCTGATACGGTCGTTTTGGCAGTAATTAGAGTACATTCGGAGTCCGGGTCAAAAACCGTCTCCATTTTCTGATAACTGTTAAATCCCGAGTCAGAATGTTCTGGAATGTTCCGGATATTTCTATTCCATATTTCACAAATTTTATCTTTTGGCAAATAATATCCCGTAATATTCATAAGAAAGATCGGATTATTTCCGTCCTACCATAACTCAAACGCGGAAATCTTTCTTCAGCAGGAGGAAACCTCCTGGGAATAGACGCAGCAGGTGCTGCGCCTCTTCCAAGAGACGCATGCGCTGGTCGCTGCGCCTCTTCCCAGGCCCTTCTCTGCATGTTCCACGTATCTTTTTCATATCTTTCCGAGATTCACTTCCAAAGAGTCTCTGAAACCCTATTCCTTCACGTGATTAGTATAAATAGGAGCCTTCGCTCCTTATATTTCTCACGCGAGTGTCCGCCCTTCTCTTCTCCCTTTGCATTCTAGACTTCGTTCTTACTAATTGGCGCCAACGTGCTTGAACATTCGACCACGTAAGCTCGGATCCTTCCGGGTATCAGCCTCTCCGTTGCATGACTGACCAATTTGACCAACTACACAATAATCAATCTAATTAATCAATTTATTTCAATCGTTTTCCTCTTACGAGGGCACTCTCTTTGCATTCGCGTCGAGCATTCACTAATCGATATCTTAGTTCATCTCGTTTCGTCAACATGTAAGTCTGAGGGTGTACAATTCCTCTTTTATTTATTGTATTTTAATTATTGTATCACAATTGTAAGGTTCATGTCGAAAATACCTCATTAAAACCGATTTCTAAAACCATCTTTAAAACCTTTTTTTACGGCTTTTCGAAGATCGACGAGAGAAAAGACGCAAAATCGCTGCGCCTCTTGAAGGAGCGCGCCTCTGCTGCGCCTCTTCGTGAGGCCGCCGCTGTTCTCGCTTCTTTCTTCTTCTTCGTCCTCTGTAATTCGTCTTTCTTATTTGTTTCCGTATGTTTCTCTTTAATTCTTTCACCTGATAATTTAATAATCACATGTGTATTATTCATTCATCATTAACATGTCTTAATCATCATAAATCCGACTTAAATCCCAAGTAACTCATATTTGCGGGTTTTCGTCATTAAAGTCAATTCGGGTTTTAGAGGTTCGATTTACCCATATTGAATCTCTGGAATTCGTCGTTGATATATTTGTATCTGTTTATCCATCATATATTCGTCATTAGTAACCTGTTTAGCTTAATTAGTTTAATTCATCAATTTTTAATTAATATCATTAATCATGTAATTAATCCGTTTAATTCCGTCTCATTCATGTTTTACTGTTTTATGACCCATTCATATGTTAAACAACATGTTAACCACTTTCATCCGAGTAATTATTATCAATTAACCATTAAAATCATCAATTGACATTAACGATTTGCGCTCGCTTCAGAGAACTCACCACTTGGGAATGACGCAAAGAATCGCTGCGCCTCTTCCAGAGGGCGCAGCTCTGCTGCGCCTGTTCCAGGATGATTTCTGTCCCTGAACTCCGTTGTTGCTTTGACTTAGTTTAATTAGCCCATGTACAATCAACTATTATCCGTAATATCACCTAATTCCTGTTCTTTTATTCTTTTATCTCTTTTTCTCAAATTATCCGTTTTAAAGGTATTTTCGACATAAATCGCCTATTCCAATGTAATTAATGTAATTTATCGTTATTGTAATTTATCGTTATTTCTTTTATCATTTGTATGTTTCCACATGTAAATCAACATTAAATTCCAACTTCGACCCAATTGTATGCTAATTACGTGTTTCACCGACTTAGTATTAATTCTCACATGCTAGGATTAAAACTTGGATGTTGCATTGCATGCATATAGCCGACGGTATATCAAGTATAAATAACTTCCCTAATCATTAGTAGAGGTCGCTATCGAGGCGGGCGGGATTAGGTGTTCGATCAAAAGAGCTTTCTAATACGTACCCTCACCCCTTACTCCAGATCTCCGTGAGCACCCGTGTTCATTGGCATCCACGAGAGTCATTCTAGACATAGAATGCTAAGGGTAACGATTGCTTAGTTTTCATGTCACTACTTTGTGTCTTGACATGACACGAGGTATTTGAACGGTTCCAATTTCCCATAAAAATTGGTGGCGACTCCATACAAAATGCAAACGCTTGGCTTTCAACCTTCTCACCAAGCGCCCCCGTGGGCGGCCCGCTGTCCACAAAACAACAACGGTTATTTATAAACAACCCGTTGTCTTTAGTTATAACAACGGTTTTAAATTATATTCCAACCCGTTGTTATAACTTTACCCACAAAATTGAGTCACACTTTCCACAACGGGTTTTTATACTTAAAACAGTTGTTAATAGTTTTAACAACGGGTTCCTTAAGAAAACCAACCGTTGTTAAAACCTTTTACAACGGACGCATTAACAACGTCCGCTTTTTTATATAACAACGGTTTTTAACCGTTGTTATAGCCTATATCTGTAGTAGTGATATAAACCCTACAATCTTCACCCCAAATCATCAAACAACTTAGCTTAAAAATCATTCTCCCTTTGTTTCAGAATGACCAACTTGAAATGTCTCCCAATTTTGTACACCCTACTAGTCCTCATACTCTCTACTACCACTAATGCAACTACCTTTACTGTTAAAAACAATTGCCCTTACACTGTCTGGGCCGCAGCCGTCCCAGGCGGTGGCCAACAGATGAACTCTGGTATGTGACACATGGACCGTCACAGCCAATCCAGGCCAGACAAGTGCCCGTATTTGGGCACGGACAGGTTGTACCTCAACCGGGGGTAATAGTCTCCGCTGTACCACTGGAGACTGTGGTGGGGTCCTACAGTGCACCGCATATGGTACACCTCCTAACACTTTAGCTGAGTACTCCCTTAACCAATTCAACAACCTTGATTTCTTTGACATCTCGTTGGTTGACGGGTTCAACGTCCCAATGACATTTGTACCCGTCTCTAACGGATGCACCAGTGGTCCCACGTGTACCGCGGACGTTAACGGCCAATGCCCTAGTCAGCTTAAGACTAATGGAGGTTGTAACAACCCATGCACGGTGTTAGGAATTTGTGCCTTGAATTTGTGTCACAGACGGACTAATCTAAGGCGAGACGAAGAAGCGAAACAAAGAACAAAGGAAATATGGGTCATCGTCTCGTGCGACTCAAACATGTTCCACTGCGGGTCGCTTATGTGGCTGTTTCATTAATTAATGAAATTGTGCATGTTTGCTGGGAACATGGTTCTTATTTGAAGGTTTGACTTTGGTTCTAGTGCACTTGCTTCGTGAGTTGTTTTGTTTGTTTTGTACGCATAGTTTAGGAAATTATTATTCCGTATATAATTTCCTATTTCTATTAGTATTATTTAGTTATTTCTTATTAGTCTAGATATTTTATCTTGGGTGGAATAAATATATAAAGACCCAAGTTTTATTCTAGGTTAAAGAAGATAAAGATTTGAGAGCACAATAAAGAGGGTCGATTTGTGAGGTTCCTTCTGAAGAAGAAAACTCAATTTGTTCCGGGCTCTATTATTGGTGTTCGTCTGTCTTTGAAGATCGAAGGAGTTTGTTCAGATCTTGGTAGGCCTCAAGATTATTTGTCCTTCGTCTTATTGGGGTAGTCTCTTTTGTTCCTTTTTTTTTTTGGTCGAAACGGACATTAAATTAAAAAAGAGGCAAAGAGTTCAAGTACATCAAGGGGGGGGTCGGGGTTTAGAGACGTCCAAGCCTCTAAAAAGTCAAGAGTACATAAGTTCGAAACAAAGGGGGGAGCATAGTCCCAGCTAAAACTACCACTAGAAGAGGTAACATCCGCCGCAGAGAACTTGGCAAGAGCATCCGCCACCTTGTTAGCCGATCTCTTCTAAAAAACGAGCTTCAGTCCTGGTGATACCTTTAGGAGTTCCCTACACTCAATGATGATGTTAGCATGAGGGCCACAGGGGGAGGCCGTACTCAAAATAGCATTTACAGCATTAATACAGTCAGAAGCAATTATAAACTTATCCGTGGACAAAATCGTAAAACGGATCCCTTCTCTAATAGCAAGGACCTCACTAATAAAGGGGGTAGTAGCAAAGCACCGGCTGGACCACCCAAAAACCCAAGAACCAACGGAGTCCCTAACCACACACCCAAAACAAGTGACCGAGGAGAGGGGGGAGAAGGCCGCGTCTACATTGATCTTATACCAATGTTGCGGAGGAGGGGCCCAGCTACAAGAGAAGCGAAAGGCAGAGACATGAGAGCTAAGGGGGGTGGTAGGAGAGGAACGAGAGTTGGCGGCACGCCAAGAGGCGACCTGGGAGGAGATGGAGCTGCAGAGCAAAGGAGGGGGGAGGGAAGGGGTAGGGGAGAAGATAGTATCACAGCGTCTAGTCCAGAGACGCCAAACAATAAAGGAGAAGAGGGTGGGCCACTCGCCCTTCGCAGTGCAGTTCTCAAAGATCCAGAGCTGGAGATCAGGGAGGAAGAAGGAATGGTTCATGTTAAAGTTGGACCAGGTGGCAGCCGCGAGATCACAGTCTCGGAGAGCATGGAGGGTGGACTTAGGGAGGGAGGGACTAGCACAAAGAGTACACCTAGGAGAGGGAATGATGGATCGAGCATGGAGAGTGTGGTTATGTGGGAGTTTATCCCACCAAGCAAGCCAGAGGAAGGCTTTGATTTTCGGCAAGGAGGGGATGTCCCAAAGCCAAAAAAGATCAGGGGAGAAGGGTGGGAGAGGAGGAGGAGGGGTGTCAAGGAGATGGGAGTAGGCGGTTCCAACGGAAAATTTGTTCTTGGGTGCAAGGGAGGTGGTGATAAAGTCCGATTTCGGGGTGGAGACGAGGGGAATGCTAAGGATAGCGGTGATGGCGTGGTCAGGGAGGATGAAGTCAAGGGAGTGAAAGGACCATTGTCCATTATGGATAAGAGTGCTAAGTTTCGCATTTCTGGAGCTCAAGCTAAGAGGGCCAGAGATAAGGCTCCTAAGGGGTCCCAAAGGAGACCAGGGGTCATCCCAAAGGCAGATGCAGGAACCATCACCAATGGACCAAGTTAGGTGCTGCTTAAGGGTGGACCATCCAAGTCCCACAATTTTCAAAATATGGGAGCCCGTGTGAAACGGAGAAGGGGAGTGATGAAGGTATTTACTTTTAATGGCACTATGTGCCAAGGAGGATTTGTTGAAAAGGAGCTTCCAGCTAAGTTTAGTGGAGTGGGCATCATTTAGGGGGCGAGAAGCTCTAATGCCAAGGCCCCCAGAGGCAAGGGGCTGGGTGACAAGGTCCCAATTAGAGAGATGGAGTTTCTTCGAAGAGTGGCCAGACCAGAGGAAGGATCTAGTAATCTTATCGATATCAAGGAGAATAGAAGAGGGGAGGCGGATACACTGCATGGAGTGGGAGGGCATAGCATTGAGGGTGAACTTGATGAGACACAGTCTGCCGGCACGGGTCAGGAACCGGGCTTGCCAAGAAGTAAGCCTAGTCTGAATGGAGTCAACAATGTGGTGAAGATCAGCTCTCTTAGGTTTGTTATGGGTAAGAGGGAAACCAAGGTAGGTTCCAAGGGTCTTAGTAGTCTTAATACCGAGGGAGGTTTCAAAAAGAGCAATATCAGAGGGGGGAGTGTGCTTGGAGAAGATAAGCTTGCTTTTGAGGCAGTTAATTTTTTGGCCCGAGGAAGAGCAGAAGGAGAAAAGAGTGTCTTGGAGGGTGCACAAGTTGCGCTCAGAGGCTCTGCCGAAAAGGAGGATATCGTCAGCAAAGAGGAGATGGGAGAAGGAAGCACCACCTTTCCCAATGGGGAAGGCCGTCCAATCCCCATCCAGACAAGCACTATGGATAAGGGTGGAGAGAGCTTCCATACATATGATGAAGAGATAGTTGGAGAGGGGGTCCCCCTGCCTAAGGCCTCTAGAGGGGAGGAAGCAAGGAGAGAGGCAACCGTTAATGATGACATGGGAGGAGGAGGTGGAAATGCAACTCATGATAAGGGCGATGGTGTCACTATCAATACGAGCCTTTATGAGGCACGTCCTAATAAAATCCCATTCCAGACGATCAAAAGCTTTCTCAAGGTCAAGTTTAAGGGCGAACCAACCAACTTTGCTCTTAGAAGTATGCATGAAGTGAAGGATTTCCGAAGCAACAACAAAGTTGGTATCAGTGCCCCGGCCAGGAATAAAGCTCCCTTGGTTAGGAGAGATGATGTCAGCCATAAAGGGCTTAAGGCGGTTGACAATGAGCTTTGTCACCAGCTTATGGATAGTGTTACAAAGGCTAATGGGGCGAAAATTGGAGATAGATTGAGGGGAGGGAATCTTAGGAATAAGGGAGATAGAGGTGCCATTTATGGTCGAGGGGATGCGCTTGTTGGAGAAGATGTGCTGCAGGAAGGGAACAAGATCAGATTTGATGATAGGCCAGCATTTTTTAAAGAACCCGGCATGGTATCCATCGGCCTCGGGGCTTTGTTGGAGCCAAGGGAGAAGAGGCTGGCTCTGATCTCAGCCTCACACGGAATGAAGAAGGTGGTTAGAGGTGAGGGGTGGGGAGCATCAGACAGACGGGGAACACAAAGTTTCTCAGTAGAGTAGAGGGTGCTGAAAAAGGAGGTAATGTGAGAGGTGAGATCATCATGCCCGGAAATAGAATGGCCCACGTCAGAGACTAAAGTGGTGATCCGGTTAGAGCAACGACGGAGGGTGACAGACTTTTGAAAGAAGGAGGTATTCCGATCACCATCGGTCAGCCAGTTAACACGGGCTCTGTCTTTCCAGTAATCATGCTCAGCGTCAAGAACACGGTCCAGGTCAGAGAGGAGGGAGTCATTGAGGTTATGGAGGAAGGCAGAGTGGGGGTGGGAACACAAATCTTTCTGGATTCCAAGTAATCTAGCGTTGAGACGGTTCTTCTTGATAACTAAGTTACCAAAGGAGTCACGTGCCCAGAGGGTAAGGGCACTGCTAAGAGAGCAAAGCTTAGAGGTGACACAGTCGGGAGAGTTCAGCCAAGAGGTCGAGACCAGGGGAAGGAAACCGGGATCATTAAGCCAGAAGGACTCACACTTAAAGAGTCTGGGCCGAGTCAGGGAAGGGGGGGAGGACCTAACAAGAATAGGGCAATGGTCGGAGGAGAGTCTAGTTAGGTGTTGGTGAAGGGTGTTTGGGTAGTGGTCCAGCCAGGGTTCCTTTGAGACTACTATATTTGTTGGTAGAATAGGGTATACTTTTGGCTCATATTGAGCGCGTGTGTACCGGTCTACTGTTGTACTATTTTCTCCACAATAGTGAAATTTGATCTCCTCGCAGGGTGGACGTAGCCAGTTATTTTACTGGTGAACCACGTAAATCTTTGTGTCAACTTTATTTACATTCGTTATTTATTGTTCTTATCGCCTTATCAATTAACTGTTTGGGTAACGGGACGCCTCCGTTACAACAATTGGCACCAGAGCTAAGGTTCTGATTTGGGATCCACTTCCGCGTTAGTTGTCTTTTAGGCGTTATTTGGGTTTATTGATTTTCAGGTGAAAAGATGTCGTCTACGAATGTTTTGAATGTTGAAAAGTTCACTGGGAGAAATAGTTTTGAGCTGTGGCAGTTAAAGATGAGAGCTTTGCTTAGACAAAGAAGACGTCCTGTCCGTTATCTCAAAGGCAAATTCAGCAGGTAGTTCGTCTGATGCAGAAAAGAAAGCAAAGACAGATGCAGAGGTGGTCTTGGAGGAGAAGGCTCATTCTTTAATTCTGTTATCTTTATCTGATGATGTTATGGTTGAGGTTGCCGATGAGGAAACTGCTATAGGTTTGTGGTTGAAGTTGGAATCTTTGTATATGACAAAGACTCTAACCAACAAGTTGCTTCTTAAGCAGCGTTTGTTTGGTCTTCGTATGCAGGAAGGTACGTCTCTCAAGGACCATCTAGACCGTCTTAACTCTATTTTACTTGATTTACGTAATTTAGATGTTAAGGTAGATGATGAGGATGCTGCCTTAATTTTGTTAGTTTCTTTGCCAAATTCGTTTGAGACTTTTATGGAGTCGTTTGTTGTTGGTAAAGATTATTTGACCCTAGAGGAAGTGAGGTCAGCGCTTCACACTAGGGATTTGCGCCGAGTAGCGTCAGGTGGTGTTATAGACAGTAGTCCTGTAGGGCTTGTTGTTAATTCGGAGGGTTCTAGTAAGGGTAAAGCCAAGTCTAAGGGTCCTCGTAAGAATGTCTGCAATTACTGCAAGGAACCCGGTCATTGGAAAAATCAGTGTCCTAAGTTGAAGGAAGCTGGTGTTTCTGCTGTTGCACAAAAGGTTGCTAAATACGATTCTGAGGAAGATTATGCTCTCGTTGTTGATGTTGTTCCACGTTCTTCGGATAGTTGGATTTTGGATACGGGATGCGTTTATCACATGTGTCCTTTTAGGGAATGGTTTACTTTTTATGAAGCTTCACATGGGGTTAATGTTGCCATGGGTGACGGGTCTATCTATGAGGTGCTTGGAGTTGGTACTGTTCAGGTTAGGACATGTGATGGTGTTGTTGTCTTCCTAGAAGGTGTTAGGCATGTTCCACGTTTGAAGAGAAATCTTGTTTTACTTGGAATGTTAGTTGATCAGGGCTACAGTTTTCAAGGTGATGGTGGATCATTGTGCGTTGGTAAGGGTTCTTCTATTACTTGGAGGGGTGTTAAGGAAGTAACTGTTTATGTCCTTCAAGGCACTGTGCTGACTGTTGAAGCATCAGGTAATCATTCTTCTGTCTCTCTCGAGTCTAAGTTGGGGCATATGCAACTTGGATATGTGAATGATACTTTGAAGCACATCCAGTTTGGGTCACTTGGGTCACTTGGTGATATTCTTGATAATTCGGGTTTGGATAGCTTTAGTGAGAATGTTAGTGTTGACGGTAAGGTGGAGTCTATTCCGGTACAGGTCAAGCTACAGGGTTCTCAAGACAAGCTATCTACTTTTGTCTCTGCGCCTCATTGAGGCGGTCTGCGCCCCAAGAGATGGGGCGGTTTGGGGCTCCAGGTGGAGCTGTTGTGGCTCTTGAAAGAGAGCCGTTTGGGACCTCATAAGGAGTCATTTGGAACTTCGACGGAAGTTTATTCTTTGGAGCTTTTGGGTTGGACTATCTTGTCTAACAATTTGTACCTTGATGGAGGTAATTTGTGCTCACTTAGAATGTTGTTTTTGTTTGGTTTCGACTTGAGTTTTGTTGCCTTGGTGTAGGCATTTTTGTGGTGGTCATGACACCTAGTATACTCAAGTGAGACATTTGTTTTGTTCGTGGCGTTTGTGTTCTTTTTAGGACAGTTTGGTACGACGGTACATTTAGCCATGTATTTTGGAGGGGATTTTGTTTTTGAGATTTTGTGTGTGTTGTTTTGGTACACCGTTCCATCATAGTGACATTTGGTATCTCATATATTTGTGTTGGCGTTTGGTAGCTTTTGCCCTCTTCGGAGTTTGCTACGTTTGGCCTTTCTATTGGTATATGAAGGTATGTTGGGTACTTAGTATAATTGGTAGTTTTCAGCTTACTACATTGGGTACTTCGTATGTTGGTCACATTTGTTGCACACTTGGTTCATTTGTCCATTTTGGGAGTTGTGTTCAAGTCAAAATGGAGACTACCGGGATAGGTAGTGACTTGAGGATCAATTCTATTGAAGCTAATTTGGGGTTTGGTTCTTGTTTGGGTTCGTGTTTGAATAATTCAAGTCAAGGTGGAGATTTGTTAGGAATTTGTGCCTTGAATTTGTGTCACAGACGGACTAATCTAAGGCGAGACGAAGAAGCGAAACAAAGAACAAAGGAAATATGGGTCATTGTCTCGTGCGACTCAAACATGTTCCACTGCGGGTCGCTTATGTGGCTGTTTCATTAATTAATGAAATTGTGCATGTTTGCTGGGAACGTGGTTCTTATTTGAAGGTTTGACTTTGGTTCTAGTGCACTTGCTTCGTGAGTTGTTTTGTTTGTTTTGTACGCATAGTTTAGGAAATTATTATTCCGTATATAATTTCCTATTTCTATTAGTATTATTTAGTTATTTTTTATTAGTCTAGATATTTTATCTTGGGTGGAATAAATATATAAAGATCCAAGTTTTATTCTAGGTTAAAGAAGATAGAGATTTGAGAGCACAATAAAGAGGGTCGATTTGTGAGGTTCCTTCTGAAGAAGAAAACTCAATTTGTTCCGGGCTCTATTATTGGTGTTCGTCTGTCTTTGAAGATCGAAGGAGTTTGTTCAGATCTTGGTAGGCCTCAAGATTATTTGTCCTTCGTCTTATTGGGGTAGTCTCTTTTGTTCCTTTGAGACTACTATATTTGTTGGTAGAATAGGGTATACTTTTGGCTCATATTGAGCGCGTGTGTACCGGTCTACTGCTGTACTATTTTCTCCACTATAGTGAAATTTGATCTCCTCGCAGGGTGGACGTAGCCAGTTATTTTACTGGTGAACCACGTAAATCTTTGTGTCAACTTTATTTACATTCGTTATTTATTGTTCTTATCGCCTTATCAATTAACTGTTTGGGTAACGGGACGCCTCCGTTACAACACACGGTGTTTAAGAAAGATGAGTATTGTTGCAATTCTGGTAGCTGTGGACCCACCGATTACTCCAAGTATTTTAAGGGTTTGTGCCCTACTGCTTATAGTTACCCTAAGGATGATCCTACAAGTACTTTTACTTGTCCTAGTGGTACTAATTATGTTGTTACATTTTGCCCTTGATTTGTATAGTTCAAGGGAACCGTACGAACAGGTTATTTCTTTTTTTTTGGTCGAAATGAGCATTAAATTAAAATAGAAATCCAAAGTTCAAGTACATCAAGGAGGGAGGTCGGAATTAAGAGGCGTGCAAGCCTCTAAAAAGTCAAGCATACATAAGTTTGTAACAAAAGAAGGGGAATGATCCCAACTAAAACAACCATTAGAAGGACTATCATCCGCCGCGGAGAACTTGGCAAGGGCATCCGCAACTTTGTTAGCCGATCTCTTCTCAAACACAAGCTTCAGACCTGGTGAGGCCTGTAAGAGTTCCCTACACTCAATGATAATGTTAGCAAAGGGCCCGCAGGGAGAGGCCGGGCTCAAGATAGCATTGACGGCATTAATACAATCGGAAGCAATCACAAACTTATCAATGGACAAAACCGCAAAACGGATCCCTTCTCTAATAGCAAGGACCTCACTAATAAAAGGGGTAGTAGCAAAACACCGGCTGGACCACCCGTGCACCCAAGAACCAACAGGATCCCTAACAACACACCCAAAACAAGTGACCGAGGAGGAGGGGGAAAAGGCCGCATCTACATTGATCTTACGCCAATGTTACGGCGGGGGGCCCAGCTACAAGGGAAGCGAAAGGCAGAGACAGGTTATTTCTCTAATAGGAGAATGTTATAATACGGAGTAATATTTATAAATTGTAGTGCTATAGCATTCAATGAGTCATTGAATTGCATTATAGCCAATATATGATTATCACAATAAATTCATAAATGGAGTATGTATGTTGCTGATATAATATTAAGAAATACATTTGGCTGTACCCCCTTCGTTGCAAATCCGACACACTATTTCTCGATCTTCTGCTGAAATCGAGTATCGTGCTTTTACAGCTATTATTATCTTTGAACTTTAATCATGATATGCTTCTCATACATTTTGGTTGTATAGCTAATCACTCTCATAAGTTTGATACTATGTGCAATCAAACCTTTAACTTGTAAATGTAGCAAATCAACCCCTTAAGTTTCTCTTAGTGTGCAATTAACCACATATCTAATTTTTAAGAATAAAATTTGCTAATTAAATATTTATTATTATTGAAAATCAAAATTTTTGATTAGATTTTAATCCTAAAATTTTTGTTTATTAAAAAACATGTTCAAATATTTTTTATAATTTATTTAGCGAAAAATGTTCCTAATATGAAACTTGTTACTTGTTAGTGATGTTACCATGAAAAGTTACATGACCAGATTTTTGTTTATATTAAAATTGGTTCGCATTTTTCGTTGAATATGTGAATATTATATTTAATTATATAAGAAATATATTTATAATAGAAAATAATAGGTTTTATTTAAGAAAATGGTAAAAAACTTGATTTGTGTTTAATTGCACATTTTTGGGACGTTATGAGGCTAATTTACTACAAGTGAAACTTAGAGAGTTGATTTGCACATAGTTCATAAATTATGTGGTTAATTTACTACATCCCCATTATTTTAGGTGTATGGATCATTTATCTTTTTTCGATATCTTATTTTCCTACTGCCTTTCCTTCTACCATACACCCTTCATCCTTGATAATTGAAGAAGTTATCTAAATAAACTGGATAGCGTGTTATTAAATAGTAAATGTAACGGTGAGCTAAAATAATACTTATAAATGAGAATTATTCACAACATTGTAAATTCAAACAAACGCTATTTTGGGGGTGATGGTGTATAACCGTATATCAATCCTTCCTTTTAACTTACAACCATTAAAAGACTACTATAAGTCTTGTTTAAGAAGGAGTAATCGTCTTAAATCTTGAAATAGTCAAGTACTACACATGGTGTTACTAAATTCGAAAGACAAATCTTTTAGCATTTTCTAGACAACTAATCAAGTGAATTGGTTTGACTCGTCTTAAGCTAGAGACGGATATTACATGTCTATGATACGAAGTATTCCCTCTGTCCCGGTCTTTTGTTATCATTTTCCATTTTGAGGTGCCTCAGTCTATTTTAATAATGAACTTGAAGAGTAATTTGATCATTTAAACTCAATTTATTATACTTGTCATTTAGTAATTGGCCCCCCCTTCTATTTCCTTGATCTTTGTGTCAAAAGCAAATGACAACAATTAACCGAGACAGAGAGACTCATTTTTATTCCGACGTTAAGATTAGACTCGACAATGGCTATTGATGTGTACCTAAATTAATAGGTCGTCAGTGGTCTTGACGAGAGAAATCCCGTTTATTAGGGTAAACGCATATGTGACTAGTCACATTATCTAGAATTTGACATAATTTCCATTGTAATCTCTTGAAATTAAGGATATCCAAGGAACACACAGCATATATGACTAGTCCTATTGGGCTGTTTTATCCTTGTAAATAAATGCCAAAAACTTGTGAAGACTATACATAATATTGAGTAGGATTTACTCCTTTTTGTCTCAATTAATAGTCCCAAAATGAAAAAAGAACAACAAATGACCGGGATAGAAGGAGTAAGTACTTCTTTTATTCCCCTCTCACAAAATAAATTAATTGAAAGCTAGAATAAGACCTTGTTCTTTTGGAGTGAATTTATTTAAACAGAACTGAACTTAATGGAGCTGAACTGAACTGAACTTAATGGACCTGAAGTGAACTAAACTGAACTGAACTGATAATAATAATAATAATAATAATAATAATAATAATAATAATAATAACAACAACAACAACAACAACAACAACAACAACAACAACAACAACAACAACAACAACAACAACAACAACAACAACAACAACAACGATAAGATAGATTTATTAATACAAACGATAACATTATAAATAATAACAATAATAATAATAATAATAATAAATATAATTAATAATAATAATAATAATAATAATAATAATAATAATAATAATAATAAGTATAAGTATAAGTATAAGTATAAGTATAATAATAAGTATAATAAATATTTTAATTTAAAATTAAATATAATAATAAGAATAAGAGAAAGAGAAAGAAGAATAAGAACAAATATATTATAAATAATATGAATAAAATAATAGTTATAATAATAATAATAATAATAATAATAATAAATATTAATACTACTAATATTACTGTTCCGGGTGTGATTCCAGAGCAGATTTGTTTACCACGTAAGCTGGGTGAATGGATGTCCTTCCTTGCCTTGACTCTTCCTTTCGGTCTCTCCTGAAACGATGAACAAACTGAGGGTTCGGCTTTGGACCGAGCGAACTCACTCCGACGCTCAAGTCAGTAAACTTAAAGGGATTAAGTTGTATGTTACTTGGCGAAGTATATATTGTAGAGAGATAAGGAAGATATTACCAGATTATGAGATGTTTAGGTTAGATTGTGGATCCTTTCCTCAATGAGGGTTGAGGAGTATTTATAGACTTTCACCTTTTGTCACGTAGTGGCCAAGTGGCTAGCAGGTGGAAAGACTGATCTACCCTCGGCCGAGGGACCCATGGTAGGCCGGCGGGCCCTGTTGACTCGCCGCCGAGGGGTCTTGGATATGAGTACGCGGATATGTTCCCCGGCTGGCTAGTTGTCCCAGTAGAGACCCAGTGACAGCCGACGGGTCAGCGCTCGTTAGGTTAAATTTGTCTAAGTCGTTGACTTCTTGTGGATAATTTTGACCTTGCTCAATATGTTGACTCGGTCGGCGGGTGCGAGAATATGCCCCATCAATTTGCCCCAGCCGTAGTCTATGCCGTGGTATGGACCTTCGATGAGTGTTGAGCGTATTCTGCGCAAGTTGAAAATTTTCTGCCCCGGCTTCTTATACCTCGGCTTGGTTCTGCTTAGGCCGTACCGTATCATATCCCCCCTCCACCTGGATGTGTAATGGACATCAGATGTGGAAAAGAAAGTGGCGATGGCCGAGACCGAGGTTGTGAGTGTCGTGTGCTTTTGATTGCCCCCAGCCGGTGCTGGCAAGCTTGGTTGAATCAGCGGGCCGTTGGGCAAGTAGATACCAAGAAGCGTGTTGAAGAAGATACGTCGATTGGCATTCTATCAAGGAGCGTGTTGAAGAAGCTTTGTAACTGTTTTTCGATTGACATTCCATGGCTGCATGCTTGACACGTGGCTCGGCGTTGATTGGTTGACGCTTCATGGGCTTTGCCCTGATTGGTCCGTCTTTGTGGGCTTTGCTCTATAAATAGAGCAGTATGCCCCTTAATTTTCCGCACAAAGTTCATCTTCTCAAAAAATTTTCTTTCTTAGATTTTCAAGGGTTTCTTTCTCTTCTAATCTTCAGAATCGTTACTTCGGCGTAGCACTTTTTCTTCAAGGTAAACAAACAAATTTACCAACTTTTTAATTGTTTAAGTTTTTGTTGTGAACATGTCTTCTGCTGATGCCGGACCTAGTAATACTGCGCCGGGGGGTTCCCCGTCGCGTCTTGATGAAGAGGAGGCACTAGCCGCCGTTCCGCTAAGGTCTGGGGGACCTAGGTCTCCTTCTCCTGAAGTTGATCCAAAAGCTCTGGAGGATTGGGAGGATGATGATGATGTTGATGATGACGGTGATGATGAGGAAAGGGCTCATCCTGATGACGAGAGGCCGTACGTCCCGGATCACGGCGACGCTGTAAGGTCGGCCCCGACCGTGCTTGGACCTACAAATTTGCCGCTTGTTCGGTCCCGACTTCTTCGAACATCATTTCTCCTTCGGCGGGGAGTATAAGATTGTTATTCCCAGAGAGGGTCGGGCCGTCTGTTGCCCTCCTCCGGCCGTATCGGCGTATACATCGGACACCGGAGTATGGGCTCCGGTTTCCTCCTCGAATGAATACGTTATGGCCATAATTAAAGCCATGAATGTCGCCGTGGCCCAACTGCACCCGTTGGCCATTAGGACTATAGTCGGCTTTGTGTGGCTCTGCCTTTTCAAGGGGAGGTCCCGACGGTTAACTTATTCCGCGGCTTCATCACCTTCGGCCGTCGGCCCGGTCGCGTTGGGTGGTACGGCGTGCGGACGGAGCCGGGTTACGTCTCCAATGATAAGCTTTCTTCCTGCAAGGACCGGAAGCCGCGGTGGGTGTACGTTGAGGTTCCTGGAGGATTATCCATCGCCCGGTCCTTCCAAAGACCGCGTCAATTTGCGGTGCGAGAGTAAGGTGGAGCATGACAAATGGGTCTCCGGAGTAAGCTTAAGATGGACGCCACAGGTCCCTCTTAATGCGGATGAGAAGCGGGCGATGAGGCTGTTTGAGGCTGAGAAGAATGGGATGCCGAAGGGATGGATGCCCCCGACGCAGATCATTCTTCAGGATGAGCTGCTCTGCCACGTCGGCCTCATACCGGCCCTCGAACGGGGTGAGTGGGGTCGGTGTGAGGCCCATCTCTGCTTTTAATGTTTCTGTTTCTTGAACTTTGATTTATTTCTTTCACTTGACTGTTGCCTCGTTTCCTTTGCAGACCGTTTTGGCCCGGATCTGTCTGAAGATATCCTTAGGAGAATGGGACTTGGTAAGGACAAGCAAGTTGTTGATTTGCATCCTAAGGCCCAGACCCGTGATCGCAGACCGGCGCCAAATGATCTCATGGATCAGCAGCTGAAGGGCTTAGATACGACGACGGCCCAGGCGAAGGTTGCTGGTAACATACCGCGCCGAACGCGGAAAACAAAGTCTTCGGCGACGGCGTCAACTTCAATTCCACCTCCGATCCCCGCAGTCCAAAAGGAGACTGTGGAGATCGTCGATATTACCGCCGAGGAGGAGATCACCGTGGCAGTGGAATCTCCTCTCTTCCGCAAGAGGAAAGAGACTGCTGCCGCTGCTGCTACTGCTGCCGAGGCCGGCAAAGAAATGGTTCCTCCGGCCAAGAAGGCCAAGCCTGGTACAGATCTATCCTGTGGCTCAGACTTAGCCGGTTCATTAGGCGTTCCTGATGACAGGCTCTCTGGTATGTCCATGAATGTTGACACAGATGCCTTGATTGAATTTTTTGTAGATCAACCGCCGCCGTCTACCGGACACGCTGTTGAACGGCGGGCTGAGAAGCAAACTGCGCAGGCAGGTGGTAAAGATGCCACCGTCGTCTTCTCCTTCCCGAAGCCTACCCCCGCCCAGATTAGGTCGGAGGGCCTAAGTTTGTCCAGGATGCTGTCGAAGTGGGCTGAGGTGGCCGGTGCTCTTATTGTGGAGCAAGAAAAGGCCATGGCTGAAGCTGCCCCACAGCTCGAGCGGCTCAGGCTTGAACTCGCTGCTGCGGAGAAGAAAGCTGTGAGGGCCAAGGCTGAGGCTGAACAGGCGGTCCGTGCTGAGAGAAAACTTAGGGAGGACGCTGAAAAGGCAGTCCTTGCTGAGAGAGCCAAGGCTGAGGCTGCAGGGGCTGAAGCCGCTAAGCTGCTGGAGGAGCGTAACAAGCTTCAGGCCGTCGCCGACTTCAATGCTAAGAAGAGGGAGGAATGGAGGGACATGTTTAGGGCTCAAGGGAAGGCGCTTCAAAATAAGATAGCTATCATCGCCCAAAGGGAGTTGGACATTGAGACGCTCCAAAGCGAGATTCTTCCTAACATGTGCGCCCAATACCGGGACCTGGCCGAGGAAGCTGCCAGGGAAGTGATAGGGGAGGTCTTTCTTGATGGCTCCTTTCCGTGGCAAAAATTTGACGAGCTGCTTGATGACAAGCTTGAAGCTAAAGAGAAGGCCGCGGAGGCGAAGGCCGCTGAGGAGGCAAGGGTGAAGAAGGAGGAAGAGGAGGCCGCGGAGAAGGCGGCCCTTGCTGAGAAGGCTAAGGCGACCAAGGAGGAAGCTGAGAGAATGAGGGCAGCTGAGGCTGCTGAGGCTGAAGCTGCCAAGACAGTTTCTGGGTCGCCTACCAAAGATGATGCTGCTAACATCGCTGATGGCAAGCAGCAACAGGCATAGGGAGACGGGCGTTCGTCACCAGGTTCACCCGGCATCTCGGATTGCTTCAGTTGTTCGGGGGCCAACTATTAAGCCTTTCCTCCCTGCCATCTTTTGGCGCTTCAAATGATATGTCTGTAACCTTTTGTTCTTCTTTTCCTTGTTTTTTGTAAAACTTTGGTAGGTTGTGTTTTGGCTTATCCCTATGGGGACGGCCGTCGTCTGTATTCTCCTTACTTGTAATCATTTTTAATAAAGCTTGTTTATTGGCCCTCGGCTTGGCCGGGGTTTTGATCACAATCCTTCACTTGTCTTCTTGAGTTATTAATTGAGCGCTTTTTCGTTTTTACCTTCGGCCTGGCCGAGGTAGTTAGAATGCGTATCTCAACTGTGTTTTAACGTCTTTTTTAAACATGTTGGCATGTTGGTCGCTTTCTCTTTCACTCTCGGTCTGGCCGAGGCGTCCGATTTGCGCTTCCCAACCGCCGCTATGAACATGTTAGCGTATCGACCGTTGTGTCCCCTGCCAGGCCTTCGGTTGGCCGAGGCGGCTAGAGGTTACGGTGCGACAGCGTTCGTATCTGTAGACATATTGATCGCTTCCTCTGCCAGGCCTTCGGTTGGCCGAGGCGGCTAGAATTGCGTATCAACTGTACTTATACGTTCCGAAGGCATGTTGGTCGCTTTCGAGTATCAATCGCGCCGTAGTGTGATCGCTGTGGCGTCTACTTCTTGGGGTGACTGCCCGGCTTGGGCCGTGGCGTCTACCTCGATATGACTACGGAGGGGATAAACACTTTGATGGAAAACTTGGATGATTCTTAATTAGATATAAACACGCGTTGGGGTGCCAACAATTGTTTTGGACACCTCCGCCGCTATACAAAGTATTTCCTGAGATTGTCAGTGTTCCAATGGCTCATCAAAGGCACACCCTCCATGTCTGTCAGCCGGTATGTACCCGGCCTCATTTCTTCAACCACTTTGTAGGGACCCTCCCAGTTGGCCGTCAATTTACCATGAATGTTTCCTTTGTTGGTGGCGGCCGACTTTCTTAGGACTAGATCCCCTACTTTTAAGTCCCTTTTGTGGACTCTTCGGTTGTAGGCTCTTCTCATTCGGTTTTGATATACTGCCAAGTTGAGTCGTGCTGTATCTCGGCTTTCTTCGACCAGGTCTAGGGAGGTTCTCAGACCTTCCTTATTTTCAACCGGGTTAAAGTGGCCGTTCTGAATGTCGGCACCGTTGCTTCAATTAGCGAACGCCGGACCAGACTAAGTGGAATGGACTGTACCCCGTTGCTTCTTTCTCCGTGGTTCGAAGGGACCACAAGACGCCGGGTAGTTCATCGGCCCATCTTCCCTTTAGGTCTTCAACTTTCTTCTTCAAACCGTTGAGGATTGTTTTATTGGCTGCCTCCGCCTGTCCGTTACTCTGTGGGTGACAAACGGAGGAGTATGCAAATTTGATACCAAGTTCTTCCAACCAGCTCATTATTGTGTCACTCCAAAACTCTCGGCCGTGGTCAAATACCATGACCTGGGGTAACCCAAAACGAGTTATGACATTTTCCCAGATTACCTTTCTTACGGCCGTCGTCGTCTTCGCAGGTACCGCTACAGTTTCAATCCATTTGGTGAAGTATTCAATGGCGACAATCAAGTACTGTCTTCCTCCGGATGCCGTTGGAAATGGCCCTAGTAGATCCATCCCCCACTGTGCAAAAGGAAGGGGACTAAGTACCGGCTGCAGGTCTCGGGAAGGTGCATGTATCACCGGAGCATGCATTTGACAGTTGTTGCACTTTTTGGTTTTGGCTCTGGAATCCTCAAGCATGGTGGGCCAGAAGTAGCCGGCTCGGAGAGCTTTGTGGGCTAGTGTTCTTGCCCCCATGTGATGACCACATATGCCTTCGCGAATTTATGTCAGTATTAGCGCCGCGTCGGCTGGGCCGACACATTTCAAGAGTGGCCTTATCACGGACCTCCTGTACAATTCCCCTTCAAACACCAAGTACCTTGCTGCGATCCTCTTTATCTTCTTCGAGAGACTGCGGTCCTCCGGTAACTCATTTATCAATTTGTATTTCATTATCGGAGTCATCCACGTCGTCTCGGTCTCTATGTCACCCACCATGCCGACGGTCTCAGTAATGCTTTTGGCATTCCTGATGTCTATCAGCACGGTTCGGCTGACATTCTTGATGGTTGAACTGGCAAGCTTTGAGAGAGCGTCGGCTCGGTTGTTCTCAGACCTGGGAATGCATTGTATCTGAAAAGATTTCAACTTTGAAGTGTCAGCTTTTACCCTTTCCAGGTATCTTACCATCCCGTCGTCTCGAGTCTTGTACTCTCCTCTGATTTGATTAGCCACTAAAAGTGAATCTGTTTTCAAAATGATGTGTTCCGCCCCGGCGGCTCTAGCTAGTTCGACTCCGGTTATCACCGCCTCGTATTCGGATTCGTTGTTTGAGGCCGAGAAGGTAAATTTCAAGGCGTACTCAAACTCGTCCCCGTTTGGGCTGATGATAAGGATGCCGGCTCCTGAGCTGTTCGTCGTGGAGGACCCGTGGTTGTATACTTCCCATACTCCGGGGTTTGGCTCTTCTTGATATGTGCACTCGGCCAGGAAGTCTGCAAGTGCCTGCCCCTTTATCGAGAGCCTCGGCTTGTATTGAATGCCGAAGCCGGATAGCTCTACTGCCCATTTGATGAGCCTGCCGGATTGCTTAAATTTTTCCAATGCTTTCTCCAATGGTTGGTCGGTTAAGACCGTCACGGGATGTGCGTCGAAGTAAGGTTTCAGTTTCCTTGCGGCAACTACGACAGCGAAGGCTGCTTTTTCAATCAGTGGGTAATTTCTTTCGGCGGGCAACAATGTATGGCTGACAAAGTAGACTGGGTGTTGCTGTTTGTCTTCTTCTCTGATGATCACGATCGACCGTGGTCGAGGTAATCGCTATGTATAGATATAGCGTCTCCCCCAAAGATCGGCCCGGACATGGTTGGGAGAGTTTGAAGATGAGCTTTCGGTTGCACGAAAGCCGTGCTCGTTCCTCCCCAGCTGAAGTCCTTATTTCCCTTCAACACTTTGAAGAATGGAGTGCTCTTGTCGGCCGACCGAGAGATAAAACGGGCTAGAGCCGCCATCCTCCCGGTCAACATCATAACCTCTTTTCGATTCCTCGGCTCCGCAGTCCTCTGGATTGCTTGGACTTTCTCTGGATTGGCATCAATTCCCCTGGCGCTGACAAGCACGCCGAGGAACTTACCTGACCGGACACCGAAGTTACATTTCATTGGGTTAAGTTTCATCTTGTATTTTCTTAGTGAACAAAATATCTCGTGTAAATCGGCTAAGTGCTCGCTGTCGGACTTGCTTTTTACAATAGCATCGTCGACGTAAGCCTCAATGTTTCGCCCTTTTTGATTTTGGAACACTTTGTCCACCAGTCTTGTGTAAGTTGCACCGGCGTTCTTCAAACCGAACGACATCATTTTATACATGTATGTGCCGTTACCGGTGATAAACGCGCATTTAGGCATGTCTTCTTCAGCCATGAACACCGGATGATACCCTGAGAAGGCGTCCAGCAGGCTCAGCATAGTGTAGCCTGCCGTCGCGTCGATTAAACTATCTATTCGAGGCAAGCGATAACAATCTTTGGGGCACGCTTTATTAAGATTGGTAAAATCTACACACATCCTCCACGCCCCCGATGATTTCTTTACCATTACAACATTAGCTAACCACTCAGGATAAGTACAAGGCATGATAAAGCCCGCCGCTAGTAATTTATCTACCTCGGCTTTGATGGCCTCATCCTTCTCGGCTGAGGAGTTCCTCATCTTCTGCTTGACAGGCGGCGGTGGAGAGTACGTTCACTTGTGAACAATTACCTCCCGGCTCACGCCGGCATCTCGGCTGCTGAGTAAGCGAAGACGTCTTTGTTCTTCTTCAGCAGGTCTAGGAGAGCGGCCCTGAATTTTGGCTCCAGGTTGACACCGACAGTTATGGTGCGCCCTGGGTCAATTTCCACTTCTTCGGTCTCCGCTCCTTCGACCATGCCGACAGTGGCATCCATGTGGTCGCCCTCCTGTTGTAAGGATGGGCTTTTCCCCTTTTCTGACTTCTTCGCCACTTTGAGAGATTGCATGTTGCACCCTCTGGCAGATATCTGGACGTTGACTACTTCGTCTTTTTCGTCTTTTGAGACGAGCTTATGCGCTTCCCCCCGGTCCGAGACATACATCAGTGTCAGGGTCCGGATGGACATTACTGCATCGACCTCGCTCAGAGTGACTCGGCCTATGAGGACGTTGTAGGCGGACGAGCCGTCAATGACCACGAACTCAGATAGGACGTTCTTAGCCGCACTCCCCTCGCCGAACATCACCGGCAGTCTGATTGACCCCAGGGGTACCAGGCCGGCCCCGAAAAAACTGTACAACGGATTGGTGCAGGGGCTTAAGTCCTCAATCTTCAGACCGAGATTGAGAAAGCACTCCCTGAACATGATGTTCGTGTAGGCGCCTGTGTCAATCAGGCACCTCTTGACCAGGTGGTTGGCTATGTCCAAGTGGACTACAAGCGGGTCGTTGTGCGGTGCGATGACTCCCTCGTCGTCCTTCTTCCCAATAGTCATATCAGGGATGTTGGAAGCGGGGATCGCTGTTTTGGGCACAAAGTTGATGGCCTGATATAGCTCGTTCAGGTGCCGTTTGTGCCAATGAGCGGACCCACCGTTCTCGTTGCCCCCGCTGACAACATGGATTACTCCTATCCGTTCAAAGACGGATTTTTTGTTTGAGCCGCCGGTATTAGTCTTTTGGCCTCCGGCAACATATTTGCTGAGGCTCCCCTTCCGGATCAGCTCTTCAATGGCATTCTTCAGATGCCGGCAGTTGTCAATTAAGTGATCGGTGTGGCCGTGGTACTCACAGTACTGGCTCGTGTCACCGTCCCCCCTCGCCTTGGGAGGCCTTTCCCACTTATGACCCTCGTTCTTGCTCAGGGCAAAGACCTCGGCAGCAGATACGACCAGGGGGGTGTGACCATTGTACCGCTTTTGGTAGTACGGTCCCGAACTCCCCCCGGCGCCCGCCGAGTTCTGTTTCCTGGCGGACTTGTCAGACCGTGACCTATTATTGTCACGGCGTCTTTCATCCGGGTTGTCCTCCCGGCGGCTCTTACTCTCTGAGTGCCCGGCCTCGGCGGGGCCTACCCGAGTTTTGTGATAGTCCTCCACCTTTATGGCTTGGTCGGCCATCTTCCTGGCGGAGTCTAGGTTCAGGCCTCCGCACTTGATGAGCTCGTTTTTTAAGTCCCCTCTTGGGAGGCCTTTCATCAGTGCGAAGGCCGCCAGCTCGCTGTTCAGCTCACGAATCTGCTGAACCTTGGCGTCGAACCTCTTCACATAACTTCGGAGAGACTCGCCTCCCTCCCCGTTTGATAGTCGGGAGATCCGATGTCTCGACGGCCCTTCTTTTTATTACAAGAATATCACCAAAAAGATGTCCCTTAGGTCGCCATAACAGTATATCGACCCATTGGGTAGCCCCTTGTACCAACTTTGTGCCATCCCATGCAGGGTCGTTGGGAAGACTCGGCACCAAACCTCATCGGGCTGCTCCCATACCGACATGTAAGACTCGAAAGCCTCGGCATGGTCGGTTGGGTCGCTTTCTCCTTTGTACGATATGGGCGGCAACTTTAGCTTAGTCGGCACCGGGACCTCTAGGACATAGGGGTTGAGGGGTTGTCTGACCACGTGTCGAATGACACGCGGCGATCGGCTCCTCGCATCCTTAGTCCGGCTCCTCTCCCCGTGGTGGGAAGGGCTTCTTCTCCGACTCTGATGAGTCGGACTTCTTCTCCGACTCTGGTGAGTCGGGCTTCTTCTCCGACTCTGGTGAGTCGGACTTCTTCTCCGACTCTGGTGAGTCGGACTTCTTTCACTCCTCTGGGGCAGGCCTCGTCGGTGCTGCGGCGACGCTGTCCTCCCGCGAGTGCGGGAAGGACTCAGGTCTACCACTTGCACTCTGGGCTCCCCCGGCGTCTTGACAGGGTCAGCTTCCTCCAATGCTTCGTTCAAGTTTCTCGGAGTCACTTTTTGGACCCTGATCTCCTGTGGGGGTGCCGCCGCTCTTGTCGTTGTGACAGTGTGAGTCGGCGTGCTACCCATTAGGTCCAGGAGTAGCTTCAGTTTAGCTGCATCAACCACATGTCCCATGATAGTGACTTGGTCGGCGGGCAGCGGTGTATCTTGTTCCTTTGGCATCCCGTTCGTCGTATCAGTGATACGGCCGGTGGGGGACTGCCCGATTTCAGAGTTATGGAATGTGTCATCTTGGTAGAATTCATTTTCCACAAGCACCATCTCTGGTTGTTTCAACATCTTCTTAGCTTGTTAGGTGGGTTTTGTTTTGTGTTTTTTTTTTGTTTGGGAATGAATGTGACTAGCTTCTAGTATCTTTCCCCACAGACGGCGCCAAATGTTCCGGGTGTTATTCCAGAGCAGGTTTGTTTACCACGTAAGCTGGGTGAATGGATGTCCTTCCTTGCCTTGACTCTTCCTTTCGGTCTCTCCTGAAACGATGAAAAAATTGAGGGCTCGGCTTTGGACCGAGCGAACTCACTCCGACGCTCAAGTCAGTAAACTTAAAGGGATTAAGTTGTATGTAACTTGGCGAAGTATATACTGTAGAGAGATAAGGAAGATATTACCAGATTATGAGATGTTTAGGTTAGATTGTGGATCCTTTCCTCAATGAGGGTTGAGGAGTATTTATAGACTTTCACCTTTTGTCACGTAGTGGCCAAGTGGCTAGCAGGTGGAAAGACTGATCTACCCTCGGCCGAGGGACCCATGGCAGGCCGGCGGGCCCTGTTGACTCGCCGCCGAGGGGTCTTGGATATGAGTACGCGGATATGTGCCCCGATATAGTTGTCCCGTACCGAGACCCAGTGACAAAGCCGACGGGCGCTTGTCGGTTAAGGGGTCGTCTAAGTCGTTGACTTGCTGTGGATATTTTTGACCTTGCTCAATATGTTGACTCGGTCAGCGGGTGCAGAATATGCCCCATCAATTACTATTAATCATAATAATATAATAATAAATAAATATATTAAATATAAATATAATTGTAATAATAAGTATAATAATATAATAACTATATACTAATATTTTGGTAACTATAATATTAATAATAAAAATAAAAATAAAAGTAATAATTTATAATGTTGAACTGAACTGAAATGAACTGATCTGAACTAAACTGAATTGAACTAAATGGAGCTGAACTGAACTGAACTTAAGAGAGCTGAACTGAACATATTAGAACTGAAATTAAGTCCAAAAGAACAGGGCCTAAATTAGATTTTACTCCCTTTTGAAATTAATTTTTTTTTACAATTACTCCCTTTTGAAATGTTTTGTTAAAATTACTCCCGTAAGTTGCATTTTTTTTTTTTTTTTTTTGCTAAAATTGCTTTCAAACTTCACTTTAAGTGACTTATTTCGTCTGTTTTTCAACTTATTTCGTTTGTGACTTAGGCAATCTATATTTTGAAAGTTATCACTAGGTAAACAAATATAGGGGGAGTTCAAAAGAGAGGAAATAAGTCAACTTAAATTGGAGTTTTGAAACAATTTTAGGAAAAAATGCAATTTAAGGGAGTCATTTTAGCAAAAAATGTAACTTAGGAGAGTAATTTTCAAAACAAATTTCAAAGGAAGTAATTTTAAAAAAGTTGATTTTAAAAGGGAATAAAATCTAATTTTATTCAATTGAACAGATGATCCTTACTGGGAACATACGGAGTATGAGTTAGGACTTAAAGGGTATGAAATATTCTCTTCGATGTACCACGCTACCTATCTAATTTTATTCAAGCGATAATTAATTCATACGAGTACTATGTAAGATCGTTAGATACAAAACGATCATATTTATTTTATTAGTCTTTTTATTGCTATCGATAAATAAGATACTCCACAGTCCATACATAATAGGAGAGATGATTGTTGAGCTTGATCTTATTCTATAATTTGCAATTTTATTTTTGTGCATGAGATTTTATTAACTTTACTTTTTTTTATACGAATTAACTTTACTTATAGGTCACTTGTTACATGCTTACTTAGATCGTCACAGTTTGAGAATATAACAAATTTCATCCCTGGACATAACATTCGTTATTGTAACTTACAACCGTTGTAATTTGTAAGGAAGACTACCGGAACGAAAATTAGATTTAGACCATTTAGTTATAATGACGCCAAATTAAGTGGAAATTTTTCTTTGGAATAAATTGCAGTAGTTAGGCAGTTTTGACTTATATATAATTTTGTTTTGAATAGAAAGAAATTATGCAGCAGATTGATCTAGAAAGCTAAATCTTCATGTTCCATCAACCAGTATTCGATTACAATATCTTATCACTAAAGAAAAATATTTAGTCTCGTCCATTTTGACATTTTCCATTCCCGAGTCTTGACCAATATTAATAAGTATTATGTGACCAATATCTTACTCCCTCTATTTTTTTTATATGACTTTCTCACATTTCGAGTCACATACTTCTCTCTTCAATATCTCTCAAATTATATGCTTAAATATAGTGATATGTATATTCATATGAAAGAGTTTTTCATAATTAATCTAATGGTATAATTTTTATAATTTTTTACCAAATATTTTGTTGTAAATATTAAAGTCAAAGGTTCGCCTCGAAAAAGCAAAACGTCATATATTAAAAAGTGGAAGGAGTATCATTAAAGAAAAATATTTAGTCTCGTCCATTTTCCATCGCCGAGTCTTGACCAAATTAATAAGTATTGAGTGACCGATTTACTGAATTTCATAGAACTTTCACAAAATAAATTTCGGTGACAAATTAATGCTCCGGGTTTTGAAAAAAGAAAACCTTTCAAATATTTTGGTAGTACCCCAATTACATATATAGTATGAGTATTTTTTTTCTCTATTGTGTTTTAGTTATTTTAAGAGTAAGTTTTCTGTGAAATGGTTGAATGATAAAACATCGTGAAATTATATGCCATCGTGAAATTATATGCCAAAGACCTTTTTTATTTCGGGGGTCATGTGAGTGTATTCATTACCGCACAAACAAAAACAACTTGCAAAATAACAACATAATAGGAATGGTAACATTCTATCTTACACTCCTATAGTACTATCCTATTAAGCCAAATTGGCCAAATGACTATACTAGTAAAAAAAGTAAGGGTTCTTGTTAAATGGGTAAAAAAAGTTTGATTTGTGATAAATTGGTAAAAGAAGGTAAGAGTTCGCGCCAGATTGATAAAAAACCTACTCCGTATACTAAGTGATGTTTGGACCAAATATCGACATTATTGCATCTTATGAAAGAATCATGAAACAAATTTCTAAGAACCCATCCCAACCAAATCTGAATTTTGTTATCTACCGGATATCGTAGGTATATTCTAGCTGTTTCAAACAACTCTTTACCAATTAACTTAGATTGATCCCCACTAAATCATTTGTACCCATTTATGATGGAGTAATATGTTTTTATCTAGTCCAAATACTTGTGTAAAACAATTTTATATAAGAATTTTTGTAATTTTAACTTGTTTATTAGAACATTAAAAGTAGTGTATGATGACTTTTGTTGTGTATCTAGAAATGACTCCTAAAATTTAAGGTGTCATGATCCATGAAAGTCTTAAGAAAAATTACCACAAATATTACTATACCTCTAATTGTATAATGAGCATTGTACAACCATTATATATTTATTCGAGCTTATGTGTAATTTTTCTGAATTTTTTATAATTTTTTTTTATGGTTAAGTGTGTGAGTTCAGAAACTTTCCGACATAAATTAGATTCTTTAAAACAAGACCCAAATATTTGTGTATAGAGCTCGGATTCTAAACCATAAAATTGGTGATAAAATAACTTGTTATTTTACTTCTACGAAATACATAGTATGGAGTACTATTTTGAGACGGTAGGTTAACTTTATTTAACAAAATTACGAAATCGTCACCAATTTAGATTTTATGTTAACAGTAATATTTTTCTAGAATTGTGAGATGTGCATCATTGATTCATTCATTCAGTAGTGATTTAATCAATTCAGTAGTACAAACACTTAATCACATTTAGGCCAAAATCACAAAGAAGACAAAAAAGTCACAAGCAATTCAATTAAGCATATACTTAAATTTAACAGAAGTATCTTTGATCTTTCAAACCTTATTGCCTATATAAACCAAACGATCTTCACCCCTAAATCATCCAAAACAACACTTAGCTTTTAAAAATTCTAGTAACATTTTCCATTTGTTTCAAAATGACCAACTTGAAATGCCTCCCAATTTTCTACACCCTACTAGTCCTCATACTCTCTACTACCACTAATGCAGCTACCTTTACTGTTAAAAACAATTGCCCTTACACTGTCTGGGCCGCAGCGGTCCCAGGCGGTGGCCAACAGATGAACTCTGGTGACACATGGACCGTCACAGCCAATCCAGGCCAGACAAGTGCCCGTATTTGGGCCCGGACAGGTTGTACCTCAACAGGGGGTAATGGTCTCCAGTGTACCACTGGAGACTGTGGTGGGGTCCTACAGTGCACCGCATATGGTACACCCCCTAACACTTTAGCTGAGTACTCCCTTAACCAATTCAACAACCTTGATTTCTTTGACATCTCGTTGGTTGACGGGTTCAACGTCCCAATGACATTTGTTCCCGTCTCTAACGGATGCACCAGTGGTCCCACGTGTACCGCTGACGTTAACGGCCAATGCCCTAGTCAGCTTAAGACTAATGGAGGTTGTAACAACCCATGCACGGTGTTTAAGACGGACGAGTATTGTTGTAATTCCGGTAGCTGCCAGCCCACCGATTATTCCAAGTATTTTAAGGGTTTGTGCCCTACTGCTTATAGTTACCCTAAGGATGATCCTACAAGTACTTTTACTTGTCCTAGTGGTACTAATTATGCTGTTACATTTTGCCCTTGATTTGTATAGTTCAAGGGAACGTTTTACAAGGTTATATATTTCTCTTATAGGAGAATGTTGAAATAATATAATTATAAATGTTAGTGCTATGGCATTCAATGAGTCATTGAATTGCATATAGCCGATATATGAGTATCACAATAATAAATTGATAAATGGAGTATGTATGTTGCTGATACGAGTATTATATACTCGCTATTAATTGATAAACTGTTGGTTGATGACTTTTTCTATTTTTAATCAAGTAAAAGGCTCGCTATTATTTGGTTTAAAATCGCGATGAATGTAATTAATAAAGCAAAAATAATGAAGATGTATTTTTATTTGTCCGGCAATGTTAACATAAAAGTAAGATCGCTAATATTAGATCACTCAAACGGCAAAAACACATACGATCAAATATTAGAATGGATCAAATTTATTTCAACTCCATCCCAATTCGGCAATTCCCTTAACCAAATGCCCCTTAAAACTTTTTTTTTTTTTTTTTTTTTGTAAAGAGCGAACATAAATAGATTAAATAAACGAGTTCAAGTATATCATGGTGGTGGGGTGGGGAGAAGAGGCGCACATACCGAAATGTAGTCAATGTTACATAAGTCTAATACAAAAGGTGGGGCAATGGGGGCAAATTCCCATACAAAACAACCATTACAAGCACTAATGTCTTTACTTGAAGTCCTAGCAATTGCATCCGCCATTTTATTAGCCGACCTTCTCAAATACAAGCTTCAAACGAGGTGATACTTTTAATTGCTCATACCCTCAAGAATTTTGTTGGTATAAGGACTGCAAGGGGATCCCTTAATACTTTGATGTAATGCCATTTGAAAGTGTATAATCCCTTGAGTCGGGTTGTTATTATCATACCATATATATAAGAAGATTACAATTCAAACATAACTAGCTACATTCTAGGCTAAGTACATGGTTACAATGTGAGCTAAATATTCTAAGGAATATACATACATACTAGGAAGATACATAATATTGACAAGATATTGACTAATACACCCCCGCAGTTATAGCGGGAACGGAGCGGACGAAAGACTGGATCGAAAACGAGTAAACAGGTGATTGGGAAGACCTTTGGTAAATATATCCGCGTATTGGTATTCGGCAAGAACGTGAAGGACTTTGAACATACAAATATGGACTTTTTCACGAACAAAATGAATGTCAATCTCGATATTCTTAGTTCGCTGATGTTGAACGGGATTGTCGGAAAGATAAACGGCGGAAATATTGTCACAATAGACAAGGCTGGCACGTGAGATTGGAACATGGAGTTCTAAAATTAAGTTGCGTAGCCAGCTCGTCTCGGCAACAACATTAGCAACACTCCTATATTCGGCTTGCGCTCTAGACTTAGATATAGTGGGTTGGCGCTTAGAGGACCAAGACACTAAATTATTACCAAGAAATATACAATAGTCGGAAGTCGATCGTCGTGAGTCAGGACAACCCGCCCAATCAGCATCGGAATAGGCTGTAATATTATGAGAGGCGGATTTTGAGATGGTTAATCCATGATCAAGGGTTCCTTTTATATATCGTAAAATTCACTTTAGGAACTAGAAATGTGGCTCACGTGGGGCGTGCATAAACAAACATACCCGTTAAAAGGCATAAGTAATTTCGGGCCTCGTAATTGTAGGATATTGAAGCGCACCTGCGAGGCTGCGATATAGAGACAGGACTGCAATAAGAGGGCCAGCCGTGGAGGACAGCTTTGCACCGGGTTCATTAAGGGTACAAACGGGATTACAGGAACCCATGGAAGCACGTCTGTGTATGTCACGAACATATTGTGTTTGTGAGAAAGGAAGAGGCCCGTGGTGTTGCGATGTACCCGTATCCCGAGAAAGTGATTGAGCTTCCCAAGATCGGACATGACAAATTTATCAGAGAGGGCATGTATGAGCTGTCGAAGAAGAGAGGCACTTGACGTGGTTAAGATTATTGATATCATCGACATATAATAATAAGTAATCCATGTGAGCACCATCGCGATAAATAAATAAAGACTGATCACAAACGCTACTTCGGAAACCCCGAGACTGAATAAATGTCACAAATCGATGATACCAAGCTTGCGAAGCTTGCTTTAGACCATATAAAGACTTACGAAGGCGACAAACATGGTGAGGAGCAGAGGGGTTAACAAAACCTGGCGGTTAATGTATATACATTGTTTCAACAAGATCGCCATGTAAGAAAGCATTTTTGACATCCAATTGGTGAATTGGCCAAGAACGGGAAGTAGCGAGACTGAGCATAGTGCGTATCTTAGTGGGTTTAACCACCAGACTGAATGTTTCATCGCAGTCAATTCCTACCTGCTGACATTTTCCATTGATCATAAGGCGAGCCTTGTAGCGCTGCAAAAATCCCGTTAGACTTAAATTTATGACGAAACAACCAAAGGCACCGAATAATAGGAGCATTGTGAGGACGCGGTACCAATTCCCATGTGTTACTATCAATCAAAGTACAATGCTCATCGGTCATGGCGACATGCCAATTTGAGTCCTGGAGGGCGAGTTTAGGTGATTTAGGAAGTGGGGAGATGGCGGGTTTGGTCGTGGCAGTTAGTGAGGTGGGAACACGGGGTTTGAAGATCCCGTGCATTTACTCGGGTATGCATCGATCGTGTGCTCCCGAGTTGGTGGAGGTGGTGAAGATCCCCTACCATTGTAGCCACCCTTATTTCCTCGCTTGCTACTATTATTGCGTTTAGTGGTGCGAGAAGACGGAGGGGAATCATCCCAGGCGCAGGATTCGGTGGAGGGAGAAGACGGATGAACTAGGGATGTGGCTTCCTCACGGCTTGATTGACGGTGGTTTTCAAGTTCAATCATGCTTCGGACTGTCTCGAAATTGGGCAGCGTTTGATTGATGTACGCGGCTACCGTATCATACTCTTTGGGCAGTCCAAGAACCAGTTGAAGAACCAATCGTTGATCAATAATAGCAGCTCCGACATCTTTCAATAGTTGGCCTGACAACTCGCGGAGGCGTTGGCAGTAGGCATCGAAAGACGGGAATTTTCCGAGTTTGAGATTGTGAAATTCACTCCTAAGACTGGCAGCACAAGCACCCTTGTTATTGAGGAATATGTTTTTGACGCGATTCCAGGCCTTTTATGCGGTGAACTCGAGTTCAAGAACATGAGGCAACAAGTCATCCGACATGGTACCATAGATCCATTTTAGGACGTGGGCATCGATCTCATACCACGCATCATACAACGGGTCAATCATGGCAGGGGCGGGCGTGCCATTATTATTGTGCAAGACCTTGTATCCTCAAGCATGGAGCGTGAAAAGGTTCACCCATGAAACGTAGGATACCTAGCACCGTCTAACATGCGGACTTTATGCTGAATATTTGTCACGGTGTATAAGGGATGAAGAGATGGTTTGGGTGTCGATGTATCGTCGTCGACCATTGTAGCGTGAGGCTAGGACGAGACGAGGGAATGACGATTGTTTGCCGGGGCAAAGACGAGGGCACAGGAGGATCGTAGTCAACCTGATACCATGAAAGTGTATAGTCCCTTGAGTCGGGTTGTTATTATCATACCATGAGGTCGTTTGGTTGACACTTAGAAAACATAGGCATTGGAAAATCCCATGATTTTGAAAAACATGGGTTGTTTGGTTGTCATAAATTTTGGAAAATGTAGGAATTAACACTTCCCAGGAACTTCCAATGCCTACATGATGTGGGAAGTTGCTTACCTACTCCCCCCCTTGGTCATTGGAAGTTTCTGTGGAATTTAATTCCTACATGAGCACCCAAACACTTTTCCGAAATTCACCTAAATTGGATGAGGGAACTTAATTCCAAGAATTTGTATTTTCCTAGGAAAATTATGTTCCTTTATCAACCAAACAACCTCCATATATATAAGAAGATTACAACTATAACTTGGTACATTCTAGGCTAAGTACATGATTACAATGTGAACTAAATATTCTAAGGAATATACATAATATACTAGGAAGATACATAATATTGACAGGATATTGACTAATAGTATTGTTAGTGACCTTGTTGATGATGTGAAGCTAATAGTAATATATTCTTGTTAATAAGAAAAATTAAATGAGCAAAAGGAATTGACTAAACGTGATTACACTTTTTTTTAATGTTACGAAATTTTCCGTACGAACTTTCTAATATATATACGTGAGGAATAGGGTCATATATGTAAAAATATAGACGCACTGATGATTTTACTGCTGTTGGGCCCTAAATTATCCTGCCTGACCTGATATAGGCCAGGCAACAGCCAAGGACAACTTCCAGGCAAAAGACATCTGAAACCAGGCATTGATTCAACACGGATAGGCACCAAGCAGGAGTTGATGAAAGACAGGCGAAAGATAACCAGCAGCCTAAAAAGGAAAAGCACCAGGCCACTGCAGGCGACAAATAGGCTGTTGATATATGTTCCCTACAAAAAAGGAAGACCAATTCCAGAAAGCTATGATATAGGAAGCAGTCAAAACAACGGCTAATAAAGAGGCAACCACCTCCGGGTAAATAGGGCACATTCCCTATTTACCAGGAAACCCTAAACGGCATAAGAAGGAGGGAGAGATCAGCTATAAATAGAAAAGAAGAGAAGATTAGAAGGGACATCAGATATACCCTCACTTTTACTTATATTTTTGTATTCTTAAGCTATATATTAGCCTGTCACGCCTGATATAACAATACTCTGTCAGGCTATCTAAAATCATAGTAACAATCACTCCTGGCTTGGTGCCCGTGGTTTTTTCCCTTATTCCCAGGGTTTTTCCACGTACAAAAATCTTTGTGTCATCGTTTATTAGTTCATTTTGCACTTAATTATACCAATCAGGCAAGTTGTTTGAGTTAGATCACCCTACATATAAATCCCTGGCAGGACAATCTAGATCAGTAAAAAGCCTGTCAAAATAATTGGCGCCCACCGTGGGGCATCTAACTCAAAAATAATCAAAGCCCACAACCAAATACCACAAAAAACTAAGAAAAGATGGCAGGAGATAGCGTTGAGCAACAATTAGCTGCTGCCAAACAACAGTTGTTGGAGATGGAACAACTGAAACAAAAAATGATCCAAGTGAAGCGAGAAGTGGCAAAATTGAAAGAATCGAATCCACCTAAAAAATACAGCTAGGAGAAAAAGCTTCAGGATCAAAGTTGAAAGTCCAGCCTGGCACACCATTCTCCTCAATCATAAGGAACATTGATTTCTCCAATATTGGTACTCCTACTCCATCAAAGTCCAAAGCAGGAGAAGGAACGGACTCAGGAGAACTCCAAAATGAAGAGACCTCATCAGATCAGACTAACACGGCCATTATGATGGCTATGCTCCAGGAAATCCAAAAACTTCACGAGAGATTTGAAAAGATTCCAGGAGTTCCTACCCCAATTGAAGAAGCAAATCCAGAGAGCTATCTTTGATTCACCCTTTGTGGATGAAATAGCAAAAATAGACATGCCAAAGAAATTTGTGATTCCCTCAATGAGAATCTATGATGGAACCACAGATCCACAAAACCATGTTGCCTATTACAAGCAAAGGATGCTTTGCGAGATCAATTCCCGATGAACTACGTCAAGTCTGCATGTGTAAGGGATTTGGAACAACTCGAACGGACCTGCCCCTGCAATGGTACATAAACCCGCCAAATGGAAGCATCAAGTCCTTTGCTGACTGGTCAACTCTTTCAATCATCGGTTTGCCAAACAGGGGAACTAGAAAAGAGATCCAAGTGACATGTACGGGGTTAAACAAAAGCCTGGAGAATCCATCTGATCCTACATGACAAGATTCAACAAAGAAAAGGTTTCAATCCCCGGATGTGATGTTGGAACAGGCCGTTGAAGCTTTCGGGTAAGGGCTACCCCAGACATGACTTCTACGATGCAATGACCATGAAGCCTTATCATACCTTTGAAGATGTCCAAGCATTAGCCATAGGCTATATCAGTGGAAGAAGACAAAGGCTACAAGGCGATAATGCGACAACAACTCAGGATATGACAAAACCAACGGAAAAAGCTCTAACCACAGAGGAAGCAGTTCCAGGCCATCTCCCTACACGAGACCCGACAGATCAGAAGTCAACTATACACATGAACAACGAGGTAACTCCTATACTTATTCTCCTGTCCAGGAATATAACTTCTCTGTTGACATTGCAGGACTGATCAAGAGACTTGACCATATGGGAGACATTGTCAAGTGGCCAAAGAAGTCAGACAACCCCAACTCAAGGAAGGACACTACCAGGTGGTGCGAATTTCACATGGACATAGGACACACAACAGAAGAATGCCTGGGATTACGAAGACAAGTGGCTTACCTGCTAAAGAAAGGATACCTGAAAGACTTGATGCCAACAAAGAACATGGAAGATGATGGAACAAGAAAAAACACAGAAAGGCAACAACGTGACTTACCCCCTGCACCACCCATTTATGACGTCAAATTCATCAATGGAGGACCAGAAATTTGTGGCCTGACCTGCTCAGCTGCAAAGAAAATTGCCAGGGAGTCAAAAATGAAATCTCCTTTTAAACCTATCAATTTACCTCAAATTACTTTTGACGACACTGATATGCAGGGCATTCCAAACCTCCACCATGACAGCCTGGTGATCACCATGCAAATAGGGACTGCACGTGTCATGAGAATCCTGGTAGATGGAGGCAGTTCAGTAAACCTGATCATGCTTGATGTCCTTAAAGCAATGAAGATTGATGAAAGCCAACTCATAAATAAGTCTAATGTCCTAGTGGGATTCAGTGGAGAAACAAGAAACACACTGGGAGAGTGTAGACACCTCGTTTCTGCACCTCCCGCAAACCACCCGGTGATGATTGGGCCGCATGTTTGATTCGCGGAGCGATTTGTGACAGTTCGTAAGATTATTGTCAAGTGTTTGCTCAAATATTAATGTCAACCTCTTAGTTGTCATCTACGTCCGGATACGGTCATTTTGGCAGTAATTAGAGTACATTCGGAGTCCGGGTCAAAAAACCGTCTCCATTTTCTGATAATTGTTAAATCCCGAGTCAGAATGTTCTGGAATGTTCCGGATATTTCTATTCCATATTTCACCAATTTTATCTTTTGGCAAATAATATCCCGTAATATTCAAAAGATAATCGAATTATTTCCGTCCTACCATAACTCAAACGCGGAAATCTTTCTTCAGCAGGAGGAAACCTCCTGGGAATAGACGCAGCAGGTGCTGCGCCTCTTTCAAGGGACGCAGTGGCTGCTGCGCCTCTTCCCAGGCCCTTCTTTGCATGATTTACGTATCTTTTTTGTATCTTTCCAAGATTTACTTCCAAAGAGTCTCCGAAACCCTATTCCTCCGTGTGATTAGTATAAATAGGAGCCTTCGTTCCTCATTTTTCTCACGCGAGTGTCCGCCCTTCTCTTCTCCCTTTGCATTCTAAACTTCGTTCTTACTAATTGGCGCCTACGTGCTTGGACTTCCGACCACGTAAGCTCGGATCTTTCCGGGTACCAGCCTCTCCGTTGCATGACCGACCAATTTGACCAACTACACCAATAATCAATCTAAATTAATCAATCGTTTTCCTCTTACGAGGGCACTCTTTCATTACATTCGCGTCGAGCATTCACTAGTCGATACTTAGTTCATCTCGTTCCGTCAACATGTAAGTCTGAGGGTGTATAATCCTCTTCGTTTATTGTATTTTATTTATTCACCATTGTAAGATTTATGTCGAAAACACCATTAAAACCGATTTCTAAAACCGTCTTTAAAAACCTGTTTTTGCAGATTTCCAGTGAGACAGATGCGTCGAAAAGACGCAGCGCTGCGCGCCTCTTCGAAGGAGCGCAGTTCCTGCTGCGCCTCTTCGTGAGGCTGCCGCAGTTCCTGCTTCTTTTCTTCTTCCTCCGTCCTCTGTAATTCGTCTTTCCTATTTGTTTTCTGTTTGTCTTTAATAATTCGTTCGCATGATAGCATAGTAATTCATATGTATATTTATTAATCATCATCATGTTCATGTTTTAATTGTCATAAATCCGACTTAAATCTCAAGTAGTCAATATTTGCGGGTTTTCGTCATTAATGTTCAATCCGAGTTTTAGAGATTCAATTTCATCATATTGAGTTTCTGGAATTTATCTTTGGTATATTTGCATCCATATTCATTGTTAATTCGTCATATTCATCATGTTTAGTCTAGTCAATTAATTAGTTTGTTTAGTTGTTTATTGATCTCATTCATTAACATCGTCCCTTCATGTAATTAATCCGTTTAATTCCGTCTCATCCATGTTTTACTGTTTTTATGACCCCTTCATATGTAAATAATCCTATCAATCACTTTCATCCGAGTAATATCATCAATCGATCCATTAAAATTAATAATTAACATTAACGAATTGCAGTTCCGGCTTCACAGCCAGAACTCACCCTTGGAACAGACGCAGCAACTGCTGCGCCTCTTCCAGAGGGCGCAGCTCTGCTGCGCCTGTTCCAGGTTGAGTTCTGTCCCTGAACTCCTTTCTGCTTTGACCTAGTTTAATTAAACTACGTAATTAACTAACTAATATCCGTAATATCACCTGGTTTCTATTCGTTAATTCATTTAATTATTTCTTTTATTCTTTTTTCTCAAATTATCCGTTTTAAAGGTATTTTCGACATAAATCGCCTATTCCATTGTAATCATTGTAATTTTCATTATTGTAATTTTCTATCATTGTAATCTTTATTGTTTTGTATCATTTGTATGCTTTCACATGAAAATAAACATTAAATCCAACTTCGACATAATTGTATGCCTAACTAATTGTCTCACCGACTTAGCCTAATTCTCACATGTTAGGATTAATCCATGGATGTTGCATTGCATGCATATAGCCGACGATATATCGAGTACGAATAAACTCCCTAATCATTAGTAGAGGCCGCTATCGAGGCGGGCGGGATTAGGTGTTCGATCAAAAGAGCTTCCTAATACGTACCCTCACCCCTTACTCCAGATCTCCGTGAGCACCCGTGTTCATTGGCATCCGCGAGAGTCATTCTAGACATAGAATGCTAAGGGTAACGATTGCTTAGTGTTCATGTCACTACTTTGTGTCTTGACATGACACGAGGTATTCGAACGATTCCAATTTCCCATAAAAATTGGTGGCGACTCCATACAAAATGCAAACGCTTGTCCCCGTTTCTCACCAAGCGCCCCCGTGGGCGGCCCGCTGTCCACAGTTTGGCGACTCCGCTGGGGATCATACACTTACGTGTAGCTAGGGTGAAACTTGAACAAGGTTAGGGAATACGTTTGTACAAGACAATTGTCGGTTTTCATAACTCGGTCTTCCTAGACCGTTTATTCGGCCTTCCTAGGTCCAACCCAACCCATTCGACCAATCGTCCCGTCTAAACGGTCCTAATTCTTATTTGGGCCTAAGGATGGATAGCGATTGACGTCATCCATACCATGATGCTTACTCTTGTTTGTATCAAGGGCCTTCACTACTTGAGGAAATGGACTAGGAATCGGCCTTACTCTTGTTTGGCACGAGCCTCTCCACAGACTTTGGGTTTGATGGTTCGGTATGGCAACCCACCCTTTTAAACCAAAACCCTTTTAAATGCACTCAGCATCCCGTTATAATGCTTGTATAAATGTGTAAACCTTACGTGATCACCACTTCTAAACAAAACCATGACGAATTTTCAAAAAAAAAAAAATCAAAACTCATTTTCAAACAAGATTTTCGAAAAAAAAAAGTAGGCCTTCAATTAGCGCAAAATCCGGTCAAAACTCTGTCCGTTTGTCAAGTCAAAATTCGGGCCACAAGCCCATTTCAAAACCTCACTTCGAGTCCACTCCTGCAACTACACTACAGTTGGCTAGGACACACATTTTCAAAGACCTTGTCTTTCTTCAAAACTCACTCAACACAAGTGGCACACACCCACTTCACGAGTCAAAACTTTTCTTCTTTTAGCAAGTGTGATAGAATGGTCGATCGTGTTTTGATTCGTCGCCAATCCCTTATCCAGTTTCCAAGATGCCTGGGTCAAGTGATGAAACAAACCTCCAAAGAAATTCAAGAAAGTAGTGATCGAATCCTAGCCGCGATAGCCCAAATGCAAATCACTCAAGAACAAACCTATGACCGCCTTGAACTTATCGAAGGCCGTATCTTTGATGTAGAGGGAAGGTTGCCTCCCCTTAAAGGTGAAGTACTACAATTTTCTGATGACGAGTCTAAAGATGAGAATCCTGCCCTAGGGACAACCGCAGCTGAGAAAAGACTCCAATACCTAGAGGAACAATTGATGTACCTTAAGGGGGATGACATCTATAGGGAAAACAATCGCAAGTATGAAGCCGTCAATTCCAAATTGCCTACTAACTTTAGCATGACGGATATCCCTAAGTTTAAAGGACATGAGAACCCTTTGAACCACATCCGCGCCTTCAAGGACTACATGTCTATCAAAGGCATCAAACCCGAGATGTTCTTAAGGATCTTTCCTTCATCTCTTGACACCATTCCGAAGCAATGGTTCTACACTTTGGATCACAAAAAGGTCGCTACTTGGGAAGACGCCGCGATCGAATTCTCGAAACAATACGCGGATAATGCCGAGATCCAAGTCAACATGCGTACCCTAGAGGTTCTTACCCAAAATGACAAAGAAGTATTCACCGACTTTCTAAGTAGGTGGAGGAAGACTAGTACCCAACTAGTTGAACGCCCGGATGAGGCCACTCTCGTGGAAAAGTTCGTGGATAATCTCAAGCCCATATATGCCAACCATTTGAGATATCAAAACATCAAGACTTTCAAGGACTTAACCGTACTAGGGACACGAATTGAAGATGACATCCGCAAAGGACTCTTGTCCAAAACGGTAGGTCGAGGATATCAAGGGTCCACAAGTCGTTCATACGGCTCTACTAGCAAAACCGACGAAGTTAACCTTCTCGAGCCATCCAAGAAAACTAGCCCACCAAGGAAGTTCACAAACCTTGGGGATACATACTCCAACGCTCTAAAAAGGCTAATGAAGCAAGGTAAACTCCAACCCATTGGACCTACTCCCGAACCTGAAAAGAAGTCCAATTTCTGGGATGAAAACTCCTCTTTGTGAATACCATAGGGGCAAAGGGCACGACACAGAAAAATGCTACAAGTTAAAACACGTGCTTCAAGATATGATCGAAGATGGTCGACTTCCAATTCCACCAGGAGGTAAGCCCAACAACACTCAGAATCCTCTTGGAGTTCTAGTGATTACAAGTGACGAATCTACCTTAGATTGCTCACATCTCATTTCTCCCACCGAAAATGAAATTCATGCAATTGAGAAAGAAAGGCTCTACTCTACCATCTCCCCTACCATTTCCGACTTCATCGCATGGGCAAGGAGTGTAGATAGACAAGTGCGGGAACTAGAAAACATGGTAACGGCCTTACGCGATCCCAATGCAACACCTAAAGAACGTGTACCATTGATCCTCTCTCAGAATGCCACTATGCAAGAAGTAGTCGCCGTGGTCGATGGACTAGTCGATCAAATCATACAACTAGAAAGTGATATCATGAGAATGAAAGAACTAGCTACAGTCAATGGGGTTTGGGCCGATGACGATGAAGACGAATACCTCATTGAAAACTCCTTAGTCAAGGAAATAGTCCAAAATGGCGAAGACCAAGATGTGGATCACCTAACTCGTTCGGGTCGTCCATATCAAAGCACTACTCAAAACGGTCCAACCAACGTCATCACACCAAATGATAACGAAGACGACCCCACTGATCATTTGCTCAAGCAATTACAGAAAACCAAGGCTGATCTTTCAGTCTGGCAACTAGTGGCAAGCTCATTTCCGCATCGCCAAGCTTTACTGCAAGCTTTGGCCAAATTGAATGTAGCACATAACTCCACTCCCGAAGATGTAGTCAACTTGGTCTTCCAAGAACCACCGAGGCTAAGTAATCCTATTACTTTCTCAGACGAAGACTTGCCACCTTTTGGCGCTAGTCACAACCTTGCTCTATACATCACTCACATCATGTCGAAGAAGAACGTGCCAATGACTTTGGTAGATGATGGCTCCGCGGTCAACGTCATACCCCTCAAAACGGCATACAAACTAGGCATGAAGGAGTCGGATTGGACTCCCACCAATCAAGGTGTACGTGCATATGACGGTACACGACGAAAAGTGGTTGGACTTTCTAGCCTAACCATAGCCACGGGACCAATCGAGCGAAAGGCTAATTTCCAAATAGTGGACATCGAAGCTTCATTCAACATACTTTTGGGAAGGCCTTGGATTCACGATTCCAAAGCGGTAACATCCACCCTCCATCAAAAGATCAAGATCCCACTAAATGGCAAAGTTGTGACGATCACTTCGTCACCCATCAAGGCGATAATTGAGAAGCAATCAAACAACCAAGTCCTTGCGGATCCCATATACGAACTTGGGGGCTTCCAAAGTGTGAGCGTCATAGAAAGTGAGTTGGCACCTTTATACTATAATCCCTACTCCAACTTGGTGGTCAACCACATACTCAAGTCTCAGGGATACTTCCCTGGAATGCCTTTGAACCCAATTCGGAAGAACACCTTCGCACCATACAAGAAAGGCAACTCGACAAGGATACCACTTGGACTAGGATACAAACCCACAGCTGAAGAAGTTCTCGAAATGCTCGCTCAAGTCCAAAATCGCAAGTACGTGGGAGTCCAAATGAGACCATATCTCCCCACTCTAAATGGGTACTTCGTTCAAGAAGGAAGTTCAGAACTCTTCCATGGATTTCCCGAACCTTGGCATTATCTTGAGAGGAAGTTAGCCGGAATCGAGATCTTTCACGATTGCTACTTCATTCCTCCCGAAACGGTTCCTACCGTCAAAACCCGTCAAGCACCTTGCTTCGACGAACAAGCTGTTAGCCTCTTGTTTGGAGAGGACCGATTCATTAGGGCCGCGCAGGATGAGATCATTACTATGATACTTCAAGACGATCGCTTCAACCCCACCGCGTTAATCACGAAACCGACACAAAGCAAAGCGAAAAGGATGGAGAAAATCTATCAAATGGACCAACAACCAAGGAAGACTCTTCAAACTCACTACTGGAGAAGGAGAGATGTTCAAAGGAGAACCAGAAGACGACGAGTTCGAGTCGGAGTCGGAGTCGGAGTCAGAGTCGGAGTCTAGAGAAGTCATTAGAGAGTCTACTCCTGTTGTCATCCCCACTCCCCTCGTTTCTCCTAGCTTAGCCTCGAGTAGTCACGTAGTTCGGGAAATGCCCCACCATCGTTCCTTGCCGCCACCGACCATGGATCAGTTGGCTTCTTTGTTTCAACTTTACTCAAATCTTAATATGAATAAATCAGGTTCTGCTTACTCTCTGTGTTCTTTCGAGTGCAATTCTGTTTGTGATGATATTGAGGATGACCAAGACCCAGACTTGACCAAAATACCTCCCTACGTAGCCAAAGAAATATTACAGGAAGGGGAAGGGGGACCAGTCATAGAGGACACCGAACCAATCAACGTAGGAACCGAATTAGAACCCAAAGAACTTAGGATAGGGACTACCTTGAGCTCTACCGAAAGGGCCGATTTCATAGACCTCCTAAATGAATTCAAAGACGTTTTCGCTTGGTCCTACAAAGACATGCCAGGGATCGACAGGGATATCGCCGAACATAGGATTCCTATTAAACCGGGTTTCAAACCTGTGAAACAGAAGCTTCGACGAATGAGGACAGAATGGGCTCTAAAGATTAAGGAAGAAGTTGATAAGCAATTCAAAGCCGGGTTCATCAAAGTTTCCGAGTACTCTGACTGGGTAGCTAACATAGTACCTGTACCCAAAAAGGATGGTAGAATCCGTGTTTGTGTTGACTTCAGGGACTTAAACAAAGCAAGTCCAAAAGATGACTTCCCTCTACCTCACATTGACATATTGGTGGACAATACTGCAGACCACGCATTACTATCCTTCATGGATGGATATGCGGGATATAACCAAATCAAGATGGCCATGGAAGACATGCACAAGACCGCTTTTGTCACCCAATGGGGAACATATTGCTATACAGTAATGCCATTCGGATTGATCAACGCCGGAGCTACATACCAACGCACCGCAACTACACTCCTACACGACATGATGCACAAAGAAGTTGAGGTATATGTAGATGACATGATCGTCAAATCCAAAGAAAGAGAAGGACATATTGCAAACCTTCGCAAGTTCTTCGCAAGGCTACGAAAGTACAACATGAGACTCAATCCTCAGAAATGCACATTTGGGGTAACATCCGGAAAACTCCTGGGATATGTCGTCAGCCAACGCGGTATAGAAATAGATCCCTCGAAAATCAAAGCTCGATCGAAATGCCACAACCTCAAACAAAAAAGAAGTCGAGAGGATTCTGGGAAAGGTACAATATATAAGTCGATTCATATCGAAACTTACCATGATTTGCGAGCCTATCTTCAAGAAACTCAAGAAAACAGACCACACCATGTGGGATGATGATTGTCAAAAGGCGTTTGACCGAATCAAAGAAATATTGGCTAAACCACCAGTGCTCATGCCACCACAACGAGATCAACCTCTTGGTTTATATTTCACAAGAATCGAAACGCCATGGGTGCTATCTTTGGCTCAAATCGTAGGAAGTGAAGAAAGAGCTATTTACTATCTAAGTAAGAAGTTCTTGGAATATGAGTGCAAATACTCGCAACTCGAAAAGACATGCCTCGCTCTTGTGTGAGCGACGAAGAAGCTACGTCACTACATGCTTAGCTACTCCGTCAAGATATATTCCAAAATGGATCCAGTCAAATACCTCTTCGAGAAACCCGTCCTCAACGGACGTCTAGCAAGATGGACTCTGATGCTCTCAGAATTCAACCTCAAGTATGTCCCACTGAAAGTCATAAAAGGTCGCGCCGTCGCCGAATTCTTCGCAGAGAATCCTATCAACGACGCACAAACCATAGATACTTGGTCATTTCCCGACGAGGACATACTTCAAACAGACGTGGACTCTTGGGATCTATACTTTGATGGAGCATCAAATTTAAGAGGATTCGGAATAGGAGTGTTGCTCATTTCTCCTGAAGGTGAGCATACACCGATTGCTGTCAAACTCGACTTCGAGGTGACAAACAACGCTGCAGAGTATGAAGCTTGTCTCATCGGATTACAAGCGGCAGTAAGCTTAGGAATCAAAAACCTCCGAGTACATGGGGATTCATCACCGATCATCAATCAAGTTACAGGATCCTGGAAAATCCGAAGCGAAAGCCTCGCACCTTATCAGGCTAGGATAGACCAAGTGGCTCAATTCTTTGATCACGTAACCTACTTACACCTGCCTCGAGAGGAAAATCAATTTGCAGACGCTCTTGCGAAACTCGCATCTTTGATAAGTATACCAGATCACATGGTGGAAATGCCTTTGTGCATCGAACGACGATCGGAACTGGCTTATGTCCACCAAATCACCAATGAAGAGGAAATCGCGCAGGAACCCTGGTTCCAAGCGATCCTAAATTTCAAGCTCAATGGTACCTATCCACCGGATATGGACAAAAGGGGACAACGTGCTATACGCCTATTAGCTTCCCAATACATCCTCATGCAAGGAGAATTATACAAAAGAACACCTCTTGGTGTAGTCCTACGTTGCCTTGATCATTCACAGGCACGAAAGGTGTTGGAAGAAGTCCACGACGGAGAATGCGGTCCTCACATGAGTGGGCCCATGATGGCAAAGAAAATCACACGTCTAGGGTATTATTGGACCACAATGGAATCTGATTGCATCAAATACGTGAGACATTGCCACAATTGTCAAATCTTCGGGAATGTACAACACGTCCCTCCTTCGTTGCTATACACGATGACATCTCCTTGGCCATTTTCCGCATGGGGAATTGACATAATCAGGAAGATAACCCCAGCCGGAACAAGAGGTCACTGTTTCATTCTAGTAGCGATTGACTATTTCACCAAATGGGTAGAAGCGGCTTCCTACACTGCTCTTACGGCTAAAAATGTGGCAAAATTCATACAAAACAACATCATCTGTCGATATGGTTGCCCACATGAGATCATCAGTGATAACGGGTCACACTTCCAAGCCGAAACCGAGCAATTTCTAGCCAAATATAAGATTAAGCATCACCACTCTTCGCCCTACAGACCACAGACTAACGGCGCGGTAGAGGCGGCAAACAAGAACGTTGTCACAATTCTCAAGAAAATGACCGACAACTACAGAGACTGGCCAAGCAAGATACCCTTTGCTTTATGGGGATATCGTACATCCGTTAGGACACCCACTGGGGCTACTCCTTTCTATTTGACCTACGGCATGGAGGCCGTGCAACCAGTCGAGCTAGAAATACCATCCTTGCGTATTCTACTCGAAAGCCAAATCCCTGAAGCCGATTGGAAGAGGGATAGATATGAAGAACTAATCCTCCTGGATGAACGTAGGCTACGCGCCTTACACAATGTCCAAACATATCAAGCACGTATCAAACGAGCTTTCAACAAAAGAGTTAGGCCAAGAAACATCAAAGAAGGAGACTTAGTACTCAAATCGGTTAGAGCTCTTTTACCTGTCGACCCAAGGGGAAAATTCAAACCTAATTGGGCAGGACCGTATCTAGTCAAATCCATACTCCCAGGGGGTGCGGTTAGAGTCACAGACCTAGACGGGAATGAGTTCTCAAACCCCACAAACCTTGACCAACTGAAACGATACTATGCCTAGAATAGGACAAAAACGCGCCTTGCGTAAACCCATGTGGCGCTCTTGTGGCACTAAATAAACGGCCCTGGCCAAGCTGAAATAAGCTGAGTGTCACTATGCTCTTGCATCGCGACAAGATTGTCATCCTCATATCGTCAAATAAACTAAATTCGCACCTTGAGAACAAGCAAAAGCTCATGCTTATTTTCTATGTTCATTACAAGCTCTTGCTTCGAACAATTATTCTTTTACATTTACTCGAACTACGCGCAAGGGTTTGATTTCGCTTTTTTAAGTGAATACGTAGGCAATCCTTCACAGGATTCAACCCATTATACCTAAAATGTAAATAGAAGGACATTTGCATTGCATTTGAAATTCGACAAGAATAATAAAAGAAAATCACAACGGTTTCATAACCATTTAACCTTTTTTTATTCCATTCATTTTCTAATAATAATAATACGATACATAATAAAAATAGAATAGGCTAGGATTCTAAAAATCCCTCCTTTTTATTACAACAATAATAATTATACTCAAATAATAAAAGACTCGGGCTATTCTTCCATCTTCCCTTTGCCCTTGTCATTCTTGTCATACTTCTTGTCACGACCTCGGGCCGGGCGCTCTTGCACCACTTCAGACCTAATCACCAACGGTCTTTCTCGAGGCCTGACTCTTCCATTCTTGCCGACCACCACTTCTGTAACAGGAGTAGTCTTTGATCTCTTCGAAGGATGAATGACCTGAAATCCAGCTTCTTCTTCTCCTTCTGTCAGATGCTTCTCCTTCTCTTTCTCTCCCTCGCACACCTTGTAGTCAACAGGCTCGCGTTTCCTCAGTCTCTCGCGTTCTTCCGAAGTTGCAGCCTTTCTCCACCTCAGATAGGAATCCGACACCCACAAAGCATTGGCGGAGAAGCTCAAGAACCACATGTTCCTCTGGGCCCATTTGATAGCCCACTCCCTTCGACTCTCGGTGGTAAGCGCTACAGCAGTATGCGGAACGGTATCAAGCCTCGGGATGGTCTGCTTCAGCCCGACTTGCCTCATCAATCTTTCCGGAAAGATGCATACCATGAACTCCAATCCCGGAATACGCACGGACCTAGTGGGATCCAAAGAAGACACTCCAGTAACAGACTTGAGGTGCCACCATGGTACGACCCACCTAATCAACGGGCCATCATCATTCTTCAGTTTGTTCTTCCAATAGTCACAAACCCGAGTGAAGTCCACCATGTACAACCGCGTCCTCATCGCAATCATACGGGAGTGATAGGAAAGTGCATGAACTGGGGGCTCGAGCAGTCGGAGCCGTTCCATAAGCCAAACCTACCAAAAGCAGGTATTAGACACGAAAAAAAAAAGACGAAAAAAAAAAAAAAAAAAAAAAAAAAAAAAAAAAAGAGGTGTCTTACCTGTAGGATGACGGGACTCCCCGAAAGTGGAAGATCGCGGTTGGATTTCCTATTATCCAAACCCAAGATAATCTCACCTAAACACAAGCAAGTGGGCTCTGCAGCCTCCATTTGCTCGATAAGACCCAAAAGACGGGGATCACCCCGCAAATCTTCATCAACGTGTCCATGAAAGACATACACATGCAGCAAACGAAGCCAAAGGCTCTCCTCCCGGCAACATAAGAGACGTGGGGTCACTCGTTGATGAATCGGTCTACAAAATCCAGCATTCTCACGCCTTTCGGGGTAACCAAGCGATCCACCTCGAGTCTAGTCAATCCAAGCAAGTCTCTGAATTTGCTCTTATACCCTTGTGAAGTGGAAGGAATAGCGGGTAAGTGCTCGGGATCCCACCCACCAATAGCAGCAATTTCCTCCGGAAAAGGACAAATATCACCACCTGGGAACGCGAAAACATGACAATTTGGGTCCCAGTAGTCAAGACAAGCATCCAAGAACGGTTTTACAACCTTAATGAGTTTCAAACTCAATAGAGACCCAAGGTTATGAGCACCCATATCGTGCTTCTCGACATTCGAAAATTCATTGGTCCATTCCTTCAAGCGGACCTCCAAAGTGTTCATGATGACAAATTTTCTCTTGAAAATTTATTTTGGGAGCTTTTATGAGATTAACGGAGAAAAGACGGAAGAATTATGTGATTTAAAGCTTCGTCGACGCTTCTATTTATACTAATCGCTGTTTCCAAAATTCGCCAGGAGAGACAAACTTGGGAACAGGCGCAGCTCCTGCTGCGCCTATTCAAAGCGACGCAGCTCATGCTGCGCCTCTTCCCCAGGCTCACTCTCTGTGATTTCCGCGTTTGGATCTTTCCTAATTCTATAGCGAATAATTTCCTATTCCTACGGGATTTTATTTTGGTAAATACGAGCAGTTTACCATGTTTCAAACTTCCTGAATTCGCGGGCACGCATTTCGAGGCGACGTCGACACACTCGCCATTTTTATCGCACCTTTTTATTTTATTATTCTAATTCATTTATTTATTTTTGGGAAATAAATTTCATTTCATTCCAATTTCATTTTTTTTTAGGAATTCATTTTCTTTTGTTTTCATTTTTTTTAACAAATTTCAACATTTTTCATTTCTACACTTATAGATTTCTCTTTTTCTTTTTTTTTTAGGGGTAACCCTCCCTACCGTCCGGTCATTTCCGTCAAAATTTTTGCAAATTTTTGCATTTTTTGCATTTTTGTATCCTTTGAGTCTCTTTTTGCGCTAATTAAGACCTTATGTGTATAAAATGTATGTTTTGCGTGATTTCCATGTGAATTTCGGCAGCATGACGGCGTAAACCGTTGTCTACCAAACCTGTTCAAGAACTAACCTGCAGGTACAAGCGACACAACCCAGCAGCAAAGGCACTCAGGCCATCATATATACAAATGTACAAGCAAACTGGGGGCTTGCGCCCCGAACCAAATCCAAAGTCCAAGCAAACTGGGGGCTTGCGCCCCAAACAAGTCCAAAAATGTTCAAAATCAAATGTCCAAATGTACAAGTCTACAAAACTATGCCAAACTACTGAGGGACACCCTCCAACTCAGCAACCCTCGCCGTAAGAGCAGCAATCTCGGCGTCCCGAAACTCGAGCTCCCTCGACAAGCGAGCCGTCTCCTCCCGAGACTGGGCCAACTCTCGCTCCAGCTCGCGGTCACCCTGTAAACAAGAAATTGGCTCATGTCAATCAACTCAAACAAAGCCGAAAATCAAAAATCAAAAGAAAGCAAACGAGGTTCGTACCTGACGACCCCGACCACCGACGAGTGCCTCGATGGCGGTAGCTCGTAGCCGGTTGGCCACCCTCCAAAGTGCCACGAACCGAGATGGCGCGACCTGCATTTCAAAAGAATTCTCAGTAAAGTGAACAAAGTTCAATCAAATGTGTTCTTACACGAAGGGTACATAAGCTGGAGGCTCACCCTCCGAATTAGATGCTGCCAGTCGTCTAGGCCAACATCCGTCACAGCTACGTCAAAGTCACGCAACTCGGAGATCGTCGTCCTCCCAGTCGCGTCAGTGTACTCAAGAGTCTCGGGGTACACTGGGGGCTCGACGCCCGCCACCTCGACCTCCTGCAAAGACAAATAGCTCTCATCAACCGATGATCTTTCATCGTAATTCTCGAAATCAAATCAAGAAAAGTAAAGGATACTCACCACTACTGGCCAGTACGCCAACCTCCCGTAAAGGAACGCTGAGTAGTCCTCGCCAGGCAGAAGAAGGTCGTCGCCACTAGCACCAGCCAGCTCCGCCTCCCTCTCAGCCTCAGTAGGCTCCCTGAACATCATCCTCGGAGGATCAATGGGAACCGTCAACGCGCCCCGAGGGCACTGACGAGCCAAACGCTCGCCCAGATACCACACAGGACCCATCGACGTCCACAACAAAGAAATGCTCGGGCTCCTAGGTCGAAGGACCTCAGCAACAAAAGGAGGCGCTCCAGCATACTCCGCCCAAGGTCTGGGCACCCACTGCGACAATATAAAGGCAAAGATCATTCCTATGGTCAAGTGAAAGCAAAGTATAAGAGATGTAAATACGAGTGGGATACTCACGCTACTCAGCTGAAGGGCGTTCACATCCCGCCGGTAGACATTGTGAGAAGAGCGCTTGCTCTTCGTCCGGCACATCACCCAATCCCTCACCACGGGATAGGCCTTCTCCAGCGGCTCTGTCCTCTTGGGCGCGAGACTCGGGAAGTAAGAATACACCCATGCCTGTAAAACAGAATAATCAATGACGATCTTTCGTGATTCAACAAAGAAAGGAATTTACTTTGGTCTGAAGGAAGGTTCATACCTCCAACAGCAGTCCAGGTCCGACAGCGCCAGGAGAAGTCCCCTTCTCCATCAACTCCGGACGAACAATGGCCCTCATGAAGCGGATGAGGACCGCAAAACCAAAGAAGGACCCGGTCCCCGGCGTCCTAGGGAGCTCGGTCGAAAGAAAGGGAAGAAGCTTCGTCGATAGCCTCTCGCCCTTGTCTCCGAGGTAAATCGAAGACAAGAACCACCAAAGCCACGTACGAGCCCTCTCGTCACCAGAGGAGGAGGAGCAGTCTCCTCCCATCGATCGTCACCAACTCCGGGTCTTCCCCGCAAAGTAGTCTCGGACGTAGGTACTGGGTACCAAGCCCGGCAGATCGCAACAGACCTTCGGCGACAGTGTTCCACCGATCAATCTCCTCGCCTCGGCCGAATCCGCTCTCATAGCAGTCTCCGGCCACACCATCTCCTCGGTCCCGCACGGCAGACCAGAAATCATGCCGTAATCCTCCAGAGTGACTCCCACCTCACCAAAAGGCAGGTGAAACGTGGAAGTCGTATCCCAGAATCGATCCAAGAAAGCGCGGACCAGGCTAAGGTTGGCCCGCAACTTCCTCTTCACGATATCCCTCCGGACTGAACCGAGGACCGACGCTCCGCGCTCGATCATGGCCCTCTCCTCCGCCGACAGCCGCTCGTAGTGCTCCATCGCTGTCGTGTAACCCGAGAACGACCTGATGTTCCCGGCCTCCTATTATGATTGGAAACAAAGCTATCTTTAGTTTTGAATGGAAATTTGCAAGAAGTTTGGACAAAAAGAATGAAAGAGAATAGGTAATGAGTAGTAAATTCTTATTTACCAAGCTCTTCACCGTCCTGTAGGACAGGTGACCCTCTGCGCAGCCCACACAAGGTGCCTACTCTCCCGTGTCTCACCCCACGCAGAGCTCCCCTCGGTGACGACCTCCTCGCCTGACGTTGGCCCGTCTCGGAGCCTCCTCCTCGGCCTCCTCCTCGTGAGCCTCGTCTCCAGTAGCCATCACCGCGTCGGTGAAAGCCTGCTCTAAAGCCTCCTCAACCGCACTGGCGTCTATCTCCATGGGAGTCCTCCCAGAAGTAGAAGCCTCATCACCTGCAACGTTAAAGTGAATTTAGGCCGCGTCACGTGACGACAAGCCTTTGATTATGGAGTTTTTGAGCCTCCAAAGCCCTGAAAACCGCCCTTTCTGGCCATCTTTGGCCATATTCCCGACAATCCAATCGCTCATGTGATAAATTGGGTCAAAGTCAAGTCCAAGTCAAAGCCTAGTTCCGGGTTCGAGTCGAAAATTCGGCAGCATTTCGTTATAACGGCGATTATGCCCTAGAAAGGTACCCTGAAAAAGTTGTCACAAACCAAAATTTCGAGATGGCAGAAAGTTTACCCGTCATCCAAGGATCCCAAATATCAAATTTCGTCGCCAATGGGTAATCCTAAGGCTATTTTCGAAGCAATTTACGGTTCAGCTGTAAAGCCGTCTCAAAATTCGCTCAAGGGCTCAAAACTCGATGAAAATTCAAAGCAAATACATGGTTATGTTCCTAACATTGCCTACTATCCATTTCTAGCATCAATTTGGCAAAGCAAATTCATTTGGGGGAAAAGCCCCAAATTTTCGATCCAAAGGGTCGAAAACCCTAGTTCTTGCGGCTCGAAATTCGACAAATACGGATGATTAATGCAAGATTAAGACACGTACCTCGATTAGTCATATTTCAAGCAAGCTTTTGAATCCAACCTCGACGGAAATGGTGAAGATTTGAGAGAGAAATTGAAGGAAATGTATTTCGAAATAATGAAAATAAACCTTCTGATTTCGCGTTTTTACGCGGAAATTGCCAATTTGGGGAAAAGACGCAGCAGGTGCTGCGCCTCTTCCAAGAGACGCAGCTCTTGCTGCGCCTCTTCCTCACGTTCCCTCCATACGAATTTTCAAAAATTCGTTATGGGTTCGTTATTTGTGGGCCCATCTTTGGTGCGCCTCTTCTTCAACGCTATTGTATTCTTTTGGTCCGTTTCGACGATTTTCTTTCGTTTTGACCCGCGTTTTATCCTACGCGACAGTATTTTGCAGTATTGTCCAAATTCATTTTATCCCGCGCAGCAGTATTTTGCAGTATTGCTCAATTTATTTTGTCCGGCGCAGTAGTATTTTGCAGTACTGCTCACTCGAAGTTTCTCCCATGACGATCAAGATGTCCCTAGTCGTCGATATATTCCCCAACAAGAGTTCGCTTGAGACCGACGCAAGCAGATTCAACCTCAAGTTTTGCCAGAGTTCGCTTGAGACCAACGCAAGCGGATTCCCCAGCAGTTTCTACCGACGTCCTGCTGCTTTCACTATATTTTGTGTTTCCCCGCGGAGTTCGACAGGGTGTCGTTCTCCCGAAAGTTCCTATACCCGAAACTTAGTTACCTCTAGGTTGAACTTATATTTGGCCTCCTTCCCGTCAATGCTTTCCTTTAGGGCCCCATACCCTAGCACAATCTTTATATATCTTTTAGGTCTTACCCTTAGCTCCTACGCTCAACCTTAGCTCCTACGCACCTCCGAAAGCATCTCGAGAAGAAGTCTCAGGTATGGTCTCTTCTTATGGCTGGCGAGCTTCCTTACGCAGTCTAATGGACTTTAAACGACCCTCCCCGATAGTCGACAGACTCTAAAATGTTCCCGACGACAGGTCCTTGGCTCAGACCCCTTGAGCCGCCTCGCGTCGCCATAGTCGTCAGGTTGTAATCTTCGATTGACCTGATGGCTATACTTTGACTTTCGCCTTGTCCAAGCCTCAGTCAAAGTGGGGGCTCTGTAGACACCTCGTTTCTGCACCTCCCGCAAACCACCCGGTGATGATTGGGCCGCATGTTTGATTCGCGGAGTGATTTGTGACAGTTCGTAAGATTATCGTCAAGTGTTTGCTCAAATATTAATGACAACCTCTTAGTTGTCATCTACGTCCGGATACGGTCGTTTTGGCAGTAATTAGAGTACATTCGGAGTCCGGGTCAAAAAACCGTCTCCATTTTCTGATAATTGTTAAATCCCGAGTCAGAATGTTCTGGAATGTTCCGGATATTTCTATTCCATATTTCACCAATTTTATCTTTTGGCAAATAATATCCCGTAATATTCAAAAGATAATCGAATTATTTCCGTCCTACCATAACTCAAACGCGAAATCTTTCTTCAAAGAGAGGAAACCTCCTCGGGAATAGACGCAAGCAGTCTGCGCCTCTTCCAAGGGACGCAGTGGCTGCTGCGCCTCTTCCCAGGCCCTTCTTTGCATGATTTACGTATCTTTTTTGTATCTTTCCGAGATTCACTTCCAAAGAGTCTCCGAAACCCTATTCCTCCATGTGATTAGTATAAATAGGAGCCTTCGTTCCTCATATTTCTCACGCGAGTGTCCGCCCTTCTCTTCTCCCTTTGCATTCTAGACTTCGTTCTTACTAATTGGCGCCTACGTGCTTGGACTTCCGACCACGTAAGCTCGGATCTTTCCGGGTACCAGCCTCTCCGTTGCATGACCGACCAATTTGACCAACTACACCAATAATCAATCTAAATTAATCAATCGTTTTCCTCTTACGAGGGCACTCTTTCATTACATTCGCGTCGAGCATTCACTAGTCGATACTTAGTTCATCTCGTTCCGTCAACATGTAAGTCTGAGGGTGTATAATCCTCTTCGTTTATTGTATTTTATTTATTCACCATTGTAAGATTTATGTCGAAAACACCATTAAAACCGATTTCTAAAACCGTCTTTAAAAACCTGTTTTTGCGGATTTCCGGTAGACAGACGTCGAGAAAAGACGCAGCAACTGCTGCGCCTCTTCGAAGGAGCGCAGTTCCTGCTGCGCCTCTTCGTGAGGGCCGCCGCAGCTTCTCGCTTCTTTTTCTTCCTCCGTCCTCTGTAATTCGTCTTTCCTATTTGTTTTCTGTTTGTCTTTAATAATTCGTTCGCATGATAGCATAGTAATTCATATGTATATTTAATCATCATCATGTTCATGTTTTAATTGTCATAAATCCGACTTAAATCTCAAGTAGTCAATATTTGCGGGTTTTCGTCATTAATGTTCAATCCGAGTTTTAGAGATTCAATTTCATCATATTGAGTTTCTGGAATTTATCTTTGGTATATTTGCATCCATATTCATTGTTAATTCGTCATATTCATCATGTTTAGTCTAGTCAATTAATTAGTTTGTTTAGTTGTTTATTGATCTCATTCATTAACATCGTCCCTTCATGTAATTAATCCGTTTAATTCCGTCTCATCCATGTTTTACTGTTTTTATGACCCCTTCATATGTAAATAATCCTATCAATCACTTTCATCCGAGTAATATCATCAATCGATCCATTAAAATTAATAATTAACATTAACGAATTGCGCTTCAAACTACGAAATGAGAACTCACTTGGGAATGACGCAAAGAATCGCTGCGCCTCTTCAGAGGGCGCAGCTCTCTTGTTTGTTCGAGTTGAGTTCGTCTCCTGAACTCCTTTCTGCTTTGACCTAGTTTAATTAACCTACGTAATTAACTAACTAATATCCGTAATATCACCTGGTTTCTATTCGTTAATTCATTTAATTATTTCTTTTATTCTTTTTTCTCAAATTATCCGTTTTAAAGGTATTTTCGACATAAATCGCCTATTCCATTGTAATCATTGTAATTTTCATTATTGTAATTTTCTATCATTGTAATCTTTATTGTTTTGTTTCATTTGTATGCTTTCACATGAAAATAAACATTAAATCCAACTTCGACATAATTGTATGCCTAACTAATTGTCTCACCGACTTAGCCTAATTCTCACATGTTAGGATTAATCCATGGATGTTGCATTGCATGCATATAGCCGACGTTATATCGAGTACGAATAAACTCCCTAATCATTAGTAGAGGCCGCTATCGAGGCGGGCGGGATTAGGTGTTCGATCAAAAGAGCTTCCTAATACGTACCCTCACCCCTTACTCCAGATCTCCGTGAGCACCCGTGTTCATTGGCATCCGCGAGAGTCATTCTAGACATAGAATGCTAAGGGTAACGATTGCTTAGTGTTCATGTCACTACTTTGTGTCTTGACATGACACGAGGTATTCGAACGGTTCTAATTTCCCATAAAAATTGGTGGCGACTCCATACAAAATGCAAACGCTTGTCCCCGTTTCTCACCAAGCGCCCCCGTGGGCGGCCCGCTGTCCACAGAGAGCTACACCTGCCCACATTGTTGGGAAATGTGTCCTCAACAATAGTGCGATCACATGATTTATATATATCATTATTAAATCTCATTTTAAAGAATACAATTGGGAAGTATTTATACTGTCAACTGGTCAACATATATCGGTAATGATTGGCTGACTAGAGTTTGACATTACTGTCGTGTGACGGTGGTGATCAGTTGACCCCCTAGGTCATACCTATAGGGCGATACTCTTAATTGATCATTTAATTAATCGTATAGTGTTACGAGTTAATTAAATTACTTGAAAAATTGACGGACGATTTTGGAAGTAAAATTTACGTATCAAATTGAAATGTGATTAAATGAGATACGGTCTGAGTAATCGAATTGTATCGTTACTCGGATGAAATTATTGTTTAAAGAAACAATCGGAATTGAATGAATTATTATAAATGCAATCTGTTGTAATTTATAAATTGGTAAAATATTTTGGCATAAGTAATTATGAAATTACTAAGTCGTTTTTGTATATGACGTATTTTTAATACGTTGATTTTTAATATGTTAAAAATACATAACAAATTTATGTGACATGTGACATGTGACATATTGACAATTGACAAAAATAATATGGAATCCATATTAGCCAAAAAGTGCCGAAATATTAGAGGAGTATTAGGGTTATATTGTGTTTATATTTTAAATAGAAAACATAATGATTAAATAGCTAAAGTAGCCATGCAACCCTACTCACCTTGTGAAGACAAATATGGGCATGCATTGGCTCCCCAAAAAGCTCCTCCCCACCGGTTTTCCTTTAGCATTTAGAGAGTTTTTCTCCTCTAAATTATTCATTCATTCACATTTTATTTTTCCTAGTGTAAGAAAGATAATTTCCTCTCTACATTTTAGAGATAAATTAGAGAGATAATATACTCCAAAAATTACCTTCTCCTACCCGGTTTTAGGAGTAAAAACCAAACAATTTTTAGTTCAATTTTTCTACTTGATTAATATTATACTAGTATTTCTAATATTAATTAAAATTAAGAGGAGCCTTGGGTATAAAGCTTAGGGAGAGATCTTATACTTAGATCTTGTTCATCCATAAGGAAAAGCTCAAGATCAAAAGAGAAAGGTGATCTCTTTTGTGCCCTTAAATCCGAAATCAACAATGTAAGGACATGATTTCTCTCCTTTTATATTATTTGTTTGCATGCATAAAATCCGTTTTAATTTTATGACAAAATTATTTAGACATATATGAGTATGTTAATATGTATATGAATCTACATTTCCTTCAATCGGTATCAAGAGCCACGGTTGTTTGCATGCAAATTGGTTAAAAGTTTTTCCGAGTTATAAGAATAACAAATAAAACTTGTAAAAAATTTGTGTTATTATGATATATCACGAAATTATTACATGCATGTTAATATTTCTGGTCCTAAAATGTTTTAGGATATTTTGGTTAATTTTTCGGATTTTTATTGTTCATAATTTACAATAATGGCATTTAAATGTGATTTTATGAGTAAAAATGTCATTTTTTGTCTAAAATTAGCTATACTTCGAATTTTCACTTGGTTTTTGGATATGTTGTTACATATATTATTTTAAGATAACCTGTAAATTTTCATAATTTTTGGACTTGTTATGCTCGAAAAATGAATTTTTCATTATTAAATTCGGATTTAGGTGAAAAATAGGTTAATATGAGTTAAATTTCGAATCTGGTCATAGAAAATTAATATGTTGTCACATGCAATTTTACAAGATGTATGTAAAATAATTGGCTATAAAGAAGTCTTTTTGCATGATTTATGAGTTTTTGAAGAAAAATAGCATAAATAGTGACATTATTAGTTGAAAATTAATAAAACATAATCTATGACTTAAGAAAAACGTCTAATGTTGCATTTTATTATATTTTTCAGATCTAAAAATGAAAAGTTAGTGAAAATAATTTTTCCATATATTTTATGATTATTTTATTAAAAATCGATAAACCGCAACATTGTTTTTCCGGAAAATTTTCGAAATTTTTAACCTAAGATTTTGAACATTATGAGTGTCATGGAATTTTTCCAGAATGTTCATGAGTTTAAATTTCAAATTTTGAATTTATTTGAAATTTTGTGATTTATTTGAAGTTTAATAGCTTATTTTGTAATTTTTGGTCCATTTATGAACAATTTTATAAAATATGGGTTAATTATGGTCAAATTATTAGTGAAGACTATATTTTGAGTCCTAAGAGGTTAGGGTAATTAACTTATGCATAAATATGATTTTATGTATTTTTGTGATTATAAAATGTTGAAATCACGCAAATCCGTAAAAACCGAGTAATATACGATATTGGCTAATTAAAGGCGATTTAGCATAAAAATTGAGCACGTTCATACATATTATAATGCTGCATTTTTCTTTATGATTGTCATAATTTTAATTTATGTAATTTTGAATTATGTAATTTTACTTAGTATGGCCTTAGATTTTAATTGGTATTTCCCGAAATGTATGGGAATATCGATTCGGTTGTAATTTTTATTGTGATCTCGTATCACCGTTTTGTAATTTAATAGATTTATTTCATTTTAGTTACAAATGTATAATAGGGAATTATGTAATTTATTATGTAATTTTGTTCATTCCGGAGTTCCAAAAGACGGATTTCTTCAAGAATGGCGATACATAAAGACGGTGTTACCTCGAGATGCGTGACACAACCGAAGTTCAAGGGACCAATGGAGTTGGTTTCCAAATATGTAATAGTTAAAGAGTTTTTCTATTTTAGGAGAGGCCATACTAGGATTTATTTATCTTTATGCTTGCATTTTATTTTATGTCACATGCATCGCTAAATCGCCATAACTAAACATGCATTGTCTTTTATCGAGTTTATCGACCGTGTCAATTCAAATTATTGTAGTTCACCGCTTTAGTTCACTTAAAACGTGATAGATAATAAATTGGCATGACCTCTCGCTAAAACAATTAATTGAGACATAGCCTTACCAAATAGTAGAAACCATGAAAACCTATTTCGCGAGGGAGTGCACTCGGCTACCCCGGGGTACAAACCTTGTTACGTAGGGGAAGTGGGTGATGAATGTTAATCCACCGAATTCATGTTGATAAGGGATGTATCGGCTACCCCGTGCCCAAGTTGATGTGGGTTTGGATAATGGACACATTTATTCGAAATTTGGATTGAACTCAACAAAAGTAATTGATAAGGGTTGCATCGGCTACCCCGTGCCCTTGTTGATGTGTTTTGGGCTATAGATAAACATTAGAGTAATTTTATCGACCAAGAGTTCTAAAAGTAGAATCGATTAAAAGGTTAATCCACCGAGTTATATTAATGAAGGTTGCATCGGCTACCCCGTGCCTAAGTTGATATGAATTTGGGTCTTGGAATCATTTATTATAGTTGGGTAGAGGTCACTATATAAATGTTCATATCTTGTTATATTTGCAAGTATGATTTAAAAAGACAAATGTTAATATTTCCTTTCCTCCATATTTGTAGTACATTACAATGAATCCATCAAATGCTACCGCACCGATAACTATTGAGTCATATCACCATGTTCTTGACGACGTATGCTCCAACAATAATTTCGATACAACTAGAGAACTTCATTTCGGGATAGGTTCGGATGGAAACCTTAACTTCATCACCTCTTCTAAACCACCCACTTCTACTAGACCTCGTGTGAGTCCGTCTCAGGAAGACTACCTCATACGGTCTATAGGGTCTTTGTCTCTGGAAGATAAAGATGCCAAAGCTAGTGGGAGCTCTAGCAATCAAGTTCTTGCTTCAAAGGGAAAGAGGTTCAAAAAGAAAGGAAAGAAAATCAAAAACTTCAAGCAAGTTAATGATGAGTGCCATTATTGCTATGGCATGGGACATTGGCTTAGGAATTGCCCTATGTATTTGCGAAATATAAGGGAAGGACTCATTACTCCAAAAGGTACAATTCCTAAAGAAATTTATGTTATTGATATAAATTATACTTCCACTACGACATGGGTACTAGATACCGGTTGTGGTTCTCACCTTTGTAATCATTTACAGGGTTTAAGAGATGTGGAGAGGCTTAGCAAGGGAGATGTGGATCTACGCCTTGGAAATGGAGCTCGAGTAGCGGCCGAATCCAAAGGAACTTATGTTCTAGCTTTGCCAAATGGATTTGAGTTGTATTTGCATAATTGTTTTTATGTGCCTACGCTCTCTAAAAACATTATTTCAATCGCCATGCTAGACATGGACGGTTTTTGTTTTGTCATTAAGAACAATCGTTGTACTATATCTAGGAATGATTTGGTTATTGGCCAAGCTTCTTCCATTAATGGCATTTACATTTTAGAGACCTCAAATCCAACAAATGATATTTATAACATTCAATCAAAGAAACTCAAATCAAGTGATCCAAGTGAAGCGTTCATTTGGCATAGTCGATTAGGTCACATAAACGAGAATCGCATCAAAAGATTAATTTCAACTAATGTGATTACACCATTTGATTATCAATCATTTGGTACATGCGAATATTGCCTACTTGGCAAAATGACTCGTAATCCTTTTAGCGGTAAAGGGACACGAGCTAGTGAGCTATTGGGACTCATACACACCGATGTATGTGGACCAATGAGTATTACCGCTCGTGGTAATTATGACTACTTTATAACCTTCACCGATGACTTGAGTAGATATGGGTATATCTATTTAATGAAACACAAGAGTGAAGCAATTGAGAAATTCAAGGAATTCCAAAACGAAGTAGAGAACCAATTGAACAAAAGAATTAAGGCACTACGATCCGATCGTGGTGGTGAATACCTTAGTCTTGAATTTGATTCACACTTGAAAGGTTGTGGTATTATATCACAAATTTCTCCACCCGGAACACCACAACTGAATGGTGTTGCCGAAAGGAGAAATCGAACCCTACTTGATATGGTTCGATCCATGATGAGTCAAACCGAGTTACCGAACTCGTTTTGGGGATTTGCAATCCAAACTGCAATTCTATCTTTGAATAATAGTCCCACTAAAGCCACCGAAAAGACTCCATTTGAGACATGGAAAGGAAAAGTTCCTAATCTATCCTATATGAAAATTTGGGGATGTGATGCTTACGTCAAAGCTAAACCCGACAATAAGCTTGCCCCAAGATCCGAAAAATGCATCTTTGTAGGCTATCCCTTGACCTCTCGAGGTTACTATTTCTATAAACCTCAAGAGAACAAAGTGTTTGTGTCTTGCGAGGCTGTCTTCTTAGAACGGGAATTTATTTCTAAGAGACAGAGTGGGAGAAATTTTGAACTTGATGAAGTTCAAGAGCCACAAACCGAGGTAGAGACGCAAGAAGATGTTCCTTCGTCATCTAACGCGGTTGTACCTCCTCCACTAAGAAGGACGGGCCGAGTTATTCGCCATCCCGATCGATATGTGGGACTTATCGAGGAAGATGGAACACTCGATGTGTTGCTTATGGAAAGTGACGAGCCCGCCACCTACAAGGCCGCAATCTCTAGTCCTAATTCCACCTTATGGCTTGAAGCCATGAAGTCCGAAATGGATTCTATGCTTGAAAACCAAGTTTGGGACTTGGTAGATTTGCCTAAAGGGGCAAGACCCCTTCAATGCAAATGGATATTCAAAGTCAAGAATGGCATAGAAGGACATGATGATGTCTACAAAGCTAGGCTAGTGGCAAAAGGATTTACCCAAGTCCAAGGTCTCCATTATGATGAGACATTTGCCCCCGTAGCCATGCTAAGATCCATACGGATTTTGTTAGCGATCGCCGCATTTCATGATTATGAAATATGGCAAATGGATGTCAAAACCGCTTTTCTAAATGGGCATTTAGAAGAGGAGGTGTACATGATACAACCCGAAGGTTTTGTTGATTCTGAAATTCCTAACAAAGTGTGCAAGCTTAAGAGATCCATTTATGGTCTTAAGCAAGCATCTAGAAGTTGGAATCATCGATTCAATCATGTTATAAAGGAAAATGGTTTCACTCGAAATGTTGAAGAACCATGTTTATACATGAAATCAAGTGGGAGCAATGTTGTGTTCCTAATCTTGTATGTCGATGACATACTACTCATTGGAAATGATATTCCAATGTTGTCTTCTGTTAAGAAGTGGTTGGGTAACCACTTCCAAATGAAGGATTTAGGAGAGGCACAACGCATATTAGGTATCCGGATCTATAGAGATAGACCCAAGAGGATATTGGCACTAAGTCAAGAGTCTTATGTTGATAAGATTCTTCGACGATTCAAAGATGGACAAATCCAAAAGGGGTTTGGTACCTATGGTAACCGGAACGATATTGAGCAAGACTCAATGTCCCTCCGAACCCCATGATGTTGAACGCATGAAGTTGATCCCTTACGCTTCCGCTGTTGGATCAATCATGTATGCCATGATATGCACACGTCCTGATGTCTCGTATGCCTTGAGCATGACGAGTAGATATCAAGGAAATCCAGGTGAGAGTCACTGGATTGCTGTCAAGAACATCCTTAAGTACTTGAGAAGAACTAAGGACTCTATCCTTGTGTTTGGAGGAGACACTGAGTTGCGTGTTAGAGGATACACGGACTCAAGTTTTCAAACAGATAGAGATGACATGAAATCACAAGTCGGTTTCGTGTTTATGCTCAATGGTGGTGCCGTAGGTGGAGAAGCTTCAAGGAAGTCAGAATCGCGGATTCAACAACGGAGGTCGAGTACATAGCAAAGATCGAAAGGCGCCAAGGAAGCTATGTGGATCAAGCAATTCACGGAAGGTCTAAAAGTAGTACCTACCGCCAATGATCCCATCACTCTCTATTGTGATAATAGTGGGACGATCTTCCAAGCTAAGGAGCCAAAGTCTAGTAATAGATCTAGACATGTACTTAGAAAATATCATGTAATAAGAGATTTCATTGAAAGAAAGGAAATTGCGATTTGTAAGGTTGGGACGGATGACAACATAGCCGATCCGCTCACCAAGCCTTTATCGCAGGCTAAGCATGATGGACATGTTACGTCCATGGGACTTAAACGTGTACCAAGTTTTTGTTAGATTTTGAAATGAAATAAAAGTGTTGTTTTTGTTCATGTTCATAATCACATTTGTCTTTTATCTTTAATTTATACTTTGTTACATCCAAACGGGTTGTAGAGACAATTGAACCCCGTTAAAGTGAACACGGATTAACATCGTATTTGCCCATAGTCATTTGTATGAGGTGACGTCTCGAAGTGACTAGAGTGTGAGGCGATTGATGGCAAGTTCAAGTGCCATAGAGTCATGTGAAATGACTAGTCGATCACATAGGCAGACTGTTAGGAACATTTTGTCGGGCCTTATGACCGCTTATAGAGTTCCGGCAAATTTATATAGCCTGGTCGTGGCGAGAGCTACTATAGTATTCGAATGAGTCGATTCTTTTGACTAAAGACTATTCGCCTAAGATGGCATAGTTTCAGATTAACTTTGATTTGTGTTACTACGACCTTCGTAAATGGGGTCAAATGGGCATATTTTGGGTTATGATGGCTGTGGCTAGTCGAAGAGAATGAGTGCGATAGGAAATGTCCACCCCTAGTCAGGGTTGTAACAATATCTCAGGGCCACTCGAGGAGTAATGAACTGGAAATGCGTGGCCACGCTCGGAAAGTATCTATGATAGATAAAGTCCGGTCAATCGCTTATTCTCCAGGATCGAGGAAACCACTCTCGATATGATCACTTGCAAGTACGACACGAAAGACACCTTGCATTGAGTGGGAGATAGTAATAGGACAAGAGAATTGGTGACGCACACTTGTCGAGGACAAGTGGGAGATTGTTGGGAAATGTGTCCTCAACAATAGTGCGATCACATGATTTATATATATCATTATTAAATCTCATTTTAAAGAATACAATTGGGAAGTATTTATACTGTCAACTGGTCAACATATATCGGTAATGATTGGCTGACTAGAGTTTGACATTACTGTCGTGTGACGGTGGTGATCAGTTGACCCCCTAGGTCATACCTATAGGGCGATACTCTTAATTGATCATTTAATTATAGTGTTACGAGTTAATTAAATTACTTGAAAAATTGACGGACGATTTTGGAAGTAAAATTTACGTATCAAATTGAAATGTGATTAAATGAGATACGGTATGAGTAATCGAATTGTATCGTTACTCGGATGAAATTATTGTTTAAAGAAACAATCGGAATTGAATGAATTATTATAAATGAAATCTGTTGTAATTTATAAATTGGTAAAATATTTTGGCATAAGTAATTATGAAATTACTAAGTCGTTTTTGTATATGACGTATTTTTAATACGTTGATTTTTAATATGTTAAAAATACATAACAAATTTATGTGACATGTGACATGTGACATATTGACAATTGACAAAAATAATATGGAATCCATATTAGCCAAAAAGTGCCGAAATATTAGAGGAGTATTAGGGTTATATTGTGTTTATATTTTAAATAGAAAACATAATGATTAAATAGCTAAAGTAGCCATGCAACCCTACTCACCTTGTGAAGACAAATATGGGCATGCATTGGCTCCCCAAAAAGCTCCTCCCCACCGGTTTTCCTTTAGCATTTAGAGAGTTTTTCTCCTCTAAATTATTCATTCATTCACATTTTATTTTTCCTAGTGTAAGAAAGATAATTTCCTCTCTACATTTTAGAGATAAATTAGAGAGATAATATACTCCAAAAATTACCTTCTCCTACCCGGTTTTAGGAGTAAAAACCAAACAATTTTTGGTTCAATTTTTCTACTTGATTAATATTATACTAGTATTTCTAATATTAATTAAAATTAAGAGGAGCCTTGGGTATAAAGCTTAGGGAGAGATCTTATACTTAGATCTTGTTCATCCATAAGGAAAAGCTCAAGATCAAAAGAGAAAGGTGATCTCTTTTGTGCCCTTAAATCCGAAATCAACAATGTAAGGACATGATTTCTCTCCTTTTATATTATTTGTTTGCATGCATAAAATCCGTTTTAATTTTATGACAAAATTATTTAGACATATATGAGTATGTTAATATGTATATGAATCTACATTTCCTTCACACATACGTGAAAGGAGTATCTTCATACGGAAGATTCGGAGTCCTGGACTGCCTGTCATCCTACAATGCCATATTGGGAAGACCATGGATCCACAACGTAAGGGCCATACCCTCCACCTATCACCAATGCATCAAAATACCAACAGAATGGGGAGTAGCAACCATAAAAGGTGAACATAAATCTGCCCAGGAATGCTATACTGAGTCACTAAAGCCTTCCAAGGCAGGTAAGTCCCTCGCCTAGCAATTATAGTACCGTCAGACAACTCATGTGGCGAAAACCAAAATGGAAACTGTTCAAGTAATTTTAGACCACGAGTACCGACAGGCACGCATCGGTAGGATCGATGTCCCTGATAATATCAGGCCAGAATTAGTAAATTTTCTTAAAGGTAAATCTTCATGTTTTGCCTGGTCACATTTTGATATGACTGGAATAGATGCCAATATTATTACACATAAACTAAATATAGATGAGTCTTATAAGCCTGTCCAGCAGAAAAGAAGAAAGTTTGCCGCTGAAAGACATGCTATCATTAATGAAGAAGTAGACAAACTATTGGACATGGGGATGATAAGAGAAGTCATGTACCCTAACTGGCTAGCCAACGTAGTGGTGGTACAAAAGAAGAATGGCAAGTGGAGAGTTTGTGTAGATTACACAGACCTCAATAAAGCCTGCCCAAAAGACCCATTTCCGCTCCCACACATAGACGCAATGGTGGATGCTACAAAGAGGCATTAACTCCCGACATTCATGGATGCCTCAAGTGGATTCAATCAAATCAAGATGCACCCATCTCGATCAGGGGAACATACTTTGCATTTATCACGGAAAGTGGCATATCTTTGCTACACAAAGAATGCCCTTTGGCTTTCGAAAATGCAAAAATGGCAACATACCAACGCCTGGTCGATACAATGTTTAAGGACCAAATAGGAGACACCATGGAAGTCTATATTGATGACATGGTAGTTAAATCAAAGAAAGCTGAAGATCATGTCAGGGACTTGGAGACAGCCTTTAAGATCCTGGAAGAATTCAATATGAAACTTAACCCATCCAAATGCCATTTTGGAGTATCTTCAGGAAAATTCCTAAGTTACATGGTGACCAAAAGAGGAATAGAAGCCAGCCCAGAACAAATAAGAGCCATACTAGAACTGGAATCCCCCAAGTTAGTCAAAGATATTCAAAAACCGACACGACGAGTTGCGTACCACGAATAGATTCATTTCCGGATCATCGATAAGGTGCAAGGCATTCTATGACCTACTCAAGAAGAACAAAGCATTCAAATGGTTGCCTGAACACGAGTCACCTTCTAGGAGCTCAAAACATACCCGACTACACCTCCGCTACTTGCCAAATCGTACAAAGGAGAACCCCTGACGGTCTACCTATCTGTCACAGAAACAGCAGTAAGTGGAGTCCTGACCAAAGAAATTGATGGCCAACAGCATCCAGTTTACTATGTAAGTAAAAGTCTCCTAGACGCAGAAACCAGGTATGGCCTACTTGAAAAATATGTACTTGCTTTAGTAATGTCCTGCACTAAACTTCGACCTTATTTTGAAAGTCACCCAATCATTGTAAGAACCAACCTGCCTATCAAATCTGTCCGAGAAAGCCCGAGTTGTCGTGCGGAATGGCAAAATGGTCAAGACAAATCAGCACCTATGACATAACCTTTGAACCCGGACGGCAATTAAATCTCGTGCACTAGCAGACTTCGTGGCTGAATTCAGCCCTACCCTAGAACCAGACCTCATAAAAGAGGTCAATCTTCTTGACACCCAAAAGACAGACTGAATGGACTCTCCATGTAGATGGGGCAACAAATATGAAAGGCACTGGCCTAGGACTAGTCCTAAAGTCACCACAGGGAGACCTAATTGCACAGGCTATTAATTGTGAATTCAAAGCCACGAATAATGAGGCTGAATATGAAGCCCTGATTGCTGGATTAAAGGTATGTATAGAACTCGGTGTAGCAAATCTCAAGGTAAAAACTGACTCTCTCTTAATTTCCAATCAAATCAAAGGAGTATATGCTGCAAAAGATTCAAAGATGATACTCTATTCGGAATATATCAAAAACCTTTGCAAAAAATTCAAAACCTTTGACATTGACCAAATACCAAGAGACTTAAATACCCAGGCAGATGCCCTAACCAGCCTGGGATCAAACTTCAGCCCTGCTGTGTTTGACAAAATACCCATCGTCCACCTGTTGGAACCAACCATAGAAAGGCCTGAACAAATTTGCCCTATCCAGGAAGATACAACCTCCTGGACTAAACCTTACTATGATTGGTTCCTACAGGGGATACTCCCTACAAATAAAAACGAAGCAAGGGCCCTGAAAATCAAAGCATCCACTTATACCATTATAAATAACACCTTGTTTAAAAAGTCTCAGGCTGGACCTTACTTACGTTGCCTGGAACCAAATGAAGCCAGCCAGGTCATAGAAGACATACATGATGGATACTGCGGAAATCATAAAAGTGGAAGAAGCTCGGCAAGCAAAATTCTCGGACAGGCTACTTCGCCAACCCCGAGAGCCGATCGCATAGCATATAGCTCAAAATGTGAAGCCTGTCAAATCCATTCCCCTTATATCCATCAACCATCGTAGCTACTACATTCCATCTCACCCCTACCATTCATGAAATGGGGCATGGACATAGTAGGCAAGCTACCTCAGGCGCCTGGACAAAAAGTCTTCATGCTAGCAATGACTGACTACTTTTCCAAATGGATAGAGGCAGACTCTTACAGGCAAGTCAAAGAAAAGGATGTCATATCATTTATCAAAAGGAATATCATATGCAGATATGGAATACCTTCAGAAATAGTCTGTGACAATGGTACACAATTTGTGGGAAAAAGAACAAAAACTTCTCAGCACAATAGAATATCAACCTAGTCACATCTACACCAGGCTACCCTAAAGCCAACGGCCAAGCGAATCAAGTAACAAAGTAGTAATCACCGCTGAAGAAAAAGTCAAAAGAAGAAAAGGAAGATGGGCGGAAGAGCTCCCCTAGTCCTATGGGCCGACAAGACCACACCCAAAATAGCCACGGCCGGACACCATATTCCCTAGTCTATGGTCAAAGCGATAATACCAGAAGAAATTCATGTGCCAACTACCAGAAGCAGCCTGAACACAATAGAAGAGAAGAGGCCCCTATTACAGGATAACCTACTCTTAACAGAAGAACTAAGGGACGCAGCCAAAGTCAGGATAGCCATCTACCAACAGGCAGTAGCCAGAAGTTACAACAAAAATGTCAACATCAGAGTATTCAAAGAAGGAGACCTGGTACTAAGGAAAGTTTTCCCCAACACCAGAGAAAAGAACGCAGGCAAACTAGCCCCTACATGGGAAGGCCCGTACTTAATTGATTCAATAGTGGGACAAGGAGCTTACAGGCTACAAACTTTGGAAGGAGAAATGATCCCCAGATCTTGGAACATTTCCCACTTAAAACTATTTCATATCTGAGAAGCAGGTAAAACTACATATCCTATATAAATGTCAATAGAACTTCCTGCTATGTGCTAAGTTGCTTGCCTGTTATTCTTAGCTTCACATAAAACTTTATTTTAAATCCTGAACACTTGTTTTACGCCTACTTTTCACTTATTATATGTTACACTTTAGGCTTAAACAAATGTTCAGGATTGAGGGCCACTCCATCCCACCTGAACAACATTTCTAAAAATGCTCTAATTTGGCACCTGCCTGCCTGACCCGAAAATTAAACTGAGCTCAGTACATAAAAATATAAGTACAAAGGTGGAATAGACCATAGTACTTGTCAAAGAAGCCCTCCTGACAGGCTGAGGGCCATAAGCCCTCCTGACCGGCAACCACCCTCATTCTCAAAAGCCCTCCTGACAGGCAGATAGAGCCACCATTCCCCATAAACACAGGAATAAGGGCCATAAGCCCTCCTGACAGGCATTACTCTAACAAAAAAATCACATGAATACAAATTCCAGTCAAACACGCAAGAAAATCAAGAGAAGAAAGGATATATATATTAAAACCTACCCAGGAATATACCCTTCCCAGGCAACAAACCGTTTATCCAGGAAAAGCCAACAAAAACCAAAACAAATCCTAAATTATTTGTTCAGGGAACATCCCCCCCTGAATAGGCCAAAACAACACAAAATTCCACAACAGAAAAAATCAAACTAGCCCGCCTTGGACACAGTAGCAGAGCCAATCCCCTCATCAGCAGCCTCCTCTTCTTCATCTCCCTCCCCTTCAGCATCACTATTTTTCCCTTTGGATGGAGGAGAGTCCACTTCCTCGTCAGCATGCAACTTACAAAGCTCAGGATAAGTGGCATTGAGATCAGCCAACTCCTGATCAGGATTCCAAAAAGGCCTGACTTCAGCAGGCTCTTTCATAGCATCCACACGGCCCTTGCCAAAGAAATACAGTGCAACATCTTTATACCTAGCCTGGACCTCATCCCTCTCTACAGCCAATTCTTCATTTACTTTTAATCACACTCGCATAGCCTCGCTTTTCACCATCAACTCTTCCCCGAGCAATATCAAACTTAGCCTCAAGAGCTTTCGAGCATCCCGAGCGATTTCACTTAGAAGACTCCACCAAAGAACCGAGCCTTCCCCGCCTCATTATCCTCCTTCAAAGAATGATTCTCGATTGGACACCTCCAACTCACTTTAAACTTGTCAAAGATCTTTTTTCAAGATTTGTACCTCCCAATCCAAGGCATTTTTAGACCATGGACTGATTCCAGTTGACAAAGCGCTCCTCAAAGACATCATTAACATTCTAAAACAAAAGAAAAAATGCCTATCTAAGCCACAAAAAAGAGAACACACACAAAAACCCACAATAAACAAAGACAGAGAATATATACCTCCCGAAGCATGGTAATCGGGTTGCGGCATAGTCCTTGGAACGATACATAGCAAACAAAGCACGGCGTAAGCTTCCTCCGCCTCGGTACTTGAAATAGGGATCATCAACCACAAAAGCCTGAGCCTGAATTTGATCCTTGGCAAACTGGACCTCATCCATACGAGCCCTGACCTCATGAACTCCTATAGACTCATCCACTCTCTTCCTCTTCTCAGGACGGTCACTATCATCCACAATCTTTTCAGGAGACGCCAACTGAACCTCCCGCACAGTTCCCGAACTTGAACAAAGACTGTCACTTCCCGTTGCCTCACTTCTCTTTGACTTCACCCCCGTAACTGGGAGACCCCGCCTTCACCAAAGACAGACCAAAACTAGCAATTCTGGCAGAAGCCCTGGTAGCTGCACGACGAGTTTCTAAATCAGCAATATAAGCATGAATCCAATACAGGAAACAGAATGACAAAAATAAGCAAAAGAACTTACTCCCTGACGAAGATGCCCCTGGAACCTTAGTGCTCTTTACAGGCTTATACGTACTCAACTTAGCCTTCTTAAAACGAGGCATAGAAGCTTGCCCCAGCATGGGCGAGCCAAGCCCTCTCTTCTTCGAGCAACGCCATAAACGCCGCTATCCTGGTCACCACCCCAAAGATCGGGATCATTCACCCAATCATTTACTAAAAGAAAGCACGGGAAAAGTAATTAAACTCTCCAAAACATATTATTACCAAACCAAAAAAATGCAGGAAAGAAAGTTACCTCCTTCAACAGCTGGGTAATTCAGATAGTCCAGGTCAGGGGCAATTGAATCTGTAACACCCCCTCATACCAAGGTACCTTACCAGGACTACCCCAGCATGAAAGGTTGTTACCATCTCGGTTGCCGAGGTTAGTATATATCAAAAGCAACAGTCCAAACACATTTATTAAGGAACGGTAATTATAAAAGTTACATAGTCTCCAAAATCTAATAAACGAATTATCCAAATGGCAACAACTACCAAAACAATAACAAAAGCTCGTGATGGTGTCATCTAATCCAGCGTGGTGACTCTCCCATGATCGCCCCAAGCTCAATAAATGTATCACTGTCACAATCTGCTCACCATCCCCCGAATGGATCACCGCAGTTTTACAAAACAACAACACGGGTCGACTACTCAATCAATATAAGACAACAAACATTACCACCAGCTGATCATCGATCTCACGCACAGTAACCGACTACACACCGAAGTGTGTAGCCCTGCCAGATTACCCATCGCAACAGGTAATCCTCGCCGCCAGTGGGTGACCGCAGCCCATCCCCACCTAGTCCAGCTCATCAACGAGCGACTAACAATCCCTGTCCCTTAATGTGCACATCCCCTCCCATGGCGGGTTCCACGGAGGGCGAACTAGGGTGTGAAGCCACTCCCGCAAGTGACTCCACCACAATCACACAAACCACAGCATCACAGCTGTCACAACACCACAACCGTCACAACACAATCACCTCACCACCGTCACCACAACACCCATACTCCGATGATCAGCAGATAACAACAATTACAATACAATAGTAATCTCAATCAATTAACAGTACTGAGTAGGGGGAAACCCTACCTTTTCGCAATCCGCTATGCTGCAATCAACCATACAAATGCATAACAAACATCACATCGTCACCTACAACAATAATCACATAATACAATTACACATTGCACAATCCCATTTTCCCCAATTCCATATATACAGTAACCCCAAAAGAATACAAATGACAAGGGAATGAAACTTACCAACAGTAGAATAAGAGACTACACGCAAGGATCACGAAGATTTGCACACACAACGAGATATGAGGATGATTAGGGAGTGATTAGGGAGAGATCATAGAATGATTAGGGTTGGAAGTGATGTTTTAGAAACTGACGTCGAATATAAAATAACCCTAACATTCCCTAATCAAACCGATAAAATAACATTCGCCAGACCAGATACTCGGTCGAGTAAAGCTATACTCGGCCGAGTATCATCTACTCGGTCGAGTATTCTCCATACTCGGCCGAGTATTACTCGGCAGAACCAAAACAGCCTCCACAATTAACACTACTCGGCCGAGTAGGTTCTACTCGGTCGAGTATACAAATTAACAAAATCCGTAGTGTTACAATCTTCCCCCCTTAAAAAGAACTTCGTCCCCGAAGTTCCAACCCAACCTATAAAACATGGACACCTAACACCAGCTCCACTAACCACGCTTACTAGATAACATATCCCCTCGGTATAGACTCCATAACATTATCGAAAAATTCTCACACTCCTAAACATCGAACTACTACAAGCACAGCCATGGCCTTTTAACACTATCAACCACTATATGTACCCATCCATTCCTTATGCTACACCAACACTCTACGTCCAATAATATTACGACATGCACAACCCTCAAACGCTCTTTGCCGCATCCTACTCCTCTTAAGACACATGTTACGTCCTCGTAACTCACTAATACTAGAACCTTAGCTATACCTCTCATTATCATCATCACCACCACATGTGAAAGATACCCGCCTATAATCTAAACACTTACTATAACCAAGGCTCTCTTACTTAAACAGTTCTCATACCTCAACTCATTCTGCACTCCATCTAACCAATACCACACAATCCTGATCATGACAAACACTCTAACTCTTCCACATTACCGCAACACGACATACCTCTCTATATAACTATATAAAACTCTTATCGCCAAGAGCATAATTCACGATCCACACTTGTTACGTACACTCACACTAGATCCTCAAGTTCCTTTCTTTCATTACCGTAAGACTCATACATAACTTAACACGACACTAAATACCCAACACCCTACACTCACTGTCTCAACAAAGGATTATGAACCATCTGCATATATCAGATCATTACCACACATGTTCTACGAATCAATTGCATATATCAGATCATTACCATGTCTACCAAAGCCTCATCTAGAACAAGATCAAAATTACATGAATGACCCTATCGCAAATCGTGTCCCATCAACAGAATATCACTATACCATGATAACAACGAAAACATATACAACTCTCTTTCACATCATCCTCTACCCTCATTCCCAAATCGAAACTGGTAAGAAACATCAACAAATAAAACAACAGTCTACATGTCTAACCGAAACTCACAAGAAACAACAGCAACAAAACAACAATCAGTGCATAATCGGTCTCAGATGCTTTGAAACTCAAATCGTATCCACCCCGTATACTTAACCACAACCGGTGACGGCATCGTAACACCGTAACCAACAAACCGCACCACGTAGCGAAAATGCCCGCATCACAATACGAAGTACCATGCCCGGATCACCACCCGAGGCACAACAACCACATCGATAAACATCATAACCACATATAATTCCCATAAACACTGACTCAGTATGACATTTCGAACAAGAAAACTCATTCAAAACCGTTTTACTAGATTATAACACATCATATTATACGGAATAAACTGACAAGAATCTCATGAACATCATCCTTACCATTTCACGGGATAAACATGTATCATCAATACACATACAATTTTAACTATTCTTGCCAGATCAATCAAATTATTACCTTTTGAACCTCATTTCATTAGTATACCGTACCCAACATAAATTACAAAACATTCATATAACAACTTTATAATTATCACACCATACCACTTCTTGTGAGGTCAGAACCTCACACAAACATTTACACATATCATAGACCCGTAATCACATCCAACTAGTCAATCCTGATCACGTAAGTTACCGCTTGACAATGAATAACTCTCATCCGGACTTAACTCAGGTGCCTTTCATAACATATCCTCTCTTACACACAATTATCACCCCTCCGGCAAATGTAGCCATAACATCGCACCCAACTTCCAAATGGACACCTCGTATATCCACATCTTATACTTCCTCACAACCAAACATACCAACCACCTCCACAAAATCAACCGCATTAGAACAACTAACTTCTCTAAAGTAACATCATTCTCAGCCACTAGTGACACTACTATGACAACAACATCCTTCATGTGACTACTCTCTTACTATCACTTCTTAATATAACAATTTGTTTCCTCTCTTTGGTTATCATCCCAAATACGAACATCCAATCCATCAACAAAACATACCTCAACATTATTCCCAATTCTATCCTTTATCATATCGCTACCTAACTCTCCACCAAAATCTCAGATCTTGCAACACTCCACAAGCTTCTTATTCCCTTAATACCTCGAAACTCACGGCTAACACGTCGTCCTGCTCTCCTATATAACCATTAACTCACACCCTCTAGTGGGGATATCGTACATTTCCTAATTTCCTACCTTCATGCTCCTTAACTCCGGTCAACGTTCTCTCAACTTACTTCCATTCCTCTTTCCCTCCTTTTACTCAATAATGCCAATTAATAAGTCATCTCCTTTCTCTTTCCACCTAACTCTTAGTCATTTGTTTATTTTCCATAGCTCCACAACTCTAGTTCCATTAATTCATATCAATATCTTATCATTCTTCTTATCATTTATCATCTCTCATCTTGCTTCACACTCACCCTTGTCACCATCAAGTCCACGCACTAACATTTACTCTTCAATTAGTCGTATCTCCCTTTCGCATCTCTAGAAACCAAAATTCACTTCATACCGTTTGTCCAAAGAATTACACACTAGGCTCACCCCTTGATATTCCAACTTCCCAAACTTAGCCACTATCTACAAATCCACATCGCGACATAACTTCCTTTAAGTTCACTATATACCTCTCTTTCCTATCTTCTTACAACAACCTTCCATTACATATATCCTTAAGCAACTCTATCCTAGTTGTCTTCCTCCATAAATCCTTACACATCCAAATATGCCACTATTCGTATCCCTTATCTCAATCTTTCATTCTCATGCTTCTTTACACTTACATCACCCTTGCCCATATACACTTACTTTTATACTACTCAACACACGACTATATCACTCGTCATATCTCACAAAACATGCTCTTTACCTCGATTAGCTCATCATTCTTCCCTTTTCTTTTTCCACTATCCTTCACAACCACATTAACACATGTCTTCCTTACCCAACACATGTCCCTCATAAGCCGTCATTCTCCATGTCATAACTTCCGGTAACTTACGTATCAAGACCGTCTCACATATAAAAGAATGCGTTAAGACTCAAAACATACATGTGTATATACCCTACGACTCAAAACAATGTAAAAACATAGCCACCGGCTCAAAACAAAAGTAAGAACATAGCCACCGACTCAAAGTGGCCGCCCAATGAGGTACTCAGTCAAGTACATAACATACTAGGTCGAGTACAAGGTACTCGGTCGAGTAACTATATTACTCGGTCGAGTTTTCGACTCCAGAAGCAAACTCAATTGTCGCAGAAGGATTACTCGGTCGAGTATTGGGAATACTCGGCCGAGTAGACCTTACTCGGTCGAGTATGAGACTACTCGGCCGAGTTCACGACTCCAGACGCTAAACAGTATTATCACAGAGAGATTACTCGGCCGAATATGGAATACTCGGTCGAGTATAAAAGATACTCGGCCGAGTAGGGACTACTCGGTCGAGTATTGGCGCAGTTCTCAGCACCGTCCAGTTTTTGTAAAACAGTCATATCTCACTCGTTACTTGGTCATTTTGGGCGTGTGACCTATCGATAGAATCGTAAGAGGACAAGCTATCACCTCAACTTGGAATCACAACAATATCTTTTCTAGAACTCGACTTATGACAGTTTTAAGATAACCCTTCCATAATCGATCTTCATACTAATCAAATTTCCTAAACCAAAACAATTTGAACATGCATCAAGCAGCAACAACAACAACTCAAAACTCCAAGAAACCAGTACACAAGTGAACTCTTATCATACTCACATGAAAATTAAACACGACATTCATATATATAGATGCATGACCTTAATCACATGCTTCTACCAACAATCAAGCATTAAAATCATCATGTTCATATGCACATGTACCACTACTATACTTCATGTTCAACAATGTATTAAACAGGTAACATGATCACATTCTTCATGCTCAATATCAACCAGATACAATTCAGCATTCACCCTTCATATTTTTACCATGTTTCAACACTTAACATGCCAACATATTCCATGCTCAAAGTTTAACATCAACAAATCCTCGATACATCCTTCGACAACCATCACATTCCACTTCTTTCATCATTTCATCCAACCATGCACAAGATTCCAACTATAGGTATCAAACACACATGACTCAACATACAACAATTTCCCCCCATGTGACCGGCTTGAGATCGTAAGGGCCTTAATGCGACTTCGGGACGTCTCCCAAGTCTTTGCGGCAGCTCCAAACAACTCTCCCCGGGTTCATTTTATTTAGACTCCCTAAGTTCATTGGATTCATTTGTTTTAGGTGCCGGAATCGTCGGCTCTGATACCACTTTGTAACACCCTCTCATACCAAGGTACCTTACCAGGACTACCCCAGCATGAAAGGTTGTTACCATCTCGGTTGCCCGTGTAATACTCCGTATTTATAAGTCTTGGGGTACTCTATCGAGTAGCCCTTACTCTGTCGAGTAAGGGCAAGTTGCGAAATAAAATAGTTTCTGACCTGTTGGGTACTCGATCGAGTAGCTGGGGTACTCGATCGAGTAGGGGGGTACTCGATCGAGTACCTTGGGTACTCGATCGAGTGTCCGGTTTTACGGGGGAGTTTTCTCGGGTTTTGTTAATTACGCGATTAAGGTATTTAAACCAATTCGTCTTTGTTCTAAATCACTTTTTACAAAACCTAAAACCTGTTTAAGAGAGAAAGCAACTTGTCTTCTTCCTAATCGCGTTCTTGACAATTCCCGGAGTTCAGACGGTCGGTTTGCATCGTAGTTTGTGTCGTTGGATTCCTTGCGTCGAGGGTAAGCTTTTAATGTAATTTATATAATGTTTTGTTAAGATTAGTGAAACCCTAATTTAGGAATTGGGGGTTTTTATGAATAGTAATTGAATAGTAGTATCTATGTGTTGTATGGTAGGAGGAGAGTTCATAGAAGAGGCGTTTTGAGACAAACCAGTAGATACCGTCTGCGTGTTGTGCTAACCAGGTAGGATTTCCTACTCAGTATTAGTCCCATAATGGGATATTGGTGATGTGCTGTAGTTAGTTGATTGATTTACGATGATTGTAATTGTAATTGTGATTGTGATTGTGGTTGTGTTTGTGATGGTTCTCGAGATGCGTTCTCGGCTGAGTGGGGTCACTTGCGGGAGTGATCTCACGCCCTAGTTTCGCCCTTCGTGGAACCCGCCACGAAAGGGGATGTGCACATTAATGGGACAGGGTTATCGCTCGTACGATGAGCGGGGCTTAGGTGGGAACGGCTGCGGTCCCCCATCGGTGGGTCGGTCCAAAGGACGATCGATATTGAGATGATGGGAGTTGGTGGTGTGTGTGTGTGTGTGTGTGACACTGATTCACTTGTCTGTTTGCCTTATTATTGTTGATATATGTATTGAATTGTGTGATTAGTATTGACCCCGTTTAAATGTTTTAAAAACTGTGGTGATCCATTCGGGGGTGGTGAGCAGTTATTGAGCAGGTGTGATATGACGCGTATGGGATAGCCGGATGAGTCATCACGTGGCGCTTAGAAGTCTTCCATTTGTGTCGACGAAGTCTAGTAGCTTTGATAGTTTTAGTCAGAGACCGTATGAGAACCTTGTAATTCCTTTTGTTAGTTTTGGTTTTATAATGTAATCACTTAAACTTATTTAATAAAGTATGTTTCTTCATTGTCTTATGATTATCATGCCTCGGGTAACCGAGATGGTGGCATCCTTATACCCGAGTGGTCCTGGTAAGGCACTTGGAGTATGGGGGTGTTACAAATGGTATCGTGAGCGACGATTTTGGAACTGTAACAAATGAACATAATGAACATAGGGAGTCTAATAAAATGAACCTGGTGTATGTGTAATGGGAGCCCCTACATGATGCTAGGTTTTGGGTGAGTAGGCGCCCTCACTTCAAAATCTTGGCCCCATGATACTTAAGCCGGTCCACATGGTATGGGAACGTGGAGTCCGTGGGTATATGTGTGACGTGTATGTTAATTGTGTTGTATATGGTTTGTTGAAAGTATGTTGCATGATAGTTGGTTGACATGTTGGTTGGAATCGTTGGAAAAGTATATGAGAATGATGAATGATATGGTAGAAAAAGAAAGTAGTTCGTATATGATGATGTGTGATGAAGTGGATTTGTAATGTTGTTGTATTAGCAACATGGAAATAGGATTTGTAGTGTATGGGTGTGGTTTGTGTTATGAAAAGTTATGAAAATTTAAAACATGCGAGTAATACATAATTGAAAGTTGAATGTTATATGAGCATGATAGATGGTAATGTTTGACTGTTGGTAAGTAGTAACATGAAGAATAGAGGTTCAATGATATGTGTTTTGTATAACGAATTGGATGAAAAGCATGATGGCTGTTTATAACGTGGCACTTAATAACACGAAGTAGATTATTTTGTTGATTGTATGAGGAGTCGCGCAGATTTGAATGCGTAGTTGTAATCATAATGTTGAAATAATAATGAATGCATAGTACGTTAGGGTATGTGAGATAACATGCGAGTAGTATTCACGAGTCTGCATGACTCGATCGAGTGGGTTTGATTCGATCGAGTGGGTACTTGTTGTTATTTTGACCAGAATCGTGTTTCTGGGCACTCGATCGAGTACCTAGGGCACTCGATCGAGTGTGTTGTCACTCGATCGAGTAGCCGGGCTACTCGGTCGAGTAAGTCAGAGATCAGAAGGTCTATTTGGGTTCTGGAGTCGGGGCACTCGATCGAGCATGTTGGGCACTCGATCGAGTAGCCTCAACTCGATCGAGTAGGTTCTGGTACTCGATCGAGTGGGGTCTGTGCAGGTCATATGCGTATTTCGGGTCATATGTTTGTCTTTTGACATTCGTTGCATATTACGTTTAATTCAAAGGTGTTGTATTACTTCTTTATGCATTGTTTTACGTATGTGTTGGTCCTGAAGCGTAAGTTACCCAATCTTATGTTGTAAAGAGTGGCACTATGATGAGTATGAGTTCGGTGGGGAGGACATGAATTATGAGTGATTATGATAGATGGTGGAAAAAGAAAAAGGGAAGATTGGTATAGTTTATTGAGGCAAGGCGCACGTTTTGCGAGACGGGATGAGTGATATGATTGTGTGTTGAGTAATGTAGAAATAAGTGAATATAGACAAGGGATGATGTGAGTATAATGAACGTGAGAATGAAAAGATTGGAAGTAAGAATGTGGATAGTGGCAGCTCGAGATGTGTAAAGAGTTAAGGAGGGAAATGGTTAGGAGTCGTGTGGGTTATGGATTTAGGTAGTGAAAGTTCGTTTAAAGGGGTTGAGAAGAGTAATATATAGTGAACTTTGTGGAGACATGTCGCGAGGTGTATTTATAGACAGTGAGTGAGTTTGGGAGGTTTATTGAAAGATGAAACTACTGTGTGAGTTCCTTGGGTAATTGGCGGTATGAAAGGAATTTTGATTTCTAGAGATGTAAGAAGGGAGATGCAATTGTTGAACAGTAAACGTTGATTCTATGGATGTATTAGTGGCAAGGGTGATTGATGACACAATAAGAGAATATTTGTGGTAAGAAAGAGGGAGATGATATCGATATAAAATAATGAGATTTGAGTCTTGGAGCGATGAGAAGGTAATTGGTGCACAAAAGGGTTAGATAGAAGTAATAAGGAGTTGAGCTATTAAATTGGTATTATTGAGTGTAAAGAGAAAAGAAGGATAAAAGTAAGCTGAGGAAAATGTTCACCGGAGTTATGTGATGTAAAGGTAAGGAATCATCGAAATGTGTGATAGTATCACGAAGATGTTAGCTGAAGGTTATATAGGAGTTTCAGGACAACATGATTGATAATGAGTTTCGAGGAATTAAGGAAAGTAAGAAGTTAGAAGAATATCTGCATAATATGAGATTTTGGTGGAGAAATGGACGATGATTCAATTAAGGAAAATATTGGGAAGAACGTTGAGATGATTTTGTTCATGGATTCGATGTTCGTTGTTTGGGATGTTAACCAAAGATAGAAAAGAAATCATGATATTTAGAGATGAGTGAAGAGGTTTGATGTCCGGACAGTGGTAGTGTTATGGTCTTTGACTAGTGGTTAAGGAAAAGTGTATATTAGAAAAGTGGCAATTCTAAAGAGGCTGATTTTGTAAAGACTGAATTGATAAAAGTATGGTTGTCAGGAAGTATAAGACATAGTCTTAGGAGGTGGTTTCTCATAATGAGTGTTAGCTGTATGGTTATGTATGGCAGAAGGTGCTGGTGATGCGAATGGAAGAATGTGATGAGGGGCTTGCGAGTTAAGCTCGGACAGCTGGTAACCTTTGTTGAGTGGTAACTTACGTGGTCAGGATTGACTAGTTGGTTGTGATGACGGGTCTATGATGTGTAAATGTTTGTGTGAGGTTCTGACCTCACAAGAAGTGGTACGGTGTGATAATTATAAAGCTATTTTATGAATGTTCTGTAATATATATATGTTGGACACGGTGGTTTAATTGAATGATATCCAAAAAGGTAATAATTTGATTAATTTGACATGGCTAGTTATAATTTTATGTGTATTAATAAAACACGTGTATTCCGTGAAATGGTAGAGATGATGTTCATGAGATGCTTATCTGTTATTTCATATAATATGTTGCGTTGTGATAGAGTAAAGTGGATTGGAGTAAGTTTCCTTGTCCGAAAGGTTATTTCCGAGGCAGTATTTATGGAATCGTATGTAGTTGTGATGTCTATCGATGTGGTTGTGGTGCCTCGGGTGGTGATCCGGGCTCGATATTTAGTGTTGTGATGCGGGTATTTTCGCACTACGGTGTGGCTGTTGGTGGCGGTGTTGTGATGCCGTCACCGGTTATGGTGGAGTAGGCGGGGTGATTATGATTCGGGTTTCGAAAGTACATACCAGTTATACATAGATTGTTGTTTTGTTTGATGTTGCTCTCTGCGAGTGTCAGTTTGTGCTGATAGACAGTTGTCTTGCTTATTCATGTTTTCTTTACTAGGTTAAGTTGGGAATGAGGTAGAGTATGATGTGAAATAGAGTTGTATATGTTTCGTTGTTGTCATGGGATAGTGATAATCTGTTGATGGGACGCGGTTGTGAGAGGTTGTTACGGTAATGTTGATCTTGTTTTCAGATGAGACATCGGTAGACATGGTAATGGGAAATGATTCGTGGAACATGTGTTGTAATGAGTGAAAAGCGGCGGGTAGTTCATAATCTTTTGTTGAGACAGTGAGTGTGGGGTGTTGGGGAAATTAGTGTCATGTTAAGTTGTGTATGAATTTTGCGGTAATGAAAGAAAGAACTTGAGGATCTAGTGTGCGTGTACGTAACGAGTGCGGATCGGGAGTTATGCTTCTGGGGGATAAGTGCCTTACATAGCGAGGTATGTTGGTTTTGCAGTGATAATGGAGAGTTAGTATGGTGATTTTGCTACGAGCCTTATGGTATAGGTTAGGGGTGTGCAGATTGATTTGAAGTATGAGAACTGTTGAAGTAAGAGAGCCTTGAGAAATAGGAGTGATTATGGAAATGAGGTTATAGGCAGTTATCTTTGACATAGGGTGGTGATGAGGATAATGAGATAATATAGCTAAGGGTTTAGTATTAGCGAGTTACGAGGACGTAACATTTGTCTTAAGAGGAGTAGGATGCAATAAAAGAGAGTTTCATGGTGGTGCATGCGGTAATATAATTGGAAGTAGAGTGTTAGCGTAGCGTAAAGGAGGGATTTGTTTTGTGGACAATACTTATAAAAGGGCCATGGCCGTGCTCGTAGTAGTGTGATGCTTGAGTGGGGAATATTTTATATAATGTTGACATTGGAGGATGATGTTATGAGTGTGAGTAAACTTCGAGGACGAAGTTCCTTTTAAGGGTGGTGGAATGTAACATTCCGTTTGATGTCTATGAGCGTCTTGGTATTGGATTTGATAGTTGATGATATTATGGAGCTAGCAGCATTAGAGGATGGTAGTTGGTTATGTATGGAGTTGGTGTCGTGAAAGATATATATGTGGTAGATACGATGTAGTGAGTCATGTTGTGGAAGTAAACATAGCTGGTAGAATGGGGGTTAAGAGTTCATGTTCTATGTTCGGTCGAGTTCTCGAGTCCTTAGCTAAGTTGTTGTGTCTTGGTCGAGTCAGTATGGTTGTTTTTATGTATGGGTTGAACTTCGGGGACGAAGTTCCTTTTAAGGAGGGAAGACTGTAATACTCCGTATTTATAAGTCTTGGGGTACTCTATCGAGTAGCCCTTACTCTGTCGAGTAAGGGCAAGTTGCGAAATAAAATAGTTTCTGACCTGTTGGGTACTCGATCGAGTAGCTGGGGTACTCGATCGAGTAGGGGGGTACTCGATCGAGTACCTTGGGTACTCGATCGAGTGTCCGGTTTTACGGGGAGTTTTCTCGGGTTTTGTTAATTACGCGATTAAGGTATTTAAACCAATTCGTCTTTGTTCTAAATCACTTTTTACAAAACCTAAAACCTGTTTAAGAGAGAAAGCAACTTGTCTTCTTCCTAATCGCGTTCTTGACAATTCCGGAGTTCGACGGTCGGTTTGCATCGTAGTTTGTGTCGTTGGATTCCTTGCGTCGAGGGTAAGCTTTTAATGTAATTTATATAATGTTTTGTTAAGATTAGTGAAACCCTAATTTAGGAATTTGGGGTTTTTATGAATAGTAATTGAATAGTAGTATCTATGTGTTGTATGGTAGGAGGAGAGTTCATAGAAGAGGCGTTTTGAGACACCGTAGATACCGTCTGCGTGTTGTGCTAACCGGTAGGATTTCCTACTCGTATTAGTCCCATAATGGGATATTGGTGATGTCTTTGTAGTTAGTTGATTGATTTACGATGATTGTAATTGTAATTGTGATTGTGATTGTGGTTGTGTTTGTGATGGTTCTCGAGATGCGTTCTCGGCCGAGTGGGGTCACTTGCGGGAGTGATCTCACGCCCTAGTTTCGCCCTTAGTGGAACCCGCCACGAAAGGGGATGTGCACATTAATGGGACGGGGTTATCGCTCGTACGATGAGCGGGGCTTAGGTGGGAACGGCCGGTCCCCCACTCGGCGTGGTCGTCCAAAGTGGACGGTCGATTGAGATGATGGGAGTTGGTGGTGTGTGTGTGTGTGTGTGTGTGACAGTTCAGCTGTCTGTTTGCCTTATTATTGTTGATATATGTATTGAATTGTGTGATTAGTACTGACCCCGTTTAAATGTTTTAAAACTGTGGTGATCCATTCGGGGTGGTGAGCGATTTATTGAGCAGTGTGATATGACGCGTATGGGATAGCCGGATGAGTCATCACGTGGCGCTTAGAAGTCTTCCGTGTGTCGACGAAGTCTAGTAGCTTTGATAGTTTTAGCTGTAGACCGTATGAGAACCTTGTAATTCCTTTTGTTAGTTTTGGTTTTATAATGTAATCACTTAAACTTATTTAATAAAGTATGTTTCTTCATTGTCTTATGATTATCATGCCTCGGGTAACCGAGATGGTGGCATCCTTATACCTGAGTGGTCCTGGTAAGGCACTTGGAGTATGGGGGTGTTACACCCGAGGTTAGTATATATCAAAAGCAACAAGTCCAAACACATTTATTAAGGAACGGTAATTATAAAAGTTACATAGTCTCCAAAATCTAATAAACGAATTATCCAAATGGCAACAACTACCAAAACAATAACTAAAGCTCGTGATGGTGTCATCTAATCCAGCGTGGTGACTCTCCCATGACTACCCCCAAGCTCAATAAATGTATCACCTGTCACAATCTGCTCACCATCCCCGAATGGATCACCGCAGGTTTTACAAAACAACAACACGGGGTCAGTACTACTCAATCAATATAAGACAACAAACATTACCACCAGCTGATCCTCGATCTCACGCACAGTAACCGACTACACACCGAAGTGTGTAGCCCTGCCAGATTACCCATCGCAACAGGTAATCCTCGCCGCCAGTGGGTGACCGCAGCCCATCCCCACCTAGTCCAGCTCATCAACGAGCGACTAACAATCCCTGTCTCTTAATGTGCACATCCCCTCCCATGGCGGGTTCCACGGAGGGCGAACTAGGGTGTGAAGCCACTCTCGCAAGTGACTCCACCACAATCACACAAACCACAGCATCACAGCTGTCACAACACCACAACCGTCACAACACAATCACCTCACCACCGTCACCACAACACCCTTACTCCGATGATCAGCAGATAACAACAATTACAATACAATAGTAATCTCAACCAATTAACAATACTGAGTAGGGGGAAACCCTACCTTTTCGCAATCCGCTATGCTGCAATCAACCATACAAATGCATAACAAACATCACATCGTCACCTACAACAATAATCACATAATACAATTACACATTGCACAATCCCATTTTCCCCAATTCCATATATACAGTAACCCCAAAAGAATACAAATGACAAGGGAATGAAACTTACCAACAGTAGAATAAGAGACTACACGCAAGGATCACGAAGATTTGCACACACAACGAGATATGAGGATGATTAGGGAGTGATTAGGGAAAGATCGTAGAATGATTAGGGTTGGAAGTGATGTTTTAGAAACTGACGTCGAATATAAAATAACCCTAACATTCCCTAATCAAACCGATAAAATAACATTCGCCAGACCAGATACTCGGTCGAGTAAAGCTATACTTGGCCGAGTATCATCTACTCGGTCGAGTATTCTCCATACTCGGCCGAGTATTACTCGGCAGAACCAAAACAGCCTCCACAATTAACACTACTCGGCCGAGTAGGCTCTACTCGGTCGAGTATACTAATTAACAAAATCCGTAGTGTTACAGAATCAGCCTTGATAAACATATAAGTTTGAGCCCATCCTTTATCATCCCCTGAATCAAAGTTGGTAATCAGGTGAGCCATCTTTGACCTGACTCGAAAATTGAATAGAATGACTCTTCAGGTGATAGACATTCTTGAAATCATCCAGGGTAATAACCAATTTATGCTTAGAACATAAATGCTCAATAGAATGGACAATTTTCCAAACCATTGGCATGAGTTGAAACGGAGGAACCCTAATAGCCCTAACCACCTCAGTCATAAAAGGAGAAAGGGGAAGCTGACCGCCACCCCTGAACGCCCACTCAAAAATACAGAACCAACCCGGGCTACTCCAATTAGCCCTGACAGGACCGTTCTCAGGAATCCAAACCTCAGCTCCATGAGGAATAAGGCCCCTGCCCTTTATATAATGCTCAAAAGTAGGTTTCAGTTGATTGGCTTCTTGAAAAGAAGCCGCCAAAGCCTTATTAGGAGAATATTCAACCCCCTTATAAGACATGGACAGAACCTCTGGAGGAGCAACAACCTCCACCACATCATCCTCAGGGATGATATCAGGGACCCCCTCAACCTCGGCGAAAAAAAACCATTTCAACTTCAACAGGAACTTTTTCAGCCTCAGCAGGAGCTTTTGAAGCTGTTGTCCTTCTCCTGCCACCAGCCATATCTTATTTTTTCTGGAAAGATGAATTTTTCAAAGAGAGAATTTTTTAGAAAGGGAAAGAAGAAATTTGGGGATTGAAATGTGGAAACAATCACGGCAAAGGAAGGATATTTATAACCGCAAATCCTAAACGGCTAGAAAAGCAAGTGGTAGAGACTAATCATGACTCTCCTAGGGTTTTGTGAACCTACCCTATTAATGACAAATAACCGTTACAAGAAGTTGAATCAAACACCAATTCTAAATCCGATAAAAAGACCCTGCACAAATCACTTGCCTGGCCCAAATTTTTATCTCCTTATTCCTGGCCAGACCCAATAATGGAATAAGCAGATAAGGGGCAATTGTTGGGCCCTAAATTATCCTCCCTGACCTGATATAGGCCAGGCAACAGCCAAGGACAACTTCCAGGCAAAAGACATTTGAAACCAGGCATTGATTCAACACGGATAGGCACCAAGCAGGAGTTGATGAAAGACAAAGTAAAGATAACCAGCAGCCTAAAAAGGAAAAGCACCAGGCCACTGCAGGCGACAAATAGGCTGTTGATATATGTTCCCTACAAAAAAGGAAGACCAATTCCAGAAAGCTATGATATAGGAAGTAGTCAAAACAACTGCTAATAAAGAGGCAACCACCTCCGGGTAAATAGGGCACATTCCCTATTTACCAGGAAACCCTAAACGGCATAAGAAGGAGGGAGAGATCAGCTATAAATAGAAAAGAAGAGAAGATTAGAAGGGACATCAGATATAGCCTCACTTTTACTTATATTTTTGTATTCTTAAGCTATATATTCGCTTCATCACGCCCGATATAACAATACTCTATCAGGCTATCTAAAATCATAGTAACAATCACTCCTGGCTTGGTGCCCGTGGTTTTTTCCCTTATTCCCAGGGTTTTTCCACGTACAAAAATCTTTGTGTCATCGTTTATTAGTTCATTTTGCACTTAATTATACCAATCAGGCAAGTTGTTTGAGTTAGATCACCCTACATATAAATCCCTGGCAGGACAATCTAGATCAGTAAAAAGCCTGTCAAAACAACTGCAAACTAATTATATGCACATATAAATTTGTTCAGACGTTTAGTCGTTGATCTTCTGATTCTTCCGCATTATTTACTGTTTTATAGTATGATAACAATCAATATTATACTAGTTTTAACCTTGTGTAAATTGCACGGGATTACATAAACATTGTGATCATCAAAAGTTTTATACATTTAAGATTTATCAATTGAATATTTTGGTTATAAATATACTTTGTACTAAAAAATTTATTCATATAAATTTGAACAAAGTTGTTATATATAAATATAAATTCAACAAAATGTAATTATCAAATTGTCAATATAGTGACATAAGAAATTACGTACAAGTTTTGTGCACTACGTTAATTATTCAACAAAATATGAATTATTTCTTTATAAGCAACAAAATCGTTTCGCGGATAATAGAAAGCTATATCCATTTAACACATACATTTGTGTTAATTTGTTAATCCGTTGTGTAAATCTAGGTAGCCTAACTAAACGCTCCGTACAAATTAACTTCATTGACCCAAAACCTAAGTAGGGTTATCTAACTCTAAAGTAGGCTGATTATTATGCATGCTAGAATAATTACGCAATTGCTAAATCCCGCACGTTTATTTGCTAAATCCCACACATATTGCCCTAATTTTACAGAATTGCCCTTCGTCTTAGCAAAGAATTAAAAAAAAACTTCTCTCTCTAAGCCTAACAAATCTGTTAATCGTTCGACAATTATTGATCGTAATTCACAAATATCAAACGTAATTTCGTTGTTTTATCAACATTCTTATTAAGAATCGTCTTTTATTCGATTTAGTTGACGTTTTTTTGATTAAAAAATGGGTTTTTTTAACAATTAGGGTTTGGGTTGGGTTGGGTTGGGTTGGGTTGTTGAGAGGGTGGTTGTAGCATCATCAGGCCGGAGAAAGGTGGTCACAGGAGGCGGCGTCTAGTGGTATGGTCAGCGCGCCGCATGTCGTAGAGTGCACCGATGGCTGCAAGTTGTAGGAGGGGATGGGAGCAGAGACGGGTGGTAGGCGCAAGGACGGTGGTGTGGAGAGATGGTCGGCGCGTGGATGGGGGGCGGGGACAGGTGGCGGGGACAGGTGGTCGGCTGTGCTTTAAGGGTGGTGAGGAAAGGGTTGTCGGAGTTGAATTGGTGGTATACTGTATGGTTTTTTTTTTATTTCTTCCTTTTTTTTTCAGTTTTTAATTAATTGATTTTTTGGGTTTTTTTTGTTTCTCTCTCTTGTTTTTGCTTGGTTGGGTTGAGAAATGAGGAGGGTATATTCGGAATAAGGGGGGAAAAGTGTGCGGGATTGAATAAAATGATGTGCAGGATTTAGCACGTCCCAATAATTATGCGAGGTTGATAAAAGTATGAATAAATAAACATAAACAAATGCAAGACAAAGATATTTATATGTGGAAATTAAAAATCTTTGAATTGGAAAAAATTACGGACACCAAGTCAGGAGAAGATTTCACTATGTATGTAAATTAATTGCACAATTGTATGAATAATTTCGTATAATAATTTCTAAGTTATGGGTTGCTCGAGTGGGAGATCTTGTGTCCCTCATTCTATTTATAACCACCTCCTTCTTTCAGCGGATGTCACCCTTAGTAAGTGGGTGAACCTTGCACGTTTGAAGGCCACCTTCTTTGGAAATAGTTGACTCGTTCTTCTTGTTAACTATCACTTCTTCTCTCTATGCTAGGGCTTTTGGGTTCTTCTCCTCGTTCTTCAAATGATGTGGAGTTAACGCTCCATCAAAATATGAACCACTTTGAAAGTAGTCAATTAACATGTGCTCAATTGGTTTCTTATCCAGGGCCTGACCAATATAGTGTTAGGAATATTTCCTAGTTTCATATTGTATAAATTTTGTTAATATTTCCGCTTTCCTTATTCTCGTAATTACCTTAGCTTTGCTTATTTGTTTAGGTAAATATGTTGATAGCTTTCTTTCCTTCCAAGCATTGTAATAGTATATAAGCTATGTTTGTAACCCTTGTAAATCATCAATACAATTAACCTTTTCCATTTAACACTTGCACCACGCTCTTGAAAGCGGTGGCCAATTAGCCTCTTTGTCAAATATGACGAAAGATGTAGTAGATTTAGCATCCTGCACTTTTAACTCGATACGATACCTAACAGAAAGAAGAGTCAGACAATTAGATAACAATGTTGATAGTGTCATTATTACATCTATTAAAAATCAGAGTATTGTCTGAAAAACTAATACATTATTGTCTGAGTTTCACTTGACTTTTTGCAAGTGTCACACCAAAGGCCAGATGCCTTGTGACGTGGCTTACTGGTGCACCCAAAACATGATTGGTAATTCCAGGGGTTTTCTCTCGGGATACCTTTTACTTTAGCGGTGCAATAACATATGAGATCCTGGGTGTCCCAAAAAGGATAATAAAGGGCTTAGTAAACCAAAGGAGAAGAAAAAAAAAGGACAGTTAATAACTTTATACCTTCTTGTACTCAATTTCTGCATACTCTAAGAGGCTTGATATATCTTTTGGATGATTTCATCTCTAACTGATTTGTGTTTGAACTCGCCATTCTTCTCACTATAAATTGTACTGAGTGTGTTCACTTCAGGGAAGTCCAGATTGAGGTATAGACTACTTGTTGACGAAGTTGCTAGACTATTGTATCCTGAAAATTTTTTAAATCAAATGAATTTGGTGATATCGTCTGACATTCAGTAAAAAGCATGGTAGTGAATAAATTACATACTTACCATTATAGTTCTTTACCGTGAGAGATGTGACGACGGCTATGGTAGGTAAATTAGAACCAGTCAGTTTTTCCTTTTGTAGATGATAGTCGGCGAGACACTGATCCCATAATGTAATTCTTATTTTATCACCCCTGTATAAGAATTAAAGGAGATTATAAAGTTTTGGAGGGAGGGAGAAAAGTAAAGCATATAGATTATAATCCAAAGGTGGGGTACATATACTTAATTTTCAATCACTATTGCAAAATAATTGCTTCCGGGTTTCTCGTCGACAACCACTCCGTATAGATCTGTAAATTATGGAGTAAAGTTAGAAAGGTAGATATTAATTACGGACCATTAAGTAAGGTTAGTTTAAATACCAGTAAGTATGTAGTGATTATCACGACGTTGATCTAGGTTGTCGTATGGAATGAAGTCAAATCTATAAATAGGTATAGTACTATCTTCTAATGCCATGGCCTTGGCAAAAGTAGAGTAAAAGAACTTCAGCATAATCTTGTTGTCGCTTACAACACGATACATAGACCTGTTTGCGATAACCTCAAAGTTCTTGAGGATATGGATTTTTCCATCAAAAATTTTTGGTTGGAAGCGTTTCCAAAAATAACCTGGGATGGTTGCCTGCACGTATCCTCCCTGTAAACATATAGTTGGAAGTAAGTTGGTTGCCCCAGGTGAAAAACATAAGGTATATGGAAAGAGGAGATAGAATATAGAATAGTTCGTTACCTCTTCATCTATGAGGACCATAGAAACATAAAGAAGTTCAGCTTTGTTATTTGGATTATGAACTTTGCACAATCTTGTGACACGAACCTCGATTTTCAAATCGTTACTGCTAGAGTCTTCGTTGTCAGGAGGTGTGGGTCTTAGTTCATTGATCATCGAATAAGATCTGTTGCAAAGAAAAAGTCAAGTTAATATAATATAAATTAATGCAATAGTAATTGGATGCAGGTACAAAAACGGTACTGAAGCTACATATGGAGAACACACCTTGGTGCCATGGTTGCTTAAAGAGTTTGCAAGCTAATTTTTTTCACAGGTTTTTCAAAGTTGATATTAGGTTATTTATATAGTAACTTTGCAAATCTATCTGTTCCTATAGGTTTAGGAATATATGAGCTAAAAGATAAGAGTCCACAAATTGTGTTCTACTCCAACATGAATTGGAACTAACGTGCAAAGGGGATTGAAGATCGTATGAAAGTGAAGACAACATGCTGTATTTGTGGTAGACTGGGGATCAGATTTTTTAATGTAGTAATCATCAACTTAAGATAATATTTGGACTTTTTTAGTAGTGTTTGTTTTATGGTAGAATGTATCCAACGTGATTTTTTTAGATTAATATAATGAAATCTGTTTGTATATTTTAATTTGGGTGTTTTATAAAACGTGGAGTCTCTAGAATTGCCTGGAAAAAGCCTCTTATATTTATATATATATATATATATATATATATATATATATATATATATATATATATATATATATATATATATATATATATTGATTTAATATGTTGGTGATTAAACCTTATTAGTGTTAAACTTTATAAGTTATTTACTCTTATAACTTTGTAAAACACTTTTAAGTTTCTAAAAAAAACCAATAATCACACATAGAAAAGAAAAAAAAAATATATTAAATTACATAAGTGAGGCTGAAAACAGGGTATCGATCAGATATACACACTACTACAAATCCAGGCAACCACAACGGCCCTTTAGCAACGTTTATTCACGAAAATCACCATAAAACGTTGTAGAATGGATGGCGCGAATTTTACTAAACATAATTACAACGGTTATGTGCTGTTAACCGTTGTTATTAGTTTTAACAACGGGTCAAACTTGCACAACCGTTGTTAATATAAAAACAAATAATAACAGTTTACTCTGTAATACATTATAACCGTTGTTAATAATTTGGCGCAAAATTAGTGAAAAGTAATTACAACGGTTATATATAAATCCGTTGTTAATACTTTTTAACAACGGTTTTCTAAGGACCCGTTGGTAATATATTCTCTAATGACAACGGGTTTATGTGTAAAAACCGTTGTCAATACTTTCCGTAATATATACCCCACAAACACATATCAGCTACAGCCACAAACACAAACACATACACAAACACAAACACTTTCTTTTTCATCGTCTCTTTCTCTCTTTCTCATCGTCGCTTTATCATCTCCGTCATTGTTGTTGTCATCGTCTCTTTCTTTCTCTAATTATCAGGTAAATATCTATCGCTTTATGGTTTTAGGTTTTGTCATCATCTCCGTCATTATTTTCTTTCTCTAATTATTTTATTTGCATGTGTTTTTCTCGATCATTATTGTTCTTTCTCTAAGTATTATTCGCTTAATTAGTTTTGTCACTGTTGTTTTTCTGCGTTTATTAGCTAGCAAAACAAATTAAATAAAATAAAACAAAGAAGAAGATGATGGAGAGGAATGCATAAACTTAATTAATTAATATATAAATACATAAAAACTTATTACATTGCTAAAAATGCAATTCTTAGATATGCATAGAGAGGTGCATTCTCTTCTATGATATTCATCCTCTCCTCCTTTGCTATTTGGAGGTTTCGTTCCGCAGATGCTATATCGTCATATAGCTGCATTATCTGCGGCTCTAACAAGCCATTTTTTTTGGCATCCTTGAGTGCGATCCGAGCTTCCTCAAGGTAGCTCTTGTACCTCCTCTCGATGTCCAGCAACCGGCGTATGAAACTCTTGTTGTACTCGGTCATAATGCATGTATTACGAATGGTATCATTCATTGTTGTTGAAGGAAGTTTGAAGTTTATTATTAGGTTTTAAAGATTTAGGGTTTGGAGTTTAGGGTGGAGATAGTGATATAATGGAATGGTTATTGAAATAATGCATGAATTTATACTTAGTAATGTGTCGTTTGAGTTGTTTTTTAATTAATATATGTTTAGGAAGACGGTCATAAGGAAGACGGTCTCATAAGGAAGACTAACTGATATGTTTAATGAACTGGAACGAAAATAGACTTGGACCATTTAATTATAATGATGCCAATTTAAGTGGAAATTTTTCTTCTTTGGAATAAATTGCAGTAGTTAGGCCGTTTTGACTTATATATTATTTTGTTTTGAATAGAAAGAAATTAGGCAGCAGATTGTTTTTTTTTAGCTAATAATCTTCAATGTTCATCAACCAATATTCGATCTCAATATCTTAATCATTAAAGAAAAATATTAGTCTCCTCCATTTTCCATTCCCGAGTCTTGACCATCATTAATAAGTTATTACGTGACCGATCACTGAATTTCATAGAACTTTCACACACTAGATTTCGGTGACAAATTAACGTGTCTGGTTTCGAAATATGAAAACTTTTCAAATATTTTGGTAGTAGCTCAATTAATTAAATACATACATACGAGTATTTTTTTCTCTATAGTGTTTTATTTTTAAGAGTAAGTTTCCTGTGAAATGGTTGAATGATAAAACATCGTTAAACTATATGCCAAAGACCTTGATATTATTATCAAGAAAAAGTCGTGGTTGACGGAAGGACTTTTTTTTCGGGGGCAATGTGAATGTATTTATTATAGCACAAACAAACACAATTTACAAAATAACAACATAATAGGAATGGTCCTTGGTAACATACTAACATTCTATCTTACACTCCTATCCTATTAAGCCAAATCGACCAAATGACCATACTGGTAAAAAAAAGTAAGTGTTTTTGTCAAATTGATAAAAAAAAGTGATTTGTGACAAATTGGTAAAAGAAGGTAAGAGTGGTAAAAAACCTAAGTGATGTTTAGATCAAATATCGAGCATCTTATGAAAGAATCATAAAATAAATGTCAAGAAATCATTTTAACCAAATCCGAATTTTGTTATCTACACGATATCTTATAGGTATATTCCAGCTGTTTCGAACAATTCTACACCAATTAACTAGATTGATCCCCACTAAATCATTTGTACCCATTTGTGACGGAGTAGTATGTTTTCGATCCAGTTCCAAATATTTGTATAGAACGATTTTACCTAAGAATTCTTGTAATTTTAATTTGTTTATTAGAAAATATAGTAACTAAAACATTAGAAGTAGTGTATGATGACTTTCTTTTGTATCTAGAAATGTCTCCCAAAATTTAAGGTGTCATGATCCATGAAAGTCTTAAGGAAACATTACAGTGATCGAGAATTAAAATGGCACTCTTATTTATTTATTTATTTATTTGTTTGTTTAAGTAAGTCTTGCATGCCTCTTATGAAAAAATCATAAATCATCTCAACCAAAATTTAATTTCGCAACTAAAAATAAAAGAAAAAAATATATTTAATGTAAGAGAGGTCTTAAAATAACTTTCGTCATAGTCATAAAAATTAACTTTTATGTTAACAGTAATATTTTTCTAGAATTGTGAGATGTATGTGCATCATTGATTCATTCATTCAATGTATTAGTAGTGATTTAATCAATTCAGTAGTACAAACACTTAATCACATTTAGGCCAACATCAAAAAGGAGACAAAAAAGTCACAAGCAATTAAGCATATACTTAAATTTAACAGAAGTATCTTTGATCTTTCAAACCTTATTGCCTATTTAAACCAAACGATCTTCACCCCTAAATCATCAAAAACAACTTAGCTTTAAAAATTTTAGTAAACATTTTCCATTTGTTTCAAAATGACCAACTTGAAATGCCTCCCAATTTTCTACACCCTACTAGTCCTCATACTCTCTACTACCACTAATGCAGCTACCTTTACTGTTAAAAACAATTGCCCTTACACTGTCTGGGCCGCAGCCGTCCCAGGCGGTGGCCAACAGATGAACTCTGGTGACACATGGACCGTCACAGCCAATCCAGGCCAGACAAGTGCCCGTATTTGGGCCCGGACAGGTTGTACCTCAACTGGGGGTAATGGTCTCCAGTGTACCACTGGAGACTGCGGTGGGGTCCTACAGTGCACCGCATATGGTACACCCCCTAACACTTTAGCTGAGTACTCCCTTAACCAATTTAACAACCTTGATTTCTTTGACATCTCATTGGTTGACGGGTTCAACGTCCCAATGACATTTGTACCCGTCTCTAACGGATGTACTAGTGGTCCCACGTGTACCGCGGACGTTAACGGCCAATGCCCTAGTCAGCTTAAGACTAATGGAGGTTGTAACAACCCATGCACGGTGTTTAAGACGGATGAGTATTGTTGTAATTCCGGTAGCTGCCAGCCCACCGATTATTCCAAGTATTTTAAGGGTTTGTGCCCTACTGCTTATAGTTACCCTAAGGATGATCCTACAAGTACTTTTACTTGTCCTAGTGGTACTAATTATGCTGTTACATTTTGCCCTTGATTTGTATATAATAGGAATATTTATGATGGTTGAGGCCCAACTATTATAAATATTCCTATTAGTATAGTTCAAGGGAACCGTACGTATAACTGTACAAGGTTATTTCTCTAATAGGAGAATGTTATAATACGGAGTAATATTTATAAATTGTAGTGCTATAGCATTCAATGAGTCATTGAATTGCATTATAGCCAATATATGATTATCACAATAAATTCATAAATGGATTATGTATGTTGCTGATATTATATTAAGAAATACATTTGGCTGTACCCCCTTCGTTGCAAATCCGACACACTATTTCTCGATCTTCTGCTGAAACCGAGTATCGTGCTCTTACAGCTATTATTATCTTTGAACTTTAATCATGATATGCTTCTCATACATTTTGGTTGTATAGCTAATCACTCTCATAAGTTTGATACTATGTGCAATCAAACCTTTAACTTGTAAATGTAGCAATTCAACCCCATAAGTTTCTCTTAATGTGCAATTAACCACATATCTAATTTTTAAGAATAAAATTTGCTAATTAAATATTTATTATTATTCAAAATCAAAATTTTTGATTAGATTTTAATCCTAAAATTTTTGTTTATTAAAAAACATGTTCAAATATTTTTTATAATTTATTTGGCGAAAAATGTTCCTAATATGAAACTTGTTACTTGTTAGTGATGTTACCATGAAAAGTTACATGACCAGATTTTTGTTTATATTAAAATTGGTTCGCATTTTTCGTTGAATATGTAAATATTATATTTAATTATATAAGAAATATATTTATAATAGTTTTTATAATAGAAAACAATAGGTTTTATTTAAGAAAATGGTAAAAAACTTGATTTGTGCTTAATTGCACATTTTTGGGACGTTATGAGGCTAATTTACTACAAGTGAAACTTAGGGGGTTAATTTGCACATAGTTCATAAATTATGTGGTTAATTTGCTAAATCCCCATTATTTTAGGTGTATGGATCATTTATCTTATTTCGATATCTTATTTTCCTACTGCCTTTCCTTCTACCATATATACACCCTTCATCCTTGATAATTGAAGAAGTTATCTAAATAAACTGGATAGCGTGTTATTAAATAGTAAATGTAACGGTGAGATAAAATCTTATCTTTATTAATTCAGAAGACAATACTGATTCCAGGACGCGCCACATCATTAATACAACTTTTTTTTTTAATTTTTTTTTTTGGAAATTCAAGTTATGGTGGGACCCGTTAGTGTGCAAAGTATTTATTTCTTCAGAATCCGTCAATACAAACATGCGACAAATTCCGTCTTAGAACAAATACTATGAAATAATTTTATACATTCCGAATAAATGAAATTAATGACATATAAGCGGAATGAATTACAAATCGGAATAAATGAAACTAATTACAAATTATTGATTTACATAATTTAAAAAAAAAATAACAATAAAATTACATAATTACGAGAAGGATTTATATTTAATTACGGGAGTGAATTACATATAATGCGAATAAATTACATGCATAATTTTTTTAAACTAGATAGTATGATATATTCTTTAAAAAAATCATGACGGAGTATTTACTTATAGTAAAAAAACTCGGCAACTTAACTACCAGCCGCGCACACCGAAAATGGTAGGTGACAATGATACGCTACCGAGTAAATTTACTGTTCAACAAGCGTTTCAAGCAAAATTTATTTTTTTATCTTTTAAAAAACAAATAAATGTTGACATTTGTTGAAATATTTAAATTTACAAATTTTTAAAAATTATCACACAAATGATTAAAAATTGTTTTAATAAATATTTTTCTAAAATATAACACGATAATTAAACAATTGTAAAAATTTAACATATATTTTTTTTTAAAAAAAAATCCGAGGATTTATTTACTTGGAGCAAAAATTATGGCAAATTTACTATCAGTCGCGCACTAAACCCGTCCACAACTTAAAACCGTGTACGAATCCTATTAAGACATTAGTAAATGTCACTTATCTGGATCTGCTTGCACAATTGTGAAATCCGGAATATCTCTAGCAAAGGGCAATCCTCGCCCATACTCACGAGATTGTTGAATCAGTAAATGAATATGTTTTGTCGCTTATTAAAAAGGATGAGAGAAATTATTTAAGCTTCGATGAGGTGTGTAGTGATGACAGAGGTACAGGTGACGGTGACATTCACTCTACTGAATTCATCAACAGTATAAAATGTGTCGGACTCCCGAATCAACAATTGAGGTTGAAGGTCGGTGTTATGGTGATGCTTTTGCGAAACATTGATCAATCACGTGGGTTGTGTAATGGTACGAGACTAATTGTGACTGATCTGGAGGCACACGTGATAAGACGTACTCTCTTAGGTAATAGAGTGCATATTGCTCGACTACGACTACTAATGTAGTCTATCATGAAATTTGTGATTCAGATATGCGTACTTCTACCACGACTACTAATGTAGTCTATCATGAAATTTTTCAATTTTTAGAATAATTTGCATATGTTAAAGTTGATTATATATTAAATTATATTTCTTTTATCGGGATGTAAAGTTTTTTTATGTAGGCAAATTTTATTTACAATAGTAGATTACGTTATTTTCTCTTAAACCATTGCATGTGAACACGTATTTGTAACAAGTTTAAACATTAATTATGTAGATCGCTGATTTAGACCAATAAGTAGAATAGAAATACAAGAAAAAAAATACATCCAAAAATATTAATACCGGCCCAAATACATACCCGTGCAATTTTGCACGGGTTTAAAACTAGTAATACTTATAAATGAGAATTATAACCGTATATCAATCCTTCCTTTTAACTTACAACCATTAAAAGACTACTATAAGTCTTGTTTAAGAAGGAGTAATCGTCTTAAATCTTGAAATAGTCAAGTATTCCCTCTGTCCCGGTCTTTTGTTATCATTTTCCATTTTGAGGTGTCTCAGTCTATTTTAATAATGAATTTGAAGAGTAATTTGATCATTTAAACTCAATTTATTATACTTGTCATTTAGTAATTGGCTCCCCTTCTATTTCCTTGATCTTTGTGCCAAAAGCAAATGACAACAATTAACCAGGATGAAGGGAGTAATTTTTATTCCGACGTTAAGATTAGACTCGACAATGGCTATTGATGTGTACCTAAATTAATAGGTCGTCGGTGGTCTTGACGAGAGAAATCCCGTTTATTAGGGTAAACGCATATGTGACTAGTCACATTGTCTAGAATTTGACATAATTTCCACTGTAATCTCTTGAAATTAAGGATATCCAAGGAACACACAGCATATATGACTAGTCCTATTGGGCTGTTTTATCATTGTAAATGCCAAAAACTTGTGAAGACTATACATTTTAATGATAATATTGAGTAGGATTTACTCATTTTGTCTCAATTAATAGTTTATATTCTATCCGTTCCGGTCATTTGCTGTCCTTTGGTTTTATTGGAGGAATAAACGGAGCACAAGCAGCAAAGTTTCACTGACTGCAACAAACAGCATCACCTCCCTCAGTGACTGCATTGAGCATTGTCTCAGTTGGAGTTTGGAAGTTAGTTATAATCTGACTCAATACACAGTCAGCACTCTGACTCAGCATACAGTCAGCCTAACAGAATTCTGTTATTGTAACAGATTCTGGTCAACACAGTCAATGTAAATATCTAGATTTACTTAGTCATTAAGGTAGTAGAGAATCAGTATAAATACATGTACATATGCAAATGTAATTTATCTTTCTCATTTTTACATAATACAAACACACGTTAAATTACTCTCTTCTTCTTCTATCAACTCAATCAATTCTCTCTGATTTTCTGAAGTATACTGAAGTAAAGCTTACAAGCTTACATCAATGGCTTCCATGATACATACATTTTATCATGGTATCAGAGCTACAAGGGAGTGATCCTGCGTAGTTTCTGCATATCTTTTCTTCTTTTCCGCACATTTTTCTTCACAAAATCAACAATTTTTCTTCAATTTCTTTCAATTGATTTGCTACTTTTCTTCCATAAACTTCATAACACATATTTTGCTTCATTTTTACTAATTTTCAAGTCCTTTTCTCTTCAACAATGGTGAATTCTGAAGAAAATCCGCAGTCTGCTATGTCTGGTGTGAGTACTGGTGTTATTAGAATGCAGGATCCTTTATATCTTGCTCCTGGAGACATTTCTGGTCTTCATCTCGTTTCTGCACCGTTTGATGGAAAGCATTATGTCAAATGGTCAAGAGCTGTGAAAATGGCGCTTATCTCCAAGAACAAGCTTGGTTTCATTAATGGAAATTATCCGAAGCCTTCTGAGACTGCAGCAACTTATCAAGACTGGATACGAGTGGATTATAATGTTCTCTGCTGGATTCTTCATTCGTTGATTCCAGAGATCTCTGAAAGTTTGCTCTATGTCACTACTTCCAGGCAACTGTGGGAGGAGATTAAGGAGCGTTATTGTCAAGCTAATGCACCTTTCTTATATCAGCTGAGAAAGGATGTGATGCATACAATTCAAACTAATAATCAATCTGTTGCTGATTATTTTGGCAAGCTCAAGTCTGTTTGGGAAGATCTTAGCAGTCTGGATGGCTTACCAGAATGTGAGTGTGGAGCAATAAGTAAATGCTCTTGCACCTTGCTCAAAAAGATGCTTGAAAGAGACAATCGCCACAAACTTATTGATTTTCTCATGGGACTAGACAGCAAGTATGAAACTGTCAGAAGTCAAATTCTAGCTTGTGATCCTCTTCCTACTGTCAATCAAGCTTTTTTTCGAATTCAGCAAATTGAGATGCAGAAGACTATCAGTAATGTTGATAAAGGCAAAGGTGTTATGCAAGATGATATGGCCTTGGCTGTTCCTAAGTCATATCATTCCAAATATAATAAAGATCATACTAGTACTTCATCTGCTGGAGGCAATTTTCAGAAGCATCATAATGCCACCAGTGGAGGCAATGGTTATAACAAGCCTTATTCTAATGGAGGAGGTGGTTATGCTAATACTTACAGGAAGGATGCTGACTATTCTCCATCAGACAATGCTCAGAATGCATTTCACAGACCAGAATCTCGCAATGACTATAATTCTGGTGAATTCAAAAAGCCAAAATTTGTCTGTACTTACTGTAATAGAGAAGGACATCTCAGAAATCGTTGTTATAAGCTTCATGGTTATCCTGGACCTGGTGAAAGAGGTTATAGAGGACCTGACAACAAGCACATTGCAGCAAATGCTGAGGAACTGGAAGATGATCCATTTAATGATGAAGATCAAGATAGAGATGCTACTGTTGATCCTGGTGTTGTTCAGGCTATGTTTAAGGAATTTGTCAAGCTAGTTAAGTCAGGGGATATTCCAGGTCTCTCACAGAACAGGTCTTCTTCACATACTCAAGCACAAAGCTCACAATCTGTGAACTTTGCAGGTACTTTGCTCACTTCTACTGTATTTGATACAGCCAATTCTGTGTTGCATACAAATTGTGCTGATTATTGGATAGTAGACTCAGGAGCTTCTAATCACATCACCTATAATGCCACTTTATTTGTGTCTACTAAAGATTTGGTTAAGCCTATCAGAGTAGGACTACCTGATGGGACCATTAAAGATGTCAAAATTGTTGGTGATATTTGTCTCACTGATGCAATTCTGTTGCGAGATGTTCTCTATATTCCTGGTTTCACTCATAATCTGCTGTCCATTGGACGGGTATTACATGATACTGGTTTAAATGCTCAGTTCACTGATTCTAATTGGTCTTTTCAGGACCCTACCACTGAGCAAGTCTTTTGCCATGGGAAGAAATTTGGAGGAGTTTATCTTTTCAAGATGCATAACAATAAACAAAATGTAACTAAGATAGTTTCCAATTCCAATGTACTTTGTCATACAGCTATGACTGTTTCCCCTTTTCATGTTGATAATCTGAGACTAGCTCATGCAAGACTAGGTCACACCTCTGTGTCTAGACTTAAGCATATACCTATGTACTCAGGAATGAATAAAATTGACAATTTTCAGTGTGAAGCATGTATTTTTGCAAAGCATCATAAATCTCCTTATCCTGTTAGCAATTCTTTTACCACTAAAGCTTTTGAGTTGCTTCATATAGATCTGTGGGGTCCCTATAGAACTAAGTCCCTCACAGGTGCCTCCTATTTCTTAACTATTGTGGAGGATTATAGTAGAGTTACATGGACTACATTACTTCAGAATAAAACTGAAGTTCATCAGACATTGGTCAATTTTAAACTTATGTGAATACCCGCCAGTCAAAGTCAAGACTGTTAGAAGTGACAATGGTACTGAGATTTTTCAGAAGGAATGCAATCTTTTGTTTGCTCAGCATGGGATTGTTCATCAAAGAAGTTTACCTGGTAACCCTCAGCAAAATGGACGGGTAGAAAGAAAACATCGTCATCTTCTAGAAACAGCTCGGGCACTCAGGTTTCAGGGACGTTTACCCAAGAAATTTTGGGGTGAATTAATATTGGCTGCCACACATTTAATCAATCTCATGCCCTCATCTGTACTTTCTTGGAAAATTCCTACTGAAGTTTTGTTCAACAAACCAGCAGATTACAATCATCTGAGAGTTATTGGATGCTTGTGCTATGCAGCACAACATTTGCCTGATAAATTCGAACCAAGAGCAAAGAAATGTATATTGTTGGGTTACCCCTTTGGACAAAAAGGATACAAGTTGTTTGATCTTCAAAGCAAAAAAATCATACTCAGCAGAGATGTCATATTTGACGAGAAAACCTTTCCATATGAAGACACTGAGCCTGTTTTTTCAAATCAATCTAATTCATATTTACCTATGCCCAATTCTTCACCTTTGGATACTTCATTTTATTTTCCTTCTACTTCTTCTCACAATAATAACTCGTCACATCATAGTAATCAAACTACAAATAATAATGCTACTACAGCTTCTCATTCACATCAAAATGCTAGTACTCCTGTACATACTGTCAGTGATACATATTCAACCTCTGACACTGTCAATAATTCCTCAAATAAACTTACACCTTCCCCTACTAATCCACATAATATTAGTACTAACACTCATTCTCCACCATCTTTCACATCCTCCATTCCATCACCCCAGCAGTCCATTTCTTCTCATACTGTACCTCACACCATCAGGAAATCAGTCAGAAATAAGCGCCCTCCACCTGGTTTAACTGCTTTTGACTGTAAAGGCATTCCTGCTTCCTTGTGTCATACATCAGCAGATATACCATCCTCCCCAAATACTACAAACTCTCATTCTTTCTCAGTCTTACAACATTCTGATTTAGGCGCCTATTCTCCCGAGTACATCACTTCCTTACAAACAGCATTAACAGTATATGAGCCTTCTTGTTATAAACAAGCCCAGGACAATCCCCAGTGGGTTGAAGCTATGAGCAAAGAACTTCAAGCCCTTGAAGATAACCACACCTGGGTCCTAACTACCCTACCACCAGGCAAGAAAACCATTGGCACTAAATGGGTTTACAAAGTAAAATTCAAACCTGATGGGACTGTTGAAAGATATAAAGCAAGACTTGTGGCCAAAGGCTACAATCAAATTGAAGGCAAAGATTACAAACATACTTTTAGTCCTGTAGCCAAATTCACCACTGTACGCACCCTAATTGCTATTGCAGCTGCCAAGAACTGGAAATTGCATCAACTTGATATCAACAATGCATTTCTTCATGGTTACCTCGATGAAGAAGTTTACATGGATATACCCCTGGGATATCACAAAGGAAAACCAGGAGAAGTTTGCCTGCTCAAACGTTCTTTATATGGCCTTAAACAAGCCTCACGACAATGGAATTTGGAGCTTACTAGATTTCTCACAAATTTTGGTTATGTTCAGTCAAAGGAAGACTATTCTCTCTTCACCAAAATCACCTCTGATTCATCTTACACAGCTGTGTTGGTTTATGTGGATGATCTCTTAGTCACAGGAAATGATGAACACGAGATCAGTAGGGTGAAGTACTCACTAGATCAAGCATTCACTATTAAGGATTTGGGACAGCTACGGTATTTTTTAGGGATTGAGGTAGCAAGATCTGCTTCAGGGATAGTTCTTAATCAACGAAAATACATTTTAGATATTCTCAAGGATACTAACATGGTAGATTGCAATCCGTCTCCTTTCCCTCTTCCCAAAGGCTTAAAGTTATCTACTGAGGAAGGAGATCTGCTTGATGACCCTGAAGATTACAGAAGGTTGGTTGGGAGGCTCTTGTACCTAAACTTAACTAGGCCAGACATCTCGTATTCTGTCCAGCAGTTAAGCCAATTTCTGAGCACTCCCAGGTTACCTCACATGCTAGCAGCCCTACATCTAGTCCGATATCTGAAGCATACCATGGATCTTGGTCTGTTCTATGCTGCTCATAATAATCTGGTCCTCACCAGCTACTGTGATGCAGACTGGGGGACTTGCGTTTTCACTGGCAGATCATTAACTGGGTTTTGCATTTTTCTTGGTAATTCATTGATCTCCTGGAAGACTAAAAAACAAAACACAGTGAGTAAATCGTCTGCAGAAGCAGAATACAGGAGTATGAGCCAAACATCTAGTGAAATCGTATGGGTTGAAGCATTATTGCATAATTTTGAAGTGACTGTTCCAACTCCTATCACCCTTCATTGTGACAACAAGGCAGCACAACAAATCGCGGCCAATCCCGTATTCCATGAAAGAACAAAACACTTGCGACTTGACTGTCACTATATTAGAGAAAGGATTGCTGAAGGATTGATACAAACTAAGCATATAGGCACAGCACATCAGATTGCCGACATTATGACTAAAGCACTTGGCGAGCACCAGCATGCTTATCTTGCTTCCAAGTTAGGCCTTGTCATGTCCCCTCCAAGTCCAACTTGAAGGGGGGCTATTGGAGGAATAAACGGAGCACAAGCAGCAAAGTTTCACTGACTGCAACAAACAGCATCACCTCCCTCAGTGACTGCATTGAGCATTGTCTCAGTTGGAGTTTGGAAGTTAGTTATAATCTGACTCAATACACAATCAAGACTGACTCAAAGATACAATCGACCTAATGTAGTTCTCATTATTGTATTGTTCAGTCAACACAAATCAATGTAAATATCTAGATTTACTTAGTCATTAAGGTAGTAGAGAATCAGTATAAATACATGTACATATGCAAATGTAATTTATCTTTCTCATTTTTACATAATACAAACACACGTTAAATTACTCTCTTCTTCTTCTATCAACTCAATCAATTCTCTCTGATTTTCTGAAGTATACTGAAGTAAAGCTTACAAGCTTACATCAATGGCTTCCATGATACATACATTTTATCAGGTTTTGACACAAATAACAAGGAAAAGGAGTGCGGCACTTACTAAATGACAAATGGAACAAATTGAGTGTGAATGGTCAAATTGCTCATTAAGTTCATTCTTAAAATAGAAAGCACAACAATTGACTGAGACCCTCCAAAATGAAAAAAGAACAACAAATGAACGGGACAGAAGGAGTACTTGTTTTATTCCCCTCTCACAAAATAAATTAATTGAAAGCTAGAGTAATACCCTGTTCTTTTGGAGTGAATTTATTTAAACAAAACTGAACTTAATGGAGCTGAACTGAACTGAACTTAATGGACCTGAGGTGTACTAAACTGAACTGAACTGATAATAATAATAATAATAATCATAATCATAATCATAATAATAATAATAATAATAATAACAACAACAACAACAACAACAACAACAACAACAACAACAACAACAACAACAATAACAACAACAACAACAACAACAATAAAATAGATTTATTAATACAAACGATAACATTATAAATAATAATAATAATAATAATAATAATAATAATAATAATAATATAATAATAATAATAATAATAATAATAATAATAAGTATAATAATAATAATAATAATAATAATAATAATAATAATAATAATAATAATAATAAGTATAAGTATAAGTATAAGTATACTAATAAGTATAATAAATATTTTAATTTAAAATTAAATATAATAAGAAGAAGAAGAAGAGAAAGAAGAATAAGAACAAATATATTATAAATAATATGAATATAATAATAGTAATAATAATAATAATAATAAATATAATTAATAATAATAATAATAATAATAATAAATATAATTAATAATAATAATAATAATAATAATAAAGTATAAGTATAAGTATACTAATAAGTATAATAATTATTTTAATTTAAAATTAAATATAATAAGAAGAAGAAGAGAAAGAAGAATAAGAACAAATATATTATAAATAATATGAATAAAATAATAGTTATAATAATAATAATAATAATAATAATAATAATAAATATTAATACTACTAATATTACTATTAATCATAATAATATAATAATAAATAAATATATTAAATATAAATAAAATTGTAATAATAAGTATAATAATATAATAATTATATACTAATATTTTGGTAACTATAATATTAATAATAAAAATAAAAATAAGAGTAATAATTTATAATGTTGAACTGAACTGAAATAAACTGATCTGAAATAAACTGAATTGAACTAAATGGAGCTAAACTGAACTGAACTTAAGAGAGCCGAATCAACATATTAGAACCTAAATTAAGTCCAAAAGAACAGGCCTAAATTAGATTTTACTGCCTTTTGAAATTAATTTTTTTTTACAATTACTCCCTTTTGAAATTTTTTGTTAAAATTACTCCCGTAAGTTGCATTTTTTTTTTTTGCTAAAATTGCTTTCAAACTTCACTTTAAGTGACTTATTTCGTCTGTTTTTCAACTTATTTCGTTTGTGACTTAGGCAATCTATATTTTGAAAGTTATCACTAGGTAAACAAATATAGGGGGAGTTCAAAAGAGAGGAAATAAGTCAACTTAAATTGGAGTTTTGAAACAATTTTAGGAAAAAATGCAATTTAAGGGAGTCATTTTAGCAAAAAATGTAACTTAAGAGAGTAATTTTCAAAACAAATTTCAAAGGAAGTAATTTTAAAAAAGTTGATTTTAAAAAGGAATAAAATCTAATTTTATTCAATGGAACAAATGATCCTTACTGGGAAGATAGGGAGTATGAGTTAGGACTTTAAGGGTATCAAATATTCTCTTTGATGTATCACGCTACCTATCTAATTTTATTCAAGCGATAATTAATGATTGTTGAGCTTGATCTTATTCTATAATTTGCAATTTTATTTTTGTGCATGAGATTTTATTAACTTTACTTTTTTTTTTTATACGAATTAACTTTACTTATAGGTCACTTGTTACATGCTTACTTAGACCACAGTTTGATAATATAACAAATTTCATCCCTGGACATAACATTTGTTATTGTAACTTACAACCGTTGTAATTTGTAAGGAGGACTACCGGAACGAAAATTAGATTTAGACCATTTAGTTATAATGACGCCAAATTAAGTGGAAATTTTTCTTTGGAATAAATTGCAGTAGTTAGGCAGTTTTGACTTATATATAATTTTGTTTTGAATAGAAAGCTAAATCTTCATGTTCCATCAACCAGTATTCCACCTCAATATCTTATCATTAAAGAAAAATATTTAGTCTCGTCCATTTTCCATTCCCTAGTCTTGACCAACATTAATAACTATTATGTGACCGATTTACTGAATTTCATAGAACTTTCACACAATAAATTTCGGTGACAAATTAATGCTCCTGGTTTCGAAATATGAAAACTTTTCATATATTTCGGTAGTACCTCAATTAATTAAATACGTATGAGACTATGAGTATTTTTTTTTCTTTATCGTGTTTTAGTTATTTTAAGAGTAAGTTTTCTGTTAAATGGTTGAATCATAAAACATCGTCATACTATATGCCAAAGACCTTGATATTCTTATCACGGAAAAATGGTGGTTGACGGAAGGGCTTTTTTTTTCGGGGATAATGTGAGTGTATTCATTATAGGACAAACAAAAACAATTGACAAAATAACAACATAATAGGAATGGTAACATTCTATCTGACACTCCTATCCTATTAAGCCAAATTGGCCAAATGACTATACTAGTAAAAAAAAAAAAGAGTAAGGGTTCTTGTCAAATTGGTAAAAAAAGTTTGATTTGTGACAAATTGGTAAAAGAGGTAAGAGTTCGCGCCAGATTGGTAAAAAACCTACTCCGTATACTAAGTGATGTTTAGACCAAATATCGACATTATGCATCGTCTTATAATATGATCCTAAGAGCCGTTGCACAAAGCAAGCAAGGAGCCGTTGCACAACTCAAGACAATCTCGGCAGAATCATCTCCTTCCCCTGTTTGTCTCCTCTGTTTTGGTAAATAGCATAACAAATATTTGTTTCCGTAAATGAACGATTTCTTATTGTATATATATATAGCCTAGAATAGTTTGTAATAAACACAAGTTCTTGACACACAATAATATAATCAGATGTATTTGCATATCTCATTCCATGAATTATAATATGGTATCAGTGTTCTAGGTTAATTTTACACATATCTGCCGTCTTCTTCATCTTCTTCGTCTCATTTTTTCTTCTTCTTTTCTTACAATCTCTACATCATGACTAATGGAGAAGTCATTCCTACCACAAAATCTTCATCTCCATCTCTGTCGTATATTCAAGTTGAAAACACCGGCCACATAATTACCCCAATTGTTTTTAACGGGAATACTTACGACGAATGGTCTCGATCCTTTCTTCTTGCTCTTATGGCTAAGGGCAAAACTGGTTATATTGACGGCACCATCGTCAAACCTTCTGCTACCGCTGATGACTTCGAAACATGGCAATCAACCAACGAGTTGGTCACCATGTGGATTTATAATACAATTGATTCTTCCTTACGTAATCAAATAACCCTTCGTCCTGAGGCGAAACTCGTCTGGACAGATATAAAGAACCGTTTTCTCAGGTTAACGAGGCTCGAGTTTATCAATTGCAGGCTGATTTACTAGCATGCCGTCAAGGTCCCACCGAATCTCTGGTTGCGTATTATGGGCGGTTGACATCAATATGGAATGCCATCGCGGATCTGGACGCTCTTCCAGCCTGCTCGTGCAACCCATGCGCTTGCAATTGGGTGAATCTCATGACTGCCAGACGAGAAAAGAAAAAAGTACGTGATTTTTTAATAGGTCTTGATGACCGCTTTGCTAGCACATGTTCTCGGATCATTGGTATTACTCCTCTCCCATCTTTAGATCTTGTTTATAATCGCCTATTGCAAGATGAGGGCGTTCGAAATATTTCTTCTGCTATTTATGACCCTACACCAACCGCCATGGCTTTCGCGACTCGTCTGACTCATGGGTCATGACAGTCAGGTAGCGGTCGTAGTGATACTAGAATTGATCGTCGTAACCCGTCTGCACCTTCTAAATATTTTTGTATCGCTTGTCAAACGTCGGGTCACAGTCTTAAGTTTTGCTATCAAGTCACAGGCAAATTCCCCGAATGGTGGGGTGATCGTCCTCGTAACCGTATCTATATCGACCCAATGCTACTGATTTAAGTAATGCAATTTTTGTTCCGGATGAGCGTGTTAAATCTCAGCCTGCTCGCACTGATACAAAACCCCAGGGCCCGCCTCCGAAGGCTCATATGGCTTCTGTTAACAATGCCTCCTCGTCCCAACCATCACTTGCTCAATTCGACAAACTCGATTTGAACTCTCTGACACCGGATAAATTGGATAAACTCGGTACTTTGTTACAGGCTCGAAAAACAGAGCAGTCCACTGACCGTCTCAATGGTAATTTCTCTCCTTTTACTTAGATTGTGGACACCGGTGCGTCTAATCACATGTCGGGTTGTCTTTCTTTTTTTTCGAATTTAAAGGCTATTACTCCTATTTCTGTTTGTCTTCCGAACGGCGATCTTACAATCGCTACTCAAAGTGGAGATGTAAAGTTATCATCTCGTTTAATTTTGCATGATGTCCTTTACGCAGCCAATTTAAATTGCAACCTTATTTCTGTCTCTAGCCTCTTAATTGATCCTAATTTAACTATTCAATTTTCCCGTAATTTGTGTCTTATTCAGGACCGTATCTCGAAGACGGTGATTGGGGCGAGTGAGCAATATGAGGGGCTTTACTACCTCCAACAAGTCCGCGACGAGAAAGGCCATGCATGTTTAACCGGGTCTCCCAATCCCTTAAAGCTATGGCACTGAAGGTTGGGGCACCCCTCTTCCAATATTTCCCGTTATTTACCTTTTTTTTAATAATAAACATTCTCGAACTCCGGACAATTTTCATAGCAAAACATGTGATATTTGTTTACGCGCGAAACAAACTCGCGAACATTTTTCTTTAAGTACTAGTCATGCTTCGTCTCTATTTGATCTTATACATTGTGATTTATGGGGGCCATACTCTAAAAATGCCTCATGTGGATCCCAACATTTTTTAACTATTGTAGACGATTTTTCACGCTCCACATGGGTATATCTCTTACGTCACAAGAGTGACACAAAACAAACTTTGCTTAATTTTTTCGCTATGATTGATCGCCAATTTGGAAAGAAAATCAAAATTTTACGGACCGACAATGGTACCGAATTTAGGCCACTTATTCCTTTTTTTAACGACAATGGAATCTTATTTCAAACCTCTCAAGTTGACACTCCACAACAAAATGGACGAGTGGAACGAAAACATCGTCATATTTTAAATGTGGCACGTGCCCTTCTTTTTCAAGCTAGCCTACCTTTGTATTTTTGGGGAGTGTGTGTTCTTAGTGCGGTTTACTTAATAAATTGTACTCCCACACCCCTTCTAAATGGTAAAACTCCTTATGAAATGATTTTTAATAAACCACCCCCTTTCGAAAATATTAGAATTTTTGGTTGCCTCGCATATGCTCGTAATTTAAATCGTTCACGCGATAAATTCGCTTCACGAAGCAGAAAATGCGTTTTTATTGGTTATCCTTTCGGGAAAAAGGGGTGCCGTCTTTTCGATTTGGATAATGGATCTTATTTTGAGTCTCGCAATGTAATTTTATCGAAACAGAATTTCCTTACAAAAACCTCAACCTTCACGAACTTGATAACGATCCCACCTCATTTGTTTTCGACACTTCTCCTATCGAGGCTTCCATCCTAGTTTCCTCCTCACCATCTCCCACTCCTCCCAACACGGAAACCACCCCCACCACCTCTTCTTCTCCCTCGACCACAACCAATCCAGAAACTACATCTACCCCGTCAACTGACAACCCTACTTCACCATCTACAAACGAACCCTCTACCTCATCCACCGAACCGTCTGACTCGACAACTTTGGGACGGGGGCATCGAATTAAGATACCCAATTCAAACCTTAATGGTTTTATTCTCTCAAAACCTCGCCCCTCATTGCATTCACTCACTACCAAACCATCGGCTTCAGGTACTCCTTTTCCTATTTCTCATTATCTTAGCGATAATAATTTTTCTCCTAAACATCGTATTTTATTGTCGGCCGTGACTAAAAACCACGAGCCTAGTTTTTATAAAGATGTTGTGCAGGTAACGGAATGGCGAGACGCTATGAAACGTGAGATCGATGCTCTTGAAAAGAATCACACATGGACACTTGAAACTTTACCACCCAAGAAGAAAGCAATTGGTTCAAAATGGGTTTACAAGATCAAATATAATGCCGATGGATCCATCGAAAGATATAAGGCTCGCCTAGTCGTAATGGGCAATCGACAAATTGAAGGCGTTGATTATAATGAAACATTTGCCCCTACGATTAAGCTCGTCACTGTTCGCACTTTGCTCGCCATCGTCGCCGCCAAACAATGGGTCCTTCACCAAATGGATGTTCATAATGCTTTTCTCCATGGCGATCTACATGAAGAAGTCTATATGAAACCCCCGCCAGGTTTTCACCCATCGAACGATGGGAAAGTCTGCCGTTTACGAAAGTCTCTAAATGGCCTCCGTCAAGCTCTTCGATGTTGGTATGCCAACCTCGCTTCCGCTCTCCTACAATATGGATTTCAACAAAGGCTGCCCTATGATCATTCTTTGTTCTCCATTTCTCGTCCCAACACAGAGGTACACGTCTTAGTCTATGTTGATGACTTGGTCATTTGTGGGGATAATTCTCATTGCACAATTTAAGAATTACTTAAGCAAATGCTTTCATATGAAAGATCTTGGCACACTAAAGTATTTTCTCGGTCTCGAAATTACTCGAAATAAAACCGGGATTTTTGTCTCACAACGAAAATACGCCCTCGATATTTTTAAAGAAACGGGTCTCCTAGGGTCAAAGCCCGCATATGCACCTATGGAACAAAACCATCGCCTTTCTCTCTCCAAAGCCGATCCACTCACTAATCCGCAGCAATACCGTCACCTTGTGGGTCGCCTGGTTTATCTAACCATTACTCGGTCGGAGCTTACGTACTCGGTTCACACGCTTGCTCAGTTTATGAACGCACCTACAAGTGATCAGTGGCAAGCCGCCCTCACTGTCGTCCGTTACCTTAAAAATTCCCCTGGATAGGGCATCCTTCTTCGGTCCGACAGTGACCTCCGTCTCAACGCCTATTGTGATGCGAATTATGCCACCTGCCCGACCACCCGCCGCTCCCCCTCCGCTTATATCATATTTCTGGGTCCCTCCCCTATCTCATGGAAAACAAAGAAGCAGACAACGGTTTCTCGCTCCTCCGCAGAATCCGAATACCGCACAATGGCGTTTACAATTTGTGAACTAAAATGGCTAAAAGGTTTGCTCACATCCATCATTCGCTACCTATTCAGCTTCGATGTGACAACAAATCGGCACTCTATATTGCCCGAAACCCGGTCTTTCACGAACGCACAAATCATATCGAAGTTGACTCCCATTTCATCCGCGACGAAATTCAAATGGGTGTAATAGCACCGAGCTATGTTCACACCAAAGCACAACTCGCGGACATTCTCACTAAGGCTCTAGGTCCGAGTTCCTTTGACGACTTGCTCTCCAAGTTGGGAGTCTCGACTCTCCACTCCCCAACTTGCGGGGGGGTAATATGATCCTAAGAGTCGTTGCACAAAGCAAGCAAGGAGCCGTTGCACAACTCAAGACAATCTCGGCAGAATCATCTCCTTCCCCTGTTTGTCTCCTCTGTTTTGGTAAATAGCATAACAATTATTTGTTTCCGTAAATGAACGATTTCCTATTGTATATATATAGCCTAGAATAGTTTGTAATAAACATAAGTTTTTGACACACAATAATATAATCAGATGTATTTGCATATCTCATTCCATGAATTATAATATCTTATGAAAGAATCATAAACAAATGTCAAGAAACCATCTCAACCAAATTTGCACTTTATTATCTACCGGATATCTTAGATATATTCCAGCTGTTTCAAACAACTCTACATCAATTAACTTAGATTGATCCCCACTAAATCATTTGTACCCATTTATGATGGAATAGTATGTTTTTATCCAGTCAAATACTTGAATAAAACAATTTTACCTAAGAATTTTTGTAATTTTAATTTGTTTATTAGAAAATATAGTAAGTAAAACATTAGAAGTAGTGTATGATAATGACTTTCTTGTGTATCTAGAAATGTCTCCAAAAATTTAAGGTGTCATGTTCCATGAAAGCCTTAAGGAAAAATAACTTTAAATCAGTCCTAAAATTAACTTGTCATTTTATTTCTACGAAGTACATTACGATAGGTTTCAAGCATCTTAGCCCAATAAAATTGTTTTTGCTAACTTTAAATTTAACAAAATTACAACATTATCACTTTTTATTTTTAATCTAGACAACAATTTCAATTTATTTTAACAACATGGTATTTTTGTAGAATTACGAGATGTGCATCATTGATTCATTCATTCAATGTATTAGTAGTGATTTAATAATCAATTCAGTAGTACAAACACTTAATCACATTTAGGCCAAAATCACAAAGGAGACAAAAAAGTCACAAGCAATTAAGCATATACTTAAATTTAACAGAAGTATATTTGATCTTTCAAACCTTAATGCCTATATAAAGCCTACAATATTCACCCCAAATCATCAAACAACTTAGCTTAAAAATCTCTTACCAAACATTCTCCATTTGTTTCAAAATGACCAACTTGAAATGCCTCCCAATTTTGTACACCCTACTAGTCCTTATACTATCTACTACCACTAATGCAGCAACCTTTACTGTTAAAAACAATTGCCCTTATACCGTCTGGGCCGCAGCCGTCCCAGGCGGTGGCCAACAAATGAACTCTGGTGACACCTGGACCGTCACAGCCAATCCGGGCCAAACAAGTGCCCGTATATGGGCACGGACAGGTTGTACCTCAACCAGGGGTAATGGTCTCCAGTGTACCACTGGAGACTGTGGTGGGGTCCTACAGTGCACCGCATATGGTACACCCCGTAACACTTTAGCTGAGTACTCCCTTAACCAATTCAACAACCTTGATTTCTTCGATATCTCGTTGGTTAACGGGTTCAACGTCCCAATGACATTCTTACAGGTCTCTAATGGATGCACCGTTGGTCCTACGTGTACTGCCGATGTCAATGCACAATGCCCTAGTCAGCTTAAGACTAATGGAGGTTGTAACAACCCATGCACGGTGTTTAAGACGGATGAGTATTGTTGTAATTCCGGTAGCTGCCAGCCCACCGATTACTCCAAGTATTTTTAGGGTTTGTGCCCTAGTGCTTATAGTTACCCTAAGGATGATCCTACAAGTACTTTTACTTGTTCTAGTGGTACTAATTATGCTGTTACATTTTGCCCTTGATTCTATAATCGAAGCGAACGTACTTGCAAGGTTATATGAAGAGTTAAGAACGATTAACACCTAAGAGGAGGAGGGGGTGAATTAGGTGTATCTTTTAAAAATTTTATCCTTAACTTGGTTAATTGATTAACTTAAGTAAAGAATATTGAAGTACAAGACTTGAGAAACTTAATTGACTGTAAGTTCACAAGAAGGTACAGCAGTTCTATGTCACATTATAGGTGACTGTGACACAGAACTTGATTAGGTACATGCGAGAAATAGCAAAGTGGAAGAACGTAAAAGTAAATGAACAAACAAACGACATTTTTAAAAATTGGTTCAGCCCCTACTCCGAGGCCTACGTCCAACCGTTATTTTATTACTTGATTAGAAATTTACTCAAACTTACTAAACCTCTTACAATGAAAATAACTCGCCAACCTACTCCGGTTGCACTCAAACTTAAAGCTACTCCGCTTCAAGAGTTTATGGGTTCTATCTCAAGGTGTTACAGAAGCTTGAATCTCAAGAGTTCACTAAATGAACATGGAGATCACAATTAAGATCTAACACGAGAATCATGGAACAAACTCATTATGTCACAGTACAACGAACTGATACTTGGAGTTTTTACAGCTTTTTCGAAAACAATTTAAAGGCTTTAGAAATCAGAAAAATGTTTTGCAAACACTTGAAGAACAAAGCTTTAAATGCACAAATAATTTGCAAAGTTTTACAATAAATGCTTTGGAAGTCTTAAGAAATAAATGTGACTAAGACACTCTATTTATAGTGGATTTAGTCTTAGTTACGTACAACTTAGAAAAATTAAATCCAATATTAAAATGGTAGCCTTGAGTGATGGTAAGTGTTAGACTATAGACTTGGGGCTTAAGAAATCAGAAAACTTAAGCTACTACACTCAACATGTGACATTTTACCAAAATGGCAAAAAGCTTTTATTACTTTAGAAGTTTGACAAGTCTTCTTTGCCATTTTAGTAAAAGGTGTTTGCACAAATCTAGAGGCTTAGTCAAGTGGGTTTGTGACTCCAAAATTTCAGATTATTTTCAAGCTTTTGAAAATTCAAATGTTTAAGGTTTGAAGTTTTGCAAAGTTTTAACACTTAAAACACTTTGGTCGAAATTCCTCCTCCGTATGATAGTACAAGAAACCACAGTACAACGTACTGTTGCATGGTTTTGCCATAACTTGACTTAAATGAGAATGTTGCACTTACTCTTATATTTTTCGACTAAGGCTTAGAAAATATCATTGTCTTGACTTTCTTGATTATCTTGATCATGTTGAATCATTGTTGAAAGTCCATTTGATTGCTTCAATCACTAATCATTTCAACTAAGAGCAAACAATCAAATAACAAAGGGACTTGGCATCATCAACACAATGTATTCTAACATTATATATCTCTCTTATAGGAGAATGTTGAAATAATAATTATAAATGTTAGTGCTATGGCATTCAATGAGTCATTGAATTGCATATAGCCGACGGAGTATATGATTGTCGTAATAATAAATTGAAAAATGGAGTATGTATGTTGCTGATATTATATATAGGAAAATGAAAAATACAACCTATTGGATTGTATTTAAACATTTAATACCCTTCTATATTTGGCATTAATTTAGAAATTAGAGAGTAATTACACATAAATCAATACAATTAATGCATATATTAACTATTTATTTCCTCTTTTATGTGCTTAAATACAACCTACTGTATACTCGCTATTAACTGATAAATTGTTGGTTGATGACTTTTTCTATTTTTAATCAAGTAAAAGCTCATTTTTAACCAAAGTGGCTTGAGTGTAGTGGAACGCGGGAGTGCCTCAAAGCATTGCAATTGACAATGAATTCAGAGGTCCCGGGTTCGACTCACTACACGGGAGTGCTGCGGTTACCTGTCATCCTAAGGGATGTCTTACCTGGCCCACGTGGTTTGCAAGGTATTGCATGTGCCCGAGGGGATTAAACCCCGCGTCATAAAAAAAGAAGAAAAAAAGCTCACTATTATCTTATATCTATCTATCATTCTATATTAATAAAGAAACTTTTTTCAAACGCTTAGAGAGAGTCCAATTTTCCAAAACTAATTAAACTATTTTTTTATTTAGAGATAATAATTAAGATGTAAATTAATTATATATTGGAGAAAAATAAATTTTATCTCATCATAATCATAAATAACCACATTGGAATTGTAAAGCTAATGAAATTCTGTAAGGGGTATTGTTCTTTTTTGCAAGCTAAATTTAAGAATATAATAGATGAGGGGGGTAGGTAGTTTCCTAGGAGTTTCCAATGATCATGAGGGGGGTAGGTAGTTCAATTCCCCCATCATGTAGGAGTTGAAAACTCCCCCATTTTATAAAAAATGGAGTAACCAAACAATCTCCCAAAACCACAATTCATGGGATTTTAGAATTGCCATGAATTGGGTTGGCAACCAAACGAGTGATACACTTGAAGACGTGCTACAATTGAAGACTATAAGAGTTTGGTTGTTGATAAAATTAGTTCTACGGACTATTTAAAAACTTAACTAAATTATTCAACAACAATAACAACATCAGAGCCTTAATCCTAAAATAATTTGGGGTCAACTGACATGAATCATCCTTTAGAACCGTCTATGGGTGAACGCACACCTCAAAATGCGAAAAAAAATGATTTGGGGTCGACTGACATGAATCATCCTTTAGAACCGTTCATGGGTGAACGCACACCTCACAATGCGAAAAAAAAGGAAAAAATGAAAAACAAAAGGAAGAGCGAAACATAATATAAAGTCAAGGTAAACTTATAGGTTTTAAAATCGAATTTTTGATTTCTTTTATAAAAAAACTTAAAATTTAAATCGAGAATAAAGATTAAACCGATTTTGAAAACCGAAGTGGAAGTTAAGGATCCGGACTACCTTAAAACTAAACCAAGTAAAATATATAAGAAAGTGGTTGGTAAAAAAAGTGTAATAAAGGAGAGAAGAACAAATAAATTCTTTTAAAAATTAAATAAAAACACTAAATATGTCAAATAACAGCAAAAACTAAAAATCCACATGTATCCTTTCCCTCCATCGTGCCCTCTTCGTCACCATACTCTCCTCAAACCCCATAAATCTCATATCGTGCTGATCTATCACTCTCAATCATGTCTGTCTCGGTCTCCCTCTACCCCTAGGGAACTTTTCTTTTCTCCAAGTCTTCAGCCCCATAACTAGTGCGTCCATAGGTCTCTTTCTCACATGGTCAAGCCATCTTAGCCTATTTTCCATCATCTTGTCCTCTATTGGCGCCACTTTTACCTTTTCCTCAATCAACTCATTCCTTAATCGATCTTTCCTTGTATGGCCGCACATCCACCTCAACATACGCATCCCCCCAAACTCGTCTTTTGAATGTGACAATGTTTCACGGCCCAACACTCGAAACAGTAAAGTAATAAGGCAGGCCTAATTGTCGTGCTATAAAATTTTCCCTTTAATATTTGGGGCATATGTTTATCGCATAAAAATCCTGAAGCGCTCTTCCATTTCAACCATTCCGCTTTAATTCTATGAGCCACATCTCCATCTAACTCCCCGTCTTTTTGAATAATAGATCCCAGATATCTGAAAAAATCCGACCCCTCAACAACATTCCCATTGAAAATAATACTCCTTGCCTCTGTCGACCTCGACCTCGACATGTTAATGAACTGACACCTCAAATACTCGGTCCTACTCCTACTCAGTCTAAATCCACGAGTCTCCAAGGCATGCCTCCACAATTCCAACTTTCTCTCCACTCCCTCTTTCGTCTCATAAATCAACACAATATCTTATTTGTATATATAAAAGCTTCTTATAAATACTACCACTGTAAATTTGTCTTCCCATAAATAACATGTTTGTCTTCTTATACATTGATCGATCTTAAGTTTTATATTATATACTTAAAAGTTTTAAAAAAATACTCCATTCGTCCGATCATTTCAAAGATCAAGGGAAGAGGAAGGGAACAAACAAATGACCAGGACAGAGAATACAATGATACATTATTTACATAAATATATAAGGTTGTGTATAAAATGAGTATCAGCTAATATTAGTATCTCATCTTGTGAAACGTTAAGCTACTCTTTCAGTATATTCTCATAGAATATGGATTTAACTATGTATAGAATTTTTTGTGCAAACAATTGTCATTTAGAAATTAGGCTCTCACACATCCAAAATCAAAGCTAACATAACTGTAACACCCCCATATCCAGAGGAGCCCTAACTAGGCCTTCCTTAGCATATAAGGGCGTTACCATCTCGGTTGCCCGAGGTAAATAATCATCAAAAGTCGATAAAAGAAAAATTATAGTTATATTACATGCGTTACAACCAACTTAACAAAATAAAGGTACAACTCATTGGCTACACTCTATTACTATCAAAACTCGTGAAGACTCATCCCTGCCCGGACTCCAGCTATCAACGACATCAACACCTGCTAAGACAGACTGCTCACCATAAGGGATCATGGCAGACACATAAATCGACAAGACAACCACACAAGGTCAGTACTGAGATAAGACGTGACAAACCAACAACATCTATCAACACGACACAACACAATCAAACATACACACAAGCACATCCCACTCCAACCAATCTCCTTCACCGACTGTCCACTGGACCAGCCCTGCCAGTGGGGGACCGCAGTCGTACCCACCAAATCCCCGCTCATCATATCGAGCGATAACCCTGTCCCATTAATGTGCACATCCCCTCCCGTGCTGGGTTCCACGGAGGGCGAAACTAGGGCGTGAAGCCACTCCCGCAAGTGACTCCACTCAGTCGAGGACGCACCTCGAGAACCAGAGACAAACAATCACAGACAGCTGCAATACAACCACAACCAACAAACTGTATATACCAACTGACTACCGCATATACGCTGCCACTAGGGATGACAATGGGTAGGGTCTGGGTAGGGTCCGCCTAGACCCGGACCCGACCCGAGATTTTCCCATTGGACCCATACCCGACCTAGACCCGCAAGGGTCTAAAATTTGAGGACCCATACCCGGACCCTATGGGTAAGGGTAGGGTCTGGGTCTACCCGCGGGTCCGAGTTTCAGCCACTTTAGTAACAAGATTAACAGTTATAGGGTCTATAATATTAAAAAAAATCATACTACTTTAACATTATGAGTTTATTAATCTGCCGTTAATGGTGGTTGTCGGTCGTCGGCTATTAGAGAGGTGGTTGTCAGTCGCGTATCAATGCTGTGGTGGTGGTTTTCTTGTGTCAGTGGTGGAGTGGTGGTATTGTCAGAAGGGTTTGGTTGAGTTTTATCACTTTATGGGATGAGGGAAGAGAAAGAGATTTTAGTCGGATTTCTACAGTCTACCAGTATGAATTCAGAAAAGTTGTAATTTTGATTTTTTTCTTTAATAAAGGGTCTAAGGGTCGGGTATGGGTCTCATAACTTAGACCCGGACCCGAAACCGAAATATTTTCTTAAGACCCATACCCGACCCATACCCATTGGGTCTGAAAAAATGAGACCCATACCCGACCCATTAGGGTCCGACCCTCAAGGTCTGGGTCGGGTCCCCGACCCACTGCCATCCCTAGCTGCCACACAAACACAACCACAATACAACAACAATGACACGAAAATCGACACACTAGACTATCCACAGAAAATGAGTAGGCGAACCTATCTTTAAGCAACTGCAACCACTCCATGCCAACATACGAAATATCCAGCAATCAAGCAACACCTATATCCACAACACAATCATCTATCATTACCAAGCAAACCCTAACTGCAAAGACAAGGATACGGATGATGATGACGACATACCTACAAGAAGGAACCTGGCAAAAGACCGCTACCCGACTCAACCCTATGCTCTCCTAAGGCACAAGAACCTTCAAAGGCTTTCATGGAGGTTATATGGTGAAGGGAAGGGAAAGAGACGACCTAAGGATCGAGTGTCCCCTTACTCGATCGAGTATCCAAGCTACTCGATCGAGTAGCCCTTACTCTATCGAGTACCACACATAACTCGCAACCCAAGGTAACTTTGGCATGCATTTCTAAGGACTATTACCGCTCCCAAGATCAGTCAATGCTGGTCAAAGGGTCTCTAAAAGGGCGGGTATTACAGTCTTCCCCCCCCTAAAAAGAACTTCGTCCCCGAAGTTCAACTCACCCAACCAAGGCACACAAAACGGAAACGAAACAACATCACTATCTCTTTTTTTTTTTTTTTTTGCATAGGTTACCACTCCCCGGAAATACCCTCCCCCATGTCATCATCATCAACTGTCTAACACTCCATATAGACCCACTTCTACAAAATATTACTGAAATACCCAACACACTACGAGGTTACACTTTCAGCAGCAACAACCAACAACGCGAAACATGTCACTTTCTATGACCGCCTTTTAAGTATACTATTCAACTTTACTTCAACATACAAGTTACTTCCGCTAACAAGTGCAAACAATTATACTTCCATACCAGAGATATGACTAAAGTCATAGGAAACGTTATAAACAAACAACAACATAATTTCAAAATCGGCCCTTTTTATTTTGCGACATTACTCTTCCCCTCTAAAAAGGAACTTCGTCCCCGAAGTTCACCATTAAATTACTACATATGTTAATTACTACTTACATCTTGACAAATATCCAAACCATATTATTCATTATTGACATTACTCATATTACTCGTACAACCAGCAAACCATAAAGATATATTCAACCATATTCGAATAACTAGCCACCGTCAAGAAGGCATGTGTATAACATTTGCATTTGTATATATGAAAGGACGCACTCTCGGTGAAATATAACTAGTAGACAATACGGATGTAAAATAAATGCAATAAAAACAATTACAACTTCACGATTCGTTACAAATACGCCTCTAAAAACGAAGTACGACCTCCAACGTATGATATTAACGGTTCAAATATGTTACTAATCATTAATAGCCATGTTAAACACCAAACATGTAATTATATGACCCTTAAACAATTTTAATTAGTGAAAAGTTCATGTAACATTGCTCCTCGATCGAGTATGTAGTGGTACTCGATCGAGTGCCCGATACTCGATCGAGTGTCTTGGCTACTCGATCGAGTAGCCCTGAGATCAGAATGCCTCATTTCTGTCACACCTGCAGCTGCTCGACCGAGTATGGGGTACTCTGTCGAGTACCTACTGGTCAAAATCTTGGAAAATACCTATCATAACCCACATATATGCATATATAAATGTCACATAACGTGAGTCGAGATGACTTCCCGACTCCCAAAACCCTGCAATAAAGTCAAACTAGCGAATCCGGCCTTATGGCCATCCATACAAATCCCAAAATAAAAGTTCTAACTAACGACAACTACCAACATCCAACACCATCGACTAGAACAAGGATAAAGAATAGGAGTATCAATCCCGCTGCTGCTGCTCCTCCATCAGCTCATCTCCACCACCATCTCCTCCCGAGGTGCCCGCTCCCGATGACCCAATACCCGCATCAACCCCCGCTCCAGCTCCAGGACTCACATACCATGGGGTCAAGCCACCAAAAGCAAAGGACTGAGGTGTCCCCCAAGCTGACTGATCCACCCCGTAAGAGTGGAAAACCCCACTATAGTCCCCAACTCCGCTCCACCACACCGGATGCGGTCCCTCGGTGCCAATCCCCTGAGCATACGCCATCTCATGCATGTTCCGGAGTGTCAAGGTGGATGACACTCTCTCTGCCAAGTAGCTCAAACGCGTCTCCGGGGTGTCGAGGTAGGGGTAACAAGGAAAAGGGTGGTGCTGCGGTGGTGCTGCCGGTCGTGGTCTAGTCTCAGCGGTCCTCTCCCTCACTCGACGGGGTCCTCTCCCCAACCTGGGCCTCTCCTCCACTGCCGTAGCGTTCTCCCCCTTCTTCGGCTCGGGCATCACCTAGAGGATCGTGTCATCAATGAGGTACGTTCTCAACTGTCGAGGTCCATCATCATCCTCCTCCTCCTCATCGGAGTCCACAGCTACTATCACCGGGTCTAAGGGCTCTGTCGGTGGGAGGTGCTCAGGAGCCAGAATCTTCATCCAGCTCATGCCCCACACCCTCCAAGCTAGGCTGCCATCAGCTTAAGTTCTCAACCATTTTAGGTCGAGGTAGTAGTCTCGGTCCATAATAGGCACCGGTGTAGCCAGAGGAACATACTCAGAAGAAGCCTCAAAGGAGGCGAGCTTTTCAGCTAATCGAGTGGCGACAGCACCACAACTCAAGTACTGGGTAGTGGCAGTAGCCATCAAGGCAAGGCCAGCACAGATCATGGCAGGAGCATTAGAGACCACCCTCTCGGTCCGCTCCGGGTTGAGGTAAGACATCAGAAGCAGCATCTCATGATTGTTCAGTTTACTAATATCCAGTCTATCATAAAGGAGGTTCGAAATAGAACGAAGAAAGATCCTCAAGGTAACATGTTGAACATCATTAATCATGGTGTTTGAGGTGGGAGCTGGCTTTCCGGTAAGACAAGGCATTAGGCGGCAGACACCGCACTCAGAAGGGATCTCACTGATGGAATCCTTGGGAGGCTTGGTCAACCCAAGGTGAGACGCAAAAGGTCCATGGTCAACAGGAAACTGGTGCTCATCAACCGAAACTCAACAGTTTGTGCAGCTGGCGCATAATTAAACGAACTCATAAACTCCAAGGTAAAAAAAGGGTAAGAATGCTTCCTCAGTCGATACAACCCCGTAAATCCCAAAGTCTCAAAGATGTGACGGACATCCGTCTGAATTCCCAAGTCAGTATGAAGTGTGGTATCCACACAACGGGTAGGCCTCATTTTGCGTTTCTGTAACGCCACAAATCGCTCCCTCTACTTAAAATCTACAAACACCACCGAAGGTTACTCCGGTACCGCGGGTACTACGGGTCCACTACCTTCCCCAAGCTCGGGCTGTGAAGCCTTCCCCCTCTTACTCTGACGGGTCCCTATGTTTAGTCTCGGCATCTGTTTCAGCATACAATTTAAACAAACTTGCATAGGCATGTAAAGCACATAATTCATACAATTGAACCTTGAATAATCAACTAGGTACACACTTTCACCAACAAATTCCCAATTTGATATGTATAAGTTCAGTTTATGGCATTCAGACGATCTCTATGGCTGTGAAAAGTTTAACCTAATAAACATAATTTACTCAATCAATTCAGCTATCATGGCTTGGCTCCCATGCTACTTCATATACATACTTGATAACATGTGAAATGTTCATATATGTTCATAGAAAGGCAACTTAAAACATGCCATCATCGACCTTCAACTTTAGAAACAAACAATTCAATTGGACTAATCAGACGGTCTCTACGGCTGTAACAAATTGACATATTCCTCAAGAATTAGCATCACCATTACTATACTAAATTTCATCTCTTGTATATACATTCATATCCAACACTAAATTCCAAATATAGAAAACGAATTTCAGTTTGGGGCACTTTTAAGACGGAGTTTTAAGGCAAGTTTTAAGATGAAAATCACCAAAATCCAACTTCTAACATGGTATCTGTAACCTATAGTACTCAATTTCATCATCCAACATGTAGAAAACAACCAAAAATCAATTTTGATTTTGCAAACCCTAGAAAATTCGTCCCCTATTTTGCAATTTCTAGTCTACTCTACAGCAATTAATCACCAACATTCATGGAAGGGAAGCATGTGAATCATATTACAACAACTAAAAGCAATAATTCGCCTATATGAATCGAAAATTTCAGATTACACCATCATTCTAACAAATCCAAAGTAATAAAAACATACAAATAAGGAAGGAGTTCATACCTTGGCTAGATAGGAAAGTAAAAGAACGAAATTAACAAGCAAATAACCCAACTAATCACCACCAACACAAGAAGAGAGGAGAGTTTTGTGAGAGATTTAGAGCTTAGGGTTCGAAATAAGGGGGTAAAATGAGAGGAATAAGAAGAAATAAGGGTTTTAAGAAACCCGTAAGAGGCTCTGTACTGTAGGCTACTCGATCGAGTGCCCTCTACTCGATCGAGTAGGTGCTATTTCGTCGAGTATCTGCAGAAAATTTCCACATCCCCACATCATAGCTTCCTAACTAGATCGAGTGAGGTCTACTCGGTCTAGTAAGCACTCGCACTCGGTCAAGTAAGGTTGAGTACTCGGTCAGGACTGCGAAGTGAATTGAAAATTTCTGCAAAAACAATATCGCGTGTCGATTCCAAACTATATTCGGAATTCGTCACTAGTTATCATACTTACTCATGTATTAAGCTTATCATACCGTCTCATCAGACAAGATTCATGTCACATTACGCTACAACAAATTTACCCAACTCGGTTTACCTGCTACCGAGTCATTCATATGCATAATCACGTCATCATACCATATCTAAACTCGTCTTACCACATTGTTATCGGCTTATTCTCATGTTAATGCAAAACATAATTTCAACGATAATTATTCTCATGTCATCCAAGTACTTTCTACATAATCAAGTTCCAATATAAACAAATTATTCCACACAATTAAACACCACGTAAGCGGAAAGTTTCAATCACCAAGCATTGTATATACGCATCACTAATTACCAATTCTCGTACTATATCTCAACACTTCCTTAACTATCATCATTATAGCTACGGTAGAAATTATAAACTCATATAGGTTCGCTATTACTAACAACTCAAAGTAAACACCAACACGTCCACCTTTCATATTACAGCATACACTCCCGCACTTTCACGTATTTCTATTAAATAAAACCTACATCGCATAAGCTCACTAATTCTATCCAACTTCACCATATACGATTCAAGTGCGACTATCATGCTTATACCAACTTCAACAAAACTCATCCACAGGTAGTTCCAACGAAATTAACATACACACGGACTCCACATTCTCATACCTAGTGACTGACTTAACTACAATGAGGCCAAGATTTTGAAATGAGGGCGCTTACTCACCCAAAACCTAGCATCAGCTGGGGCTCTCATCATACATACACCAGGTTCATTTTATTAGACTCACTACGTTCATTATTTTCATTGGTTATAGGTTCCAAAATCGTCGCTCTGATACCACTTTGTAACACCCCCATATCCAGAGGAGCCCTAACTAGGCCTTCCTTAGCATATAAGGGCGTTACCATCTCGGTTGCCCGAGGTAAATAATCATCAAAAGTCGATAAAAGAACAATTATAGTTATATTACAAGCGTTACAACCAACTTAACAAAATAAAGGTACAACTCATTGGCTACACTCTATTACTATCAAAACTCGTGAAGACTCATCCCTGCCCGGACTCCAGCTATCAACGACATCAACACCGCTAAGACAGATCGCTCACCATAAGAGATCACGCGGACACATAAAACAACAAGACAACCACACAAGGTCAGTACTTAGATAAGACATGACAAACCAACAACATCTATCAACACGACACAACACAATCAAACACACACACAAGCACACCCACTCCAACCAATCTCCGTCACCGACTGTTCACTGGACCAGCCCTGCCAGTGGGGGACCGTAGTCGTACCCACCAAATCCCCGCTCATCATATCGAGCGATAACCCTGTCCCATTAATGTGCACATCCCCTCCCGTGACGGGTTCCACGGAGGGCGAAACTAGGGCGTGAAGCCACTCCCGCAAGTGACTTCACTCAGCCGAGGACGCACCTCAAGAACTAGAGACAAACAATCACAGACAGCTGCAATACAACCACAACCAACAAACTGTATATACCAACTGACTACCGCATATATGCTGCCACACAAACACAACCACAATACAACAACAATGACACGAAAATCGACACACTAGACTATCCACAGAAACTGAGTAGGCGAACCTACCTTTAAGCAACTGCAACCACTCCATGCCAACATACGAAATATCCAGCAATCAAGCAACACCTATATCCACAACACAATCATCTATCATTACCAAGCAAATCCTAACTGCAAAGACAAGGATACGGATGGAGGTTATATGGTGAAGGGAAGGGAAAGAGGTGACCTAAGGATCTGAAGGAATGAGGTGGAAAAGATTTGCGGATTTAACAAAACGGGTTATAAACCCTCGCTGAAAACCCGTTACTCAATCGAGTGGCCCATATACTCGATCGAGTGTCCCCTTACTCGATCGAGTATCCAAGCTACTCGATCGAGTAGCCCCTACTCTATCGAGTACCACACATAACTCGCAATCCAAGGTAACTTTGGCATGCATTTATAAGGACTATTACCGCTCCCAAGGTCAGTCAATGCTGGTCAAAGGGTCTGTAAAAGGGCGGTATTACAATAACTTTTTTTACAAAATCTCATTAAAGACGGGCGATATTCGTCACAAATTTGTGACGGATATCGTTTTTTCTCACAAATACCCATTGAGAGGTGAGTGTGAAGCACATGGAGAGTGCCTCACCTTATCCTCTTTTGTGAGAGGTCACAAGCTTGTGACGAGATTAGCCCGTCACAAGCAAGACTAGCTGTACTTTTTTAGTGGTCATATTTCAAAAACTTTGACCAAGAATACCGATAAAATTATTATTATTTTTTTTTACGAAAAAGTCACATATATAATTGTTAGATTTTAGTTCAAGTACATCACGGTGGGGGGTCGAGGTTTAGTACCATACAAGCCGAAAGAAACTCCAAATTACAATAATCAAATACAAAAGAAGGGGCATGAGCCCAAATAAATCATCCATTCCGAGAGCCAGTGTCTTTGAAAGCGAATTTGGCAATAACGTCTGCAACCTTGTGAACTCAAGCTTAACTACTCCTGCCTATATATAATTGTTAGATTTTAGTTTTTTTTTTCTTTCGATATATTTTAGTAACTTAGATTTGAAGGTTATATTTAAAAAATATTGTGCAAATTAATGAAAACATTTGACATAGTGAAACAAATATATAATAACGAAAATTAAATATTAGACCCAGCTCGACCATTGATGTCCTAGAACAACAAAATTAAATCTTAAACTCTCTAATTCATGTTCTAATCGTTTTATTTTTATACTCTCGTATAGAGTATTGTACTTTGTAGTCAAGCCAAGCTTGTTCGTCGAATTGAAATACACGGAGTACATTGGATGTGGAAAACGTTTCCGTTTGGACTGACTATCAAAAGATGTTCGAAATTTCAAACTGATTTTCGGACCCATAAGAGCTATTATCCTTTTACAACGAATCGAAAGATCCCCTCAAAAGCTGCATGAAAGCATGACAGAGATATTTGGTAAGGTCGATGTAGAGATCACTGGTAGGCAACAATCCTTGCCTGAATGCTTCCAAGGCTCTCCCGACATCACACCTGGGAATGCAGACCATTTCTTTTTGGAGTCTGGCGAGGACTTGTCCTTAGAGTCTCATCTGCTTTCTGGGTCACTCTGCACAGGTCACTGGATCGCTTCTCGAGTTCCCTGCTGCTGGCAAACTACTGGGTGAAGGTGTTCACCAAATGAGCAAAATATTTAATACAACCATTAGGCAGGTTGATGTACCATTGCAGTGATGGTCCGGCCAGGGTTGTTCCGAATCATTTGCACATGCATACTAGCCTAAACTCACTTGGGATCGATGCAACCAACATCTTCATTTAGTTTGTAAAAGGTTACATGATTTTGTGGATATGTGGTTCCATCATAAGTTTTCATGGACGAGACCACAAACTAATTTCTTGGGGATCAGAGATCCATCTTTGTTATCTCGTCTAAGAAACGTGAGTAAGCATAGCTCTCAGGGTTAGTTTCCTTTATGCGGGCATGTATTATAGGTATTTTCTCAATCTTTTCATGAAATTTATCGATTTCCTGGACCATTGCCATCATGATAGCCGTCCCTGTCTTGTCAGTGTCGGCATTCTCATCAGGAATGTCATCTTCCTCTGTATTGATAAGTCCCTCTTTTTTTTGTAGGGGTTGACCTTCCTAAATTGGACAAGTCAATATTCTTTATGATAGATGAGAACGGGGTTCCTGGTTGGATTCTAGAGTTGAAGCCCTGAGATTTGCTTTCCAACTTTTGTTTCAGGCTTGACTCAGATTCTTTCATCTTTTGAACTTCAGCTTCAGTCTGAGCCATCTTTTCTTTCAAAGCTTCCATTTCTACCAATTATTGCTTGGCTATGGTCAGTTGTTGTTCAAGGGTTTGGTTTGTCATTTTGTGAGGTTAAAGGTATTTTTGCAGTGAAGGAAAAAAAGTTGTTTTGTGTTAGATGCCACACGGTACACGCTAGTTGTTTTTGGAGTATTTTGCGCGGAACATAAATAACACCAAGGAAACCTAAGCAGGGTTATATAACTCTAAAGTAGGCTGACTATTATGCATGCTAGAATAATTATGCGAGGTTGTTAAGCGTATGAACAAATAAACATAAACAAATGGAAGACAAAGAGATTTATACGTGGAAATTAAAAATCTTTGAATGGGAAAAAGTTATTGGCACCAAGTTAGGAGAGAATTTCACTATGTATGTAGAATAATTGCACAATTGTACGAATAATTTCGTAGAATAATTGCTAAGTTATGGGTTGCTCGAGTGGGAGATGTTGTGTGTCACTTCTTTTGTCCCTCATTCTATTTATAGCCACCTCCTTCTTTCAACGGATGGACGTCACTCTTAGTAAGTGGTGAACGTTGTACGTTTGTAGGTCACCTTCTATGAAAATAGTTGACTCGTTCTTCTTGTTAACTGTCGCTCCTTCTCTCTATGCTAGGGTTTTTTTATTCTACTCCTCGTTCTTCAAATGATGTGGAGTTAACGCTCCATTAAAATATGAACCACTTTGGAAGTAGTCAATTAACATGTGCTCAATTGGTTTATTATCTAGGGCCTGACCGATATAGTCTCCTGGCCAGATACTCAACCTTGCACCTTGCATTGCCCTGTATCCTGATCTCCTACCTGGTGCCTGACAGTTGTGATATATTCTGTGTTGCTCTGAATTTTACCCTGATCGGGGTGGTTGTGCTATATAACTTCTGGACAGAGTATGAATTATCAGCCCCACACATATATAAATAAATAAATAAAGTTTCTCTCAAGGGTAAAGTCGAGTGGTTAAAATTTCGGTGACATTCGTAAGGGTCTTGGATTCAAGCCTACTCAAGAGCAATCTTGTGAATTATTTATGGCCAGAGGCTACGCTTCCTAGACTTCGAGCATGTCACTCTCGTACCCAGCCCTCTCGTATTCCCCTTTGAGCTCTGCCCTCAAGTAATGATGTGGCTTACCGAACAAATGGATTTAACAACACTACTATTATTATTTAGAATCATGAAATGTACATTATTAATTCATTTTATTAATAGTGGTTTAATCAATTTCAGTAGAAGATATATAATCTTAATTACAGTTAGGCCAAAGTCACAAAGAAGAGGCTTGGCGCACAAGTCACACAAGTAATTAAGATTTAAGCATATCCAATTTTCCATGCACAACCATAACCATCTTTGATCTTTCAAACCGTAATGCCTATTTAAACCCAACAATCTTCACCCCAAATCCACAAACTTAGCTTGCTAAATCATCAAACAACTTAGCTTAAAAATCTCCCTTTGTTTCAATATGACTAACTCGAAATGCCTCCCAATTTTCTATTCCCTACTTGTCCTCATACTCTCTACTACCACTAATGCGGCAACCTTTATGGTAAAAAATAATTGCCCTTACACTGTCTGGGCCGGGGCTGTCCCAGGCGGTGGCCAACAAATGAGCTCTGGTGACACATGGACCGTCACAGCCAATCCAGGCCAGACAGGTGCTCGCATTTGGGCTCGAACAGGTTGTACCTCAACCGGGGGCAATGGTCTCCTGTGTACCACCGGAGACTGCGGTGGGGTCCTACAGTGCACCGCATATGGTACACCCCCTAACACTTTAGCTGAGTACTCCCTCAGACAATACAACAACCAGGATTTCTTCGACATCTCGTTGGTTGACGGATTCAACGTCCCAATGACATTCTTACCCGTCTCTAATGGATGCACCAAAGGTCCCACATGTACTGCCGATGTCAATGCGCAATGCCCTAGTCAGCTTAAGACTAATGCAGGTTGTAACAACCCATGCACGGTGTTTAAGACGGATGAGTATTGTTGCAATTCCGGTAGCTGTGGACCCACCGATTACTCCAAGTATTTTAAGGGTTTGTGCCCTACTGCTTATAGTTACCCTAAGGATGATCCTTCAAGTACTTTTACTTGTCCTAGTGGTACTAATTACGCGGTTACATTTTGCCCTTGATTCTATAATTCAAGGGAAAATATTACGTGCATACGTACAAGGGTAATTTATAAATTGTAGTGCTATGGGATTCAATGAGCCATTGAATTGCATATAGCCAATATCACAATAAATTGATAAATGGAGTATGTATGTTATTGCTGATATTCCATTTAAAAAAATTATTATTATATATTGAATTGTTGGTGAGATGACTTTGTCAAGGGTGTTAACGAGCCGAATCGAGCACGAACTTAGTCTTGCTCAGCTTGTGCTCATAAAGTAGAACTCGAGCTCGAGCCAAACTCGAGCTTGAAAAATTTATGCTCGTTATCAAGCTTGCGAGCTTTAACACGAGCTGGCTCGAGCTGATCAAGTCGAGCCTATATATAATAATTGAATTTTCCTTTTTTTTCTCTCTCGATATTTTCAAAAACAAGGCTCAAAGATTTTATATAAAAATATTGGAAAATCAATGAGACATTTTTTATATTTGTGATACAAATATATAATCATGACAAATGTTTTTTATAAAATATGAGTAATATCTTATCTAATTACACAATTTCGAGCCGCTTATGAGCTTTTCGAGCCAACTAGCGCTTGAATCATTAAGCTCTCACGTCGAACCCAAACCGAGCTCACACGAGCCAAGCTCAATTTGCTCGTGAGCTGTCTCATCTCATTAACATCCCTAACTTTGTTTATTTTTAATCAAGTAAAAAACTCATTATTTGGTTTAAAATCGTGATGAAAGTAATAGAATTTTTTTTTCCAAAATTCACACGGTACACTTGAGATTTTACACTTTGCACAAATAAATTCAATTTTTTGGTCCGGAAAACTTTAAGAAACCATAACTCGTATTTACGAGTTCTAAAAATGACGATTTTTATTTCTAATCGATCATCTTTCATAGCTTGACCTACGATTTGAAAAAGAAATTATCGTATTTAGATCCTGTTATTAGGATTTTTTGTATGTCAAAGTTTTTTTTACCTAACAAACTTTGTGTGATCTCTTCCCCACAAGTTCCAAACTCGACAATTTTTTTTTTTTCAAATCCTAGTACTTGAAAAGATGATCGATTTGTAAAAAAATGACACTTTCTGAACTTGTAACACAAGTTATGGCTTTTTAAAGTTTTTCGGATAAAAAAGTTCTGTATTTCATGCAAAATGTTAATTATCAAGGCTAACGCATGAATTTTCCTTTTTTAAATAAATATTTTCTTTGCATTCTTGACATAAAACTACTATAGATAGAGATATTAGAAAATTTAACAATTATACTACTTGTATTTAATAGTGTAGATCCCGCACATTTGCGGTATATATATAGTGGTTTTATTTCTAGTTATTATTTAAATATTTTAAATTGATACATTATTAATTATTCATATTTGTCATATACCTCATCGTATTTCGATACGAGAAAAACATGAACTAAGAAATAATCAAGAGAATTTAGTAAAGTTATAAAATAGGTTTAATGATTTTTTTTCTTTAACATAAAACTAATGATTACAAATAATAATTTTTCTCAAATTATGTTAATGATTTTTTTTTTTTTGTGATGAAGCTAATTATATCAGTTTAATGTTTTGTTTTATACAAAATATGTCAAGTCATTGTCTCATATATAATAATACATAACAAAAGTTTAGAAATTTACAGTTTATAAAATTATAGTGAATTTATCTTATTTTAATTAAAATATTGTAATTTAGATTATAAAGAAAATACTATTATTTGATTAAAAGGTTATATTTTTGATGAAATGATAATAATTTAAGGAAAGAAGTATTTTTGTTTTCTTATTTAGCTTGATATATATTGGAGGGAAAACTTTGGAGAGTTTTATAGGAGGATTAAGATTGGTAACATTAGATGACATTCTTCATTGGCAAAAGCACATAGATTATAAGGATCAAATAATAGAATGGATCAAATTTAATAATTTATTACAACCTCAACCCAATTTCTTCAACCAAATGCCCCTTAAAACTTTGATGCAATGGTATTGTTAGTGACCTTGTTGATGTGGTGAAACTAATAATATATTTTTGTTAATGAGAAAAATTAATGTAAGTAAAATCAACTGAGTAAATGTAACTAAACAATTTTTTTTTTTTTTTTTCTAAATGTTACTATATTCTCCGTACGTAATTTATCCAGTCGTTTAGTTGTCGTCTTGTCGATTTTCTGATTCTTCCGCATTATGTACTGTTTTATACGTAGTAAGATAACAAAAGTTGTAAGAAGTACGAACCATATATACAACTATACAAGCGTATGAATGTGTAATCAATAAAATTGAATTGCAATTGGACCGTCAAATTCGTTCGTATTATTCTACCACATATCGTTTTTAGAGATGACAATGAACCAAGTCAAATGTTGCTCGATTCATAACCATGAAACAAAACTCGAGTTAACGATCTTGAGGTCATTCGAGTTTGAAATAATTGGAACTCATTATCAAGCATGCAAACTTAAACTAAACTTAACTTGAACTGAATTTAAGCTTAACGTATACGCGCTTATATATAATTGTTATTGAATTCTTTTTTTCTTTCTTTTGAAATAGTTTAGTAATTTAGGATTTGAAGGTTATTTTTTAAAGTATTATTGGGGGAGTTAATACACACATTTGATAGGGTGAAACAAACATATATGAACGATAATTTTTTTTTATACAAGATTAGGTCTTCAGTGAGACGGTTTCTAAATAAACTTAATGGGGTACTGATTACAAATTAAAATGGTACAAAATGTAATAAAATAGGTGTAACGCCCCGTAATTTCGGACCGTTAATATATTTCGGAAATAATTTATTAATCAAATAAAAGTTGATATTTAAGTATTTAAAGTGAAAATAATTCAAAGAAATATAATTTTATTATATTTTGAAGAAAAGTATTTATTTTGATAGTTTCGAGATGTTTAAAAATAGTTTAAACCGTGTAAAACTTTTTATTTCGAAATAAGGGCGTATCGGGGGGAAAATAACAATTCTTTTGAACATTGGGTAAACGAATTTGGAAATGGGTAGTATAAATATTCAATTTTCTTGTAATCTCGTGTTTAAAAACTTTGGTCTTGTCGGAATTTGCATTTGACTTACGGTTTTAATTATTATCGAAACGAGTCAAAACCGACTCGAAAAATCCCGACTCAACCCGACTCCCTCCTTTCCTTTCTTCCTTTCCCGCGGACCAGCCCCCTTTCCCTTCCATTTTCTGATTTTTCTTTCTTTCTTCTTCCTTAACATTCCAAAACCCCATTTTCAACAAAATCCAAGCAATTTCACCATAACTTTTGCGTTTCTTATCGGTTTTTCGCATAATTTATATTTCCGGAATCCCCTCGTCGAGATCTACAACCTAGTATGTTTTAATTTCAGTTTTCATTAAGTTGTTTTAAGACGAAATTTCGGAAATTCGGTATTTATACTTAATTATTGTGTTTTTATTGTTTATTTAGGTGAAGAATTGGAAGACGAGTTTGGGGACTCGTATATTGTCGAGGATAGCGGCTAGTTGTTGTTAGGGTTTGGGTTTTGAGGTGCTAATTGCTCATTTTCTAGCTTAAGGTAACATATTTCGAGTTACTCGACGAAAGATCGTCACATGTTTTGATTTTTGTATGTTTGGGTGATTTTTAATTGAGTAGAAATTTTTACATGTTTAAATTTGATGCATGCATGGTTAATTCATGTCTTTTGGTTAGTTAAGTTAGGATATTAGTATGGGAACGATTAATTAATGTTCAGACGATCTTATAATGAATAAAAATGAAAAAAAAGGAGGAGTAATGGGCGGCGGCGTCCGGCAGAAGACCAGCAGCCCACGGTGGCCCATGGCTGGCTTGGCCGGTCGGTCCGTTGCTTGTTTCGCGATTTTTCGTACAATATTGGTCATTTCGGGTTAATTAATGTTAAAGTTGTATAAGTCACATATGAGTACACTTTTAAATTGAATCATACAAGTAGTAGAAATTAAGCTTATATTGATAATTATCACATGTTAGGATAGTTCATAAGTTGAATTTGTAATGAATAGGCTCAAGGTAAATTTTATAGCAATAATTGCCATGTTTTGATGATTGTCCGCGGGCCTTAGTCCCTTTGATGATGCGATGTCGATTAATTGAGTGATTGGCGCCAGCAATTTAACCCGCACTGTCCGCAGGTCAGGGTTGCGGGTAAAAATTTGGTTGAATGAATTAGATGATCGGCCTTTTTCTTATTTTAGGCCATTTATTATATCTCTATTTCGCATGTGTAGTTAGTTGAATTTAAGTAGTTTCTTATATTGTAAAAACGGCCCTAGATTCCCCGAAGCCTTTAATATGGTTAATATTGTTAGAATTGGAAATTGGTATTGAGGATTTTGTTGGTTTATCTGCTGAATAGACATTTATATAGCCTTTCACATGATAGAATGTTAGCATTTAGGTGGGTAAGTTGGACTTTTGTCCTCTTATGGTTAAGTGGGTGTCTTACTTGACTTGTGTGGTGTGGGCTAAAGTATTCAAGCTGGGACTAGCTGGGACTAGGTCCTAGGTGAGTATTTCGGCATTCATCATAGATAGGTCTTTATAGTCTTTGACGAGTATATGTTCACTGCTTGATAGCCTTTGTGTTCCTGACTAGTGGATTTATATCCAAGTTGGGGCATGACCTCGCCATTTTATTTTGATAGTAAGTGGTCAACTTAAGTACTAGCCAACCCTTTGGTGGACTCCTTAGGGTACTCACTTTGTTTTAGAAAAATTGTGGGTCTTGGGTGCGGTGGTGTGTATCCGCATGTCTAGGTCTGCGCAGATTTTAGGCTAGGGTTGGGTTGTCTCTTGGCCATGTTTTATTAATATTAACCGCTGAGCCAAGATACCGGTTCGATTACCTTCCCTACCTTGTGGTATAGACTCGAGTTACAGAGTGACTATTGACCGTGCTAAGAACTTATGTCTGTCTTTGATATATTGCCCTTTCTTGTATGGTGATTTTATGAACTGTAATAGGTGAGATGTAAGCGGTTCTGATTGATAAAGTTTGGATTACTATTTGAATTATATGATTCACATGATAGTTTAGTTTGGTCAGTTTAGGGGTCATAGGTTAGATTACATGATAATTACATTGTTTATCATATTGTTTACATGTTTTATTACATGTTTCATTAATTTTGACGATTCGTGGCTGGGAGGACTCGAAGTTACTCCCCACTGAATTGTGGCTTTCGTGTTTGTATAAAATGCGATTGACAAGTTGTTGATGCTTTGTTGGGGTCACGATTTGCTAGTGAGCATAAGGAACTTTGGACCTAGTTTTGGCTATTCTATTAGTAAACCTTTTAACTTTTGGTTTTGTATATAATTTGAAGGGACATATGTCTCCCTTTTCTATTTTTGGTTTGTATCATTCTATTTTCTTATTTAGCTATGGCATGTAAAGTAGTTCGTTAGCATTGCAGGTTTTGGCACCCGCCTCTTGGGAATGTTGGAAATGTTGTGATTGGTTTAGAAGAATTTTTGAAATTACAGGTTTTTGGCTAGTTGAACCAATTACAAACATATCCTACCAGTTTTTCTGTAGAATTTACGTATTTAATTAAGGCTAGATTTAAGGGTGTCACAGTTGGTATCAGAGCCTATTGCTGCACGTTTGTGCACCCCACTTAAAATCACTTGACCTTTAAATAATAAACTTGAGAGATGGGTAGGATGGGTAGATTTAGGATTTTATGTGGTAGTCTGTTTGTGATTGCTAATTGTTAGGTACTAATTGATTTTCTCTTTTGTAAGATGGCTCTCCAATAGATGTAGATAATGCAATCTTACCTTAGTCTTCCAATCTCGTTGTTTATTCGTCTTTCAAATTCCTCTTCTCTCGCCTTGGTAACTACCTTTCAATTTTTTCTCCCGATTCATCTTAGGTTCGTTTGCTTCTTATAATAAAGTCCATGTGGACACCTTCCTTTTATTCCGCAGGATAGTTCCCTTGTTCAAGAGAACCCGGTTTTGAGAGAATGTATCATTGGAGGGCGTGAATGAGTTGAGAAATTAATTGGTTAAGGTTTGAGTGGTATAGGAGAATATAACTTGGGATCCTTTGGTTAGACTTGTTAGTTGTGCATGATATGAGAGCCTAGTGAGTTGAGGAACACCTTTGGATTTATGTCTATTGAGAGCTTGTTTGTTATAGATGATTGAGCATGGGTACTACCTTAGCACATAAGATGGAATGAACCTGAGCTACTTCATTTGAGAGTCTCGATGTTTCTTATGGAGAATTAAAGGAATGATAGTTACCCTAATCCTTGTAGGCCTTGAAAGGAATACAATAGGACATTGACGTTGCTTAATGGTTTGGTATTGTACTTTGGAATTAGTTAGTTTGTTAAACCTTTTGAGTTGACCAAACTTAGTATAGTTGGTACCTTGTTGACCATGTTTACAGAGTTAGTGGGATGTGATTTGAGGATTTTTGTATTTTCATTTTTGTCGGGAATTAGTGTAGGAGTTTGTGTCTGTATTGGACCATGTGATATGAGCGCTAGATTTTTGGTGGAATTCTTATGATGGCAATGTTGTAGTCTCCTTGCGAGTTAAGGTTCGCGTGTTTTGGTGGTATAAGACCCACTTTGGTTTCAATTTGATGATGAGACTAATGGGATTAGTTTACCTGGGTGGAGTATTTCTATGATTATTTTGGATTTGTTTTGGGCATTGTCGTTCGGGGATTGTCGTTTGTCATTTGATCCTTACTTCACGGAATTGGGGATTTATAGTTAAGTCTGTGGATTGTTATTGTAAATTTGGACCTTATATTTAATCCTTTGAGGAATCTTTCTATTGGAATTGGAATATTGTTGGGAAGTAGGATAGTGAACCTTGAGTAAACCGATCAGATGATTTGTGTGATGAACCCATTTATCTTATAGTTAGTGCTAATTATGGATTGGATAGTGCAACTTGTTGCTTGTGGGTTGGTTTCAAGCATGAATGCGTTTGAGAATATTGAATCTTGGTAAGGGTATAATATTGTTGCTAGTTTCGACTTTGGATTTTGAGTTTGTGTGATGGAGGATACTGGTGGAAACATTTTGATTGGGAAACTATTAAGTTATAATTGTAGAGGATAGGATTGTCTCAAGGATTAACTTATGAGTAGACTTGTCGAGGAGTGGTTCAGATGGCTCTTTGGATTAGTGTGGCCTCTGGTTGTTGCCCTGTTGATGTTCGGAGGACCTAGTAGGATGACTCTGTGGTTGAATAATTGAGTGAACCTTTCTCGATGTACCGATCTTCCTAATTCCGATCTCCGACAATTGTCATTCTTGCCATTCTGGCTTGTTCCGTTGTGCTCGCCTTTATGGAACTCATTTGACCTCTTGAGTAAAGCGTCTTGTTCGTTGACATCTTTATTGACTTCATCCAAAAATTCCACCTTTAAAAGTTCAATTCCTTCTTGTCTGTTGGGTGTGAGTTCCCTATCGCGACTTGCACTTCTCGTTCCCGAGTTGTTTTCCGTCTTGCATAGATTCTATATAGTTTGAGTAAACTTTTGGTTCATTTACTTGGAGTAAATTTACAAATTGACCTTTTTCTATAACATTTGAAAATGATTTCTCACTCTCTTTCAACCCTAGTGTTTGATTGGACATCTAAGCTATTTCTCGTTTTGTGTAATGATTCCTTTTCTTACTCTTTTTCCGAGTTACTAAGCCTTATTTAATCATAATTAGTAAAGATATTATTCTTACTATAGAACTTTGAACTAAAAGTTTGAAAATGCTTTTATGATTTTCAATGGTTTTAACATTAGTGAGTGTTAAATCTCGTTGTTGGAGACGTCCCAATAATGGGTTTTCTCATTTATTGGTGTAGAAATATTTTTATATCTTGATATGAATATGGATGTTCTTGTCTGATCAACAAGAATATCACCGTTTCATTGAAAAGATACCTATATTTTCTAATAACTATAATTTCTCCTTCTAAGTTTCGAGGACGAAACTTTTTAAAAGGAGGGGTGATTGTAACACCCCGTAATTTCGGACCGTTAATATATTTCGGAAATAATTTATTAATCAAATAAAAGTTGATATTTAAGTATTTAAAGTGAAAATAATTCAAAGAAATATAATTTTATTATATTTTGAAGAAAAGTATTTATTTTGATAGTTTCGAGATGTTTAAAAATAGTTTAAACCGTGTAAAACTTTTTATTTCGAAATAAGGGCGTATCGGGGGGAAAATAACAATTCTTTTGAACATTGGGTAAACGAATTTGGAAATGGGTAGTATAAATATTCAATTTTCTTGTAATCTCGTGTTTAAAAACTTTGGTCTTGTCGGAATTTGCATTTGACTTACGGTTTTAATTATTATCGAAACGAGTCAAAACCGACTCGAAAAATCCCGACTCAACCCGACTCCCTCCTTTCCTTTCTTCCTTTCCCGCGGACCAGCCCCCTTTCCCTTCCATTTTCTGATTTTTCTTTCTTTCTTCTTCCTTAACATTCCAAAACCCCATTTTCAACAAAATCCAAGCAATTTCACCATAACTTTTGCGTTTCTTATCGGTTTTTCGCATAATTTATATTTCCGGAATCCCCTCGTCGAGATCTACAACCTAGTATGTTTTAATTTCAGTTTTAATTAAGTTGTTTTAAGACGAAATTTCGGAAATTCGGTATTTATACTTAATTATTGTGTTTTTATTGTTTATTTAGGTGAAGAATTGGAAGACGAGTTTGGGGACTCGTATATTGTCGAGGATAGCGACTAGTTGTTGTTAGGGTTTGGGTTTTGAGGTGCTAATTGCTCATTTTCTAGCTTAAGGTAACATATTTCGAGTTACTCGACGAAAGATCGTCACATGTTTTGATTTTTGTATGTTTGGGTGATTTTTAATTGAGTAGAAATTTTCACATGTTTAAATTTGATGCATGCATGGTTAATTCATGTCTTTTGGTTAGTTTAAGTTAGGATATTAGTATGGGAACGATTAATTAATGTTCAGACGATCTTATAATGAATAAAAATGAAAAAAAAGGAGGAGTAATGGGCGGGCAATGTCCTAAGAAGAATGGCCGGCGAGCCCACGGTGGCCCATGGTCGGCCCGGTCGGTCCGTTGCTTGTTTCGCGATTTTTCGTACAATATTGGTCATTTCGGGTTAATTAATGTTAAAGTTGTATAAGTCACATATGAGTACACTTTTAAATTGAATCATACAAGTAGTAGAAATTAAGCTTATATTGATAATTATCACATGTTAGGATAGTTCATAAGTTGAATTTGTAATGAATAGGCTCAAGGTAAATTTTATAGCAATAATTGCCATGTTTTGATGATTGTGCCGAAAACTGAGCCTTAGTCCCTTTGACTGATGCGATGTCAGTTAATTGAGTGATTGGTCAGCCGCAATTTAACCCGCACTGTCGTAGGGTCAGGGTTGCGGTAAAAATTCGGTTGAATGAATTAGATGATCGGCCTTTTTCTTGTTTTAGGCCATTTATTATATCTCTATTTCACATGTGTAGTTAGTTGAATTTAAGTAGTTTCTTATATTGTAAAAACGGCCCTAGATTCCCCGAAGCCTTTAATATGGTTAATATTGTTAGAATTGGAAATTGGTATTGAGGATTCTGTTGGTTTATCTGCCGAATAGACATTTATATAGCCTTTCACATGATAGAATGTTAGCATTTAGGTGGGTAAGTTGGACTTTTGTCCTCTTATGGTTAAGTGGGTGTCTTACTTGACTTGTGTGGTGTGGGCTAAAGTATTCAAGCTGGGACTAGCTGGGACTAGGTCCTAGGTGAGTATTTCGGCCTTCATCATAGATAGGTCTTTATAGTCTTTGACGAGTATATGTTCACTGCTTGATAGCCTTTGTGTTCCTGACTAGTGGATTTATATCCAAGTTGGGGCATGACCTCAGTTACTTATTTTGATAGTAAGTGGTCAGCTTAAGTACTAGCCAACCCTTTGGTGGACTCCTTAGGGTACTCACTTTGTTTTAGAAAAATTGTGGGTCTTGGGTGCGGTGGTGTGTATCCGCATGTCTAGGTCTCCGCGTGATTTTAGGCTAGGGTTGTGTTGTCTCTTGGCCATGTTTTATTAATATTAACCGCTGAGCCAAGATACCGGTTCGATTACCTTCCCTACCTCGTGGTATAGACTCGAGTTACAGAGTGACTATTGACCGTGCTAAGAACTTATGCCTGTCTTTGATATATTGCCCTTTCTTGTATGGTGATTTTATGAACTGTAATAGGTGAGATGTAAGCCGTTCTGATTGATAAAGTTTGGATTACTATTTGAATTATATGATTCACATGATAGTTTAGTTTGGTCAGTTTAGGGGTCATAGGTTAGATTACATGATAATTACATTGTTTATCATATTGTTTACATGTTTTATTACATGTTTCATTAATTTTGACGATTCGTGGCTGGGAGGACTCGAAGTTACTCCCCACTGAATTGTGGCTTTCGTGTTTGTATAAAATGCGATTGACAGGTTGTTGATGCTTTGTTGGGGTCACAGACGAGCTAGTGAGCATAAGGAACTTTGGACCTAGTTTTGGCTATTCTATTAGTAAACCTTTTAACTTTTGGTTTTGTATATAATTTGAAGGGACATATGTCTCCCTTTTCTATTTTTGGTTTGTATCATTCTATTTTCTTATTTAGCTATGGCATGTAAAGTAGTTCGTTAGCATTGCAGGTTTTGGCACCCGCCTCTTGGGAATGTTGGAAATGTTGTGATTGGTTTAGAAGAATTTTTGAAATTACAGGTTTTTGGCTAGTTGAACCAATTACAAACATATCCTATCAGTTTTTCTGTAGAATTTATGTATTTAATTAAGGCTAGATTTAAGGGTGTCACAATAGGTATGTATACTTTAACATAAAGTACTAATAAAAATGGTTACAATATGATAAAAAGAGGTATGATTATTATGGAATTTTGAAACATGCATGTACCAAATTAAATAAAAATAAAATAAAAAACATTTTGAGTTACAATAAATAATAAAAAGAGTAAAATACATGAAGAAGTACGATAAAAGTGATCTCTCAATAATTTAGAGGCATCCTTTCTCCAAAATTCTAGTGTCTCTAAAATAAGAGCAAAATATTATACAATCCACACCGATCCCAAGCTTTTCGAGGTGCTAATATTAACTCGGCTCAACTATCGGATGTGCTGGAACAACAAAATCTGAAACTCTCTAATTCATATGCTATTCTTTTTAGGGTAATGATCATAAATCAGCTATCGTTTCTAGTGTCATTTTAGTTGTGAGAGTGAATAGTAAAATAAGCATAAAATTAGCTTGTATTTGAGTTACATTCAGAGGCGTAGCTACCTAGTAGCATGGGGTAGTAGCCGCTACCCCATGTCCCGAAAATTTGACTAAGAATATGAAATTTTGCTACCCTATATATCGCTGATATGTGTCAAATGATAAATAAATAATATAGTACGTTTCTAAGGTAGCATCAGATTGTACATGGTCTAGTGATAAAGTATAAGTACGTCTCTCAGTTGAGTTGGGTTCAACTCCTACAATAAGTAAATGTTTTTTCACAAATAATATCTCTCCTAATATCTTATTCTCTAATTCCGAACTCCATTTCTCTCGAAAGCTCGTTTGGGCTCGTTTATAGTTTTTTTTTTTTTTGTATAATCTTTATGTTCCGGGTGTAATTCCAGAGCAAGTATTGTTACCACCCGTGGCTTGTAGAATGATGTCTTGAGTTGAATCCTTCTTGTCTTTATCGTTCCACTCGGCCTCTCCTGCAACAATGAACGAACTGAGGGCTTGGCTTTGTGCCAAGCGTACTCACTCCGACGCTCAAGTCAGTAAACTTAGAGGGATAAGTTGTTGTTACTTGGCTAAGGATGTATTGTAGAGAGATAAGAAAGATATTACCAAATGAATAGTGATTCTTAGGTTTATTTATCGATCCTTTCCTCAATGAAGGTTGAGGAGTATTTATAGACCTTCACCTTTTGTCACGTAGTGGCCAAGTGGCTAGCAGGTGGAAAGACCGTTCTACCCTCGGCCGATGGACCTATGGCAGGCCGGCCGGGGGTCCTTGGATATGGGTACGCGGATATGGGTCCTGGCAGGCTGGTTGCCATGCCGCGACCCCGGTGAAAGGCCGATAGGCTGCATCGGCTAGGCCGTCTAAGTCGTTGACTTTGCTGTGGATATCCTTGACCTTGCTCAATGTGTTGGCTTGGTCAGCGGTGCAGAATATGCCCCATCAATTTGCCCCCAGCGTAGTCTATGCCGTGGTATGGGCTCCGATGTATGCTGAGCGTATATTCTGCGCAAGTAATTTCTGAAACTTTTCGGTATCGGCTTCTCCTACCTCGGCCTGGTTCTGCTTAAGCCGTACCATATCGCCCCTCCACATGGATGTGTAAAGGGCATCCGATGTGGAAAAGAAAGTGACGCTGGCCGAGACCAGGGTTGGGAGTGCCGGTTGTTTTTGATTGCCCCCAGGCCGGTGCTTCCTAGCTTGGTTGATCATGTGGCCGGCGGAGAGCAGATACCTAGGTATTTGTTGAGGAAGATGAATAGGCGAAGAGAGGTGAAGGGGCGTGTTGAAGACGCTTGATCACTGTTGCATTGATTGACGTTTGACTGTTGCGACGATTGACTTTCCAGGGTTGCATGTCCGACACGTGTCTTTTTTTGCCGATTGGCCGGGCGCTTCATGGGTCATTCTCTCGATTGGTCCTTCTTCATGGGCTTTTCCCTATAAATAGGGCAGTTGTTCCGCGAAATTGGCCACCAATTTCATTCTCTCCAAAATTTTCTTCTCTCTAAACTTTCAAGGGCTTCTTTGTCTTCTAATTTTCAGAGTTGTTACTCCGGCGAGTGTTTTTTTTCTTCAAGGTAAACGAACAAATTTCCTCACTTCTTATTTTGTTAAGTAATCGTTGCTATCATGTCTTCTCGCCGGCCGGGACTAGCACTTCGCGCCGGGGTTCCCGTCGCGTCTTGATGAGGAGGAGAAGCCAGACGCCATCCTGATAAGGTCTGGGGGCCCTAGGTCTTCCTCTCCTGAAGTTGATCCTCAAATTTTGGAGGAATGGGAGGATGACGATGATGTCGATGATGACGCAGACGATTTTGGTGATAATGCTGAAAGGGCTCGTCCTAATGAGGGGAGGCAGTACGTTATGGACCACGGCGACGCCTGTAAGGTCCGCCTTGACCGTGCTTGGACCCATAAGTTCGCCAGTTGTTCCGGCGAGAAATTTTTCGAGGGCCATTTTTCCTTTGGCAGGGGATACAAAATTGTTATCCCTGAGGAGGGTCAGGCCGTCTGTTGCCCTCCACCGGGCTACACCGGCGTATACATGCGGCACTTGGAGTACGGGCTCCGGTTTCCGCTGAATGAGTACGTTATGGCCATCATTAGGGCCATGAACGTTCTTGTTGCCAGTGCACCCGTTGGCTATGAGGACCATAGTCGCTTTGTCTGGCTTTGTCTCTTCAAGGGAGAGGCCCCAACGGTGAATTTATTCCGCCGGCTTCATCATCTCCGGCCATCAATCTCTGGCCGCGTCGGATGGTACAGTGTGCAAACGGAGCAGGGTTATGTCTCTGTTGACAAACTTACTTCTTGCAAGGACTGGAAAGATCGGTGGGTGTACGTTAAGGTGCCGGATGACTATCCGCTGCCCCCGCTCCTTTCAAAGACCAAGTTAATTTGCGGTGTGAGACTAAGGCGGAGCACGACGGATGGGTCACCCGGAAAAAGCTCAAGATGGATGCCGCAAGGTCCCTCTTAAGGAGGATGAGAAGTCGCGATGAGGCTCTTTGAGGCGGACAAGAGTGGGGTGCCGAAAAGATGGATTCCCCAACGCAGATCATCCTCCCGGGATGAGCCGCTCTGCCATGTCGGCCTCATACCGGCCCTAGCACAGGGTGAGTGGGGTCGGTGTGAGGCCCATAACCGCTCTCAATGTTCCTGTTTCTCGAACTTTGATTTATTTCTTCTACTTAACTCTTGCTTTGTTTCCTTCGCAGACCACTTTGGACCGGACCTGTTCGAGGATATCCTCCGGAGAATGGGGCTGCACAAAGATAAAACCGTTGCTAACTTGCATCCCAAGGCTCTAACCCATGACCGCAGGACGTCGCCGAATGATCTCATGGATCGGCAAGAAAAAAGCTTGAATGTGGTGGAGGCCTGTGCGAAGGTTGTTAGTAACATGCCGCGCCATACGCGAAAAACAAAGTCTTCGGCGGTGATGGCGTCGACATCAGTTCCACCTCCCATCCCCCCCTGCTCGGAAGGAGACGGTGGAGATCGTTGATATCACCAATGGGGAGGACTCCGATGAGGAGGGGTCTCCCCTTGTCCGTAAGAGAAAGGAGACGCCTCTACCACCGCCGTTGCTTCGCCGGGCCGGCGAGGAAATGCGTCCTCCGGCGAAGAAGGCCAAGCATGGTACCGATCTATCCCGTGGCTCGATTTAGCCGGTTCATTAGGCGCCGCGATGACAGCTCTCTCGGCATGTCTATGCATGTTGATACCGATGCTTTCGTTAAATTTTGTAGATCGATCCCGCCGTCGGCCGTCTCTCTTATTGAGCAGCAAGTGGAGGAGAACCCCGCGCAGGCTGGTGATCACAACGTCATCATTGACTCTTCATCCCAGAAGGTTTCCCCCTCCCGGCTGCAGGCTGGTGATCGAAACGTCACCACTGACTCTTCATCCCAGAAGGCTTCCCCTCCCGATTGCAGGCCGGTGATCGAAACGTCACCACCGACTCTTCATCCCGAAGGCTTCCCCTCCCGACCAGCGGAAAGCGCGAGGTTGATCGAGAAGTTGGCGAGATGGAACGAGCTGACCGGTGCTCGTATTATAGAGCAGGAGAAGGCCGTGGCTCAATCCGCTCTTGAGCTTAATGCCACTAAGAAGGTGGCCGTGAAGGCGAAGCTGGATCTCCTCAATGAGCGAGGCTTAGGGGATATCTTTGAGAAAGCGCTCTTGGGCCGAGAGAAAACTCGGGGAGGACGCCGAAAAGGAAGTCCTTCTTTGAGAGAGCCAAGGCCGAGGCCGCCGCGCGCCGAAGTTGCAAAGTCAGCCGGAGAAGTGTGACCTTGTTCGAGGCACGCCGACCTTTATTTCCGAGAGAGGAATGAATTCAGGGGCATGCATCAGATCCAGGGGAAGGTGATTCGGAGCAAGGAGGACATTATTAGACAAAAGGAGGAGGACATTGAGATGCTCCAAACCGTCATGCTCCCTAACATGTGCACCGAATTCCGGGATCTGGCCGAAGAAGCTGCCAGGGAAGTGATTGGGGAGCTCTTCCCTCTTGATGGTTCCTTTCCGTGGGGCAAATTTGACGAGCTGTTTGACGACAAGCTAGAAGCTAAGGAGAAGGCCGTGGCGGAGAAGGCCAAGGAGGCAGTGAGGGTGAAGATAGAGAAAGAGGCGGCCGCGGAGAAGGCGGCTCTCGCTGAGAAGGCTAGGGCGGCCAAGGAGGAAGCCGAGAGAATGAGGGCTGCGGAGGCTAAAGCCGAGGTCCGCCAAGCCGAGGCCGCTAGGAAAACCGCGGGTTGCCCATCGAAGAAGATGTCTTTGCTACTACGCGATGGCAAGCAAAGAACGAGGCATAGGGAGGCGGGCGGTTGTCACCAGGCTCACCCGGCGTTTCGGATACCTTCAGCTGTTCGGGAGCCAATTATTAAGCCCTTCCTCCCTGCCATCTTTTGGCGCTCCAAATGACATATTTGTAACTTTTCTCTGTATTTTGTACAACTTCGGTAGGTTGTGTTTTGGCTTATCCCTATGGGGACGGCCGTCGTCCGTATTCTCCTCGCTTGTAACCTGTTATCATTTTTAATAAGAGTTCGTTTCTTCTGCCTCCGGCTTGGCCGAGGTCTTTACCTCATTTCTTTTCCTTGTGCTAATAGTTGAGCGTCTCAACTGTTCTTAGCGTTTTTACTTTGCCTCTGGCTTGGCCGAGGTCTTTTCTCGTCTTCGTCCGAGTTGTCTTCTTACGTTATTAATTGAGCGTCTCTTTTGTTTCCGCCTCGGCTTGGCCGAGGCAGTTTAGAGTGCGTATCTCAATTGCGTTTAACGCTTCCAAGGCATTTTGATCGCTTCAGCGAGTATCAACTGCGCTGGTCATGACCGTCGCAGTGTCTGCCTCCTGAGGGTGATTGCCGCTCTTGTCGGTGTGACAGTGTGAGCCGGCGTCTGTTATTTGATGGTGACTGCCGCTCTTGTCGGTGTGACAGTGTGAGCCGGCGTCTGCTTGCCGATAGAGACTACCGCTCTTGTCGATGTGACAGTGTGAGCCGGCGTCTTCTTCCTTTTAATGACTGCCGTGGCGTCTACCACTTGAGGATCACTGACGGCGTCAAACCTCTTGGGGTGACTGCCGTGCCGTCTACTACTTGGGGTGACTGCGACGGCGCCTGCTTCTTTATGGAGACTACCGCTCTTGTCGGTGTGACAGTGTGAGCCGGCGTCTTCTTCCTTTTAATGATTGTCGTGGCGTCTACCACTTGGAATGACTGCGACGGCGTCAAACCTCTTGGGGTGACTGCCGTGGCGTGTACTACTTGGGGTGACTGCGACGGCGCCTACTTCTTTATGGAGACTACCGCTCTTGTCGGTGTGACAGTGTGAGCCGGCGTCTTCTTCCTGTTAATGACTGCCGTGGCGTCTACCACTTGGAGTGACTGCGACGGCGTCAAACCTCTTGGGGTGACTGCCGTGGCGTCTACTACTTGGGGTGATTGCGACGGCGCCTGCTTCTTTATGGAGACTACCGCTCTTGTCGGTGTGACAGTGTGAGCCGGCGTCTTCTTCTTGTTAATGACAGCCGTGGCGTCTACCACTTGGAGTGACCGCGACGGCGTCAAACCTCTTGGGGTGACTGCCGTGGCGTCTACTACTTGGGGTGACTGCGACGGCGCCTGCTTCTTTATGGAGACTACCGCTCTTGTCGGTGTAACAGTGTGAGCCGGCGTCTTCTTATTGCCGGTGACTCATGGGGAAAATGGACACTTTGATGGAAGACTTGGACGATTTTTCATTAGGTATAAACATGCGTTGGGGTGCCTACAGCTATTTTGGACACCTCCGCCGCTATACAAAGTTTTCTCGTGATTACCAGCGTACTAATGGCTCATTAAAGGCACACCTTCCCAGTCAGCCGCTAGTTGCATCCATGAGGTCGCCCTCCTGTTGTAAGGATGGACTTTTCCCTTTCTCTGACTTCTTTGCCACTTTGAGGGATTGCATGTTGCATCCTCTGGCAGCTATCTGGACGTTGACCACCTCGTCCCTCTCGTCCTTGGAGACGAGCTTATGCGCTTCCCCCCGGTCCGAGACATACATCGTTGTTAGGGCCCGGATGGACATCATTGCGTCGGCCTCGCTCAGAGTGACTCGGCCTATGAGAACGTTGTAGGCGGACGAGCCGTCAATGACCACGAACTCGGCTAGGACATTCTTAGCCGCATTCCCTTCGCCGAACATCATAGGCGATCCGATTGAACCCGGTGGTACCAGGCCGGCCCCGAGAGAAGTCGTATAGTGGATTGGTGCGGGGGCTTAAGTCCTTGACTTTCGGACCGAGGCCGAGGAAGCACTCCCCGAACATGATGTTCGTGTAGGCGCTGTGTGTCAATCGGCACCTCTTGACCAGGTGGTTGGATATGTCCAAATTGACTACAAGTGGGTCGCTGTGAGGAGCGATGACTCCTTCGTAGTCCTTCCTTCCAATAGTCATATCGGGGATGTTGGAAGCGGGGATCGCTGTGTTGGGCACAAAGTTGATGGCCTGATATAGCTCGTTCAGGTGCCGTTTGTGCCCATGAGCGGACCCTCCGTTCTCGTTGCCCCCGATGACAACATGGATCACTCCTATCCGTTCGAAGACGGATTTCTTATCCGAACCGCCGCGCGTCGGTCTTTTGGCCTTTGGCAACGTACTTGCCGAGGCTCCCCTTCCGGATCGCTTCTTCAATGGCATTCTTCGAGATGCCGCTTGTCGATAAGGTGACCGGTGTGGCCGTGGTACTCACAGTACTGGCTCTTGTCACCGTCTCCCTTCGGCTTGGGGGGCCTTTCCCACTTCTGGCCCTCGTGTTTGCTCAGGGCGAAGACCTCGGCGGCCGATACGACGAGGGGGGTTTTATCGTTATACCGCCTCTGGTGGTACGTTCCCGAACTCCACCCGGCGCCCGTCGAGTCCTGTTTCCTGGCAGATTTATCAGACCGTGACCTATTATTGTCACGGCGTCTTTCACCAGACCGTGACCGATTATTGTCACGACGTCCTTCATCCGGGTTATCCTCCCGGCGGCTCTTCTTTTCTGAGGGTATGGCCTCGCTAGGGCCTACCCAGGTTTTGTGATAGTCCTCCACTTTAATGGCTTGATCAGCCAATTTCCTGGCGGCGTCCAAGGTTAGGCCGCCGCTTTTGATAAGCTCGTTTTTTAGGTCTCCCCTTGGGAGGCCTTTCATCGCCGCGAAGGTCGCCGGTCATTTATCGGCTCACGAATTTGCTGAACCTTGGCGTCGAACCTCTTCACATAACTTCGGAGGGACTCGCCTCCCTCCTGTCTAATAGTCAGGAGGTCCGATGTCTCCACGGCCCTCCTCTTGTTGCAGGAATACTGGGCTAGAAACGTGTCCTTTAGGTCGGCGTAACAGTATACCGACCCGTCAGCCCCCCCCTTGTACCAACTCGTGTCATCCCATGCAGTGTCGTTGGGAAGATTCTGCACCAAACCTCATCGGGTTGCTCCCATACTGACATGTGAGACTCGTAAGCCTCGACGTGGTTGGTTGGGTCACCTTCTCCTTTGTATGCTATAGGTGGTAACTTCAGCTTAGTCGGCACCGGGGTATCTAGGACGTAGGCGCTGAGGGGCTGTCTGACCACATGTCGAACGACACGCGGCGATTGGCTCCTCGCATTCCTAGTCCGGCTTCTCTCCTCGTAGCGAGAAGGACTTCTCCTCCGACTCTGGTGAGTCGGGCTTCTTCTCCAACTCTGACGAGTTGGGCTTCTTTCGCTCCTCCGGGGTGTGCCTCGTTCGTGCCGCGGCGACGCTGTCTTCTCACGAGTGCGAGAAGGACTTAGGTCTACCACGACCACTTTGGGCTCCTCCGGTGTCTTGACAGTCGCTTCTCCTAATGCTCCGTTCAAGTTTCTTTGGGTCACATTTTGGGCCCTGGTCTCCCGGACGGTTTCCGCCGCTCTTGTCGGCGTGACAGTGTGAGCCGCGTACTCCCAATTAGGTCCAGGAGCATCTTCGATTTCTTTGCGTCAAACCACATGTCCCATGATGGTGACCTGGTCGGCAGGCAGCGGAATGTCTGGTATTATTGGCATCCCGTACTCCGGTTGAATCACTTGACCGGCGGAGGGTTGCACAACTCCAGATTTGTGGACGGTATCATCTTGGTAGAATTCGGTTTCGTCGGTCACGAATACCTCTTGTTGTTTCGACATCTTCTTGGCTTTTGGGGTGGGTTTTTTGTGTGTATATTTTTTTTTTTGTTTGGGAATGATCGTGACTAGCTTCTAGTGTCTTTCCCCACAGACGGCGCCAATTATTCCGGGTGTAATTCCAGAGCAAGTATTGTTACCACCCGTGGCTTGTAGAATGATGTCTTGAGTTGAATCCCTCTTGTCTTTATCGTTCCACTCGGCCTCTCCTGCAACAATGAACGAACTGAGGGCTTGGCTTTGTGCCAAGCGTACTCACTCCGACGCTCAAGTCAGTAAACTTAGAGGGATAAGTTGTTGTTACTTGGCTAAGGATGTATTGTAGAGAGATAAGAAAGATATTACCAGATGAATAGTGATTCTTAGGTTTATTTATCGATTCTTTCCTCAATGAAGGTTGAGGAGTATTTATAGACCTTCACCTTTTGTCACGTAGTGGCCAAGTGGCCAAGTGGCTAGCAGGTGGAAAGACCGTTCTACCCTCGGCCGATGGACCTATGGCAGGCCGGCCGGGGGTCATTGGATATGGGTACGCGGATATGGGTCCCGGCTGGCTTGTAACATTCCGTTCGATGTCTATGATGAGTGTCTTGATTTTGGATTTGATAGTCGATGATATTATGGAGCTAGCAGCGTTAGAGGATGGTAGTTGGTTATGTATGGAGTGGGTGTCGTGAGAGATACATATGTGGTGGATACGATATCGTGAGTCATGTTAGGGAAGTAAACATAGTTGGTGGAGGGGGTGTTAAAAGTTCATGTTTTATGTTTGGTCGAGTTCTTGAGTTCTTAGTTATGTTGTCGTGTCTTAGTCGAGCTAGTATGGTTGTTTTTATGTATGGGTTGAACTTCGGGGACGAAGTTCCTTTTAAGGAGGGAAGACTGTAATACTCCGTATTTATGGTCTTGGGGGTACTCTATCGAGTAGCCCTTACTCTGTCGAGTAAGGGTATGTTGCGAAATAAAATAGTTTCGACTGTTGGGCACTCGATCGAGTAGCCGGGGCACTCGATCGAGTAAGGGGGTACTCGATCGAGTACTTGGGTACTCGATCGAGTGTCCCATTTATCGGGGTTTTTCTCGGGTTTTGTTAATTACGCGATTAAGGTATTTAAATCAATTCGTCTTTATTCTAAATCACTTTTTACAAAACCTAAAACCCGTTTAAGAGAGAAAGCAACTTGTCTTCTTCCTAATCGCGTTCTTGACAATTCCGGAGTTCGACGGTCGGTTTGCATCGTAGCTTGTGTCGTTGGATTCCTTGCGTCGAGGGTAAGCTTTTAATGTAATTTATATAATGTTTTGTTAAGATTAGTGAAACCCTAATTTAGGAATTTGGGGTTTTTATGAATAGTAATTGAATAGTAGTATCTATGTGTTGTATGGTAGGAGGAGAGTTCATAGAAGAGGCGTTTTGAGACAAATTTGAGATACCGTCTGCGTGTTGTGCTTTCCCGGTAGGATTTCCTACTCAGTATTAGTCCCATAATGGGATATTGGTGATGTGTTGTAGTTAGTTGATTGATATGATGATTGTAATTGTAATTGTGATTGTGATTGTGGTTGTGTTTGTGATGGTTCTCGAGATGCGTTCTCGGTTGAGTGGGGTCACTTGCGGGAGTGATCTCACGCCCTAGTTTCGCCCTTCGTGGAACCCGCCACGAAAGGGGATGTGCACATTAATGGACGGGGTTATCGCTCGTACGATGAGCGGGGCTTAGGTGGGAACGGTGCGGTCCCCCATCGTGGGCTGGTCCAAAGGGACGATCGATATTGAGATGATGGGAGTTGGTGGCGTTGTGTGTGTGTGTGACAATTTCAAATTCTGTTTGTCTTATTATTGTTATCTGTTTTGATTGTGTGATTAGTACCGACCCCGGTGTTGTTTTGAAAACTGCGGTGATCCATTCGGGGATGGTGAGCGATATTGAGCGGTATAGAGATGATACGGGGATAGCTGGGATGGCCACGACATGACGATAGAGTCTTCCGCCGTAGTTTAGCTTTTATTTCTATTTCATTGAGAAACAGTTAGTTTGGAATAATGTATTGTACTTTAAGTTTGGGTTTCAAGGATTGTACTTATTCATTAAATTACTTATAATAAATGTTGTTTCTGTTTTGTCTATTTGATTATCATACCTCGGGCAACCGAGATGGTGATGTCTTCATACCCGAGTGGTCCTGGTAAGGCACTCGAGTATGGGGTGTTACAAATGGTATCGAGCGACGATCCCGAAACCCGTAACCAATGAACTTAATGAACATAGGGAGTCAATTAAAATGAACCCGGGGTAGAAGTTGTAGGAGCTAGTGCAAAGGCTTGGGAGACGTCCTAAAGTCGCAGGGGTCGCCCTACAACTTTGAACCGGTCACATGGGGGAAGTGTTTGTCGAGTCGTATGTGTGTTTGGTTAACTGGTTTATGAATGTGATGGAATGTGTTAATTGTTGGATGTTGAAGTAGAAAGTTGAGCATGTGAAAGAAAATGGTGATATGAGGAAACTTGTTGATGAGATATATGGAACTGTGGTTGGAATGAGAAACATGATGGATGATTCATAATGTGACATAATAATAACATGTGAATAGAAATGTTGTGTTGTATACGTATATTTTGTTTGCATAGAGTTGTATGATAAGTTTATGTACTTGTCCACGATTGTTCATGGGTATATGTTGTAAGAAGGGTGTAGCTGTAATTGATGAATTAGTTGGAAGAGATTAAGTAAGTAATTGCATAAGAATATGAAATTCATGGGTAGAGCATGTTTATGTGGGTAAATCGTGATTGACAAGTTAAATAACCTCTGTGCATGATGAATGTTGTTGCTTGATTTTTGAAAATAGTAACATATGATTACGAATACTGGTTTTATGAGTTTTGGACTGGTTTTGTTTGCTTGGTTGTTGTTTAAGTCGTTTGGGAAGTAAAAATCAATAGTTGTGTTTTTCGTTTATAAAGAGGTTGTCTTTAAACTGTTATAACTTGAGATGCATAAATGATTTTGATGTGATTCCAATTGGAGATGATAGCTTGTCCTTTTACGATTCTAACGATAGGTCACACGCCCAAATTGACCAAGTAATGAGTGAGTTATGACTGTTTTACGAAAACTGGACAGTGCTGAGAATTAGGGTACTCGATCGAGTATCCTTGGTACTCGATCGAGTAAGGGGCACTCGATCGAGTACCTCGATTACTCGATCGAGTAGCCCTAGTGATTTGTTTTACGTGCTTCTGATCTTCACCTACTCGATCGAGTAAGTCCCTTACTCGATCGAGTGGCCTGTACTCGATCTAGTGACCCCTATTTTGGGTCATATGCTTATCTTTTGACTTCGTTGCATATTATGTTTAATTCAAAGTTATTATTTTGCTTCTTTATGCATTATTTTACATGTATGTTGGTCTTGACGCGTAAGTTACCCAATTTTGTGGTGTAAAGAGTGGCACCTATGATGAGTATGAGTTCGGTGGGGAGGACATGATTTATATGTGTTGGGATTGGTAAGACTTAATTGAGGTATAGAGCATGTTGTGTGAGACGAGATGAGTGACATGATTGTATGTTGAGTAATGAAAATGTAAGTGAATGTGAGCAAGGCATGATGTAAGTTTAAGGAACGTGAGAATGAAAAGAGTGAAAGAAAGGATGTGGATAGTAGCAACCTGAGATGTATAATAAATTATGGAGGGAGATGGTTAGAAATAGTGTTGAGTAAGAACATATGTAATGAAAGGTCGTTTGGAAATAGTGGTATATAGCGAACTTAATGGAGGCATGTCGCGACGTAGATTGGCAGATAGTGAGTGAGATTGGGAGATTTGGTTCATTAAGAGGTGAAACTAATGTGTGATTTCCTTGGGCAATTAACGGTATAAAAAGAGAATTTTGATTTCTAGAGATGTAAAAAGGAAGATGCAATTGTTTTAAACAGTAAACGTGGATTTTATGGATAGATTAGTGGCAAGTGTGAGTGATAGCATAATAAGAGAAGATCCATGGTAAGAAAGAGTGAGGTGATATCGATATAAAATAATGGGATTTGGGTTTTAGAGCGATGAGAAGGTAACTGGTTTACTAAAGAGTTAGGTAGAAGAAATAAGGAGTTGAACTATTAATTGGTATTATTGAGTGTAAAGAGAAGGGAAGGATAAAAGTAAGCGAGGAAAATGTTCCCCGGAGTTATGTGATATAAAGGTAAGGAATCATCGAAATGTGTGATAGTATCACGAGGATGTTAGCTAATGGTTATATAGGAGTTTCAGAACAACATGATTAGTTTTGAGTTTTGAGGAATTAAGGAAAGCAAGAAGTTGGTAGAATACCTGCAGGATATGAGGTTTTGGTGGAGAGTTAGATGACAATACAAATAAGATAGTATTGGGAATAATGTTGAGGTAATTTTGTGGATGGGTTTGATGTTCGTTATTTGGAATGATAACCAAAGATAGGAGGAAAACCGTGTTATTTTGATATGAGTGTAAGAGGTTTGATATACGAGCAGTGGTGGTATTGTGGTATTGTCACTAGTGGTTAAGGGTGATGGTATATTACAAAGGTAGCAATTCTAAAGAGGTTGATTTGGTAGGGACCTGATTGTTGTGTATGATTGTGAGAGGGTATAAGATGTGGTTAGATGAGGCGGATGCTAATAGTTGAATAGTAAAGGTATGGTTATATTTGGCAGGAAGTGATAGTTGTGCGAATGGGGGAATATGTTATGAGGAGCATATGAGTTAAACTCGGACAACAGGTAACCTTTGTTGAGTGGTAACTTACGTGGTCAGGATTGACTAGTTGGTTGTGATTACGGGTCTATGATATGTGTAAATGTTTGTGTGATGTTCTGACCTCACAAGAAGTGGTATGGTGTGATAATTATAAAGTCGTTTTTATGAATGTTCTATAATATATATGTTGGACACGGTAATTTAATTGAATGATATCCAAAAAAGGTAATAATTTGATTAATTTGACATGGCTAGTTATAATTTTATGTGTATTAATAACACATGTGTATTCCGTGAAATGGTAGAGATGATGTTCATGAGATGCCTATCTGTTTATCCATATAATATGTTGCGTGGTGATTTAATAAAGTGGATTTGGGTAAGTTTTTCTTGTCTGAGAAGTTATGCTCAGTCAGTGTTTATGGGAATCGTATGCAGTTGTGATGTCTATCGGTGTGGTTGTGGTGCCTCGGGTGGTGATCCGGGCACGGTACATAGTGTTGTGATGCGGGTATTTTCGCACTGCGGTGTGGCTGTTGGTGGCGGTGTTGTGATGCCGTCACCGGTTGTGGTGGAGTAGGCGGGATGATTATGATACGAGTTTTCGAAAGTGCATACCAGTTATACATAGATTGTTGTTTTGTTTGATGTTGTTCCCTGCAAGTTTCAGTTTATGCAGATAGACAGTTGTCTTGTTTATTGATATTTTCTTTACCTGGTTAAGTTGGGAATGAGGGTAGAGTATGATATACATAGAGTTGTATATGTTTTCGTTGTTGTCATAGACTCATAGTATAGTGACATTCTGTTAATGGGACACGGTTGTGAGAGGTTGTTACAATAATTATGATCTTGTTCTAGTTAAGGTTTCAGTAGACATGGTAATGGCAAGTGAGTCGTAGAACATGTGTGGTAATGACCCGAAAGATGCAGGTGGTTCATAATCCTTTGTTGAAACAGTGAGTGTAGGGTGTTGAATAATAAGTGTCGTGTTACGTTATGTATGAGTCTTGCGGTAATGAATGAAAGAACTTGAAGATCTAGTGTGAGTGTACGTAACAAGTGTGGATCGTGAGTTATGCTTTTGATGATGAGAGTTTCATATAGTTTATATAGAGAGGTATGTCACGTTGCGGTAATGTGGAAAAGTTGAAGTTTTGGGTTAAGATAAAGATTTTGTGGTATAGGTTAGGTGGTGTGACGAGAGAAGTGAAGTATGAGAACTGTTGAAGGAGGAGAGCCTTGAGAAATAGGAGTGATTATGGAAATGAGGTTATAGGCAGTTATCTTTGACATATGGTGGTGATGAGGATAATGACATAATATAGCTAAGGGTTTAGTATTAGTGAGTTACGAGGACGTAACATTTGTCTTAAGAGGAGTAGGATGCAATAAAAGAGAGTTTCATGGTGGTGCATGTGGTAATATAATTGGAGGTAGAGTGTTAGCGTAGCGTAAAGGAGGGATTTGTTTTGCGGACAATACTTATAAAAGGTCACGGACGTGCTTGTAGTAGTTTGAGGTTAGAAATGCGAGAATACTTCGATAGTGTTGACAGTTGGCTGATGAGATTATGAGTGTGAGTAAACTTCGAGGACGAAGTTCCTTTTAAGGGTGGTAGAATGTAACATTCCGTTCGATGTCTATGATGAGTGTCTTGATTTTGGATTTGATAGTCGATGATATTATGGAGCTAGCAGCGTTAGAGGATGGTAGTTGGTTATGTATGGAGTGGGTGTCGTGAGAGATACATATGTGGTGGATACGATATCGTGAGTCATGTTAGGGAAGTAAACATAGTTGGTGGAGGGGGTGTTAAAAGTTCATGTTTTATGTTTGGTCGAGTTCTTGAGTTCTTAGTTATGTTGTCGTGTCTTAGTCGAGCTAGTATGGTTGTTTTTATGTATGGGTTGAACTTCGGGGACGAAGTTCCTTTTAAGGAGGGAAGACTGTAATACTCCGTATTTATGGTCTTGGGGGTACTCTATCGAGTAGCCCTTACTCTGTCGAGTAAGGGTATGTTGCAGAATAAAATAGTTTCGACTGTTGGGCACTCGATCGAGTAGCCGGGGCACTCGATCGAGTAGGGGAAATACTCGATCGAGTACCTTGGGTACTCGATCGAGTGTCCGGTTTATCGGGGGTTTTTCTCGGGTTTTGTTAATTACGCGATTAAGGTATTTAAATCAATTCGTCTTTATTCTAAATCACTTTTTACAAAACCTAAAACCTGTTTAAGAGAGAAAGCAACTTGTCTTCTTCCTAATCGCGTTCTTGACAATTCCCGGAGTTCAGACGGTCGGTTTGCATCGTAGCTTGTGTCGTTGGATTCCTTGCGTCGAGGGTAAGCTTTTAATGTAATTTATATAATGTTTTGTTTAGATTAGTGAAACCCTAATTTAGGAATTGGGGGTTTTTATGAATAGTAATTGAATAGTAGTATCTATGTGTTGTATGGTAGGAGGAGAGTTCATAGAAGAGGCGTTTTGAGACAGTGTAGATACCGTCTGCGTGTTGTGCTTTCCGGTAGGATTTCCTACTCGCATTAGTCCCATAATGGGATATTGGTGATGTCTTTGTAGTTAGTTGATTGATATGATGATTGTAATTGTAATTGTGATTGTGATTGTGGTTGTGTTTGTGATGGTTCTCGAGATGCGTTCTCGGCTGAGTGGGGTCACTTGCGGGAGTGATCTCACGCCCTAGTTTCGCCCTTCGTGGAACCCGCCACGAAAGGGGATGTGCACATTAATGGACGGGGTTATCGCTCGTACGATGAGCGGGGCTTAGGTGGGAACGGCTGCGGTCCCCCACTGGCGTGGTGGTCCAAAGGACGATCGATATTGAGATGATGGGAGTTGGTGGCGTTGTGTGTGTGTGATGATTCACCGTCTGTTTGTCTTATTGTTGTTATCTATTTTGATTGTGTGATTAGTACTGACCCCGGTGTTGTTTTGAAAACCTGCGGTGATCCATTCGGGGATGGTGAGCAGATATTGAGCAGGTATAGAGATGATACGGGGATAGCTGGGATGGCCACGACATGACGATAGAGTCTTCCGCTGTAGTTTAGCTTTTATTTCTATTTCAGTTGAGAACAGTTAGTTTGGAATAATGTATTGTACTTTAAGTTTGGGTTTCAAGGATTGTACTTATTCATTAAATTACTTATAATAAATGTTGTTTCCGTTTTGTCTATTTGATTATCATACCTCGGGCAACCGAGATGGTGATGTCTTCATACCTGAGTGGTCCTGGTAAGGCACTCGGAGTATGGGGGTGTTACATGGCTGGTTGCCATGCCGCGACCCCGGTGACAGGCCGATAGGCTGCATCGGCTAGGCCGTCTAAGTCGTTGACTTTGCTGTGGATATCCTTGACCTTGCTCAATGTGTTGACTTGGTCAGCGGTGCAGAATATGCCCCATCACTTTATATTGTAATATTATTATTATTTCAAATTATATTTTATTTAGATATTTATATAAGTATGTTATAATATAATAATTTTTAATATTTTATAATTTTATTTGTTTTTTAAAAATATTTATATTTAGTTAGATTTAAAAGGTGAGAAAGTGAAAATATATAATGACAAAACGAGCTCGATTCGAATTCGAGCCGTGCTCAAGCTTTTCCCGGGCCGAGTTCGAGCTTCAATTTTTTAGAGCCGAGCCCGAGCTTGAGCCAAAAAATGCTTACTAAAAGGTCTTAACTACCTAGGATTTAAGGCACCGTCATTTCCGTCAACAACCACGTCAATTATCGCGAAACCATTTTTTTTCGTATTTACAAATTGAAAGTGTAATTCTTATTGACAATAAAAAAAACAAATTGTTTATAAAAAAATTCTATGTTGTTATTGTGCTCATGGCTTCACGCTACTTTCGCTACCCCAAATTTTCAATCCTGGCTCCGCCCCTGGTTACATTAAATATATAACGGTAGCATCGCCCTATTTTTATGGATTATTTTTTGGGTTATTCTACGTAGTAACCCTGTGTTTTTCTGAATTCTAGCTGGTAACCCTTCGTTTTTCAACTACTCACATGGTAACCCTGAACTTATGAAAAAAAGTTCTCCATGACCCTCAATTTTTATTCCGTTAAAAAACTCCGTTAGTTTGAATGTTTATCGAGACTTGGGCTTGTCTTTTACACTTCAAATGCTTAAATGACCAAGTAACTATGGTTTTCTCAACTCAATTAAAATAAATAAACCACGAATTTTGCTAACAAATAATTATATTATAGGTGTCTTAAGAGTATAATTCATAACATTTTTATTATCATTCTTATTATTATCATCATTTTTATTGCTTAACAAAGAATATTAAAGTAGTAATATATTGAAACACATCTTAGTTTTGTTTTTGTTATAAATTATATTAGATTATAATTGATATTATATTATTATTATTTTTATAAAAAAACAAAGGTAAGATGTGGATTGGTATTTTTACTACTTTAATATTCTTTGTTAAACAATAAAAATGATAATAATAATAATAATGATAATAAAAAAATTATGAATTATACTCTTAAGTCTTACCACACCTAGAATATAATTATTTGTTAGGAAAATTTGGGGTATATTTATTTAATTGAGTTGAGAAGACCATAGTTAGTTGGCCATTTAAGCATTTGAACTCTAAAAAACAAGCCCAAGTCCCAATAAACATGCAAACTAACGGAGTTTTTTAACGGAATAAAAGTTGGGGGTCACGGAGAACTTTTTTTGATAAGTTCAGGGTTACCATGTGGGTGGTTGAAAAATGAAGGGTTACCAGCTAGAATTCAAAAAAATACAGGGTTACCGCGTAGAATAACCCTTATTTTTTTATATTCTCGTATAGAGTAGTTGTCAAGCCAGTCGTGCTCAGGAATGGAAAAATTCGACATTGGATGTGGAAAACGTTTCCGTAAACCTCAATATGTTTTGAAATGTCAAACTGATTAATCAAAGTCATTTGGACAGGACTGAGATTGAGTGGATGAAATAACACGATGATAACTCCATAAGCTAACGAATTCGACAACGTTTGTAGTCTCGGACTAATAAATGAGCCTTCATTGTCCTAAAACGCAAATCGTACAACGCGTAATTACCTTGTCACAAATTAAAGTTAGGGTACGGAATAAGGCCTTATACAGTTAATAAACAAGTGGTATAGCCGTATAGGGTCGATTTTTATTCTTGCTAAATAATAAAAAACCGTTCACAATATAGTACGACTATATTGTTGATGAATACAGTATATTGGTAATTATCGTGAGTAGGGAGGTCATTGAGACGGGGTGGGTGCAGAGGAATTGTGTCCCGCACCCGTATCCGCGAACTGAAATGTGTACCCACACCCGCCTTACCACCCGTGCGGGTAGTACTTTTTAAGGCCGCAAAGTTCGCAAAGTGGTCTGAAACAAGTTAACATTTAATTAACTACTAGTAAAGCCCGCAAAATTTGCAAAGTGGGTGTGGGGAGGATGTCGAGGGTCTCATGTGATACTGTGATACTCGCACCGGTCCCACGACTCGCGACAGTCGTCAGATGATGCTTTTGATACCCATTTCCGTCCCACCACCCACCACCCACCACCCACCAATCATTATCAGCATCCTCCCTATGTGGGATGAGTGAGTCCCTGTGATATCCCTCGTATTTATGAATATTTTTTTCGCGACAAAAAAAAAGGTACATCTCATTTCTATTATTTTAATTGTAAAATTAATTTTTAAATCTTCAATTAAAAAGGTAAAAAGTATCCAACAAATTATCTCCAAAAAAAAAATATTAATATAAAACAAATATGTATTCTTGAGAAAATGGTAGTGAACAAATGTGCAGCACCAGGAATTGATCCCTCGTGGTTTGTTGAAAACAACAATGACTTTACCTTATTTACATTGAAACATATATAAGGGACCCTTTGTCTTTTGATCTCCGGTTCCTAGAATCTTTTAAACACTCTAATAGATGGGCTTAACCTTGTGATAGAATTCTAAGCTTTATAATTGATGCGGTCGTTTCTACACCAAAAATAAAATACCTAGATTACTGCTAACAGAAGTCAGCGGCAAGTAGGGTCGATCTCCACAGGGAGGCTAAGTTGCTATCTATCTGTTTAACTCGGTCTGTCAGGGTGTCACAGAAATGGGGGGTTGAATTGATTGTTGAACTAAACTAATAGGCGAGAGAGAAAATGAAAGTAAGAAATTAACAGAAAGAGAAAGGAAGTATGCTAGGAGTCGGTCCACCGCGGCAGCTATCAGGTCTTATACTATCGGGAATACTAAGGCGATTAGACTATTGATAAGAAGAGCTATGGTCGTCACCTTTCGGTCCTTAAACCGCCCTAGAGCGTAAACAGCTTAACTTTCGCCCTCACTGCAATACCCTATTGTAATTAAGCAAGCCTTCCCTTCCAATCTTTCGATCCAGGTCGGGGTTAACTAGGTTTATTGGTCTCCTGCATGCATTCATTCGACCGGATAACAGTTAAATTGCCTAATACAATTCCTATCGCAGGGCTAATCTATTTAATACAATTAAAGCATGCTACCACGGCTTCCCTAATCCTAACATACTAGGGGTAATTAGCTAGACATGGAATTAATAAGAACAATAAATAAAAAGGGAGGGGAAATAATAACCATTAAATAAAAAGAGAGAAAGGAAGAAAGAATTACTGAATTAAAGAGATCCGGAAATGAACAGGAATAAAAGTAACAGTGTATAGAGAAAAGAGAAGAGCAACGTGATCCTTGGATGATTACAAATGACAACCTTTACTCCTATTTATAAGAAATTAGGAGTAAAGTTAAACCTAATGACGGAATATAACTAAAAAGCCCAGCCCGCCAGCAATATCCACTCGATCGACCACTTAAATCACTCGATCGAGTGAACTTGACTTCAAATGTAGCTCGATCGACCTAGAATAGTGCTCGATCGAGTAAGGCTATAAAGGAACTGGTCGATCGACTAAGCAAACAACTCGATCGACTGATTATTGCACCCTAAACCACTCGATCGAGTAATAAATCACTCGATCAAGTGAAACTTGACTTCAGCAGCTCATCACTCTCATCAATTTGACTTGACTTGTCCTTTTAGCGCCCGAAACACCTTCACGCATCCCAAGACAGCAATATTCCCCGCTCCAAATCATCTCTTCCTCCAAATGCATGCTAAACGGACGGTAAATGGCTTGATTCTACTACTTTTGGGTCCATACCTGCAAATAAGACATAATAACCCAAAGTAGCATATTCGGGGCATTTCGTAGCATAAAACCGCGATAAAAGCATATAAATACGTGCATAAAATAGGCCAATAAGACTATATAAAATGCACGTATCAATAATAAATAAAACTACTTTAAAGTTTCATAATTTGTAAATTTATCTTTAATATATTTTTCTATACCATATATTAAAATTACGATGAAATAAATTATGAGACAAATTCACTACTCCCGCTATTAATATTTTATTTAAATCGATTAGTTAGCTAATTGTTCATTTATGCTTTCTTTTGTTGTTAATATTGTTACTTTTATTACATTCATTATTACTACGGTTACTTTCACTACTCCTGTCGTAATTATTGTTACTTTCACTACTGTTGTATGAATATTGATAATTTCACTACTACCGTTATTGCTTCTATTACTTTCACTACTCCCCTTGCTAATATAGTAGTTACTTTAACTATTCAAATGAGTGATTACTAACATATTATTATATCCAATGTTAGTACAATTATTTTCACTACTAACATAATTACTTTTACTATTTAGTCATGCAATTTTAAGAGGTTATCTATTTATATAAATATAATACATATATGCATTAAATCAAATCGAAATAATTATAGAATATTGTATTTTTTGGAAATCTAGCTTGATTTATTTAACTTTTAATAGTTCCAAAACATAACCTACTTATATTATATTTGTGTATGTTAAATAATTGTATAATTATATGATATACTAATTAATAACATAAGTGGAGCAGGTTTATTTTAAGGAAAATTACCATATTTTGATATTCTCTAAATTTATATTTCAACCAAAAATATATAATATTTACACTATTTAGCATTAAATAATATTTTCAATTAACTAAAACTACTTTAAGGTTGCATAATTTATAAATTTATCAATAATATATTTTTTTATGATACGGAGTATATTTTAAAATTGCAATGAAATAAATTATGAGACAAATTCATTACTCCCGCTATTACTATTTTACTTAAATCGATTGCTTAGCTAATTGTTCATATATACTTTATTTTGTTCTTAGTATTGTTACTTTTATTACATTCGTTATTATTAGTTTTAGTTTCACTATTCCCGCCGTAATTATTGTTACTTTCACTACTTGTACATTAATATTGATAATTCCACTACTCCTGTTGCTACTTTTGTTACTTTCACTACACCCGTTCGCTGCTAATATAATTACTTTGACTATTCAAATGAGTGATTACTATCATATTATTATATCCAATTTTATTACTACAATCTTTTTCACTACTAATAGAATTATTAATTTTACTCTTGAAGTATCCAATGAGTGATTACTATATCCAAGGTTACTTTTATTACTCTCATTACATATATGCAATAAATTAATTAAGTCGAAATAATTATGGAATATTATATTTTTTTTTGTAAATCTAGCTTGATTTATTTACTCTTTAATATTTTCTAAAATATAATATACTTATATTACATTTGTTTTTGTTTAAACAATTAACATCTTTATACTAATTAATGCCATAAGTGGGCATGTTTATTTTAAGGAAAATCATCATATTCCGGTGTTCTCTAAATTTATATCATCAACCAAAACTATATTATATTTACATTGAAATCCCTTGTTCATGTCAATCGCACAGTGCTATTGATTTAAAACTATATAGTATAATAAATTTGTATAAATTTATTTAATTACATTAAAGTCCCTTGGTTTCTGGAATTAATAGTGAACCGACCATCTTAGAACACTTTTAATACTTAATTTCATCCGTTTATTTAGTTTACTGTCTTTTATTGCCTTTAGCTATAGACCAAATCAAATCAAACCCACACACTGTTACTTCTACACTTAAATAAGACAACTATTAATTGCATCGCCTCTCTGTGGTTCGACCCTGCTACCGCTATCTATAGTTGTAGTTGGAATTATAAATATTATCTTTGGTGCACACAACGACAGGCATCAAATTTTGGCGCCGTTGCCAGGGAGGCAATTGTTTAAAATTTTTAGTTGTTTCTATTTTTAGTCTTTCTCTTAGTTTAAAGGGCATCTGTTCCTTAAACTATTCTCATATTCTACTTATAGTTTCTTCTTATGCGCAGGTCACAGGGTGGTGAACTACTACCGTTCAATCCTGAGATTGAGAAGACTTTGCGTGAGTTGAGACGATCATCTAGGGTATTCCCGACAGAGGAAGAGCTGAGTACTCTGTCTAGTTACTACGAGAACGAGCTTTTTGAGGAGGATCCACCTTCGTCACCTATTTCTACTTCTTCAGCTGAGACCGTCATATCTCCAGACATGGCTGAAGAAGCGAGTATAGCCAGTCACTCTGAGCCGACAGCTGAGAATCTCTATAAGGGATTCGCACTAACTGGGACGGATAGAAAATTCGAGCCGAAACCGTCCTATATGAACTTGGTTGAGAGAAACCAATTCGGGGGAGCTGCAAATGAAGATGCAGCTAAGCACATGAAGACATTCATTGATTATTGTTGTTCCATACCCCCACCAACCGGTGTGACCCAGGACCAGGTGAAGGAAACTATGTTTATATTCTCTCTTCGTGATGCTGCAAGAGAGTGGTACAGAGACCTGGATCGAGCTGCTCATGGGATAACGGACTGGAATTCGCTGGCCTTAGCATTCTACAAGAAATATTTCTCTGCCTCGAAGACAAATGCCATTAGAGCTCAGATCACGAGCTTTAAACAGGGTCCTGATGAGAATTTTTATGAGGCGTGGGTCCGTTTCAAGAAGATGGTGCGAACTATTCCACATCATGGGTTCGAGAAATGGAGCCTATGCAATCAGTTCTATAATGGGCTTTATGACGATTAGAGGGCTATCCTGGATGTGGCAGCTAATGGTAGGTTCCAGGAGAATGTTGGAGAAACTAAGGGGTGGAAAATTATTGATGATTTGGCCACCCACAAAGCTGAGTATGGAAATTCCAGGGGAAATCAAAGGAGGAGTATTGAATCCCCTTCTGTAGCTGCATTAGAGGCTCTCACGGCGAGATTTGATAAGTACGAGTTGGGAGGAGCTTCGAAAGGAGGGATCTATCAAGTGAATGCTGTGTCAGACGGTCCTTTCGTCTGTAAAAGATGTGGAGCTGAGGGACATGTTTCAGACCATTGTCCTAATCCCTATGAGTCTTGTGCTGCCTTTCAACATTATAGGCAGACAAGCACTTATTTTGAGCCGAATGTCCATCCGAACTTGAGGTGGAGTAGCCAAAATGTCCTAAATCCAACTCCACCTCCACAGCAGCAGCAGCAACAGAATTATGTGCCCCCTCATAAGCAGCAGCAGCCATATCAAAAGCCTCCGTACGTTCCCCAGCAGCAGCAGCAGTCCCAAGGCTCCGAATTTGCTGAGTTGAAAAATTTGTTGCTGAAAGAGTCTCAAGCTAGAGAGGCCGGGATGAAGATGTTAGAGAGCCAAATTGCTCAATTGGCTAGCAAGAATACAACTCGAGCTCCGGGACATTTACCGACGCAGACTGGCCAAAAGGAGAACCTTAATGCTATTACTTTGAGGAGTGGGTCCACCCTTGAAGGGCCCACTATGGTCGAGGAAGCTACTGGAAAAGATGAGGCGGAACCAAGCAAGAAGAAGGCTATAACGAACAGTGGCAAGAAAAAGACGATCAGCAGGTATGTCAGTCGATCGACTGACATACCCAGTCGATCGACCAGTCCGCGAAGTGAAAAAGCTTCTGTTCCTGTAGAAGTCTGTCGATCGACTGACAACGCGGATGAAGGTGAGTCTTTTCGTCCTCCAATGTTGAGGCAAGACCCAAATGCTGATGGGTTAGTTCCGGTTCCAAAGTATGACCCGATGACGATTAATGGTTCATTTTTGAGACGGTCTGAAGAAGGGTCAAGCTACAACAAGGAGAAGGTAGTAGATTTTCAGCCTAAGTCCACCGATGCCGGTATGAGAGATTTAGAGGAGAGGGCTAAGTTACTTCTTTCAGCCCCTTATCCGGAGAGATTGGTGCCGACGAAGGAACAGGTATCGTTTAATAAATTTGAAAATGTTATTCGTATCTTAAACGTAAAAGTTCCTTTTCTTGAGTTAGTTAATCAAGTGCCTGCTTACATGAAATTTATGAAGCAACTGTTGTCTAAAAAGAAGTCACTTGAAACTGTGCAATCTGTCGCACTAACTGAGGAGTCATGTTCTTATCTGACCCATACTGCACCTCATAAGCTAGAAGACCCAGGTAGTTTTTCAGTCCCATGTAGTATTGACACCTTTTCTATTGAGAAGGCCTTATGTGACCTAGGAGCCAGTATTAGTGTAATGCCCTTGAGTCTTACTAGAAAGTTGAAATTGACTAGGTTTGCAGTCACCAACATGACAGTACAGATGGCTGATCGATCTGCGGTCCAGCCTATAGGAGTCTTAGAAGACATTGCTGTGCAAATAGGAAAGTTCTTTTTCCTTGTTGACTTCGTTGTACTAGATATGCCCGAGGATGCCCACATTCCCATCATATTAGGTAGACCATTTCTACACACTGCTGGTGCAGTTATAGATGTTGGTTCGGGAACATTGACTTTCAAAGTAGGAAAGCATTCCATTGTCTTTGCCCAGATAGCTAAGAAGAAAGACCCCATGTGGCCCGTCACTTGTAATACGGTTTCTGAAAAGAAATCCTATTTTATGCTATCTGACATGCCTGTCTCTATGCCTGTTTCTGCTATAACACCTCCGCCCCAGATTGGGAGCAAATTGGAGGAAGATTCTTCTATTTTGGATATTGCAGGAGCTGGTTTGGGGAAGGAAGAGTCGCATGTTGCTCCAGCTGCAAAGGAGCCAATCGTTCAAAGAGGCGGTCTAGGATGTCTTAGCTATGGCACAGATGAGGAGCCCGATGAGGAGCCAGTCAAAGTGAGGGAGTCCGACTTGGATTCTGATGAGCCGGATGAAGTCATTGCTTGGGAAGATGTTGAGGCTGTTGATCCGTTGAGTTCTGCGGATGTTGGAGTTGAGAAGAGTGCAGCTGAAGAGATGAGCACTATAGAGGCTACTTCTGGTAGCCAGAAGCCGAGCAAGTGGGCCATTCCGTGGCCGTTCTTGATCAACTATTAGTTGATTAAGGCTTTTTCATACAACATTTTATTGCTTTTTAAGACTATTTATCGTTTTTCGTGTGCGCGAGACTTCGCAATTTTAATAAGCTTGCTTAGTATTTTATATGCTTTAGACTGTTACTTTGGGTTTTGCGCAATTTTGGCCGCGTTATGTGTGTATTTGCTGGTCTATAGACCTTGATAGCTCAATTTATTGAGCTAATTGAAGAAATCAGAAAGTTACAGCAGGTTTCCCAGTCGATCGATTGACCAGTATGGTCGATCGACTGAGCTGAGATTTCCAGGAGCTTCTGTTCCTGTTCACCCTGGTCGATCGACTCGGTGATGTAGTCGATCGACCATGATTCGCTGCTGTACCTGTTTTCGATCATTCCCCTGCTGTGTTTGGTCGATTTGCGGAGTTGAGGGAGTCTTTTCTCCACTTTATTCTCCGACTCATTTCCGTTGTCTTCCGTTTCTTTATTTTACACATAATTTTGCGTTTCAATTAATTGTTTTCTCGGTTTTATGCGCGGTATTTTTTGTTCTTTTCAGGTACTTTATGGTAGCACTGCTGGCTACTGAAACCTCCTAGCTCACGCTGGTTTGGGGAGGTTTTCTTTTGCTGCGCTTAAAGTCTTGTGAGTTTTCGAGTTCTTACTTCATGTTTTGTTTGGTTAATTTAACGCAAAATCCCATTTCCTTTGTTTATCTAATTACATGATTTTGCACAATGGGGACATTGTGCGATTTGGTTTGGGGAAGGGTTTTGCGTTGCATTTCATTTGCTTGCATTCACGTTTACATTTTGTGTTGCATTGTTGTTTATTTTTTCTTATATATACAGAAAATTCAAAAAAATTGAAAAAATTCGAAAATTTAAAAAAATGCACGTTTATTTTAGCATATAGGTTGAGTCGGAACGGTAGTATTTCAATGATGACATTGTATTTTCAGCTATTTATGCCTAAGCCTTGCTAATTGACATGTTATTAGTAGAATCATTTGCATAGTCTACGAGTTTTCGTTAATTTATTTGCTGAATCTTGAGACTTGAATTAGAATTTTTGGCAAACTACATCATATTCTGAGGTTTAGAGCCTATAACTGGTGTCATTCATGACCGGTTTATCTAGATTGTGAGTAGTTACTCCTTATGAGACATGTTATTTTAATATGCATAAATATGAACTTGATCTACTTAATACCTGTATGCATTCGGTTTCGTGGTTAGTTGACACATGTGGAAGAGGTTTCCTTATTCATTTAGCCCATAAGCTCCACACTGCCAAAAATAGTCTTTTTGTCCCGCTAACTACATCCTACATTTAGCCTGCCCTTGTCAAGCTAGTAGTTTATGTTCTTGGGATTGTTACTTCATTTTTGGTTGCTAATGCTCATTTTGAGATGACGTTGGGAAAATGAAAAAAAGGAAGGAAAAGAAGAAAAAAAAATATAGAATTGAAAAGAAAGAAAAAAAAAAGAAGAAAGAGGAACGCATGTGTACTGTAGAGGACGGTCGATCGACTGGACTCATTGGTCGATCGACTGAAGCCCGAGAAAAGAAAATCAAATCGCATAATTCAAAATCTTTATTAAATGGCGATTTTTGCTCCCATGTTGCATTCATATCTTATGGGGAGTTGATTAATTATGGAGATTGTGAGATTTTTGCTTGCTATTAGCACCGTTTCGATTGAAATTTTGAGCAAGAAGTTGGATGTTGTCATAATTTGGTTCCCTTAGTTACTAGCTTGGCTTTTAACTCTGTTTTTATCCAAACTATCTTAGCCTCTTCTTACCCATACCTCACATATCCATATTTACCTCGGCATGTGTCATGGTCATTTGTTTGGTTGGAATGCATATGCACGGTTGTAGAGATCATTTTCATATTAAATAGCTGGCATGTTCTTATAAGTCGTAGTTAGGTGAGTATCACTACAAAATGAATTCTTTCTATCTCTACATTATTCACCTGTGCTTATGTGTGATATGAGCGACCCGTGAGAGTCCGAATTGATAAGTCTCTACAGTTGACGATTCAGCGGGTTTTTAACGGCTACATAACTCGTTTGCATGATTCATATTGCTAATTTATTGTTGGTTGTTGCATTAAATTGGTTTAGGCTTTACAGTTTGCATTTCGCTCTGAGTTTGAACTCGTTCCATTAGGTTTTAGGATCGAGTCTAGTTCTTGCTTGAGGACAAGTAAGGGTTTGGTTTGGGGAAGTTTGATGCGTGTCATTTATATGATGTTTTACACCTCATTTTACACGCATTTCAGAGCTCAATTATGTAGTTTAAAGCTACTATTTGCCCCATTTCGTCTACTTTCGTATTTTTATGTAATATTGCAGATTTATGCGGAAATGAGTAGATATTGAGCTAAATCCGTCCCCGAGTATCTTGCATTGCATTTGTCATGAAGTATTTACTCAAGGAACGAGCTTGGTGCGCATTTCGAGGCCTGAAAGATAATTTTATGAAGAATTAGAAGCGGACTATCAGCTAAAGCAGTCGATCGACTGGCCTTCATGGTCGATCGACCAACACACGACTTACAGGAGCTACTGTTCAGCATAGTTCAGTCGATCGACTGGCTGCAGTGGTCGATCGACCAAACCTTGATGCTGGCGTGAATAAAAAGATCGAGAATTAAGAAGCCCATTGTGTATTAGGTTTAGGAATAAGTGTTATGTTATATTCCTATATAACGTAACCTGACACTATTCAGTTTTTATCAAGTCTTTAATCATCAAATTTATTAGGGTTCTATATTGAGTTTAGCATTAGGGCATAATTGTTCGAATAAAATTTGCCTTTGTTCTTGCTTTTCGGATTCTTCCTTTCTCTGCAATTCCATTCGGTATTTCTCTGTTCCAATTTCAGTTTAGTGCTTATTTCGTTCATAGTTTAGAATTGTTAGAGTAGTTTCCCAAAAGCCAATTTATCGTCTCATGTTAATTGCTTGTTTCGTTAGTTTAATCATGCATTCAATATCTTTATTCATTAATTTCATTGTTGTTTTCATAATAGTCATGAGTAGCTAAACTTGTCGTGCTAGGATGTAGGGAATCTGTAGCGTAGGTGGCATTAGAATAGGAGACCTGGAATCGCGCCACGGTCGATCGACCGCACACCCTGGTCGATCGACCGGCCACGTGAGATCACCTTCGTTTTAATTAATTAAATTGCTATGTTTGACGAATCGATTGCACGCGACTAGTTAAATGCCTAGGATTTGACCGACCCAGTTAAGATCGAAAGATAGGGAAGGGAGATAGCCTACCTAATTAAGACGACTAAATTAAAAAGATCGAGAGATAAGTTTATTTAGCCTTTTTAGTCACTTTTCAGGACGAAAGTTAGTATTAGTGATATTAGGGACCTGTAGCGAGATCGAAAGATGCTACCTGTAAGAATGGACCGAGAGGACTTCTTATTTTCCCGTCTCACGTGTTTGTTCTAGACCTACCTAGTATGCTGCCGCCGAAACTATAGTGAACCGACCATCTTAGCACCCTTTTAATACTTAATTTCATCCGTATATTTAGTTTACTGTCTTTTATTGCCTTTAGCTATAGACCAAATCAAATCAAACCCCCACACACTGTTACTTCGAGACTTAAATAAGACAACTATTAATTGCATCGTCTCTCTGTGGTTCGACCCTGCTACCGCTATCTATAGTTGTAGTTGGAATTATAAATATTATCTTTGGTGCACACAACGACAGGCATCAGCATTAAAGTCCTTAACTGGAAAATTTAATAGTTGAGATCTTTAACTGGAAAAAAATCAATAGTTTAGGTCCTTTTCTTAAGGTTAACTCAAATATAAAGTTATAATTAATAGAATATCTAAAGGTAATTTCTAAACTTATATTGTTGTGTTCTAAGACAATCACAATATTACCATATTTTGACTTCAATTAAATTAGAATAATATTATATTCCTTATATATAGGAAATCATACTCGTGTTCAAAATACCTCTCTGAGTCTTTGATCCCCTAAAGTAACCTCTTATTCACAGTAGGTGGATTGTAGACAATATATGTTAGGTGTTAGTTGACTAGTCAATGATCATGTAACTAACCACCAACTAAGTTTGTTAGTCGGTTAGAGATCTTAGTATATAAGCAAGATCATTCATTGTAATCCATATATCTTACACATAATATTGTATCAATAATATACAAAGCTTTCTCTCTCTTTTCCTTCTCTAAATACTTCAATATCACTGTAATAGCCATCTTCATCTTCTCCTTCATCAATGGAGGTTTGATGGTTTTCCTGGTATCAGCTTATAAGATCCTATTCTTTAACGCTTCCGCACAATAAATCCTTCATAAATCTCTTATTTTGTCTTCCAGTTTACATCACACTTTCCTTAATCATGTCTGAGGAGACGCTGTATTCGCCATTAGATGATCCTTTGTTTCTTTCTCAAACTGATCAGCCGAGATTGATTTTATCGTCTTTTCTCTTTGATGGCTCCAATTTCATTCAGTGGCAGCGTGAGATCATCTCTGCTCTTCTTTCCAAAAACAAAGTTGGGTTCATAACTGGAGAATGTTCTTGTCCTCCTGCCTCTGATAAGAAGCATAATGCATGGATAAGATGTGATATTCTCGTCTCTCGTTGGATTAAAAACTCAATTGCTAAGCCTTTAGTAAACAATCTACAGTATGAAGCATCTGCTCAGTCTTTATGGTCTGATATTCTTGAGCGTTATGGTCAGTTGAATGTCCTGGATTTATATGCTCTTAAAAAGGATTTGAGTAACATTGCTCAAGATACTTCCTCACTTCTTGATTATTATGGTAAAATCAAGAATTTGTGGGAAAATATTGATACTATGGACCCTGTTCCTCAGTGTACATGTGGTGCCATGAAGAATTGCACATGTCAATTGCTTAAAAGGTTGTTGGATAGGGAAACTCAGACCAAGTTAATCCAGCTATTAATGGGGCTAAATTCTGGGTTTGAACAACTGCAGACTAATATTCTCACCCTGGATCCTTAGCCTCCCATCAACAAAGCATTAGGGATACTTCAAAAGATTGAACGTCAGAAGTTAATTAATGATGTAACTTCTGATGTTGCTATGGAGTCAGTTGCCTATGCTGCTAAGAAAAGAACTCAGTCTTACTCTGCTAAAGAAGAGGGTAGCAAGAAACGTGCTAAAGATGATGTTTCTGCTGGTTCTGAGGATGGCAAGTACTGTGAGTTTTGTGGCAGGTCTGGTCACACTATTGATGAGTGCTGGAGACGCAAGACTTGTACTTTCTGCAACACTAAAGGGCATATCAAAGAACGATGTTATAAGTGTTGGGAAATGTGTCCTCAACAACAGTGCGATCACATGATTTAAATATCATTATTAAATCTCATTAGAAGGGATGATACATTATATATATATAGTCAACTTGTCCACACATATCGGTAATGATTGGCTGGCTAGAGTTTGACATTACTGTCGTGCGACGGTGGTGACCAGTTGATCCCTTGAGGTCACACCTAAAGGACGATTCCCTTAATTGAAAAGGTTAATTAATTGTATACCGATACAGATTAATTAATTCCTTAAAATTGAACAAATTATCATAAGAGAGAAAATGACATCTTATTCTAATGTGATTAAATGAGATTTTATTTAGTAATTTAAGAAGTTATATTACTAAAATTAATCGGTGTTTGCGAAACACGCGAGATGAGAATGATAAGTTAGTTATAATTACAAGATATTGTGAATTATACTAACTAGTAATTAAATGACCATTTTATGAGAAAGTAATTTTATATTACTAGTCAATTGTTAAATATGATTTATTTAATTTGTAAATGATATTTAATTTGTTAAATATCCATTTTAAATTAAAACATGACATAAGACATGTCACATGTCACATGACATACAATTGTACAATTGACAAAAATAAAATGGACTCCATATTACACACATAAACCGAAATTGGTGGGCATTGTGAGATGTTTTGTCTTTTTCCATTTGTCTTATTCATTTGTCCAAATTGCATGATAGTGACATGACAATGCAAAAGACTTACACCTATTTGTCTTGTGAAGACAAAAAGAAAAATAATCATGGTCTATTACCTCTAAGGCCACCGGTTTTGTAAGAGGATGATAGAGAATTTTTCTTCTCTCAATTCATTTATCATTCATTCTCATATTACATGTAAAAAGTTCATGTAGTTTTCCTCTCTTCTCTCTCCTTAATCTTCATCAAAATGGATGAATTTTTGATTCAAATTTGTTCAAAAGATTACTAAAATTATTAATGTAATATATGAGTGTTAGTAATCAATTTTAAGGTAAACCACAATATAAATATCTAGTACATATTAGTTTGTGGGTTTAAGGGATAGTCTTGGGTGCAACTAATTGGAGGGCTTCTATTTTGAGGTCATGTATGTTCATCCAATATTGGAAAGCTCAAGAACTAATAAGAAGGAGATCTTGTTGGTGTCCATTTGACCGAAATTCATATGGTGAGAAAATGATTTCTTCACTTATTTATTTTAGTTTGCAAGCATAAGATTTGTAATTAATTTTATGACTAAATTAATTAGAACATATAATAATATTTTAAATAATGAGATATAGATTTCTAACAAGCGGTATCATGAGCACAAGGTTGTTTGCATGCAAATCGGTTATAGTTTTTCCGAGTTATACGATTAACATATAAAACTTGTAAATTTGTGTTATTATGATATATCACGAAAATAATTTATGTATGTTAAAGTTTCCGATCCTAAAATGTATTTAGGATATTTTGGTTAATTTATGGATTTTTATTGTTCATTTTATATAATATTGGCATTAAAATGTGATTTTTATGATAAAAATGTCATTTTTGGACGAAAATTAGCTAACTTTGAATTTTCCAGTGATTTTTGGATATGTTTTCACATATATTATTTTTAGATGATCTGGAAATTTTCATAATTTTATGAGTTCTTATGCACGAAATATGGATTTTTCATGTTAAAAATCGAATTTAAATGAAAAATAGGTTAATATGAGAAATATTTCGAATATGGTCATAGAAATTTAGTATGTTGTCCCATGAAATTTTACAAGATGTGTGTAAAATAATAGACTATAATGAAGTCTTCATGCATGATTTATGGATTTTTGATGAAAAATAGCATAAATAGTGACTTAATTAGTGAATAATTGCTAAAACATACTTCATGACTAAGGAAAAACGTCACATGTTGCATTTTATTATATTTTTCAGATCTAAAATTGAAAAGTTGATGAATATAATTTTTCTCATGTTTTTATGATTTTTATTGATAAATCCGATAAACCGCAACATTGTTTTTCCCTATAACTTTCGAAATTATTAACCTAAGTTTTTGAAAATTATGAGTGTCATGTTATTTTTCCAGAATGTCCATGAGTTTAAATTTCAAAATTTGAATTTATTTGAAATTTTTGTGATTTATTTGATGTTTATAGCATTTTATTGTAATTTTGAGTCCTTTTATGAACAATATTAAGAAATATGAGTTAATTATGGTCAAATGGTTAGTGGAGACTAATTTTTGAGTCCTAAGAAGTTAGGGTAATTAACTTGTGCATAAATATGAATTTATGTAATTTTAGTGATTATAAAACGTTGAATCACGCAAATCCGTAAAAACCGTGTAATATATGATATTGGCTCCTTAAAGGCGATTTAGCATAAAATTGGGTATGTTCATACATATTATAATGCTGCATTTTATTTATGATTGTCATAATTTTATTTTATGTAATTTTTGAATTATGTAATTTTTACTTTTTATGGCCTTAGTTTTTAATTAATATTACCCGAAATGTATGGGAATATCGATTCGGTTGTAATTTATTGTGATCTCGTATCACCGTTTGTAATTTAACAGATTTATTTTATTTTAATTACAAATGTATAATAGGAAATTATGTAATTTATTATGTAATTTATTTATTTCGGAGTTCCTTGAAGACGGTGTCACTCAAGAAGGAAATCCATTAAAGACGGTGTTACCTCGAGATGCGTGCCTCAATCGAAGTTCTAGGGACCAATGGAGTTTGTTTCCAAATATGTAATAGTTAAATAGTTTTTCTATTTTAGTAAGGCCATACTAGGATTATTTTATTTATGCTTTGCATTTTATTTATATGTCGCATGCATCGCTAAATCGCCATAACTAAAACATGCATTGTCATTTTAATCGAGTTTATCGACCGTGTCAATTACAATTATCGTAGTTCACCGCTTTAGTTCACTTAAAACGTGATAGATAATAAATTGACATGACCTCTCGCTAAAATAAACAATTGAGACTTAGCCTTACCAAAAATTAGAAACCCATGAAGTACCAGTTTCGCAAGGGAGTTGAGCCGGCTTTACCGTAAGACAAACCTTGTTACGTTGGTGAAGTGGGGTGATAAATGTCTATCCACCGAATTTATGTTAATAAAGGGTATTTCGGCACACCGTGCCCTAAGTTGACATGGGTTTGGATCACGGACACATTTATTCGAAATTTGGGTTGAACTCAACGAAAGTATTCACGACGTATTTCCGGATGTGTTTCGGGCTAGAGATAAAATATTAATGTAATTTTATCGACCAAGAGTTCTAAAAGTAGAATCGATTAAAGAGTTAATCCACCGAGTTATATTGATGAGGGGTATTTCGGCACACCGTGCCCCAAGTTAATATGAATTTGGATCTTGGAATCATTTATCATAGTTGGGTAGAGGTCACTATGTAAATGCTTTACTTGTTATTTACAAGTATTAATAAAACGATAAATGTTAAGTTTTCCACTATTCCGTTATTATATTGTTCTATTTCTTTACCACAATTCATATACGATATCATTTCGATTTTTCAAAATCTCCATTAAAACATCGTAACTAAAGACAAATATGAATTTGCTTCTAAAACCTCAAATGAACCATTGCTAAGGATCTCTTGTAAAGAGTATAGATTAAAGTTATTCATTATCAAACAGGTTTTTGATTCTTGACTAACACATCTACTTACAATGAATTGTTTCTAATTTTGGTAACTAGATTTGTTGGAAATCAAAATTGACCAAAAAAAAACGCAACCACTTCAATGAAAGTTTTAAGACTAAAACGAACAAATGAAGAGTAATCTTCATGAATTCAATTTTGCTTCTCAAAGCAAAGACTCATTGAAATGAGTGGGAGCATTCTCTTAAACCGTTAAGATGAGGACGAGGTTCAAGAAGTAAAGATAATGATGGAATTTATACAAGGTAATGTTAAAAGTAAAATTATTGAGAAATGACGATAGTAAACCTATCAATCCTGACCGATAAAGTTTCCATTGTCTTAAATGTTGGACACTAGAAAGAAAACTACCTTAAATTATTGAAGAATCAACAAGTTAGTTGTGGGACATCTAATGGGACCTTCTTCTTTAAATGTTTATTTGATTAAACATAAATTTTGCTAGTACCACTTCGTCAATATTAGAAACCAGTGGAGATTTTCATCATTGTATTCGACACATAAGATGATTAGAATATGACAACTAGCAACAATAATGTCGAGAGATAGAGTAATTGTGTACTCAATCTAGTTTTTGGATTTAAAGTTGTACTTAATTGTGACTATTACGTGCATAAACTCTAAATAAGAATATAAACTTGTTAAGATACAAAAGAGGTTTTCACTTTTGTGACCCTATACACCACGATTTGATGTATGGCTAGCCCATTATCAAGGTGATTATATTCTAAACCAAACTAGAATGATATATCATGTAGATGATGTAAGATTCAAATTGGTAACCCAAGATTAAACCTTAAATTTTGGAATGATGAACGCAAAGAGTTATCGAGTACTCTTGAAACCATTAGATTGTTAATGGTATATGCGTATCTTGTATTCAAAGCAAGATGTCTCGTGCCTTTTGGTTGAAAAGGAGATCGAGGTTGTAAATCATCGATCCAAAATAGGTTGATCATTTTCTTTTACCAATGATTAAGTTGACGCTAATGTGTTCACTTAATAAGGTAAATAGAAAAATTTTTGAAGAAGTTTAAAGAGTTCAAGGAATCACGATTTAGTCGTGATGGGATTATCAAAGTGAAGACTTTGATATAAGCCAAAGGAAATGTGATATAGTATCACAAGTTAATCTCTCTTAGCACGCATTATGGAATAATGTGTGGTTGGATAACAAATCAAACGCTATTCGATATGGTTTGGACTTCAGTCAAGTTACTTTGAGTTACTTGATCCTTTGGGGATTTTATCATTTTTGTCTAAATTATTTTTCCACTAAATCGAATCATATGAGATATGAAATGGTAAGTGTACCATGTTTGTAAGTTTTTCACAAGAAACAAATGCTCATTTTTCCCTTTTCAACTATCACGAGTACGACGGGTTTGCGGCTCGTGAAGCTGTCTTTCTAAAATACAAGTTTATTTCTAGAAGACAGAGTGGGAGAAATTATTCAAGAGCCACAAAGAATGCCACAGAGAATGTTATGTCACAAGAAACTGGTCTTTCTTGGCTACATGAGACGTTTTGTGTAAGACATTGTTTCTTCAAAACCTAGGAGGTTAAATTCGTCACTTGTTAAAGATGATGAATTCATGCTACTTTTAAAGTAAAGAGCTTATAACTTACAAAAGAAATTGTTTGATTCAAGTTGATTACTTCTGGAAAGTAATGAATAAATGACTTACATAAGAATGTTTAAGTCACAACTCACTACAGGGCTTAGAGCCATGAAAATCCGAAATAAAAAGGCTTGATTAGTGACAAAGAGTTTTGCACTAATAAAGAGAGATTTCAAAGCAAGACTGGTTGCAAAGGGTTTTGCACTAATTGAAATGCTTAAGTCTATTTGGATCTTCTTAGGGATTGTGTTTCATTATGAGGATATGCACACAACAAGTGAATCTAAAACCCACTTCTTCAATTAGAAGGAATGTATTTAATACATGTCTTGAGTTTTATAGATTCTTGCAATCCTAAGATAATGTGAAACTTAAGAGAGAATCTTAAGTAGGACATCAATGAGTTGGAATCAACATTTTGATCATGTGATAAACCTTTTCTCGATAAGTCGAGAAGTTGTGTTTATACATGGAGTTTAGTGGGAGTTACGGAAATTTTAATTAGTCCGATATGTGGATGACATATTGATCATTGCGAATGATTTAAGACTTTTGGAGTATTATAATACATCTTTAAAATCCGGATTTATGAAGATAAATCCACATGATATTAGCGTCAATAAGAAGTCTTACGTTGATAAGATTCATGACTAGTTCAATTAAATTGAACATATTTGATTGATTACATTTGCTTCTGCTGTCGGGTCAATTAAATGAGTAATGATGTATAACACTTCATATACTTTGAGTATGATGAATTGTTTTCAAAATCGAATTTAAGTAATCTTTACCAAGTAAGCCATAAAGATTACCCTTAAGTGCTTGCAGAAGCATTAAGGAAGTAAAGCAAAGTGTTTATGATGCAATTTTGTGTAAGGGTGTTACACAAGTGACAATTGACAATTGAGATTGCACATGGTTTCTGACAAAACCATAATCAAAACACATTAGGATGGTTAAGATACCATTATGGCTATGTTAATTAAGAAGTAGATTTTCTAGAATAGTTCTAGGCAATAAAGAACAATGAGAAATGTTTACAACGGAAATTGAGTACACTTGCAATCATGAAAGGTGCAAGAAGGATGAGTCCCGCACACTGTGAAAACAGTGGGAGCTATTCTAAGGCTAGAGGGCCTATGTCTTGATTGGATCTCGACACGTACTCAGAAAGTTTTGTAATGCAAATGTATACATTACAAAGGAAAACGAGTATGTAGTAAGGTTGAGTAAGGTAAAAGAAGTTGATAAAACCTACTAACCAAAGCCTTCTCATAGGCTTAACATGATGAGTCATGTCATTTCAATTAAATTGAGATGAATAACTACATAAAAGATCAAATTAGATTATAGAATATGAAGTAGTAATCAAGCATTGACTATTCATATGTGATAATCGCATTTGTCGTTTGAGTTTTACTATAAAACTCTTTTATTATACTTTGTTACATCCAAACGGGTTGTAGAGACAACATTGAACCCCGTTAAAGTGAACCCGGATTAACATGGTATTCGCCTATAGTCACTTGTATGAGGTGACGTCTCGAAGTGACTAGAGTGTGATGCAATTGATGGCAAGTTCAAGTGCCATAGAGTCATGTGAGATGACTAGTCGATCACATAGGCAAACTGTTAGGAACACTTTTTCGGGCAGTGACCGCTTATAGAGTTCTGGCAAATTTATATAGCCTGGTCGTGGCGAGAGCTACTATAGTATTCTAATGAGTCGATTCTTTTGACTAAAGACTGTTCGCCTAAGATGACACAGTTTCAGATTAACTTTGATTTGTGTTACTACGACCTTCGTAAATGGGTCAAATGGGCATATTTTGGGTTATGATGGCTGTGGCTAGTCGAAGGGAATAAGTTCGATAGGAATTGTCCACCCCCTTGTCAGGGTTGAAACAATATCTCAGGGCCACTCGAGGAGTAATGAACTGGAAATGCGTGGCCAAGCTCGGAAGGTATCTATGATAGATAAATCCGGTCAATCAGTTATTCTCCAGATCGAGGAAACCACTCTCGATATGATCACTTGCAAATACGACCCGGAAGACACCTTGCATTGAGTGGGAGATGGTAATAGGACAAGAGAATTGGTGACGCACACTTGTCGAGGACAAGTGGGAGATTGTTGGGAAATGTGTCCTCAACAACAGTGCGATCACATGATTTAAATATCATTATTAAATCTCATTACAAGAATACGGAAGAGATGATACATTATATATATAGTCAACTTGTCCACACATATCGGTAATGATTGGCTGGCTAGAGTTTGACATTACTGTCGTGCGACGGTGGTGACCAGTTGATCCCTTGAGGTCACACCTAAAGGACGATTCCCTTAATTGAAAAGGTTAATTAATTGTATACCGATACAGATTAATTAATTCCTTAAAATTGAACAAATTATCATAAGAGAGAAAATGACATCTTATTCTAATGTGATTAAATGAGATTTTATTTAGTAATTTAAGAAGTTATATTACTAAAATTAATCGGTGTTTGCGAAACACGCGAGATGAGAATGATAAGTTAGTTATAATTACAAGATATTGTGAATTATACTAACTAGTAATTAAATGACCATTTTATGAGAAAGTAATTTTGTATTACTAGTCAATTGTTAAATATGATTTATTTAATTTGTAAATGATATTTAATTTGTTAAATATGCATTTTAAATTAAAACATGACATAAGACATGTCACATGTCACATGACATACAATTGTACAATTGACAAAAATAAAATGGATTCCATATTACACACATAAACCGAAATTGGTGGGCATTGTGAGATGTTTTGTCTTTTTCCATTTGTCTTATTCATTTGTCCAAATTGCATGATAGTGACATGACAATGCAAAAGACTTACACCTATTTGTCTTGTGAAGACAAAAAGAAAAATAATCATGGTCTATTACCTCTAAGGCCACCGGTTTTGTAAGAGGATGATAGAGAATTTTTATTCTCTTAATTCATTTATCATTCATTCTCATATTACATGCAAAAAGTTCATGTAGTTTTCCTCTCTTCTCTCTCCTTAATCTTCATCAAAAAGGCTGAATTTTTGATTCAAATTTGTTCAAAAGATTACTAAAATTATTAATGTAATATATGAGTGTTAGTAATCAATTTTAAGGTAAACCACAATATAAATATCTAGTACATATTAGTTTGTGGGTTTAAGGGATAGTCTTGGGTGCAACTAAATGGAGGGCTTCTATTTTGAGGTCATGTATGTTCATCCAATATTGGAAAGCTCAAGAACTAACAAGAAGTGGATCTTGTTGGTGCCCATTTGACCGAAATTCATATGGTGAGAAAATGATTTCTTCACTTATTTATTTTAGTTTGCAAGCATAAGATTTGTAATTAATTTTATGACTAAATTAATTAGAACATATATGAATATGTTAAATAATGAGATATAGATTTCTAACAATAAGTTTAAAGCTTATAATGCCAAGAAGGGTAATTCGAATATGGAGGCAGGTTCTTCTAAAGCTGCTCATAATGCTGAACTTGTTTCCTCTGAACAAGATTTCCACTATCAGGATGTTGCCCCTTTTTCTGTTGCACAACCACTGATGCATGAGTATACTGCTGGAAGTTCTTTGGGATATTCTGGGCATAATCAGGTGCCTTCTAATGTTCATGTTTCACCAGATTTTGTTCAGGGGATAGTCAATTCTGTTATGGCTAAGGGTTTATATCTTATGTTAAGACACAATTTGATAAAAACATTAGAGTGATAAGATCAGACAATGGGACAAAATTTCTTCAAACATATTGTAAAGACTATTTTACTAGTAAGGGGATTGTGCATCAAAGATCTATTGTTAGTAGACCACAATAGAATGGACGGGTGGAGAGAAAACATAGGCACTTATTAGACACTGCCAGGGCACTCCAATTACAGTCTAAAGTTCCTATTAAATTTTGGGGTGAGTGTTTATTGACAATAGCCTATTTGATTAATAAAATGCTCACTGCTGTATTGAATTGGCAAACTCCTTATGAGATTTTGTTCAAAGAAAAACCTAAGTATGATGAACTTAGGATATTTGGTAGTTTGTGCTTTGCTTCTATGCCTCCTACAGCAATGGACAAGTTTTAAAAGAGAGCCAGAAAATGTTTGTTTATTGGGTATCCTTATAACCAGAAGGGTTATAAGTTGTATGATTTGGATACACACACTATTTTTTCCAGCAGAGATATCATATTCAGGGAAGGGATGTATCCTTTTCAAGTTCCAATACAGGCCAAAGCACCTACTGTTTCCTCTGCAGAATATGCTATGCCAGCTGATTTTTTACAATCTATCAACACAGAAACTCCTTCTAGTTCATCTGAGATATTAGAAGACCTTGTGGTCACTACTATGACTAATGAAGTCTCTACTGCTGCATACACAACAGCTGAGTTGCCTGTCACAACAACTACTGTGGACAACAACACATCTGATAATGATGTTGCTTCAGCTCCTGTGTCTAATCAGCAGAGTCAGCTCATCAGGAAGTCTGCTAGACCCAGGATTCCTTATGTTTTACTCTCAGATTATCATTGGCCTCCACAGAAGACAAAGAAATCCACTGCTTTTCAGGCAACTATTCTAAGCGAGCTGACTACATTTGGCAAGGATTATGTCATGTCCTTATGTAATGTGGTTGAGTCACATGAACCAAGCTATTATCATCAAGCCTGTAAAGATGATAAATTGGTTCTAGCAATGAATCAAGAGATGCAGGCACTTGAGGCAAATCACACTTGGGAATTAACTACCTTGCCTTCAAATAAAAAATGCTATAGGGAGTAAGGCCCTGTTCTTTCTGCCTTATTTTCAGCCCACTTCAGTTTAGCTCAGCTCTATTCAGTTCAGTTCAGCTCAGTTCAGTTCAGTTTAGCTCCATTCAGTTCAGTTCAGTTCAGTTCAGCTCCATTAAGTTCAGCTCATTTCAGCTTAACTCATCTTAAATTTAATAATTATTACTAATTTTATTATCAATAATACTATTTTTTTAAATATTATTATTCTTTATTTTTTATTTTTTATTTTTTATTATTATTATTATAATTATAATTAATAATTTATTTATTATAATTACTATTATCATTATTATTATGAATATTATTATTAAAATGAATAATAATGTTATTAATGTTAATATTATTGTTGTTGTTGTTGTTGTTGTTGTTATTATTATTATTATAATTATTATTGGTATTATTATTGTTATTGTTAAAATAAATAATAATGTTATTAATGTTAATATTATTATTATTATTATTATTATTATTATTATTATTATTGTTGTTGTTGTTGTTGTTATAATTATTATTGGTATTATTATTAAAATTAATAACATTTATTATAAATATTATTGATGGGGCACGCCCAACCGACTTGACTCACTAGCCAATACGGGGTCATACAAGTCAACACACTTGCCAACATGGTTACAGATTCGCTTGAATTGGTATCCTACGAATCACGAATCGTTAAAAGCGACTTCTATCAAGTTGATTACTGAAAATACATATAACACATTTTCTATAAACGAATCGTGAATAGGTAAGGCATATTCATAGCGAATCTGGTAACCATGCTTGACAAGCCATCATTTGAGGTACACATAGAAAACTATAAATACCTCATTATTCACCAAACAATGGTAAAATACTTCTCACCAACAACTTCCTCTCTCTATAAGTAAGATTACTCGAGCTACTATGAGAGGGCACGGAAACCTTAGCTTCAAGCAAGGTCCCGACTATCCACCAATACCATAAGGCATCAGAGAAGGACCTCTTGCGAACCCTCTGAGGCCCTGTTTGTTACGCATGCAAGATCCATCCGAAGAGAGCAAGCATAGGCTCGAGTTGCCATCTGAAAGGAACGCGTTGACTCGACCCGGATTCGAGCAACGCTTACTTGAGTGTTTTTAATCGAAACAATTATTTTTACCAATATCATTATTAATATTGACATTATTATTTATTATTGTTATTAAGAATATTATTAGTAAAAATTACTATTTTTTCATTATTATAATTTATGATTATTCATATATAATATTATAATTTTTTTCCTATAAATATTAATATTAGTATTATACTATGAATATTATTATTATTATTATTATTATTATTATTATTATTATTATTATTATTATTATTATTATTATTATAGTTAATTATAACAATATTATTAAATATTATTATTATTAATATAATTATTTTAGTTCGATTATTTCAATTCACTTTATTCGATTCGATTAAGTTCACTTTCATTTCTATTCGATTCAGCTCGATTCGATTGATTCAGTTCACTCCATTCGATTCGATTCACTCAGCTCACTCCATTCGTTCGATTCGACTTTAAAAAAGCAAGAAAGAACATGGCCTAAATGGGTTTATAAAATTAAGTATAAACCAGATGGGTCTATTGAGAGGTATAAGGCAAGGTTAGTAGCAAAGGGCTATAATCAAGTCAAGGATAGAGACTATAAATTGACCTTCTCTCCTGTTGCAAAATTCTCAACAGTAAGGATATTATTGGCATTAGCGGCTATTAAGGGTTGGCCACTGCACCAACTTGATATTAACAATGCATTTCTTCATGGCTTTTTGGATGAAGAAGTGTATATGAAGCCTCCATTGGGGTATACACTTGCAAAGGAGGGGCAAGTTTGTAAGCTCAAGAGATCATTGTATGGCCTTAAGCAAGCATCAAGGCAATGGAACCTTGAGTTGACTAAGTATCTCATAGATTTGGGATTCATTCAGTCCAAATTGGATTATTCTTTATTTACAAGAATTGATTCAACTACAAAGAAGTTTCTGGTTGTATTGGTTTATGTAGATGATGTGTTGGTGACTGGTGAAGACACTGCAGCAATACAACAGTTGAAGGATCAGTTGCATTCCAAATTCACAATTAAAGACTTGGGCTTAATGGGGTATTTTTTGGGTTTAGAAGTTGCAAGAAATGAACGTGGAATCTTATTAAATCAAAGGAAATACATCATTGACATAATTCAAGATGTTGGTTTTGAAGACTCCAAGCCAATATCATTTCCATTGCAGAAAGGCCTTAAGTTGTCCACTGACAAAGGGAGACTTCTATCAGAACCAGAGAAGTATAGGAGATTGATTGGTAGTGTAATACTACGTATTTATGAGTCTCTGGGTACTCTATCGAGTAGGCCTTACTCTGTCGAGTAAGGGCGAGTTGCAGATTAAAATAGTTTCTGACCTGTTGGGTACTCGATCGAGTAAGGGGGCACTCGACCGAGTACCTTAGCTACTCGATCGAGTAGCCGGTTTACGGGGGATGATTTCTCGGGTTTTGTTAATAATGCGATTAGATTATATAATACTTCCGTCATTGTTTTTAAAACACTTTTTAAAACCTAATCAATGGGAGAAGAGAAATCAAACTACGTCATTCGCTTTAATCGCATTGTTGGCAAATCCCGGAGCGTGGAAGGTCGGATTTCATCTTTCTTTATACCGTTGTGATCCTTGCGTCGAGGGTAAGACCTATATACCGTTTTTATGATGTTTCTTTAAAGTTGGTTAAACCCTAATTTGGGGATTTGGGGGTTTTGTTGTTTGTATGATTGGTAGTGATTATGTGTTTGTATATTAGGAGGAGGATTCGTAGAGGAAGCGTTTTGATATCAGCTGTGAGATCGACTAATTGTTGTGCTTTCCAGGTAGGGTTTCCCTACTCAGTATTAATTACATAATGTGTGGTGATTGTGCTGTAGTTAGTGATTGTTGACTGATTCAGACGGTTGTTGATGTTGTGTTGTGATTGCTGATTGTTTGTCTCTGGTTCTCGAGATGCGTTCTCGGCTGAGTGGAGTCAGTTGCGGGAGTGGCTTCACACCCTAGTTTCGCCCTTCGTGAAACCCGCCACGGAAGGGGATGTGCACATTAATGGAACAGGGTTATCGCTCGGTATGATGAGCGGGGATTTGGTGGGTAAGGTTGCGGTCTCCCATTGGCAGGGCTGGTCCAGTGGACAATCGGTGACGGAGATTGATTGGAGTGGGTGATTGTGTGTGACTGCTTGAGCTGTCTTGATTACTGTATTGTTGGTTATATAAATTGTGTGAATAATCTGACCCCGGTTTATTGTTTTAAAACCTGCGGTGATCCATTCGGGGATGGTGAGCAGATATTGAGCAGGTGTGAGTTGAGTATTGGGATAGCTGGGATGTGCCACCGTCTGATGATAGAAGTCTTCCGCTGTAGCTTAATAGTTTTCATAAACATTTCAGTTAGATTAGTAGACAGTTGGTTTGAGAACATGTATACGTATTTTGGTTTGGTTTTTGGATTGTAACCTTTCACTAAAGTATTTCTATTTAAATGTTGTTTCATTATTATTGTTTATTTGATTATCATTGCCTCGGGTAACCGAGATGGTAACATCCTTATACCTGGGTGGTCCTGGTAAGGCACTTGGAGTATGGGGGTGTTACAAAATGGTATCAGAGCGACGATCCTGAAACCTGTAACCAATGAACCTAATGAATATAGGGAGTCAATTAAAATGAACCTGGGGTAAAGGTTGTAGGAGCTAATTAATGCAAAGGCTTGGGAGACGTCCTAAAGTCGCGAACTCGCCCTACAATTTTGAACCGGTCAGGGGGGGTGTATGTCAAGTCGTATGTGTTGTTTGTTCGCTTGTGTGTGGATGTGATGAAGTATATTGTAATTGTTGGATGTTTGGAGTAGAAGGTTGAGAATATGAATGAAAGATTGATGAGACATATAGAACTGTGTTGGAATAAGAAGCATGTTGGATGTTTACTATGTGGCGTTTGATAACATGATATAGTTGTTTCGTTAATCATATGAAGAGTTGAGTGGCATAGTATGCTTAACTATGATATAATGTTGTGTTTATAAAGTTGATTTATATGTTGGGATATGATATAGCATGCGGGTAGCATATTCGGGTTAGCATGACTCGATCGAGTGGGTCTGACTCGATCCAGTGGGTCTGACTCGATCCAGTGGGTATTTGACGATTTTGTAACCAGAATCGTGTTTTTGGGTACTCGATCGAGTACCTCGGGCAATCGATCGAGTAGGGGGTCTACTCGGTCGAGTATGTTAGAGATCAGAAGGTCTGTTTGGGGTCTGATGTCGAGGCACTCGATCGAGTATGGGGGGCACTTGATCGAGTAGCCTCTTACTCGATCGAGTAGGTTTAGGCACTCGATCGAGTGTGTTCTTGGTAGTCCGCTTTCGTGTTTTGAGGTTTTAGTGCGTATGTTTATATCTACCCTTTCTTATATAGTTTCAATATGCCGCCCAAGAGAAACGTGTATTATGCGAGAGCTGAGACCATGAATATGGATGATATCGTTAAGATGTTGGAGCACCAAGATGCTCTTACTAAGGCCTTAAAGAAAGTGAATAAGGATAAGGAGGTTGATCACTCTAAGATCAGTCTCTATATAGCGAGGTTTAACCCAAAAGAGTACACGGGAACCGGGGAACCAAACCTTCTTGACAACTGGCATCGTGAGATGGAGAACATACTAGACCTGGTTCACTGTCCTGATGAGATGAGAGTAGAACAAGCTGCGTTCTACCTGAGGGAAGCAGCTGGCAAGTGGTGGGATACGGTGAAGGTGAGTGCTAGGGAGATGTGTGCGAACCAGGGCTTACCTGCTATACCTTGGGAAGAGTTTCGGAGGGCTATGAGGAAGGAGTTTGTACCGGAACATGTGAGGAGTAAGCTGAGAGAGAAGTTTGATGGGTTTAAGATAACATCTGACATGTCTGTAGCTGAGTACTACAAGCAGTTCAATGAGAAGTCTAGGTATGCTGAGGATATGGGTTTGAGTGAGGAGAACCTAGAGCTGAGGTTTGAGAGAGGGTTGACACCCAAGATTATGGATAAGTTACCCGTGGGAGTCCTTACCGATGTTAAGGAAGCTTATGAGAGGGGGAGGGAGAGCCGAGAGGTTGGTGGAGATGGGCGAGGAGAGAGTGAGTGAGAAAAGAAAGGTTGAGAGTGAGGGTGGTGGCCAATCTAGTCATAAGAAAGGCAACCACACCCAAGCTAGAGGGTTTTCTTCTCGGGTCGAGATTCGGTCGGGGGCTTCCTTTGGGTGTGGCCGTGTGAGTGGTAGTGGTAGTTGGGGGATGACCTGCTATGGCTGTGGTGGTGTAGGCCACAAGAGACATGAGTGCACGAGTGCACCGGGAACTTTTCAGGGATCGGCTCGGGGGAGCTATTCTCAGGGACCTGCACAGAGTTATGCGAGTAATAGACCGTCTGGGTCATGGTCTAACCGGGGAAGTCAGAGCTATCAGGGTGGAGGTAACCGCAATGGCGGTAATCAGTGGCGGAGCCAGGATTTGAACTTAGGGGGGGCGAAAAATTTTAGGGGGGGCGAACGACTAATTTCATAAGGCACCCCGAAAAAAATTCGAAAAATTTGACTAAAAACTTCGAAAATTTCATCCGCCAGGGGGGGCGACCGCCCCTGCTAGCCCCCCCCTAGCTCCACCACTGGCGGTAATTCTTATCAGTAACCAGCTACGAACAACAACAACAATCAAGGGTCAGGTGCTAAGCCGACCACATCAGCCAGTACTATCTAGGGAGGTGGACAGAAGACCAGTGGAAAGCTGTTCATGATGGACAAGAAAGCAGCTGAGGAGGATGCACATGTTATCACTGGTACTTTTCTTGTTAACGGTATTCATAACTTTGTTTTGTTTGATTCGGGGGCATCTCAGTCGTTTGTATCTTCGAGTGATGTTAAACGGTTGGGTTGAGGGTATATGAGTCTATAAGCAAGAAAGTTTTTATACCTTCGGGTGAGTCTGTATCATGTGGGAGGTTGTTTAGAGATGTGTCTATGATAGTTGGGCAAGTTGATCTACCTGTAGACTTGCTAGAGTTTCCTTTTGACGGTTTTGAGATGATAGTTGGGATGGATTGGTTGGAAAAGTATAAAGCTAAGATAGACAGTCATCAAAAGAAAGTGTCTTTGAGAGGGCCTAAGGGAGTTAGTGTGTCTTATCGTGGGTTTCTAGTCAAACCCAAAGTTAAGTTGATTGCAGCTGTCACCTTGAAGTCTTATCTGAGGAAGGGGTGCCCATTGATCTTGTGCCATGTGAGAGATGACCGGATAGAGAGTCAGACAGTTGATCAGATACCAGTGGTGGGAGAGTTTGCAGATGTTTTTCCAGAGGAGATTCCGGGGTTACCACCGAAGAGGGAGATAGATTTCACCGTTGAGTTGAAACCGGGGACGGGGCCAATCTGTAAGGCACCGTACCGGATGGGTCCTAAAGAGATGGAGGAGCTCAGGAAACAGTTAGATGATCTGATAGAGAAGGGATACATTAGACCTAGTGTATCGCCGTGGGGAGCACCAGTTCTTTTCGTGAATAAGAAAGATGGAAGTTTGAGGTTGTGCATAGATTACAGGGAGCTGAACCGAGTGACGGTGAAGAACAAGTATCCTTTGCCAAGGATAGATGACCTGTTTGATCAGTTGAGTGGTGCATCAGTCTTTTCTAAGATTGATTTGAGGTCGGGATACCATCAGGTGAAGATTAGAGAGATGGACATACCAAAGACAGCTTTCACGTCGAGGTATGGTAATTATGAGTACGTGGTGATGCCGTTTGGGTTATCTAATGCACCGGCTGTGTTTATGGACTTGATGAACAAAATCTTCAGACAGTTTTTGGACAAGTTTGTGGTGGGGTTTATCGATGACATCTTAGTCTACTCTAAGACTAAGGAGGAGCATGAGGAGCATCTGAGGATTGTGTTGCAGACTTTGAGGGAGCATGAGTTATATGCTAAGCTGTCCAAGTGCGAGTTCTGGTTAGAGAAAGTTGCTTTTCTGGGCCATGTGATCTCTAAGGAGGGAGTAGCTATGGATCCGGCGATGATTGAGGCAGTGACAAAGTAGGAAGCACCAAAGAATGTTGCTGAGATTAGGAGTTTCTTGGGTTTAGCTGGATACTACAGACGGTTCGTGAAAGATTTCTCCAAGATAGCTAGACCTATGACAGCTTTGATGAGGAAAGAGAATAGGTTTCGTTGGGATGAGAGTTGTGAGAAGGCGTTCCAAACATTAAAGTAGCGTTTGACCACAGCTCCTATCTTAGCATTGCCTGAAGGGATCGAGAACTTTGAGGTTTATACAAATGCCTCAAAGAATGGGTTGGGATGTGTGTTGATGCAGAACGGTAAGGTGATTGCCTATGCTTCTAGGCAATTGAAACCGTATGAGGAGAACTGATACCCGTCGTTGTGAGTACCAAAGATAAAATTTATAATCTCCTATTAAGACTAACCTAGGCTAGTGGTAACAGGGTCGAACCACAAGGAGGCAGTTGTAAATTTTAGTTGATTTAAGTTCAGTCTGAGGTAACTATTGTGGGGGATGAATTGAATTGGTCTACAGCTAAAAGTGAACAAAGATAATAAACTAAATAAACGATTTAAACAGATAAAAGAAGGGTACTAGGATGATCGGTTCATTATAGCTTCGGCGGCAGCAAACTAAGCCGTTCTGAATCAAACACAGGTAAGGCGGGAAATAAAGAGGTCCTCTCGGTCCACTCTTAACAAATAGCATCTTTCGATCTCGCTATAGGTCCCTAATGTCACTAATACTAACTTTCGTCCTGAAAAGTGACTAACGGTCTAAACTATACCTATCTTTCGATCTTAGCACAGTTTAGTCGATTTAATTGATGGTCAAATAACTTTCCCTATCTTTCGATCTAATGGGTCGGTCACAAAATAGGTATCTAACTGGTCGAGTGCATTCGATTCGTTAAACACAAGAGTAAATTCAATTAAAACGAAAATAAAACCCTACGAGGTCAGTCGATCGACTGACAATGTTAGTCGATCGACCAACACGCGAGACAGCCATGTAAAATCCATTGCCGCCTATGCCATAAATCGCTTACATCCTAGCACTATAGAATTAGCTACTCATGATGAAAGTGATAACAACAATAAAACTAATAACGATTACTGAATTCATGCTTAAAGTAAATAACAAACAGCGATAATACGATAATTGGCTTTCGGGATACTAACTAGCAAATCTATACTAATGATGAAAGTAAAACAATAAACTGGAATTAGGGCAGAAGGAATACCGAGATTTCAGAGGAAAGACTAAGAACAAGAACAGAATTCCAATGCTAAAACGATGTTCCAAACCCTAATTACTTGAATGAATAAAACTGAAAGTTACTGTGTGAAATTGTGATAAAAACTTCGATCCTCAACTGAATGTTTTATGTTACGTTATATAGCAAATAACGTAACATCTTATTTCCTAAACCTAGCATCATGGGCTTGCGCTTTCTCGGTCTTCTAATTCTCGTCTGGAATAGCAATCTGGTCGATCGATCGATAAGGTCAGTCGATCGATCGCTCCTCAAAGAAACAAGAGCTTTGAACTCAACATTGGTCGATCGACTGAGGGATATGGTCGATCGACTAATGGAGCTGTTACTTGACTTCTTGAAACTCGTGGACTTGTCTTTTGGGCCTTGGATTGCGCACCAAGCTCGTTCCTTAAGTGATTCCTTTACGTCATTTGCAATGCAGCTTACTCGGGGACGGATTTGGCTTGATTTCCCGTTGAATTCTTCACATTTCTGCAATAATGTACAAAATACGGAAGTAGACGGAAATAGGGAGAAATGTAGCATAAACTACAAGAATGAGCTCTGAAATGCGTGTAAAATGGGATGTAAAACATCATATAAATAACACGTATCAAACTTCCCCAAACCAAACCATTGCTTGTCCCCAAGCAAGAACTAGACTCGATCTAATGACCTAATGGAACGAGTTCAATCTCAGAGCAAAATGCAAACTGTTAAGCCTAAACCAATTTAATGCACAACCAACAATCAACTAGTAACGTGAATCATGCAAACGAGTTATGAGGTCGTTAGAGACTGCTGCACCGTCAACTGTAGAGACTTGTCAAATTGGACTCTCGCGGGTCACTCAAATCACTCAATAAGCACAGGTGATATATAAGTAAGATAGAAAGAATTAATTTTGTAGTGACTCTCACCTAACTACGACCTATGAAAACATGCCAGCAATAAAATATGAAAATGACCTCTACGACCGTGCATACGCATTCCAACCAAACAGATGACCAATGACACATGCCGAGGTATATATGGGATATGTGAGGTATGGTTAAGAAGAGGCAAAACATTTTATGGTAAAGTGGAGGTACAGGTGATCAAGCTAGTACCAAAACGAAACCAAGTGGCAACATCCAGCTTCTTGCTCATAATCAAGCGAAACGGTGCTATAGCAAGCACAAAACTCACAATCTCCAAACTATCAAATCAATAAACTCCCCATAAAATATCAATGAAACATGGGAGCAAAAATCGCCAAAAGATAAGGATTAAATTATGCGAATTGACTTCTTCCTCGAATCTCAATCGATCGACCATATTTGGGAGGCGATCGACTGCTTAAACAGTACAGAACCTCTTTTTTCATTTCTTTTTCGAATCATTTTTTTTCATTTTTTTCTTTCTTTTTCTTTTGTTTCTTTCTTTCCTTTTTCATTTTCCAATCATCATCTCAACAGAGCATATGCCACCAAAAATGAGTAACAATCCCGAAAACTCAGACTACTAGCTTGACAAAGGACAGGCTAAATGTAGGATGTAGTAAATGGGACAAAAAAAGGGTATTTTTGGCAGTGTGAAGCTTATGGGTAAAATGAGAAAAGGCAACCTCTACCACATATGTCAACAAACCACAAACCGAATGCATACAGGTATTAAGTAGATCAAAATCACATTCATGCAAATTAAGGAAACATGTCTCATAAGGAGTACTACTCACATTCCTAATTAAACCGGTCATGAATGTCACCAGTTATAGGCTCTAATTCTCAGAAATATGATGTAGTTTGCCAAAAATCAAAGTCAAGTCTCAAGTTCAGTAGATATGCATTTACGATTCTACTAATAACATGTTGAACTAGCAAGGCTCAGGCAAAACAGGTGCAAATGCAAAATCATCATAGAAATACTACCGTTCCGACTCGACCTATATGCTAAAATAAACGTGCATTTTATGGAATTTTTGAAATTTTTCAATTTTTTTGAATTTTTCTGTATATATAAGAGAAATGGAATAAACAATGCAAAACAAAATTGAACGTGAATGCAAGCAAATGACATGCGACGCAAAACCCTTCCCCAAACCAAATCGCACAATGTCCCCATTGTGCAAAATCATATAGTGAAGAAAAGAGAAATGGGAATTTGCGAGAAAATAAATAAGCAAGACACAAAGGAAAGATATGTAACTCACAAGACTTTAAGCGCAACAAAGGAAACCTCCCCAAACCAGCGTGAGCTAGGAGGTTTCGTGAGTTAGCTAATGCTACCAATAAGAGTGCCTGAGAGACAGAAAATACCATGCATAAGACTGAGAAAACAATTTTTGAAACGGTAAAATTGTGCACAAATGAGAAAATAGAAGAGATAAATAATTTGACGGAAAATAAAGTGGAGTAGAAAACACCCTTAAGTCCGCAAATCGACCAAGCACAGCAGGGAGAGGTCGTGAACAGTACAAGAAGTGTCTCTACGGTCGATCGACCTATAAAGCGTCGATCGACTAGATGAACAGAACAGAAGCTCCTGGAAAGCGCCTCGATCGATCGACCATGATGGTCAGTCGATCGACTGAAAGTACTGCTGTACTCCTTATTTCTTCGTTTTTGCTCAATGATTTTAGCTAACAAGCTCTAAACACCTGCAAGTGCACAATAATACGCGCCCAAAATTTCGCAAAACCCAGAAAAAAGTCTAAAGTACTTGAAAATCCTAAGCAAACAAAATAAAAGCGAAGTTTTCGCGCACACAAAAAACAATAAAAATGTCTTAACAAAGCAAATAAAATGAAGTTTATAACGAGATCGATCAACTAATAGTTGATCAAGAAGGACCACGGTATGGCCCACTTCGTCGGCTTCTGGCTACTAGAGGTAGCCTCAATGGTGCTCATCTCATCAGCTGCACCCTTCTTAGCTTCGACAGTCGGAGGGCTCAACGGATCAACTTTGTCAACTCCCCAATCAAGAATTTCGTTGGGTTCAACGGAATCCAAGTCAGACCGTCTCACCTTAGTTGGCTAATCTTCCACTTCCTCATCAGTCCCATAGCTTAGGCATCCAAGGCCTCCTCTTTGAATGATCGGCTTCTTTACAGTTGGCACAACTTGTAGCACTTCCTTCCCCAAACCAGCTCCTGCATTATCTAAAACAACAGATTCTTCCTCCTTCTTGCTCCCAATCTGGGGCGGAGGGGTTAACACAGCAGTAGCGATAGGGACAGGCAATTCAGGAAGCACAAAGTACGATTTCTTTTCAAAGACCGTATTACAAGTAACAGGCCACATGGGATCCTTCTTTTTAGCAGGTTGGGCAAAAATGATAGAATATTTCCCAACTTTGAAGGTCAAAGTTCTAGAGCCTACGTAAATAATCGCACCGGCGAAGTGCGAAAACTACCTACCTAGGATGATCGGTATATGGGCATCCTCGGGCATGCCCAGACAACAAAGTCAACATGGAAGAAAAACTTCCCTATTTGGACAGGTATGTCCTCTAGGACTCCTATAGGCTCGACCGCAGATCGGTCGCCCATCTCGAATCACATGTATGTGATAGCAAACCGGGTCAACTTAAGCCTCCTAGCTAAACTCAAGGGCATGACGCTTATGCTGGCCCCTAGGTCACACAATGCCTTCTCAATTGAGAAGGTACCTATTTTGCAAGGAACGGAAAAGCTACCCGGGTCCTCTAACTTATGGGGCGCAGTGTGAGACAGATAGGAGCAAGACTCCTTGGTGAGTGCGACAGTGTGCACTGTCTCAAGTGACCGCTTTTTGGACAACAGTTGTTTCATAAATTTAGTATAAGCGGGCACTTGGTTAACTAACTCAAGGAAGGGGACTTGCACATTCGATCGCGGATAACTTTCTCAAACTTACTTCGAAAGATACTGTTCCTTCGTCGGCACGAGTCTCTCCGGATATGGGGCTGTGAGGAGTACCTCAGCCCTCTCCTCCAATTCACGCGCGTCGGCGTCCTTGGACTTAGGCTGAAAGTCCGTCACCTTCTCTTTGTTGAAGCTAGACCCCTCCTCGGACCGTCTCAAATGAGAACCAATAACCGTCATTGGGTCGAACTTCGAGACCGGATCGACCCATCAACACTCGGGTCTCGTCCTAAAATCTTCGGGACCGTGGTACCCCGAAACAAGTGGTCTCGTAGGTTATTTGGCATTAAAGGACGAAATTCTTGAAGATCGCAGCGATCTCGCGATCGACCACTCTCCTCGCCGATCGACCGAGATGTACTAGCCTGATTCAAGCTCCTCAGAACCCGTGCTTGATCGATCGACTAGGTATATCACGATCGATCAAATACCCTGGCGACGTCTTTTCCTTTGATTTGTTCGTTGAAGCTTTCTCTTGACTTGTTTCCGGCTCATCTTTTTCAACAGCGTCCTCGACCATGGCAGGACCATCAAGGGTGGACCCGCTCCTCAAGGTGATGGCATTTAGGGTCTCCTTTTGTTCCGGTTGAGTAGGTAAGTGTCCGGAGCTCGAGTGTTACTTTTGCTAGCCAGTTGAGCAATTTGGCTCTCTAGTAACTTCATCCCGCCTCTCTTGCTTGGGACTCCTTTAGCAACAGTTCTTAAGCTCGAAGAAAATTCAGAATTCTGCGATTGTTGTTCTTTGTGGCACATAAGGAGGTTTCTGATATTGTTGTTGCTTTTGATGAGGGGGTATATAGGGTTGTTCTTTGCGGCGGAGCTTGAGTTGGGTTAAGGACATTTTGGCTCCTCCAACTCAAGTTCGGATGGGTGTTCGGCTCATAGTAGGTGTTGGTCTGCCTATAGTGTTGAAAGGCAGCACAAGATTCAAAGGGACTAGGGCAGTTTTTCGAGACATGGCCCTCACCTCCACACCTTTCACGAGACGAATGGACCGTCGACACAAAGATTGACTTGGTACATCCCACCTTTGGAAGCTCCTCCTAGCTCATACTTGTCAAATCTCGCGGTAAGAGCCTCAAGCGCAAATGACAGAGGAGGATTCAAGCAGCTCTCTCTCCGTTCCCTCTAGAATTCCCATACTCGGCCTTGTGGGTAGCTAGATCGTCAATGATCTTCCACCCCTTGGTTGCTCCCAAATTTTCAGCAAATCTCCCGTTGGTCGGCATCCAAAATGGCCCTCTGATCGTCGTACAACCCATTGTAGAAATGATTGCACAAACTCCATTTTTCGAACCCATGGTGCGGTATGGTTCGCACCAACTTCTTAAATCGGACCCATGCTTCGTGGAAATTCTCATCTGGCCCTTGTTTAAAGCCCGTGATTTGAGCTCTAATAGCGATCGTCCTTGAAGCAGAGAAGTACTTCTTGTAGAACGCCAATGCCAATGTATTTCAATCAGTGATCCCTTGAACGACTCGGTGTAGATCTCTATACCACTCCCTTGCAAAGATCGCGAAGGAGAAGATGAACATAGTCTCCTTGATCCGGTCTTGGGTCACGCCCACCGGTGGTGGGGGTATGGAACAATGATGAGTCAATAAAGGTCTCCATGTGCTTAGCTGCATCTTCATTTGCAGCTCCCCCAAACTGGTTTCTCTCAACCATAGTGATGTAGGCAGGCTTTGGTTCGAACTTCCTGGCATCATCTGGTAGCTCGAACCCCTTATATAAGTTATCGGCTGTCGGCTCAGAATAACTAGCTATACTTGCTTCCTCGGCCATGACTGGAATTTCCGGAGAAGTAACTGTCTCAGCTGAAGAAGTGGAAACGGGCGAAGATGGTGGATTATCTTCGAACAGTTCGTTCTCGTGATAGCTTGACAGAGTACTCAGCTCTTCCTCTGTCGGTAGTATCCTTTGTGTTCGTCTCAACTCGCGCAAGGATCTTTCAAGCTCAGGGTTCAACGGTACTAATTCTCCACCCTGTGACCTGCGCATAAGAAGAAACTACAAAAAGAATATAAGAAAAGCTTAAGGAACGGATGTCCCTTAAACTAAGAAAGACTAAAAATAAAAAACAACTAAAATTAGGACTATTGCCTCCCCGGCAACGGCGCCAAAATTTGATACCCGTCGTTGTGAGTACCAAAGATAAAATTTATAATCTCCTATTAAGACTAACCTAGGCTAGTGGTAACAGGGTCGAACCACAAGGAGGCAGTTGTAAATTTTAGTTGATTTATGTTCAGTCTGAGGTAACTATTGTGGGGGTTGAATTGAATTGGTCTACAGCTAAAAGTGAACAAACATAATAAACTAAATAACCGATTTAAACAGATAAAAGAAGGGTACTAGGATGATCGGCTCATTATAGCTTCCTAAGGCAAAGAAAACTAAGCTTCTCCTGAATCAAACACGAGTAAGGCGGAAATAAAGAGGTCCTCTCGGTCCACTCTTAACAAATAGCATCTTTCGATCTCGCTATAGGTCCCTAATATCACTAATACTAACTTTCGTCCTGAAAAGTGACTAACGGTCTAAACTATACCTATCTTTCGATCTTAGCACAGTTTAGTCGATTTAATTGATGGTCAAATAACTTTCCCTATCTTTCGATCTAATGGGTCGGTCACAAAATAGGTATCTAACTGGTCGCGTGCATTCGATTCGTTAAACACAAGAGTAAATTCAATTAAAACGAAAATAAAACCCTACGAGGTCAGTCGATCGACTGACAATGTTACTCGATCGAACAACACGCGAGACAGCCGTGTAAAATCTATTGCCGCCTATGCCATAAATCGCCTACATCCTAACACTATAGAATTAGCTACTCATGATTAAAGTGATAACAACAATAAAACTAATAACGATTACTGAATTCATGCTTAAAGTAAATAACAAACAGCGATAATACGATAATTGGCTTTCGGGATACTAACTAGCAAATCTATACTAATGATGAAAGTAAAACAATAAACTGGAATTAGGGCAGAAGGAATACCGAGATTTCAGAGGAAAGACTAAGAACAAGAACAGAATTCCAATGCTAAAACGATGTTCCAAACCCTAATTACTTGAATGAATAAAACTGAAAGTTACTGTGTGAAATTGTGATAAAAACTTCGATCCTCAACTGAATGTTTTATGTTACGTTATATAGCAAATAACGTAACATCTTATTTCCTAAACCTAGCATCATGGTCTTGCGCTTTCTCGGTCTTCTAATTCTCGTGCCTGGAATAGCAATCGTCGATCGACCGATAAGGTGGTCGATCGATGCTCCTCAAAAACAGTAGCTTCTGGAACCCGAACATTGGTCGATCGACTGAGGGATATGGTCGATCGACTAATGGAGCTGCTAATTGACTTCTTGAAACTCGTGGACTTGTCTTTTGGGCCTTGGATTGCGCACCAAACTCGTTCCTTAAGTGATTCATTTACGTCATTTGCAATGCAGCTTACTCGGGGACGGATTTGGCTTGATTTCCCGTTGAATTCTTCACATTTCTGCAATAATGTACAAAATACGGAAGTAGACGGAAATAGGGAGAAATGTTGCATAAACTACAAGAATGAGCTCTGAAATGCGTGTAAAATGGGATGTAAAACATCATATAAATAACACGCATCAAGAACTACCCTACACATGATCTAGAGTTGGGTGCAGTGGTGTTTGCTCTCAAGATATGGAGACATTACCTTTATGGGGAGACCTTTAAGGTATTTTCTGATCACAAGAGTCTCAAGTACATCTTCACTCAAAAGGAGTTGAACATGAGACAGAGGAGGTGGATAGAGCTGATTGACGATTATGACATGGATATTATCTACCATGAAGGGAAAGCCAATGTTGTTGCAGATGATTTGAGTAGGAAGAGTGTACATTCCTTGTTTACAGCTCTATCTTTGATGAGGTTGAGAGATGAGGTGGGGAAGTTTGGGATACATATGATGTACAGAGGGGATGCTGTGGGAGATTTGACAGTGCAGCCTAATCTTTATGATGATATTCGAGGTAAACAGGCTATGGATCCTAAGATGGTTGAGTGGAAAGCTGGAGTAGAGAAAGGGACAGTGTCTCGATTCTCTATTCATACAGATGGTAGTTTGAGGTTCGACGGTAGGTGGTGTGTCCCTAATGATGAGGAGCTGAAAAAGACAATCATGACAGAGGCACATTGTACACCGTATTCAGTACATCCAGGTGGTGACAACCTATACAAGGATTTGAAGAACACGTTTTGGTGGCCTGGGATGAAGAAAGATACAGCTGAGTTTGTGGCCCGTTGTTTGACATGCCAGAGAGTTAAAGGGGAACAGCGACGACCACAAGGTAAGATTCAGTCTTTAGAGGTACCTGAGTGGAAGTGGGAATCCATTTCTATGGATTTCATCGTGGGTTTGCCAAAGAGTCAACAAGGGAACAACATGATATGGGTTATAGTGGATCGACTGACAAAGTCAGCTCACTTTGTACCAATGAAAGATACATGGACTAAAGCACAATTAGCTATGGCTTATCGGAAGAATGTGCTTAAGTTACATGGAGTCCCTAAGGACATAGTGTCTGACAGAGATGCGATATTTATCTCAAGGTTTTGGAAAGAGTTGCAGGAATCGTTGGGAACAACTTTGAAGATGAGTACAACTTTTCATCCTGCGATAGATGACCAGACTGAGAGAACAATCAAAACTCTTGAGGATATGTTACGAGCTTGTGTGATGGACTTTGGTGGTAGCTGGGAACAGAGGTTGGATTTGATAGAGTTTTTTTACAACAACAGCTACCACACTAGTATTGACATGGCACCGTTTGAGGCTTTATATGGGAGGAGATGCAGGAGTCCGATTTGTTGGGACGATAGTGCTGAGGCAGTGGTTTTAGGACCAGAGATGGTACATGAGATGGTTGAATCGATTAAGATGATCAGGGAATGGATGAGAGCAGCTCAGGATATGCAAAAGAGTTATGCAGATCTACATCGCCGGGATATAGAGTTTCAGGTTGGGGATAAGGTTCTTCTGAAAGTGTCTCCTATGCGTGGGGTTATGAGATTTGGGAAGAAAGGCAAGCTGAGTCAGAAGTTCATCGGTCCTTATGAGATCTTAGAGCGAGTTGGGGAAGTTGCATATCGTCTGGCTTTACCGGCTGCGTTAGAAAGAGTGCATAATGTGTTTCATGTATCGCAGCTGCGGAAGTATGTGAGTGACCCGTCACATGTGTTAGAGGCAGAGAGCTTAGAGATAGATGAGTCCTTATTATATCTTGAGGTACCTAAGCAGATTCTTGACCGGAAGGTTAGGAAGACTAGGAGTGGTGAGACAGTTTTGTTTAAGATCCTTTGGTCTAACCACGAGACCGAGGAAGCTACATGGGAGGCAGAGGATGCCATGAGAGAGCGTTACCCTTTCCTTTTTGATCAGGTATGTATGGTTACGGGGACGTAACCTTGTTTCTTTTAGGGAGGTAGGAGATGATCGCAAAGAGTTTTTAAGAGTTTTTACACCCTTTTTATGTTGTATCGGTATGGTTGTTGTCGTTGAGTCGGGTTGAGTTTGGGTTAGTAACATGTTTTATGTTGAGTTTTGTTTTGGTTGTTGAGTCGGGAGTGCGTAGGGTGTGTCTTTGTTTAGTTGTGGTTTGAACTTCGGGGACGAAGTTATTTTTAAGGAGGGAAGACTATAATACTACGTATTTATGAGTCTCTGGGTACTCTATCGAGTAGGCCTTACTCTGTCGAGTAAGGGCGAGTTGCAAATTAAAATAGTTTCTGACCTGTTGGGTACTCGATCGAGTAACGTGGATACTCGATCGAGTAGCCGGTTTACGGGGGATGATTTCTCGGGTTTTGTTAATAATGCGATTAGAGTATATAATACTTCCGTCATTGTTCTTAAAACACTTTTTAAAACCTAATCACTGTGAGAAGAGAAATCAAACTACGTCATTCGCTTTAATCGCATTGTTGGCAAATCCCGGAGCGTGGAAGGTCGGATTTCACCTTTCTTTATACCGTTGTGATCCTTGCGTCGAGGGTAAGACCTATATAACGTTTTTATGATGTTTCTTTAAAGTTGGTTAAACTCTAATTTGGGGATCTGGGGGTTTTGTTGTTTGTATGATTGGTAGTGATTATGTGTTTGTATATTAGGAGGAGGATTCGTAGAGGAAGCGTTTTGATATCAGCTGTGAGATCGACTGATTGTTGTGCTTTCCAGGTAGGGTTTCCCTACTCAGTATTAATTACATAATGTGTGGTGATTGTGTTGTAGTTAGTGATTGTTGACTTGTAACGCCCCGTAATTTCGGACCGTTAATATATTTCGAAAATAATTAATTAATCAAGTAAAATTTGACATTAATGTATTTAAAGTAAAAATAATTCAAAGAAATATAATTTTATTATATTTTGAAGAAAAGTATTTATTTTGATAGTTTCGAGATGTTTAAAAATAGTTTAAACCGTGTAAAACTTTTTATTTCGAAATAAGGGCGTATCGGGGGGAAGATGACAATTCTTTTGAACGTTGGGTAAACGAATTTGGAAATGGGTCGTATGAATACTCAATTTTATTGTAATCTCGTGTTTAAGAACTTTGGTCTTGACGGAATTTGCATTTGACTTACGGTTTTAATTATTATCGAAACGAGTCAAAACCGACTCGAAAAATCCCGACTCAAACCCGCTCTTCTCCTTTCCTTTCTTCCTTTCACGCGCACCAGCCCCTTCCCCTTCATTTTTTCTGGTTTTCTTATCTTCTTCAACCTCTAACATTACCAAAACTCCATTTTTTATACATTCAAGCTAAAAATCGTCACATCTCCTTCATTTCTTATCGGTTTTTCGCATAATTTACCTTTCCGGAATCCTCTCGTCGCGATCTACAACTTGGTATAATTTAATTTCAGTTTTCTTGAAGTTGTTTTAAGATGAAATTTCGGTATTTTCGGTATTTGTGCTTATTATTGTGTTTTAATTGTTTATTTAGGTGAAGAATTGGAGGACGAGTTCGGGGACTCGTATATTGTAGAGGATAGCGGCTAGTTGTTGTTAGGGTTTGGGTTTTGAGGTGCTAATTGCTCTTTTTCTAGCTTAAGGTAACATATTTCGAGTTACTCGACGAAAGATCGTCACATGTTTTTTATTTTTGTATGTTTGGTGAATTTTTGTTTGAGTAGTAGTTTTCACATGTTAAAATTTGTTGCATGTATGCTTAAATTATGCCTTTTGTTAGTTTAAATTAACAAAGTTGAATTGGGAACGATTAATTAATGTTCAGACGGTCTTTTTCTAAATAAAAATGGAAAAAAATGGTGGTGTAGGGGGACGGGCAGCAGGCCGGCAGGCCCACGACTAGCCCACGGTTGGTCCGGGTCGGCCCGTAGCTTGTTTCGCGGTTTTCCATGCAAAATTTGTCATTTAAGGTTTATTAATGACATAGTTAGTATGAGTACACATTAGGAATTGAATCATACTAGTAACAAAAATTATGTTAATGGTAAAATTGTGCTTATATTAATAGTTATCACATGTTAGGATAGTTTACAAAATGAAATTGTAATTAATAGGCTCAAAATGAATTTTATAGCGATAATTGTAATGTTTTGCTGATTGTGCCGAAAACTGAGCCTTAGTCCCTTTGACTGATGCGATATCAGTTAATTGAGTGATTGGTCAGCCGCAATTTGACCCGCACTGTCGTAGGTCAAGCGGGTAAAAATTCGGTTGAATGAATTAGATAATCGGCCTTTTTCTTGTTTTAGGCCATTTGTGTAGTTAGTTGAATTTAAATAGCTTCTTACTTAGTTAGTTGAATTTAAATAGCTTCTTATTTTGTAGTAATGGCCCTAGATTCCCCTAAAGCCTTTAATATTGTTAAAATTGCTAGAATTGGAAGTTAGTATTAAATTCTTATTGAGGACACTGTTGGATTTGTATGCTGAATAGACAATATTATAGCCTTTCACATGATATAATGTTAGAATTTATGTTGGTAAGTAGGACTTTTTGCCCTCTTATGGTTAAGTGGGTGTCTTACTTGACTTGTGTGGTGAGTCTTGTGTGGTGTGGGCTAAAGTATTCAAGCTGGGACTAGCTGGGACTAGGTCCTAGGTGAGTACTTCGGCCTTCATCATAGATAGGTCTTTATAGTCTTTGACGAGTGTATGTTCACTGCTTGATAGCCTTTGTGTTCCTGACTAGTGGATGTTTATCCAAGTTGGGGCATGACCTCAGTTACTTATTTTGATAGTAAGTGGTCAGCTTAAGTACTAGCCAACCCTTTGGTGGACTCCTTAGAGTAATCACTTCACTTTGTTTTAAAAAAAGTTGTGGGTCTTGGGTGCGGTGGTGTGTATCCGCATGTCTAGGTCTACGCAGATTTTAGGCTAGGGTTGTGTTGTCTCTTGGCCATGTTTTATTAATATTAACCGCTGAGCCAAGATACCGGTTCGATTACCTTCCCTACCTCGTGGTATAGACTCGAGTTACAAAGTGACTATTGACCGAACTAAGAACTTATGCCTGTCTTTGATATATTGCCCTTTCTTGTATGGTGATTTTATGAACTGTAATAGGTGAGATGTAAGCGATTCTGATTGATAAAGTTTGGATTACTATTTGAATTATATGATTCACATGATAGTTAAGTTTGGTCACTTAAGGGGTCATAGGTTAGATTACATGATAATTACATTGTTTATCATATTGTTTACATGTTTTACTACATGTTACATTAATTTTGACGATTCGTGGCTGGGAGGACTCGAAGTTACTCCCCACTGAATTGTGGCTTTCGTGTTTGTATAAAATGCGATTGACAGGTTGTTGATGCTTTGTTGGGGTCACAGACGAGCTAGTGAGCAAGGAACCTTGGACCTAGTTTTGGCTATTCTATTAGTAAACCTTTTACACTTTTGGTTTGTATATAATTTGAAGGGACATATGTCTCCCTTTTCTATTTTGGGTTGTATCATTATGTATTTTCTTACCTTTAGCGGTGTAAGTAAGTTAGATTGTTAGCAATTGCGGGTTTTGGCACCCGTCTATTGGGAATGTTGGAGATGTTGTAATTGGTTTAGAAAATTTTTTGAAATTACAGGTTTTTGGCTAGTTGAACCAATTACAAACATATCCTACCAGTTTTTCCCTAGAATTTACGCCTTTATTTATCGTTAATTCTAAGGGTGTCACAGACTGATTCAGACGGTTGTTGATGTTGTATTGTGATTGCTGATTGTTTGTCTCTGGTTCTGGAGATGCGTTCTCGGCTGAGTGAAGTCATGTGGGGTAATATCCGTATAAAACCCTTTAATTGTAGGACTATAACGTAAATTTGATATGCAAATTATTGTCATAAACGAAATAACAATAGAAACGATAAGGAATAAAGAAACAACCTCGGGTCCTTGAGAATTTGGCCTAAGATCAGAAATCAACAAAGATTGCCTCCTAATCGATACACCCAAGACCGTCTGAGATTATGCCCTCGTGCTAGAAGTGTATTCTCTAATTGCCTTGCAATATTGAGAGAATAGTTGTGTGAGTTTTTCTTAGATGTGTGATCTAGAAATTTTAGAGGAAAAATGCCTCCAAAACCCTAATGTATTTTCAAATGAATTTGATTAGGTTACTAGTGAGGAGAGGCTCTCCTTTTGTTTCCTCTCATTCGGCCAAACCGAGACCTAATGGGGAAGTGGGCTTCCACTTCCTCTTATTTTTTACCTCGTGGTCCGGTTCGTAAAATGCTAAATGTATATGACGCGGTTTTATTATAAATCGTCATCGGTTATCGGTTATTAAAACATCAACTAATAATACGGATTAGTTGAAATATTAATACATGTCCGACAAAGACAATATTGTATAATTAATTCAATATACATCAATTAAATATAATCGTTTATATTTAATTTACGAATTAACCGCTTAATTCGTCTTAGCCATTTTATTATTTAATCCGTATCAAATAATCATCTCAACCTCGCGTTTGACTAATTATTAGTCAATAACTCGGACTAACTGCTTAGTCAATTATTGGAGTTTGACCTATAAAGACCGTTCTCAATTTTTGTTTATACGAGGAAGATCCCATCGACTTAATTTTAATTAATTGTAAGTGAACGAAAAACTAGCATTGCGTGAATGAATTAATTTAGGTGATGGCTTAAAATAAAACGTGTGATATCTGTATATCAAAGAAAACTAACGCGTGACCTCTATATGAGTCAGTTTTCATGCAATTATTAGGTGGTTTGGTTTTTAGGCGGAATATGATGCAATCTATCGTTGCGAAAAATAAATGAAAGAATGCAAAACGTAAATAAAAATTCCTAGTGTGGCCTATCCTAGTAAAAAGAACATAATACAACTTTGGAATCCACCGTTGGACCCGAGAACTTGTCTTGATGTTCCATCTTTTCCATGCAGCGGGAGTGAGCATCCGATCTCCATCTTTGGTCTTCTCAAAATTACAATTAAAATTTACAAAATATAAACCTATTTACATTCTAAATAAAACTGTAATTACAAAAAAAATAAAAATGGAGATACGAGATCTCAAAATACAACCAAGACCGTGTTCCATCATTACGGTAACACGTTCTACTAAGGCCACACTAAGTTACAACCGTTTGTAAAAAATAAATAAATACGTAATTAAAAGCATTCAAGGCATTCAACAATGACGATAAAAAAATGCATCAACTAAATTAAATTTATTCGTGACATAATTCCGTAATTATGTTAAATTTATCCAAACCACCTTTAATGATTAAAATTATGTGACAAAACCGCTTTAATCAACTTAATTATAATCCGTGATAATCCATTACTTTAAATCGTTTTAAAATAACTAAATGGTACGTGAGTGAACCGTTTCACTATCAAGCGAATGCATAAATCCGTATTATGCACATGTTAAGGCCAAAAAAAAATAAAACTCAAATTTTTTTTTTTTTTCTTCACGTCTGGCCGTGAACCGTACCAAAATTTTTTTTTTTTATTGGAGCTAATGCCCAGAGCTCAAAAAGCCAAAAAAAAAAAAATCAATCGGCTGAAAAACGAGAGCCTTAACAAAAACAAACAAAATCGATTTGTTAACAAACAATTGTAAATTGAACATAATCCAAATTAAAACAAAATTACAATTGACATGATCTGAAGATATTGTTATAATTATCGATTAAAATAACAATACGCAAAGAACAAATCGAAAAACAAAAGATCGTCTGATCTACCAAGCACCGTGAGGCACGCAATTCAAGGCAAAAAAATGAAAACAGGCCGTGATAAATAAAAAAGGCCGCACGGTTTTCAACACAAAAAAATTGCCGTGACAAAAAAATTTGGCCGAGACCAAGAACAGCCACACGGTTCATCAATTTTATGCAAAAATTTATCGATTCAATTTCGTTTGATGAAAATCACATAGAAAAATTTACGTGGCCTCGCTCTGATACCACTTGTGGGGTAATATCCCTATAAAACCCTTTAATTGTAGGACTATAACGTAAATTTGATATGCAAATTAATGTCATAAACGAAATAACAATAGAAACGATAAGGAATAAAGAAACAACCTCGGGTCCTTGAGAATTTGGCCTAAGATCAGAAATCAACAAAGATTTCCTCCTAATCGATACACCCAAGACCGTCTGAGATTATGCCCTCGTGCTAGAAGTGTATTCTCTAATTGCCTTGCAATATTGAGAGAATAGTTGTGTGAGTTTTTCTTAGATGTGAGATCTAGAAATTTTAGAGGAAAAATGCCTCCAAAACCCTAATGTATTTTCAAATGAATTTGATTAGGTTACTAGTGAGGAGAGGCTCTCCTTTTGTTTCCTCTCATTCGGCCAAACTGAGACCTAATGGGGAAGTGGGCTTCCACTTCCTCTTATTTTTTACCTCGTGGTCCGGTTCGTAAAATGCTAAATGTATATGACGCGGTTTTATTATAAATCGTCATCGGTTATCGGTTATTAAAACATCAACTAATAATACGGATTAGTTAAAATATTAATACATGTCCGACAAAGACAATATTGTATAATTAATTCAATATACATCAATTAAATATAATCGTTTATATTTAATTTACGAATTAACCGCTTAATTCGTCTTAGCCATTTTATTATTTAATCCGTATCAAATAATCATCTCAACATCGCGTTTGACTAATTATTAGTCAATAACTCGGACTAACTGCTTAGTCAATTTTGGCATCTACATGACTGTATTTTCATACCATCACATCTCTCAAACGTATCCTATAGGTGTGACTTTTAGGGACCAGTTGATCACCGCCATCTGTATGACAATAACGTCAAACTTATCTAGCAAGCCAACCGTTATTGATAAACGTGGACCAACTGATTATAATACAAAAGTATACCCTTTGATCCTTTTAGAGATTTATAAGTCCTTGCACTAACTGTAAAGGACACCAGCCCCAACAAGCTCCCACTTGTCCGTACAAGTGTATGTGCAATGACGTTATCCGCACTAACTGGAGAACACAAGCTCCAACAAACTCCCACTTGTCCGTACAAGTGTATGTGCGATAACCGATTCTCATATTCATTTAAAATTTCTCCCACTCAATGTAAAACAATTTGCAGATCCGGATCCGCAAAGGTCGTATTTTACAATCGATCTGTATCTAGAGTGGTTTCCCCGACTAGAGAGTAACTCAACTGATAAAACGAATTCGTATTCGAGCATGGCCATGCATTTCAGTTATAGCTTCTCGAGTGGCCCTGAGAAATATCGAGTACCTGATAAAGGCTGAATATCTCCTTCAACTCGACTCCTTCCGATCTAAGCACAGCATGAAATGACCCAGAAAAAATCTACTTGGCCCCCTGTTACGGATGACCGTGAGAAAGAAACCAAAGTCACCCAAAATCTGCCTTAGTCTCAAGAGACAGTCGATAGTCAAAAGAATCGACTCTTAGGATCACCATGGAGGTCCTATCCACGACCGGGCACCGAATGTTATAAAACATTTAGGACTCCACGTCGATGTCACAATTGTGTCCTACGAAATATCCGTATAAATCGCCTCTGTGATTGGTTAGTCAACCTTTTGACTTATGGCTCGTTGAACCCACCATCAACCAACGTCACAAAATAATTACCTTGAGTTATCAGCTCACGTGGGCAATTAAGGACCAAAAATATAATGTTTGTTCAGTTCACTTTGTGGTGTTCAAAATTGTCGTACAAAACCACATGAAAAACAAAATATATAAATATCAAAACGATGATGTCGTATAGAGTACAAAAGAGAATGAATCTAATCCATAAAAGAGTACTACAACTTAGGAACACGTTTAATTCCCATGGAATTAACGTGCCCTTCATGCTTATCTTGTCGTAATGGTTTAGTGAGAGGATCTGCTATGTTATCATCTGTAGCAATCTTTTCTATCACTACTTCCTTTTGCTCCACGTAATCTCGGATTAGATGAGCTTTCCGTTGTACATGTCTAGACTTGTTGCTAGACTTTGGCTCCTTAGCTTGGAAGATGGCACTTCTATTGTCGCAATAGATGGTGATCGGGTCATTCGAACTAGGCACTACAGATAGTCCTTGTAAGAATTGACGCATCCATATCGCTTCCTTTGCAGCCTTCGACGCGGCATAGTACCCGACTCACCGTAGAATCTGCTTTGTAACACTTTGTTTGGAACTCTTCCAGTGATCGTAGCGCCATTAAGAGTAAAAACGAATCCGGTCGAGATTTCGAGTCATCTCGATCCGTTTGGAAGCTAGCATCTGCGTAATCGGTTGCGCATAGCTTTTGATCGCCTCCATAAGTCAATGCCCAATCTTTAGTCCTCCGTAGGTACTTAAGAATGTTCTTGACCCATCCAATGTGATTCACCCGGATGCTTTGTTGGAATCGACTTGTCATACTCAATGCATATGCCACGTCCGGACGTGTGCATATCATGGCATACATGATTGATCCTATAGCCGAGGCATAAGGAATCCGTGTCATGCGCTCTTTCTCTTCAGGTGTCTCTGGTGCCTGAGACTTGCTCAAATGCACCCCCGGAGCCATAGGAAGAAACCCCTTTTTGGAGTTAGTCATGCTGAATCTCTCTAGGATTTTGTCTATGTAAGACTCCTGATTGAGAGATAACATCCGTCGTGATCTATCTCGATAGATACGGATGCCTAGAATTCTTTGTGCCTCTCCCAGATCTTTCATCCGGAAATGGTTTTTCAACCATACTTTCACCGAAGTTAAGAGAGGTATGTCATTCCCAATCAGGAGTATGTCATCGACATACAATATTAGGAAGACAATCTTGCTCCCACTCGACTTGATATAAAGACATGGTTCCTCGACTGATCGAGTAAATCCATTTTCTTTAATCACTTGGTCGAAGCGATGATTCCAACTCCGAGATGCTTGCTTAAGTCCATAAATGGAACGCTTAAGCTTGCATACTTTCTTAGGATGTTCTGGATCGATGAAACCTTCGGGTTGTACCATGTACAACTCTTCCTCCAAATAACCGTTTAAGAAGGCGGTTTTCACATCCATCTGCCAAATTTCATAGTCATGAAAAGCGGCGATCGCTAAGATAATCCGAATGGAACGCAACATGACTACGGGTGCAAAAATTTCATCGTAGTGCAAACCTGGCACTTGGGTGAAACCTTTAGCAACTAGTCGTGCTTTATAGATATCTTGTTGACCTTCCACGGAATGCTTTATCTTGTAAAGCCATTTGCATTGAAGGGGACGAACCTTGGCTGGTAAGTCAATAAGATCCCATACGTTGTTCTCATACATGGAGTCCATCTCGGATTGCATGGCCTCAAGCCATAGCTTTGAGTCAGAACTAGTCATGGCACCTTTATAGGTTGCGGGTTCACTACTCGTTAAGAGTAGAATGTCATCTATGTCATGTTCCTCGACCATACCAATGTATCGGTCCGGAGGAATAGAGACTCTTCCCGACCTTCTAGGTTCCTCAGGAATATTCACCGCAGCCGGGATTGAAGGAATTGGTTCCTCCAATGGTTGCTCGGTATTTGGTTCTAGAATCTCCGACAGGTCGAAGGTTCTATCACTCTTTGCATTCTCGAGAAATTCCTTCTCTAAGAATGTCGCACTAGCCGCAACAAAAACACGTTGTTCGGTTGGCGAATAAAAGTAATGACCAAGTGTTCCTTTAGGATAACCTATAAAGTATGTCTTGACCGATCGCGGGCAGAGCTTATCCTCGTGTCTCCACTTGACATAAGCCTCGCAGCCCCAAACGCGTATAAAGGACAAGTTAGGGACCGTTCCCTTCCATAGTTCATATGGAGTCTTGTCAACAGCTTTAGACGGACTTCGGTTAAGTATTAGAGCAAAATTGACGAAGAGCATAACCCCATAATGAGTCAGGCAACACGGTGTGACTCATCATGGATCGAACCATATCAAGTAGTGTTCGATTTCTCCGTTCGGACACACCATTCAACTGAGGTGTTCCAGGTGGAGTTAACTGTAGGGAAATCCCACACTCCTTAAGGTGTTGATCAAACTCGTGAGAAAGATACTCGCCACCACGGTCTGAGCACAGTGTTTTAATCTTTACGCCCATGAGGTTACGTACCCGATTCTGGTATTCCTTGAATTTCTCAAAGGATTCACTTTTGTGCTTCATTAAGTAGACATAGCCATATCTACTTAAATCATCCGTGAAAGTGATGAAATACCTATAGCCTTCTCGTGCGGTGATTGACATAGGCCCACATACATCCGTATGTATGAGTCCTAATAGGTCAGCAGCGCGCATTCCAACACCCTTGAAGGAAATTCGAGTCATCTTACCGATGAGACATGATTCACACGTGCCAAATGATTGAAAATCAAAGGCCGAGATAGCTCCATTCTTTATGAGCTATTTTACGCGTTTCTCATTAATGTGTCCCATACGGCAGTGCCATAGATACGTTTGATCTTTGTCACCAACCTTTAACTTTTTATTCATTACGTGTAATATTTCAGTGGTCTGATCTAAAACATAAATTCCGTTCATGGAGACTGCCTTGCCATAAATCATATCGTGTAATGAGAAAATGCAAGAATTATTCTCTATTACAAATGAAAAACCAGTTTGTCAAGTGCATAAACTGAAATAATGTTTTTCGAAAGACTGGGTACATAATAGCAGTTATATAAAAATAACTCAAATCCGCTAGGAAGCTGGATCACATATGTTCCCCTCGAGACGGCAGCCACTCATGCTCCATTCCCGACACGCAGGTCCACCTCACCCTTTACGAGGGGTTCGATGTTTCGGAGCCCCTGCACATGATTACACAGATGAGAACCACAACCCGTTATCTAGTACCCAAGTTACGAACTTGCGTGGTTAATCTCAATCATATGAATAAAAGTAGAAGAAGAAGACATACCAACAGGTTTAACGCGACCTGCTTTTATGTCCTCATGATAAACAGGACATGTGCGCCTCCAATGCCCAGTCTTGTGGCAGTGATGGCATTCCATGTTTTCGGTTTTGCTCTTTGTCGTGCCTGATGAGTTACTTGCCTCACCAGGCCCACTCTTACCTGACCCTGACTTCTTGAACTTCGGTTTGCCTCTTTGCTAGGTCTCGCTTGAGCTTTGCCCTTACCCTTGCCCTTGTTTGTCACAACGAGAACATCTTGTTTCATGCTCCCACTGAACTTCATGTCCTTCTCGGTCTGTACGAGAAGGGAGTGCAGTTCATGGGGACTTTTATTCAAATCATTCATATAGTAATTGGCTCTAAAGAGCGCAAAACCATCGTGGAGTGAATGAAGCATGCGGTCAATCACAATGTTCTCGCTGATTTTACAATCAAGCGCCTCCAGTCTCTCGACATTCTCAATCATGCTGAGAATGTGTGGGCTAACCGGTTGGCCCTTCTGGAGTCTCGCATCAAAGAAGCGAGTGGTATGCTCATAGGTCACGATTCTTGGTGCTTTCGAGAATTCCTTAGTGAGCGTGGTGAAAATCTTGTTTGCACCTTGGGCTATGAAGCGTTTCTGCAAATTGGATTCCATTGCAAAAATGAGTACGTTTTTAATCGCACCCGCTTCCATGACGAAGTCGCTATACGTGGAGACCTCGTTAACTCGAGCCGTGGGGCCTGGGGCTGGCGGGAGGTGTTGGAATATGTGTCCTCCGACAATAATGCGATCACGACTGTTGATCATGTTGATCACATGTTTAAGTCTCATTAAAATGAATACAATTGGGAAGTAATATTGTTACTGTCAACTGGTCAACATATATCGGTGATGATTGGCTTACTAGAGTTTGACATTACTGTCGTGTGACGGTGGTGATCAGTTGACCCCCTAGGTCATACCTAAAGGGCAACCCTCTTAATTGATTATTTAATTAATCGTATAATGTTACGAGTTAATTAAATTACTTGAAAATTGACGGACGATTTTGGAAGTAAAATTTACGTATCATATTGAAATGTGATTAAATAAGATACTGATGCGAGTAATTAAATTGTATAATTACTCGGATGAAATAAATTGTTTAATGTAACAATTAAATTTGAATGAATTGTTATAAATACAATCTGTTGTGATTTATAAATTGGTAAAATTTTTGGCACAAGTAATTATGAAATTACTAAGTCGATTTTTGTATGTGACGTATTTTTATTAATACGTTGATTTTTAATATGTTAAAAATACATAACAAATATATGTGACATATGACATGTAACATATTGACAATTGACAAAATTAATATGGAATCCATATTAGCTAAAGGTGCCGAAAATAGGAGGGGATGTTAAGCTAATTAATTGTTTAATTAGTAGCTAAACACAATGATTGTTTTGCTTTAGTAGCCATGTAAGTCTATGGTGCATTGTGAAGACAAACCATTTCATGCATTGGCTCACCCAAAAGCCCCCCCCCTACCACCCGGTTTTTGATGTGAAAAACCATCATTGGTTTTTCATTTTTATTTTACCTATTACTCTAAAATGTGTTAGAGATTTTTTTCATTCTACTCATCATCCAAAAACATAGTTTTAGAGAGAATTAAAATCCTCCCTTTTATCTCTCTAAAAACCAAAATAGTATAAGAGTTTATAAATATTTTGGTTCCATTTTTCTACCTTGATTAATATTATAACTAGTATTTGTAATATTAATTTAATTAAGAGGAGCCTTGGGTATAATACATAGGGAGAGATCTTACACTTAGATCTTCATTCTTCCATTGGAATAAGCTCAAGAACAAAAGAGAAAGGTGATCTCTTTTGTGCCCTAATAGCCGAAATTTACCATGTAAGGACATGATTTCTCCTCTATTTATTTTATTGTTTGCATGCATAAGATCCGTAATTAATTTTATGACAAATTATTTAGACATATAAGAGTATGTTATTATGTACATGAATCTACATTTCCTTCAATCGGTATCAAGAGCCACGGTTGTTTGCATGCAAATTGGTTAAAAGTTTTTCCGAGTTATATGAATAACAAAATAAAACTTGAAAAATTTGTGTTATTATGATATATCACGAAATAATTACATGCATGTTAATATTTCTGGTCCTAAAGTGTTTTAGGATTTTTTGGTTAATTTTTCGGATTTTTATTGTTCATATTTTACAATAATGGCATTTAAATGTGATTTTATGAGTAAAAATGTCATTTTTGGTCGAAAATTAGCTATACTTCGAATTTTCACTTGGTTTTTGGATATGTTGTTACATATATTATTTTGTGATAACCTGTAAATTTTCATAATTTTTGGACTAGTTATGCTCAAAAAATGAATTTTTCACTATTAAATTCGGATTTAAGAGAAAAATAGGTTAATATGAGTTAAATTTCGAATCTGGTCATAGAAAATTAATATGTTGTCACATGAAATTTTACAAGATGTGTGTAAAATAATTGGCTATAAAGAAGTCTTTTAGCATGATTTATAAATTTTTGAAGAAAAATGACATAAATAGTGACATTATTAGTTGAAAATTAATAAAACATAATCTATGACTTAGGAAAAACGTCTAATGTTGCATTTTATTATATTTTTCAGATCTAAAATTGAAAAGTTAATGAAAATAATTTTTCCATGTTTTTATGATTATTTTATTAAATATCGATAAACCGCAACATTGTTTTTCCGGTAAATTTTCAAAATTTTAACCTAAGATTTTGAACATTATGAGTGTCATGGAATTTTTCCAGAATGTTCATGAATTTAAATTTCAAATTTTGAATTTATTTGAAATTTTTGGATTTATTTGAAGTTTAATAGCTTATTTTTGTAATTTTGGTCCATTTATGAACAAATTTTGTAAATAAAAGTTAATTATGGTCAAATTACTAGTGGAGACTATATTTTGAGTCCTAAGAGGTTAGGGTAATTAACTTATGCATAAATATGAGTTTATGTATTTTTGTGATTATAAAATGTTGAAATCACGCAAATCCGTAAAAACCGAGTAATATACGATATTGGCTAATTAAAAGGCGATTTAGCATTAAATTGAGCATGTTCATACATATTATAATGCTGCATTTTTCTTTATGATTGTCATAATTTTAATTTATGTAATTTTGAATTATGTAATTTTACTTAGTATGGCCTTAGTTTTTAATTGGTATTTCCCGAAATGTATGGGAATATCGATTCGGTTGTAATTTTTATTGTGATCTCGTATCACCGTTTTGTAATATTTAATAGATTTATTTTATTTTAGTTACAAATGTATAATAGGAAATTATGTAATTTATTATGTAATTTTATTCATTCCGGAGTTCCAAAAGACGGATTTCTTCAAGAATGGCGATACATAAAGACGGTGTTACCTCGAGATGCGTGCCACAACCGAAGTTCAAGGGACCAATGGAGTTGGTTTCCGAATATGTAATAGATTAATAGTTTTTCTATTTTAGGAAAGGCCATACTAGGATTTTTATCTTTATGCTTGCATTTTATTTTATGTCACATACATCGCTAAATCGCCATAACTAAACATGCATTGTCTTATCGAGTTTTTTCGACCGTGTCAATTAGAATTATCATAGTTCACCGCTTTAGTTCACTTAAAACGTGATAGATAATAAATTGACATGACCTCTCGCTAAAACAAACAATTGAGAACATAGCCTTACCAAATAGTAGAAACCATGAAAACCTATTTCGTGAGGGAGTGCACTCGGCCACACCGGGGTACAAACCTTGTTACGTAGGGGAAGTGGGTGATGAATGTTAATCCACCGAATTCATGTTGATAAGGGATGTATCGGCTACCCCGTGCCCAAGTTGATGTGGGTTTGGATAATGGACACATTTATTCGAAATTTGGATTGAACTCAACAAAAGTTATTGATAAGGGATGTATCGGCTACCCCGTGCCCTTGTTGATGTGTTTTGGGCTATAGATAAACATTAGAGTAATTTTATCGACCAAGAGTTCTAAAAGTAGAATCGATTAAAAGGTTAATCCACCGAGTTGTATTGATAAAGGTTTCATCGGCTACCCCGTGCCTAAGTCGATATGAATTTGGGTCTTGGAATCATTTATCTAGTTGGGTAGAGGTCACTAGAAAAATGCATATAACTTGTTTAAGTCATACCTTTTACGAGTATTATTAAAACGACAATTGTTTTACTCCTTATATCTTGTTTTGTAGACCACTTCTTATTCATAACAAATGGCAACACCAACTCCTAATGCTACACCACTCGCTACTTCATCTTGGCTCCGATCCTTTATGGATCGATGTAAACTTGAAAAGAATGGGTCAAATTTCTCCGAGTGGGATGCCCAACTCAAATTAGCCGCCGAGGGTGACGACAAGCTTCGTTACCTTACCGAGGCCTCTCCACCCGAGCCCTCCACTAGGTCCACCGCGGCCACTAGGGAAGCCTATGAGGCTTACCAAAAGGAGTCCGCCGCAATGAAAAATGTCTTAATATTTGCGATGGAGGCGGAACTCCAAAGGAGAGCCTTTAAAATGGGCAATGCTAATGAGATTTACTCCAAACTTGTGACCATGTTTTCACAAACTCCGCGGATCGTCCAATATGAGGCGGCGCGGCATTCTTTGATCTCGACTTCAAAGAGGGCCAAAAGGTTAGCCCTCATGTGCTCAAACTCATGGAGCTTGTCGAGACCTTGAAAATTCAAAAGGTTGAAATCCCAAAAGAACTCATTGTAGATAGGATTCTACACTCCTTGTCTAAGGTTAAGGCGTATGTGCAATTCCGGGTGAATTTCAACATGCAAGACAAGGATGTGTCTCTTGAGGAGTTGCACAAGTTACTTGTGCAAGCCGAGAGGGACATGGGGTTAAATGTGAACCCTCCCAAGGATGTGCTTAACATAAGCACAAAGAGTAAGGGGAAGTTCAAGAAGAATGGGAGAAAGGGCAAGAAGCAAGCTCCCACATTCACCAAAGCTAAGTCTTGTGAAGCTAGCACCTCCAAAGTCAAGAAGGGTCCTCTTGACAAATGCCATTATTGTAATGGCATGGGACATTGGAAGAGGAATTGTTCCAAATACCTTGGTGATATCAAAACTGGAAAGATCACTCCAGTAGGTAAATGACTAACCTTCTTTTATGTTTCTAAATTCAACTATGGTATTATGATGCAAAGTTGTGATAATGTATCTCCCTTTTTATTGTAAATAGGGCCGCCACCAAGCAAAGACAAAGGAAAAGAAAAGCAAGCATAAGAAACCATGAAGAAGCTAAGGATAGCTTTTATGGAGCTTTGTTTTTCATTGTCTTATTTTAAGTTATGTTTTGAATTTTTAGAACTTTAAGTTTCCGTGTTCGACATGGAAAGGTATTTTGGATAATGGTTTGTATTTTGGATGATAGTGACTTGGTTTGCAACCCAAGTCACACGTTTTATCATTTATCCTTTATGTTCTAAAATTTCATCTTTAAATTGCTTGCGGTTTGAAACATAAGATTATTCACTTAAAGTGATCTAATAGACAAATATAATGACCGGTTTCATTATATGTCCACATGCTTAAGGCTTGTATATGATCATTTATAAAGTGACTTTGAGTCTATGAACTCTCTTAAAGGTATGTCAACCACCAAGTACTCATATGAAATCAATATCTATTAGTCTATCTATGAGATAGTTCTCCTTATATTTCAACATCATTAATTTGTGTCTCATATGCTATCTTTGAATGTTTAGTGTATTCATTCTAAAGATAGAGTGGGAGAAAAATGAGGACACAAGGCAAAATGAAAAGGCAAAATGAAATTGTGTACTTGTGTAAATGAAGATCTATGCAAGAAAGAATGATTTGAATAAAGGTATATCTATTTACATAGTATACCAAATGGATGAGATCTATAGTCTCAAGTTAGTTCTAAATGACTTAAGAGACCAAGTGAAGTAATCATAAGAGTTTATTCTCAAGATAACTACACGAGGAGACCAAAAGAAGTTTTGGAAGAAAAATGACTAATGTAAAGTCTTAACAAGCTTATTGACTAAGGTTATGAATCACTTGACCAATAGTTTCAATCATGAGTTTTACTTAAGAGCCTAAATGAATCATAGTAACATACTAGTTATGATCAAGTCGCAAAAATTGATATCTTCAATAGCCAACGTTTTAACCACACAAATGTCATTGTTTAACCTCGCTATGAAATGGTTAAACCTCCTTCCGAAAGGGTATTCCGAAGGACCTATTCTAAATATTATTTGTATTTGAATAATGACATTGCTACACATCATTATGACATAAGTGTGTTAGAGATTTAAAATCTCTTTCCGTAAGGTTGAGATGAGACCACTTCAAAATAGGCATTTTGAAAGGATATGATGGGAACATATATGGTTTTATCCTAGTAACTTGGCAAAGCGATTTATATTTATATTCTTGACAAATTTCGATTGAGAAGTCAATTTCGAAATATGTAGAATTGAGTGGGAGTTAGGAAATTCTCATGTGAAGACATGGAATTTAGTGGGAGCTATCATCCTTGAATGTATAAAAACTCATTACTCATTAAAGAATGACGAGCTAATACCTTCTTTCACAAAGAAGCTTTCGAGTTTTCAATTCTGGATGAAAATGGACAATGATGAATCCAATTACATCATGGGATGTTGGATTAGTATTAAGAAATACACATCACATCAACATACGCATAGGTTATTCATCTGAATGAAAATGGGATTACCATTAGCAGTCATGATAGTTCATTGAACCTGAGAACGGTTGATCTCATGATTATTAGTAACTAATGTTTCCGCCATTAGAATAATCATGTACATGTCCAATTTTGAATCATATGCATAAGAGCATGATGATTGGTTGGTGAGCCATAATAGAAACGTCATGAATTCTCGAGAAGAATCCGATGAGCGATTTCAGTGGTTGACGGAATGTTCTATTATGTTTCAAGAAGTTGCACATATTATAGAAAAATCCGAGCACATATGAGGATTTATGAGAATCCCAATTCTTTCAAGCCTAGAAAGAGAAATGAGAAGTTTTTGGAAAGATGCTTGGTTGAATAAGAGGTTATTCATAAACAATCTTTCCTAGTAAAAGCTAGGACTTATAAGAAGTGCTAAGCTAAATAATCTTGTCAATTGTTACAAGATTCTACAAAACATATACCTAGTGCATTATGTGTGGATGAAATACTTGATCAGTGCAAGTTGTATTATTCATCGCAAATTCGTTCGTTATGAGATAATCGATAAGGAAGTTCTTTCAAGATAAAGAACCGAAACCAAGGTCGAGAACCTTGATGTGTACTTGGTAAGATTCATGCTATGAGAGAGAACATGAATATGAAGGAAAATGCAAGTGTAAGAAGTTTGAACACATGGACACATGGGATGTTAAGCTTCTATTGCAATAAATAAGTGCTTACACTTATGATAAACATCACAAGGTTGTAATATGATATTGACTACCCGGGTGTGATGTCGACACTTGTCGTTTGAGTTATTATTAACTCACTTTGTACATTGTTATATCCAAACGGGTTGTAGAGACAATTGAACCCCGTTAAAGTGAACATGGATTAACATTGTTTTTGCCCATAGTTACTTATATGAGGTGACGTCTCGAAGTGACTAGAGTGTGAGGCGATTGATGGCAAGTTCAAATGCCATAGAGTCATGTGAGATGACTAGTCGATCACATAGGCAGAGTGTTAGGAACATTTTGTCGGGCCTTATGACCGCTTATAGAGTTCTGGCAAATTTATATAGCCTGGTCGTGGCGAGAGCTGCTATAGTATTCAAAATGAGTCGATTCTTTTGACTAAAGACTATTCGCCTAAGATGGCACAGTTTCAGATTAACTTTGATTTGTGTTACTACGACCTTCGTAAATGGGGTCAAATGGGCATATTTTGGGTTATGATGGCTGTGGCTAGTCGAAGGGAATGAGTGCAATAGGAATTGTCCACCCCTAGTCAGGGTTATAACAATATCTCGGGCCACTCGAGGAGTAATGAATCGAAATGCGTGGCCACGCTCGGAAGATATCCGAGTGGATAAATCCGGTCAATCGCTTATTCTCCGGATCGAGGAAATCGCTCTCGATATGATCACTTGCAAATACGACCCAAAGACACCTTGCATTGAGTGGGAGATAGTAATAGGACAAGAGAATTGGTGACGCACACTTGTCGAGGACAAGTGGGAGATTGTTGGAATATGTGTCCTCCGACAATAATGCGATCACGACTGTTGATCATGTTGATCACATGTTTAAGTCTCATTAAAATGAATACAATTGGGAAGTAATATTGTTACTTGTCAACCGTCAACATATATCGGTAATGATTGGCTGACTAGAGTTTGACATTACCGTCGTGTGACGGTGGTGATCGAGTTGACCCCTAGGTCATACCTAAAGGGCAACCCTCTTAATTGATTATTTAATTAATCGTATAATGTTACGAGTTAATTAAATTACTTGAAAATTGACGGACGATTTTGGAAGTAAAATTTACGTATCATATTGAAATGTGATTAAATAAGATACGGTCTGAGTAATTAAATTGTATAATTACTCGGATGAAATAAATTGTTTAATGTAACAATTAAATTTGAATGAATTGTTATAAATACAATCTGTTGTGATTTATAAATTGGTAAAATTTTTGGCACAAGTAATTATGAAATTACTAAGTCGATTTTTGTATGTGACGTATTTTTATTAAGACGTTGATTTTTAATATGTTAAAAATACATAACAAATATATGTGACATATGACATGTAACATATTGACAATTGACAAAATTAATATGGAATCCATATTAGCTAAAGGTGCCGAAAATAGGAGGGGATGTTAAGCTAATTAATTGTTTAATTAGTAGCTAAACACAATGATTGTTTTGCTTTAGTAGCCATGTAAGTCTATGGTGCATTGTGAAGACAAACCATTTCATGCATTGGCTCACCCAAAAGCCCCCCCATACCACCCGGTTTTTGATGTGAAAAACCATCATTGGTTTTTCATTTTTATTTTACCTATTACTCTAAAATGTGTTAGAGATTTTTTTCATTCTACTCATCATCCAAAAACATAGTTTTAGAGAGAATTAAAATCCTCCCTTTTATCTCTCTAAAAACCGAAATAGTATAAGAGTTTATAAATATTTTGGTTCCATTTTTCTACCTTGATTAATATTATAACTAGTATTTGTAATATTAATTTAATTAAGAGGAGCCTTGGGTATAATACATAGGGAGAGATCTTACACTTAGATCTTCATTCTTCCATTGGAATAAGCTCAAGAACAAAAGAGAAAGGTGATCTCTTTTGTGCCCTAATAGCCGAAATTTACCATGTAAGGACATGATTTCTCCTCTATTTATTTTATTGTTTGCATGCATAAGATCCGTAATTAATTTTATGACAAATTATTTAGACATATAAGAGTATGTTATTATGTACATGAATCTACATTTCCTTCAGGAGGGGCTCAGTCAGATACTTGAGCTTCCCGTCAGCAGTGGCAGCATTCCGTAATGCCGCCTCCCATTCCGCGAAGTTTGATCCATCATTCTTCAGTCTAGTGGACTGATTCATCTGATTCATGAAGATCCGAAGCTAGGACTCACGGTCCAATGTGGCACTTGGCATTGGGTCATCGAGGATGCCAGCCATTATGTTATTAGCAGTTTTAAAAAACGTGATCTACGCTGAAAAAGAAAGAAAAACAAAAACGAAATAAGCAACTCATCGAGGTGATTTAAGTCTATTAAAAATTCATTTTAATTGTGTAGACTCATTGCACTTGCATAATTGATCTCCCTCAAGAATAATACAAGTGATCCCAAGACTCAATTTCTGTAAATTGATAAGCCAACTGTTTAGCTAGTTCTTCCGTAAAAACTCTTGGTTGATAGATTCCGTAAATCCTATCTATAGTCCACCATAATCACAGGATCGTACGAGTGACCATAGTGTTGAGATAAAATATGTCAATCGGTTCCAACTTACCCGACGTAGAAGGGGTCATATTATGCCTACCGACGAAGAAGGGATTCATTGGAGTTTGACCTATAAAGACCGTTCTCAATTTTTGTTTATACGAGGAAGATCCCATCGACTTAATTTTAATTAATTGTAAGTGAACGAAAAACTAGCATTGCGTGAATGAATTAATTTAGGTGATGGCTTAAAATAAAACGTGTGATATCTGTATATCAAAGAAAACTAACGCGTGACCTCTATATGAGTCAGTTTTCATGCAATTATTAGGTGGTTTGGTTTTTAGGCGGAATATGATGCAATCTATCGTTGCGAAAAATAAATGAAAGAATGCAAAACGTAAATAAAAATTCCTAGTGTGGCCTATCCTAGTAAAAAGAACATAATACAACTTTGGAATCCACCGTTGGACCCGAGAAGCTTGTCTTGATGTTACATCTTTTCCATGCAGCGGGAGTGAGCATCCGATCTCCATCTTTGGTCTTCTCAAAATTACAATTAAAATTTACAAAATATAAACCTATTTACATTCTAAATAAAACTGTAATTACAAAAAAAATAAAAATGGAGATACGAGATCTCAAAATACAACCAAGACCGTGTTCCATCATTACGGTAACACGTTCTACTAAGGCCACACTAAGTTACAACCGTTTGTAAAAAATAAATAAATACGTAATTAAAAGCATTCAAGGCATTCAACAATGACGATAAAAAAATGCATCAACTAAATTAAATTTATTCGTGACATAATTCCGTAATTATGTTAAATTTATCCAAACCACCTTTAATGATTAAAATTATGTGACAAAACCGCTTTAATCAACTTAATTATAATCCGTGATAATCCGTTACTTTAAATCGTTTTAAAATAACTAAATGGTACGTGAGTGAACCGTTTCACTATCAAGCGAATGCATAAATCCGTATTATGCACATGTTAAGGCCAAAAAAAATAAAACTCAAATTTTTTTTTTTTTTTTCTTCACGTCTGGCCGTGAACAGTACCAAAAATTTTTTTTCGAGAGCCTTAACAAAAACAAACAAAATCGATTTGTTAACAAACAATTGTAAATTGAACATAATCCGAATTAAAACAAAATTACAATTGACATGATCTGAAGATATTGTTATAATTATCGATTAAAATAACAATACGCAAAGAACAAATCGAAAAACAAAAGATCGTCTGATCTACCAAGCACCGTGAGGCACGCAATTCAAGGCAAAAAAAATGAAAACAGGCCGTGATAAATAAAAAAGGCCGCACGGTTTTCAACACAAAAAAATTGCCGTGACAAAAAAATTTGGCCGAGACCAAAAACAGCCACACGGTTCATCAATTTTATGCAAAAATTTATCGATTCAATTTCGTTTGATGAAAATCACATAGAAAAATTTACGTGGCCTCGCTCTGATACCACTTGTGGGGTAATATCCGTATAAAACCCTTTAATTGTAGGACTATAACGTAAATTTGATATGCAAATTATTGTCATAAACGAAATAACAATAGAAACGATAAGGAATAAAGAAACAACCTCGGGTCCTTGAGAATTTGGCCTAAGATCAGAAATCAACAAAGATTTCCTCCTAATCGATACACCCAAGACTGTCTGAGATTATGCCCTCGTGCTAGAAGTGTATTCTCTAATTGCCTTGCAATATTGAGAGAATAGTTGTGTGAGTTTTTCTTAGATGTGAGATCTAGAAATTTTAGAGGAAAAATGCCTCCAAAACCCTAATGTATTTTCAAATGAATTTTATTAGGTTACTAGTGAGGAGAGGCTCTCCTTTTATTTCCTCTCATTCGGCCAAACCGAGACCTAATGGGAAGTGGGCTTCCACTTCCTCTTATTTTTTACCTCGTGGTCCGGTTCGTAAAATGCTAAATGTATATGACGCGGTTTTATTATAAATCGTCATCGGTTATCGGTTATTAAAACATCAACTAATAATACGGATTAGTTGAAATATTAATACATGTCCGACAAAGACAATATTGTATAATTAATTCAATATACATCAATTAAATATAATCGTTTATATTTAATTTACGAATTAACCGCTTAATTCGTCTTAGCCATTTTATTATTTAATCCGTATCAAATAATCATCTCAACATCGCGTTTGACTAATTATTAGTCAATAACTCGGACTAACTGCTTAGTCAATTTTGGCATCTACATGACTGTATTTTCATACCGTCACATCTCTCAAACGTATCCTATAGGTGTGACTTTTAGGGACCAGTTGATCACCGCCATCTGTATGACAATAACGTCAAACTTATCTAGCAAGCCAACCGTTATTGATAAACGTGGACCAACTGATTATAATACAAAAGTATACCATTTGATCCTTTTAGAGATTTATAAGTCCTTGCACTAACTGTAAAGGACACCAGCCCCAACAAGCTCCCACTTGTCCGTACAAGTGTATGTGCAATGACGTTATCTGCACTAACTGGAGGACACAAGCTCCAACAAGTCAGTTGCGGGAGTGGCTTCACGTCATAGTTTCGCCCTTCGTGGAACCCGCCACGGAAGGGGATGTGCACATTAATGGGACAGGGTTATCGCTCGGTATGATGAGCGGGGATTTGGTGGGTACGGTTGCGGTCCTCCACTGGCAGGGCTGGTCCAGTGGACAGTCGGTGACGGAGATTGATTGGAGTGGGTGATTGTGTGTGACTGCTTGAGCTGTCTTGATTACTATATTGTTGGTTGTATAAATTGCGTGAATAGTACTGACCCCGGTTTATTGTTTTAAAACCTGGGGTGATCCATTCGGGGATGGTGAGCAGATATTGAGCAGGTGTGAGTTGAGTACTGGGATAGGCGGGATGTGCCACCGTCGATGATAGAAGTCTTCCGCTCGTAGCTTAGTAGTTTTCATAAACATTTCGATTAGATCGATGAGAGTTGGTTTGAGAACATGTATACGTATTTTGGTTTGGTTTTTGGATTGTAACCTTTCACTAAAGTATTTCTATTTAAATGTTGTTTCATTATTGTTTATTTGATTATCATTGCCTCGGGTAACCGAAATGGTAACATCCTTATACCTGGGTGGTCCTGGTAAGGCACTTGGAGTATGAGGGTGTTACAGGTAGGATGCTGTATCTTAGTCTGACCAGACCAGACATCTCATATGCAGTCCAGCATTTGAGTCAATTCTTAAGTGCTCCAAGAGATGAACACTATGTTGCAGCATAACATTTGGTCAAGTACTTGAAGGGTACCATTAATGCGGATCATTTTTACTCAAAGATTCGCCTCACTAGAATTGCAGGCCTACACTGATGCAGACTGGGCAACCTGTGCATTTAGCAGCAGGTCCCTAAGTGGGTACTGTGTTTTCTTAGGTAGTTCTCTAATTTCATGGAAAACTAAAAAGCAAAAGACCGTGAGTAAGAGTTCTGCTGAAGCAGAATATAGAAGTATGAGCTACACATCAAGTGAGTTGGTTTGGACTGCTAGTTTGTTACAAGAGCTACAAGTTCCTATTAAATTTCCAATTCCATTGTACTGTGATAATAAAGCTGCATAGTGCATAGCTCAGCATCCTGTGTTTCACGAGAGGACAAAACACATCAATGTTGATTGCCATTTTGTTAGGGACAAGCAAATGGAAGGATTTCTGAAAACTCAGCATGTTGGCACAAAGAAGCAGCTAGCTGACATAATGACTAAACCTCTGGGTACCAGTGAACAACATATTCTGGCTGCCAAGTTTGGCCTACAATTGTCCTCTTGTAGTCCATCTTGAGGGGGGAATGTAGACAATATAAGTTAGGTGTTAGTTGACTAGTCAATGATCATGTAACTAACCACCAACTAAGTTTGTTAGTCGGTTAGAGATCTTAATATATAAGCAAGATCATTCATTGTAATCCATATATCTTACACATAATATTTTATCAATAATATACAAAGCTTTCTATCTCTTTTCCTTCTCTAAATACTTCAATATTACTGTAATAGCCATCTTCATCTTCTCCTTCATCAATGGAGGTTTGATGGTTTTCATGGATCATACATTTAATGTATTACCACAATTCTATATTTTCTGATCATTATAATAAAAAATTTGAGTTTTGTTTTAAAAGTTACAAGTTTTACTATAAAGTTTCTGAGTTTATTCATTTAAATATTAAGCTCTAAAAAAATTACAATAAAACTCAAAAACATTACATATAAATTTAGTAAAATTTGAATTTTGATGGAAAAAAAAATTAAAATCTAACTTATAAATTTTAATAAGCTCAAAAAAAATATACATATGCTCAAAAACAAATAAAGCGTGAGGTAATAAGCTCAAAAAATATACATATATGCTCAAAAATAAAAAAGTTGGAGGTAGTACATACGATGTATGTTCCTTTTTTTCACTTATTCATAAAACATAATCCGTACAATACAAAGAATTATATATGCACACAATTTGAAAATGTTAATTTGTTGAATTGACACTAGACCACAACTTTTCAATAGATAGACACTAATATCACTTGTATTACAACTTATGCCTTATGGTATACTTTCTGAACTTTATGATAATTTTTTTGAGTTTAAATGTAAACTTCAAAACTTTATTGTAAAATTTATGAGTACCTTTATGGAGTATAATATTGAGCTCCAAAATTTATAATTAAACTCAAAAACAACACATTATAGTCTCAATTATTTTAATTTAATGTCAAAAAGTATGTTGAAATGTAACCTAAAAGTTTTTAAAAGCTCTAAAAAAATATGCAAACTCAAATAGATTTAACATGATTGTACGATACTCTTAAAACACCAGTGATGTAATCCCTTTTTTTCCATAAAGTCTCGCAAATTCTTCTACTTGGTAAACAATTTTTAGATTTAACGAGTTTCCGATAAAAATTGTTAGCCACTAATTTATTGTACAAACAAGTCGTATTAGTCGTAAACGGCAGCTTGAACAATAGTTTGTCTTGGTAGAGCATAACAAATTAAATATTGCCGCAAATGTGTGTTCACAATGAGAGTTGATTCATTGATTGAGACGAGGAAATTTCAGCAGTTAAATTTGGCAGAACTAGCTATAATTAAGCGGTATAAACTCCCAGTCAGTAAATGCATGCATGCATATTCGTATTTCGTCATTGGCGTCGACCACTTCGGAAATGTATTCATAAATTCGAGCATCTATTCTAAAATCAATAAGTCAACCGTAATACTTCGTCACAAGTTGAAGACGAGATAAAATATAACCCATTTAAAATGAAAATGTAGCCATGACAATATTAGATAAAAAGTTACTAAAACAATTTTTCACATTATAATACTTTGTTAGTAAAATGATCATATTCTTGTGATAGAAAGTGTCCTCTGTCATGAGATTTGCATATTCTATCGATAACAGGTTTACTCCGTTCTATACTCTTTTAATATTGGAACCATAATACAATAATTAATTTGGCTTGGTGCGATGGTTGCTCATATTATCTCTCAATCATAACGTTACATTTGATTGATAATAATGAGAATGGGAAGGGAATAGATATGTATCACACTTTTTTGTGAGTTGTGTACCTCTACGCCTCTACGGTATTAATCACAAAAAGAAAGAAGATACTAACAAAGTACTGTATATCCATACTATTGGCATAACTCAGTTTATTACGACTAATATACTCATATGGCCATATCAGTGACTCAGTGAGGGAGTGTCCAATACCCCGTATGACTCTAATGTAATGCCGACGATTTGTGATGAAGAGTCGTACACATTAAATCTAATCCAAGTAGGGAAAAGTCACAAAGAGGACTCAAAACAAAAACATACCCAAAGGCCAAAGATCAATCGTTGCCAATTTTTCTATATAAGGCAAACCATCTTAACTACAAAATCACACTACTCACCACTTACAATAAAAAAAACACTACACATACTTCCCCCACCCACAAACATGAGTCACTTGAACTCCGTCCTAATTTTCTGTATCGTCCTAGTGACATCCCTCTTTATTACAGGCACCTATGCTGCTACATTCACAATCAAAAGTAATTGTAATTTTCCAGTTTGGGCTGCTGCCGTCCCAGGTGGTGGGCGACAGATGAACCAGGGTGATACCTGGACCATCAGCGCTAACCCGGGCCAGGCCGGAGCTCGCATTTGGGCCCGAACCGGGTGCACCGCAAATGGGGCCAACGGGCTTAGCTGCACCACCGGAGACTGTGGTGGGGTCCTCCAATGCACCGGTTACGGCTCACCACCGAACACCCTAGCCGAATACACCCTTGGTCAAGGCGGCAGTCGCGATTTTTTCGACATATCATTAGTCGACGGTTTCAACGTGCCCATGACATTCTTACCCGTATCCAATGGTTGTACCTCCGGGCCGACTTGTCCGGCGGACCTTATTGGCCAGTGCCCAAGTCAGTTAAAGGCCCCAGGCGGGTGTAACAACCCATGCACGGTTTTCAAGACGGACCAATATTGTTGCAATTCAGGAAACTGTGGACCTACCATGTTTTCACAGTATTTTAAGAATGCCTGCCCTAGTGCTTATAGTTACCCTAAAGATGATCCTACTAGTACTTTTACTTGTGCTAGTGGTACTAATTACGCCGTAACTTTTTGCCCTTGAGTACGGAGTGACATTATGCCTTCTCTTGAGTACGGAGTGGCATTATTGAAGGGAACATATGTACGGAGTATTATATATTTATATATGTATGTGAGTCGTACGGACATATTATGTATGAATAAATGATTATCCCTATATATTGTAATATTATTACATTTCAGTGGTTTCTGGTTTTGGGATATGGGATTGTATGATCTCTGGATTCTTTCTATCCGCTCCCATTAGGTCCGGTCCAATTTCGGACAAGTGAACACCTCTAAATTTGAGTTATAGAAGTAACTATAATAGCAACAAGGTAGTCAAAGTAGCAATGGTAGTGGTGAGAGTAGTAAAACGGTAAACGCATTAGTAATAGTAGTTAAAATAGTCAATCTGTCTTATAATTTGTTTGATTAATGTAATACTCCCTCTCAGTCACTATATTGTTCCCATTTGATATGGGCACAATACTTAAAGGAAAAATATTAAAATAGGAGTAAAAGAGTTGGGTGGAGGTTGGTGATAGGAGAGAGGGATGAATAAAATAAGAGTAAAAGTTTCTAAAAATAGAAAGGGGAAAATTAGTTGAATAATCCGTTTCGGGAAAGTGGGTTCATTATAGTGATCGGGAGGGAGTATATAAGGAAAGATTCACAACATATTCTCATGAGAAATGTAAGAATAAACTTAGTGTTACCATAATTAGTGAGGATATCTAATGAATATTCCCATATTTATTTTCTTAATGTGTGCCCTTAGGGCACACGTTAGAAAAATCCTTTTAAATATATAAATTTGATAAGATTAAGTAATAAAAGTAAGTGTGCATGAAACAAGTGGCGGATTAGAAAAACAAATTTGCATGGTCCCTTTAATTTCGGTTTACACATATTGAAAAATTAATGTGAAAGAAAAAAGTTTCCAGGATAACTATAAGCACTACACTTTTTGTGAAAGAAAAAATGCTTGGAACTAAATTTTTTGTTAATGCCACAACAATATAAATTACGTCTAATAAAGGTATGTTATTATTCACAATCTCACAAAAATAAGTGACATTAGTAATTTTGCGGTGACATTATACCTTTCTATATTATGTATAGCCAAATTTTAAAAATTAAATACAAAATTAACATTTGTTTGTAATAAAAATAATTGTAGTAATCGCGAGAGTAATAAATGTGAAACTAATAGTAGCGAGAGTAGTTAACAATAGCAATAATAACAGGAATAATGGATCTAGGATATGCTTATAAATTATAATTTAGTTGATAAATTTTATCTTAAAACATGATTTTAAGAAATGTTTTACCAAATGTATCATAAATGATAAATATACGCATTAGGCAACAATTATACACAAAATAAAATTTAAATGGCAAGTATAGATACCCTGTGTAAAATCGGACGCCAAGACGAGTTATCAGTTAGTCTCTCTTAAGACAACATATGTCATATCCATCTTAACTAAAACCGGTCAAATAACATACCAGTTGGTTTGTTCGCTAGGATAATTATTTTGCTAGTCCCTAAAACTCTGCTTTTGTCTTATCCCTTATATTTATCTCGTCTTAAATTTAACTGTTTTAAAATCTAAGTTCATTTCATCCAAAAAACAAAGAATTTGAAAACGAGTCATAGACTAATCTCCGAAATCTTCTACATCCCTTGTTTCTGCCTTCTGGTTACTTTTTCTACACTACTATACAAAAAAAATTTGTTTCCAAGGCTTATTTCCACTTAGAAATATAATCGTTGAATTAAAGATACTTATTGTCAAAACATGAAAATGGGTTGGGCCACACTCAAACGGGAGGAAAAACTAACCACTCGACAACACAAGGGAGGTTTCTTGCTAAAATCAATTGATAATAGAAGGAGTAGATTTCATATAATTTAGACTTAGTGGAAAAATAATTTAGACAAAATGATAAAATCCCCAAAAGGATCAAGTAACTCAAAGTAAACTTGATTGAAGTCCAAACCATATCGAATAGCGTTTGATTTCTTATCCAACCACACATTATCCCATAATGTGTGCTGAGAGAGATTAATTTTGTGATACTATATCACATTTCCTTTGGATTATATCAAAGTCTTCACTTTGATAATCCCATCACGACCAAATTGTGATTCCTCGAACTCTTTGAACTTCTTCAAAAATTTCTCTATTTACCTTATTAAGTGAACACATTAGCGTCAACTTAAATCGTTGGTAAAAGAAAATGATCAACCTATTTTGGATCAATGATTTACAACCTCGATCTCCTTTTCAACCAAAAGACACGAGACATCTTGCTTTGAATACAAGATACGCATATACCATAAGAACTAATGGTTTCAAGAGTACTCGATAACTCTTTGCGTTCATCATTCCAGAATCTAAGGTTTAATCTTGGGTTACCAATTTGGGTCTTGCATCATCTACATGATATATCATTCTAGTTTGGTTTAGAATATATTCACCTTGATAATGGGCTAGCCATACATCAAATCGTGGTGTATAGGGTCACAAAAGTGAAACCTCTTTTGTATCTTAACAAATTTATATTCTTATTTAGAGTTTATGCACTTAATAGTCACAATTAAGTACAACTCTAAACCCAAAACTAGATTGAGTACACAATGACTCTACCTCTCAACATCATTGTTGCTAGTCGTCATATTTTAATCATCCTATGTATCAAGTACAATGATGAAAACCACCACCGGTTTCTAATATTGACGAAGTAGTACTAGCAAAATTTATGTCAATCAAATAAACATTTAAAGAAGAAGGTCCGATTAGATGTCCAACAACTAACTTGTTGATTCTTCAATAATTTGGGGTAGTTTCCTTTCTAGCGTCCAACAATTAAGACAATGGAAACTTTATCGGTCGGGATTGATAGGTTTAGTATTGTTATTCTCAATAACGTTACCTTTAACATTACCTTATATCAATTTCATTCTAATTTTACTTCTTAGAACCTTATCCTTTTCTTAACGGTTTAAGAGAATGCCCCCACTCATTTCAATGAGTCTTTGCTTAGAGAAGCAAAATTTAATTTCATGAAGACTACTCTTCATTCGTTCGTTTAGTCTTAAAACTTTCATTGAAGTGGTTGCGGTATTTTGGTCTATTACGATTTCCGACAAATCTAATTACCAAAACAATTTATTGCTTCAAGGTACTTAATTCAATTAAGTATATGAAAAACAATCCATTGTAAGTAGATGTGTTAGTCAAGAATCAAAAACATGTTTGATAATGAATAACTTTTAACTATACTCTTCACAAGATATCCTTAGCAATGGTTCATATGAGGTTTTAGAAGAAAATTCATATTTGTCTTTAGTTACGATGTTTTAATGGAGATTTGAATTAAAATCGAAATGATATCGTATATGAATTGTGGTAAAGAAATAGAACAATATAATAACGGAATAGTGGAAAACTTAACATTTATCTTTTTATTAATACTTGTAAATGACAAGTAAATCATTTACATAGTGACCTCAACCCAACTATGATAAATGATTCCAAGATCCAAATTCATATTAACTTGGGCATGGTGCGGCCGATGAATCCCTTATCAATATAACTCGTGGATTAACTCTTTAATCGATTCTACTTTTAGAACTCTTGGTCGATAAAATTACATTAACATTTATCTTTAGCCCAAAACACATCCGACAAGGGCACGGTGTGGCCGATGAAACTCTTATCAAAAACTTTTGTTGAGTTCAATCCAAATTTCGAATAAATGTGTCCATGATCCAAACCCACATTAACTTGGGCACGGTGTGGCCGATGAAACCCTCTTCAACATGAATTTGGTGGATAGACATTTATCACCCACTTCCCCTATGTAATAAGGTTTGTACCCCGGTGTGGCCGAGTGCACTCCCTAACGAAATAGGTTTTCATGGTTTCTACTTTTTGGTAAGGCTAAGTCTCAATTGTTTGTTTTAGCGAGAGGTCATGTCAATTTATTATCTATCACGTTTTAAGTGAACTAAAGCGGTGAACTACGATAATTGTAATTGACACGGTCGATAAACTCGATTAAAATGATGATGCATGTTTTAGTTATGGCGATTTAGCGATGCATGCGACATATAAATAAAATGCAAAGCATAAAAATAAATCCTAGTATGGCCTTCCTAAAATAGAAAATCTAATTAACTATTACATATTCGTAAACCAACTTCATTGGTCCCTTGAACTTCGGTTGAGGCACGCATCTCGAGGTAACACCGTCTTTAATGGATTTTCTTTTCGAGTGACACCGTTTTCAAGGATCTCCGGATTAATTAAATTACATAACAAATTACATAATTTCCTATTATACATTTGTAATTAAAATAAAAATAAATCTATTAAATTACAAAATGGTGATACGAGATCACAATAAATTACAACCGAATCGATATTCCCATACATTTCGGGTAATACCAATTAAAAACTAAGGCCATACTAAGTAAAATTACATAATTCAAAATTACATAAAATAAAATTATGACAATCATAAATAAAATGCAGCATTATAATATGTATGAACATGCCCAATTTTATGCTAAATCGCCTTTAAGGAGCCAATATCGTATATTAAACGGTTTTTACGGATTTGCGTGATTCAACCTTTTAAAAATCACAATAAATTACATAAAATCATATTTATGCACAAGTTAATTACCCTAACCAACTTAGGACTCAAATTAGTCTCCACTAACATTTTGACAATAATAACTTTTATTTCTTAAAATTTGTTCATTAATGGACTCAAAATTACAATAAAAAGCCATAAACTCCAAATAAATCATAAAAATTTCAAATAAATTTGAAATTTAAAATTTAAACTCATGAATATTCTGGAAAAATACCATGACACTCATAATGTTCAAAAACTTAGGTTAAAATTTCGAAAATTTATCGGAAAAATAATGTTGCGGTTTATCGGATTTATCAATAATAATCATAAAGACATGAGAAAAACTATATTTATCAAGTTTTCAATTTTAGATCTGAAATAGGTAATAAAATGCAATATGTGACGTTTTTTCTTAGTCATGAAGTATGTTTTATCAATTATTCGCTAATTAAAGTCACTATTTATGCTATTTTTCATCAAAAATTCATAAATCATGCATAAAGACTTTATTATAGCCTATTATTTTACACACATCTTGTAAAATTGCATGTGACAACATACCAAATTTCTATGACCAGATTCGAAATATTTCTCATATTAACCTATTTTTCATTTAAATTCGATTTTTATCATGAAAAATCCATATTTCGAGCATAAAAGCTCCAAAAAATTCTGAAAATTTATAGGTCATCTAAAAATAATATATGTGAAAATATATCCAAAAACCACTGGAAAATTCGAAGTTTAGCTAATTTTAGTCCGAAAATGACATTTTTATCATAAAATCACATTTTAATGCCATTATTATATAAAATGAACAATAAAAATCCATAAATTAACCAAAAAATCCTAAATACATTTTAGGACCAGAAACTTTAACATGAATAATTTATTTCGTGATATATCATAATAACACAAATTTATAAGTTTTATATGTTAATCGTATAACTCGGAAAAACTATAACCGATTTGCATGCAAACAACCTAAGGCTCATGATACCGCTTGTTAGAAATCTATATCTCATTACTTTACATATTCATATATGTTACATTTTAATTTAGTCATAAAATTAAATACAAATCTTATGCATGCAAACTAAAATAGATAAGTGAAGAAATCATTTTCCTTACTATAAATTTCGGATTAAAAGGGCACCAACAAGATCTCCTTCTTGTTAGTTCTTGAACATTCCAACTAATGGATGAACAAAGATTCAAGTATAGAATCTCTCCCAAAAGTGAATACCCAAGGAAACCTCTCAATAACAAATATTATTATGATCTAGTAATAATAAAAGTCTAACCTAAAAATTGACACAAAATATTAATTTGTCTCTCTACTACTTCGGTGGAGAGGAGGAATTATTTGGAGTTTATTTCTCTAGAATTTTCACAAATTGTAGAGAGTATGCATTTTTCTTACACTAGAAAAATTATATGTAAAATGATGATTGAATAAATTGAAAAGAAAAACTCTTTTGTTTTCCCCTATGGTGGCCGAAATTATTGGCCTTGGGTAGCATGCCCAATGCCTTTTAATTTTGCTCTTCTCAAAAGCTTGTAGGGTTGCATGGCTAGAGATTAGGCTTTAATAATTATGTTTTCTCTTATTAAAATAATCAACATAATTTTTCCACTAATACTCCCTCCAATTTTTTTTTGTACATACAAAATAAAATGGAAGGTCCATTTTATTTTGTCATTTGTCAATTGTGACATATGTGACATGTTACTTGACATGTGAATTTGTAATGTATTTTTAACATATTAAAAATCAACATACTCATAAAATACGTCATTTACAAAATCGACTAGTAATTCGTAATTACTTGTACCAAAACGGTTTATCAAATTATAAAGGGTTATTTAATGGGAATACTATGAACTATGGGTGCCCTTCTCAAAATACTATAACCTATTAATTAACTACAATTACTAGCAACTATTGACCAACTCTTCTCTCATTACACTAGGTGACCTACTACCTGTTTAGCAAGTAAAGTCTTCCTTTCTTTCTATACAAACCCATCAATGACACACCCTGCCTTTATCATCACCACATTACCAACACCATCCGCAACACCATCCACCTGTAACCACCTACCCCGAACTCTCCGACCACCTAATTCAGACACACGCCAATCATAACAACACCGTGCCAACCCAAACCTCCAAACTCTAAATTAAAAATTTATCCCCAAATTGATTTGGGGATCTAGGGTTATGAAAAATTACATTGATTGTTGATGGAGGAGCACATCGACGACGACAATGAGGCATGACGCGCTTCACCTATGCTCTATCAACCACCACAACTTACGTCACTCAACAAACAAGTGCAAAGCACCCATATTGCTACAATCTCTCTCATCTATATCTATGAACCCCATTTTCGCAGTCGTTTACTAATTCAATCGAGTTCTTCACTGAATTGAACAAATGCGTGGTTAGCGTATCATTTTGCTATTGTTAAACTGGAACAACTTTTCCTGGATTATAAATCTCATAGTTGATGATTTGTTGTGCATATTATTTGCTTTATCTTTATTTTTCTTGGAGATTGGTAATTTAAATAGATTTTGAATGAAATTGTGTAGTGGTGATTAGGGATAATTGTCGACGATGTCGGTCATCAACCGTCAAATGGTGGGATGTTGAACGAGATGAGCGGAACTGGTCAGAAGATGACGACGAGTTGCGGCTGGTCAGTGGTGAATGGTGGTTGAGAATGATGTAAATGAGAGAAAGATTGAGCGATAGTGGTGGGAGGGTGTTGTAGTGATGTTGTTAAAGGAAAAAAATGGACCACCTATAATTTTTAACCTGCTCCAATGGGTAAAGAAAATGACCAATTCTGTTATGGGAAACGGAGTGCAATAGTTGCTAGTAATCCTAGTTAATCAATAGGTCAGAGTATTTTGAGAAGGGCACTCATAGTTCATAGTATTCCCATTAAATAACCCAATTATAAATTACAACGTCTTGTATTTATAATAAATTATTCATTCAATTTCAATTCCAAATTGTTTCGTAAACAATAATTTTATCTAAGTAATAAAACAATTCAATTACTTAGACCGTATCTAATATAATCGAATTACAATAAGACACGTTAATTTTACTCACAAAATCATCCGTCAATTTTTAAGCAATTTAATTAACTCGTCTCGGCATACGATTAATTAAATAATCAATTAAGAGTATTTCCATATAGGTATGACGTAAAGGGATCAACTGATCACCACCGTCGCACGACAGTAATGTCAAACTCTAGTCAGCCAATCATTACCGATATGTGTGGACCACTTGACTGTAAAATATTACATCCCACATGTATTCTTAAAATGAGATTTAGACATGTGATCATTATGATCGACAATTGTGATCGCATTATTGTCGGAGGACACATATTCCAACAGGTTCAACTTAGGTTGGATTCAGTTTTACTCTTAATCGGTTGTAGATATTTCAGGTCGGTTCAAGTTCGAGTTGGGTCAATATAGGGCGTCATTTTGTACATAAGTGTCACTTTTTTGACGTCAATGAATTAATATTATATCGTACTTTTACAAAAAAAACATTATTTATTACTTTTTTAAAAAACATTATTCGTATTATATCCAATGTTTGAATAAAGACCTAATCCAATGACATCTGATTCGATTATGACCTGGCTCGAATATCTTATGCTCTGATATTGACCCGACTCGAACCTTATTTGCACCGATATTGACCCAACTTGAACCTGAACCGACCCGAAATATTTACAACCGATTAAAAGTGAAAACTGAATCCAGCCTAAGTTGAACCGAACTGAAATCGAAAAAAGATAAACCGAAATAACCCAATCCGAAAGAACTCGAACCGAAACTGATCTGATTGACCCGTTTGCCACCTCTAGTCACGAGTTCCAAACTCGACAAATTTCTTTTTTTCAAATCGTAGTACTTCGAAAGATGATCAATTTAAAGAAAACTTTGGCACTTTCTAAACTTGTAAACACGAGTTATGGCTTTTTAAAAATTTTCGGATAAAAAAATTCTGTATTTTGTGCAAAATGTTAAATCTCAACACTAATGCGCGAATTTTCCTTTTTTTTTTTAAATAAATATTTTCTTTGCATTCTTAATGTAAAAGTAAGATCGCTAAGGCTATGTTTGACAAGTCATTTCAGGTACCTGATTTGACCAAGCAACCTGATTTGACTAATATTTCAAGTAGTTGTTTTACCTAGTACTGTTTGGTAAAGTCATTTTAGACTTTTTAGGTACCTGAAATGAAAAGCTACTCCAAGTAGCTTTTTAAAGTTTCAGGTAGCTGAAATGTTCTACTTTACATATTTACCCTTTATTTAAATTAATTTATTATAATTATTAATGTCCTTTTATGTCATTTTACAAAAATCGATTCCTTTTTCGATTAGTTTTATCAAACACTTTACAATTAATCAATTTACCTTATCATTTTCCAATTTTAAGCTAACTTTTCGCGACCTTTTAATTTCAATCCTTATCGTGTTTTGCGACCTTTCCAGGATCAAATATTAGAATGGATCAAATTTATTCCAACCTCAACCCAATTTCTTCAACCAAATGCCCCTTAAAACTTTGATGCGATGGTATTGTTAGTGACCTTGTTGATGTGGTGAAACTAATAATTATATTTTTGTTAATGAGCAAAATTAATGTAAGTAAAATCAACTGAGTAAATGTAACTAAACATTTTTTTTTTTTTGAAATGTTACTATATTCTCCGTACGTAATTTATCCAGACGTTTAGTTGTCGATTTTCTGATTCTTCCGCATGAGGTACTGTTTTATAGTAAGATAACAAAAGTTGTAAGAAGTACGAACCATATACACAACTATACAAGCGTATGAATGCGTAATCAATTGGACCGTCGAATTCGTTCGTATTATTCTAGCACATATCGTTGCGTTTTTAGAGGCGACAATGAATTAACCAAGTCAAATGTTGCTCGATTTGTAGCCATGAAACAAAACTCGAGTTAAAGCCAATCTTGAGGTCATTCGAGTTTGAAATAATTGAACTCATTATCAAGCATGTAAACTTAAACTAAGTCTAACTTGAATTGAATTAAACTTAAGGCATGCTTATATATAATTGTTATTAAAAGTTTTATTTTTTCTTTTGATATACTTTAGTAACTTGGGATTTGAAGGTTATTTTTTAAAATATTATTGGGGGAGTTAATACACACATTTGATAGGGTGAAACAAATATATATGAACGATAAATTATTTTTTTTATAAAAGATTAGTTCTTCAGTGAGACGGTTTCTGAATAAACTTATTGGGATACTGTTTACAAATTAAAATGGTATAAAATGTAATAAAATAGGTATGTATACTTTAATATGAGGTACTAATAAAAATGGTTACAATATATGATAAAAAGAGGTATGATTAATTGATTATTATGTAAACATGCATGTACCAAATAAAAAAAAAAAACATTTTGAGTCACAATAAATAATAAATAATAAAAAGAGTAAAATACATAAAGAAGTACGATAAAAGTGATCTCTCAAAAATTTAGAGGCATCCTTTCTCCAAAATTCTAGTGTCTCTAAAATAAGAGCAAAATATTATACAATCCACACCGATCCCAAGCTTTTCGAGGTGCTAATATTAACTCGGCTCAACTATCGGATGTGCTGGAACAACAAAATCTGAAACTCTCTAATTCATATGCTATTCTTTTTAGGGTAATGATCATAAATCAACTATCGTTTCTAGTGTCATTTTAGTTGTGAGAGTGAATAGTAAAATAAGCATAAAATTAGCTTGTATTTGAGTTACATTAAATATAACGGTAGCATCGCCCTATTTTTATGGAGTACTTTTTTATATTCTCGTATAGAGTAGTTGTCAAGCCAGTCGTGCTCAGGAATGGAAAAATTCGACATTGGATGTGGAAAACGTTTCCGTACACCTCGAGATGTTTTGAAATGTCAAACTGATTAATCAAAGTCATTTGGACAGGACTGAGATTGAGTGGATGAAATAACACGATGATAACTCCATAAGCTAACGAATTCGACAACGTTTGTAGTCTCGGACTAATAAATGAGCCTTCATTGTCCTACACCTCAAATCGTACAACGCGTAATTACCTTGTGACAAATTAATAAACAAGTGGTATAGCCGTATAGGGTCGGTTTTTATTCTTGCTAAATAATAAAAAAACCGTTCACAATATAGTACGACTATATTGTTGATGAATACAGTATATTGGTAATTATCGTGAGTAGGGAGGTCATTGAGACGGGGTGGGTGCAGAGGAATTGTGTCCCGCACCAGTATCCGCGAACTGAAATGTGTACCCACACCCGCCTTACCACCCGTGCGGGTAGTAGTTTTTAAGGCCGCAAAGTTCGCAAAGTTCGCAAAGTGGTCTGAAACAAGTTAACATTTAATTAACTACTAGTAAAGCCCGCAAAGTTTGCAAAGTGGGCGTGGGGAGGGTGCCGAGGGTCTCATGTGATACTGTGATACTCGCACCGGTCCCACGACCCGCGACAGTCGTCAGATGATGCTTTTGATACCCATCTCCGTCCCACCACCCACCAATCATTATCAGCATCCTCCCTAAGTGGGATGAGTGTGGAGCACGAGACTCACCAAAATCCGTCCCTGTGATATCCCTAGTATCTATGAATATTTTTTCGTGACCAAAAAAAAGGTACATCTCATTTCTATTATTTTAATTGTAAAATTAATTTTTAAATCTTCAATTAAAAAGGTAAAAAGTATCCAACAAATTATCTCCAAAAAAAAAATATTAATATAAAACAAATATGTATTCTTGAGAAAATGGTAGTGAACAAATGTGCAGCACCAGGAATTGATCCCTCGTGGTTTGTTAAAAACAACAATGACTTTACCTTATTTACATTGAAACATATATGAGGGACCCTTTGTCTTTTGATCTCCGGTTCCTAGAATCTTTTAAACACTCTAATAGATGGGCTTAAACTTGTGATAGAATTCTAAGCTTTATAATAAATAAAACTACTTTAAAGTTGCATAATTTGTAAATTTATCTTTAATATATTTTTCTATACCATATATTAAAATTACGATGAAATAAATTATGAGACAAATTCACTACTCCCGCTAATATTTTATTTAAATCGATTAGTTAGCTAATTGCTCATTTATGCTTTCTTTTGTTGTTAATATTGTTACTTTTATTACATTCATTATTACTACGGTTACTTTCACTACTCCCGCCGTAATTATTGTTACTTTCACTACTGTTGTATGAATATTGATAATTTCACTACTACCGTTATTGCTTCTATTACTTTCACTACTCTCCTTGCTAATATAGTTACTTTAACTATTCAAATGAGTGATTACTAACATATTATTATATCCAATGTTAGTACAATTATTTTCACTACTAACATAATTACTATTACTATTTAGTCATGCAATTTTAAGAGGTTATCTATTTATAAATATAATACATATATGCATTAAATCAAATCGAAATAATTATAGAATATTGTATTTTTTGGAAATCTAGCTTGATTTATTTAACTTTTAATAGTTCCAAAACATAACCTACTTATATTATATTTGTGTATGTTAAATAATTGTATAATTATATGATATATTAATTAATAACATAAATGGAGCAGGTTTATTTTAAGGAAAATCACCATATTTTGATATTCTCTAAATTTATACTTCAACCAAAACTATATAATATTTACACTATTTAGCATTAAATAATATTTTCAATTAACTAAAACTACTTTAAGGTTGCATAATTTATAAATTTATCATTAATATATTTTTTTATGATACGGAGTATATCTTAAAATTGCAATGAAATAAATTATGAGACAAATTCACTACTCCCGCTATTACTATTTTACTTAAATCGATTTCTTAGCTAATTGTTCATATATACTTTATTTTGTTCTTAGTATTGTTACTTTTATTACATTCGTTATTATTACTTTTAGTTTCACTATTCTCGCCGTAATTATTGTTACTTTTACTACTTGTACATTAATATTGATAATTCCACTACTCTTGTTGCTACTTTTGTTACTTTCACTACACCCGTTCGCTGCTAATATAATTACTTTGACTATTCAAATGAGTGATTACTATCATATTATTATATCCAACTTTATTACTACAATTCTTTTCACTACTAACAGAATTATTAATTTTACTCTTTAAGTATCCAATGAGTGATTACTATATCCAAGGTTACTTTTATTACTCTCATTACATATATGCAATAAATTAATTAAGTCGAAATAATTATGGAATATTATATTTTTTTTGTAAATCTAGCTTGATTTATTTACTCTTTAATATTTTCCAAAATATAATATACTTATATTACATTTGTTTATATTTAAACAATTATCATATTTATACTAATTAATGCCATAAGTGGGCATGTTTATTTTAAGGAAAATCACCATATTCCGGCGTTCTCTAAATTTATACCATCAACCAAAACTATATTATATTTACATTGAAATCCCTTGTTCATGTCAATCGCACAGTGCTATTGATTTAAAACTATATAGTATAATAAATTTGTATAAATTTATTTAATTACATTAAAGTCCCTTGGTTTCTGAAATTAATATATAGTATTGATTAGTATTGTACCCAATTTTGTCCGAGTTATCTCTATCTATCAATAAAATATATTTTTAATTAAATAAAACTACATTAGAGTTGCATAACTCATAAATTTATCATTAATATATTTTTCTATGACATATCTTAAAATTACGATGAAATAAATTATGAGACAAATTCACGACTCCTGCTATTAATATTTTAATTAAATCGATTGGATTGCTAATTGTTAATATATACCTTCTTTGTTGTTAGTATTGTTACATTATTATTTTTACTTTCACTAGTGCCACATTAATATTGATAATTTCACTACTCTCGTTGTTACGTCTATTATTTTCACTACTCTAGCTCGCTGTTAATATTGTTAATTTGAATATTCAAATGAGTGATTGCTAATATTACTATATCTAATGTTACTACAATTCCTTTCACTACTAACAGAATTATTTTTATTATTTAGGCATGCAATTTTAAGAAGCTTATGGCGCTGTTTGGTAAACGGCATATTGGCCAATTTTTTGCATATTCAAGGGTTTTAGCATGTTTGACCAATCAATATGCTAATTATTTTAATTATGGAATATTATATTTTTTGGAATTCTAACTTGATTATTTACTTTTAATAGTTTCCAAAATATACCATACTTATATTATATTTATGTATATTAAATAATTAACATCTTTATACTAATTAATATCATAAATGAGACATGTTTATTTTAGGATTATTTCATAAGAATAATCCAACTTATGTCCTTCCTTCTTATAATAATCCGAATTATGCCCTCATTTTTCTCACAATACAACCGGTAACCGGCTACCTACTAATCAAGTCACATTTAACAAAAATAAAACAAAAACTAAAATTCTTCACCAAATTAAAACATAACCTAGAAAATCTGGGCAATATGAAAAACATATGAACTTCCATTTGCGCCAATTAATTCCTTCACAATACCTTATTCTCTTTTCTGCCTCCTCACTTTTCCCTGTTCTTCCCCAATTAATACAAATGAGAATAATTGATTAATCGTCAAATTTGAATTGAATTGCTGGTTGAATGCTTTCAATCTATGGCGTTTTGCGCCATTATTTCAATTGGGGCTTTGATTCTCTTCACTCTCACATGGTAATTATTAGGCCTAATTCGGTATTTTTAGTTCATTAAATCGAGATATTTGCTTATAATTGATGCTTAATTTGGGATATAATTCAGGATATGAGTCAGTTTGCTTCCATTTTTGAAAAATCTTGATTGTAACAGTGAAGTATACTTGAAATTTGGAATTTTAGGGTGGTTTAATGGTTGAATTGTCCTAAATAAGCATTAAATAAGAATTACAGGGTTAAGGAGGTTATGATGAAGACAACCGTTTTGTTATTATATCTGGGAAACATTTGCAATTTTAGGGTTACATAAAAATGGAGAGAAGGAAGGTGAAGAACTTGGAGGGGTTTTGGCTTTTGTAAAAGTTGCAGAGAGAATGAAGAAATGTAGAAGGAAGAAGATGTGAATGACCATGAAGAAAGGAAGAAGAAAAATTAGAAAAGCAGTGGGCTCACCTCATGACCTGTTGGGCAACAGGTTGTATCAAGTCAAATATGGGATGAGATCAGTACAAGTTAAATGATGCAATAGTTTGGATTTTTCTGAGTTAAACATTAGTTTGAGTTAATATGAGAAGAGGGTCCTTAGTTTGGATTATTCTCGTAAAATAACCCTTTATTTTAAGGAAAATCACTATATTCTGGTATTTTCTTAATTTATACTTCAACCAAAAACTATATAATATATACATTGAAGTCCCTAGGCCTATCACACGGCACTATCGATTAAAAATTATATATTATAATTAATTTGTATAGATTTATTTAATTACATTAAAATCCCTTGTTTTGCGGATTATATATATACTATTGATTTGACTTTTAAATGTAAAGTGTACGAGCTCTCTTATACAACTATTGAACTCCAAAAATTATAACGACACTCAAAAATAATCATATAGGCTCAATTTTATTTAGTTTTAATATTAAAATATGAAAATATAACCCAAAGTTTTTTAAAAGTTTCAAAAAAATATATACATAAACTCAATTAAATTCAATACAGTTGTACAATATTCTTATACAACCGATAATATGGTACCTTTTTCCTCAAATTCCCAGAAATTCTTGTATGCTGTGTTTAACATAAATACATAACTTTGCGTTCAATGGTTTAGTTTAGGAAGTTGCCGAGTTTCCGATAAAATTGTTAGGCGCTAATTTATTGTGCAAACAAGTTACAAGTCCCATTAGTCGTAAACGGCAGCTGGAACAAATAGTTTAGACTGTTAGTGTATAACAGATATTGCCGCAAATGTGTATTGACAATGAGAGTTGAGACGAGGAAATTCAGCAGTTTGGCAGAACTGACTATAAGCGGTATAAAGTATAAACTCCCAGTCAGTGAATGCATCATGCATGCATGAATGCATATTCGTAATTGGCGTGCACCACTGCGAAAATGTATTGATAATAAATTTATTGAAAATGAGTTAGCCCACTTGGTGGCGCCTAATTCATCAAAGGATGACGCTGAGATTGGGCACCACCAGGTGACGCCCTATCATTATCTTTCGAATTCAATTGACATTAAAAAAGGTCTAGAAATCTTTTGATCAGTGTTATCAAGATCACGCCACTAATTTTATATAGAACAAATAAATCTTATAAACAAATACGGAGTAGAGTTATTGGCAACGATTTTAAATGACGAGAAAAGTCAGATAGAGGACTCAAAACATAGCATATTCAAAGATCCATTCTTGCCATTTTTTCTATATAAACCAAGTCATCTTAACTAATAAATTCACACTACTCACTACTCCTCAAATAATTTAGACAAAACACTTCACATACTTCTTCCCCGGTCACAAAAGATGAGTCACTTGAACTCCGTCCTAATTTTGTGTCTCGTCTTAGTGACATCCCTTTTCCTAACACACACCCATGCTGCTACTTTCACAATTAAAAGTAATTGTAATTTTCCAGTCTGGGCCGCTGCCGTCCCAGGTGGTGGGCGACAGATGAACCAGGGTGATACCTGGACTATCAGTGCCAACCCGGGTCAGACAGGAGCCCGTATTTGGGCCCGGACCGGGTGCACCTCAACCGGGGGCAACGGACTCCGCTGCACCACCGGAGACTGCGGTGGGGTCCTCCAGTGCACCGGTTACGGTACACCACCGAACACCCTAGCTGAATACGCCCTTAAGCAATTTAACAACCTCGACTTTTTTGACATATCGTTAGTCGACGGTTTTAACGTGCCCATGACATTCCTGCCCGTATCCAATGGTTGCACCTCCGGGCCAACTTGTCGGGCCAACCTGATTGGGCAGTGCCCAAGTCAGCTACAGGCCCCAGGTGGGTGTAACAACCCATGCACGGTTTTCAAGACAGACCAATATTGTTGCAATTCAGGTAGTTGTGGACCTACACCATTTTCACAGTATTTCAAGAATGCTTGCCCTAGTGCTTATAGTTACCCTAAAGATGATGCTACAAGTACTTTTACTTGTCCTAGTGGTACTAATTACGCCGTAACTTTTTGCCCTTGAGTAATTAATTACTTATTGATTATTCAAGGGAATAAGTTCGGAGTAATTATGTATGAGTATCTTAAAAGGACAATATTATGTATGAATAAATGATGATTATCGGTATATTGTAATATTATTGCATTTCAGTGAGTTACTGAAATGTTACGTGGAGTAACGTTGATGAATACAGCCTACATGCTAGTTAAACTTATTGGGTTGAATTTCAATTTTTAATTAAAATTATGGAGCCTAATTATTATTCCTCCGTTCCGCTCAATTGTTGTCCTTTAGTTTTAGCACAAAAGCGAAAGAAAGAGGAGGAGTCAATTATTAAATGACAAGTGGAACAAACTAAGTGTGAGATCAAATTGCTCATCAAGTTAATTATTATAATAGAAAGGACAACAATTAACTGAGACACTCCAAAATGGAATATGACAACAATTGACTACACCCCAAAATAAAATAGGACAACAAATGACCGTGACAGAGGGATTATTACATTTGTAATTTATGAGGGTTGTCTCATAATTGACCAAACTTAAGGGGCTAATTATCAGTTTCGCGTATTGATAAGTGATCTCCTTATGAATGAAGAGAATAAGAGATCAATAGTCTGATATCATTAGCTAAGGTTTTGCAAAAATATAAAAATTAGATATTTTTATTGTACTCGTAAAGACGAATAAATAAGATCTCACATAAATATATTTTCATTTATATATTGAGAGAAAATTGAAATTGAATGTTTCATTGTGAATAATGTACAAAATAAAAGGTTATGGTGTGAAATAATTGAATGGAGGGAATATTATATAAAGAAAATTTGTTTCAAAGGCTTATTTCCACTTAGAAATATAATCGTTGAATTAAAGATATTTATCTTCAAAACATGAAAACGGGTCGGGTCACACCCAAATGGAGGAGAAATAAACCACTTAACAACATAACATAGGTTTTATTCTAAAACTAATTGATAATAATCAAAGTTGGCTGGTGTGAGTGGTAAGGAGCTAAGGGCTCTCATCTCTTAAACAAGTGGTCAGGAGTTCGATTCCTAACTCTTGCGAATGAAAAAGCCAAACTTGGGAGGTGTTAATCCATTAAATTGCCTTCACTAACTCGAAAGAGATTGCTCCAATTGTCGATAGGGATACTCCTGATCAATGCCAAAAAACTAATTGACAACAAAAAGTACCCTTAGTTATAAAGCGGTATAATCTTTACATGGCCGTTAAATGAATTTACGGGGCCCTATTTCAAAATGCTAAACTGATGCCTCTTAATTGGGTCTCTTGAGAAAAGATGGGAGTCACGCAATGGTAGAGCTCGAGGGGTAGTGATAGGGCGTTATCGGGTGGCGTTCAAATTGAGTGTCACCCTCTCACATGCATTCTTAATTCAATGGGTCCTCACGTACCCCATGTGAGAGGATGACGCCCAAATTGAGTGTCACCCGATGACGTCCTTTCATTTTCTATTTTAAATAAGGATCCTATCTATAGTTATTGTATTGTATACGATCACGTTTCAAAAGATATTGTGATTTTTCCGCGACAAAAAAAAACATTTTATTTTTATTATTTTAGTTGTAATATCTTATCTTTATTAATTCAGAAGACAATACTTAATTCAGGGCGTGCCACGTCATTAATTCAGGCTTTTATTTTTTTTTTTTTTTTTTTTGGAAATACATGTTATGGTGGGACCCGTTAGTGTGCAATGTATTTATTTCTTCAAAATTCCGGTTATACAAACATGCGACAAATTCCGTCTTAGAACAAATATTATGAAATAATACTATGAAATAATTTTATACATTCCGAATAAATGAAATTAATATCACATAAGCGGAATGAATTACAAATTGGAATAAATGAAACTAATTACAAATAAATGAATTACATAATTTAAAAATAATAATAATAATAAAATTACATAATTAAACCAAGTGGTGTTAGTCCAGTGGTAGCTGGGTTAAACCTTGAAGCTTGCAGAAATACAGGAGTTGAGAGGTCTCAGGTTCGTCTACCAGCTGGGACGATGATCACTTGGCCACTGCAGCCCCCGAAGGGGGTGGCTTACATGGTCCATGTGGTGGTGCGGGAATGCATGGGCCCGAGGGGGGACTCAAACCCCTCGTCATCAAAAAAAAAAAAATTACATAATTACGAGAAGGAATTACATTTAATTACGGGATTGAATTACATATAATGCGAATAAATTACATGCATAATTTTTAAAAACTAGATAGTACGATATATTTTTTTTAAAAATAATATCCTTTGTTATTTTCTCTTAAACCATTGCATATGAACAAGTATTTGTAACAAGTTTAAACATTAATTCTGTAGATCGCTGATTTAGACTAACTAGATAAGTACAATAGAAAGGAAAAAAAACATACAAAAATATTAATATCGGCTCAAATACATACCCGTACAATTTTACACGGGTTTAAAACTAGTAAATCTTTAAATCTCCAATTTAAAAGTAAAACTTATCTAATAAATTGCACGTACAATTATGGATTTTCAAGAAAAATGGTCGTGAATGGAGTACAATTTACAATGCATAAATAATAGTGGGCCCACTTAATTCAAAAAGAGAACAAAACCATGTAGTATCTAGACGTCGCCCCTAGTTTTGCTAAACGTCGCCCCAAATTTTACTATTTTGCCCTTTGCTACTTTATACACCATCACTTCCTTTATTTTCATTTCCGTGTTTAAACTATTTCCGCTTCAAAACCTGCTTAAAAAAAAACAAGAAATTCAAATCCGTTTGAAAAGTAACAACAAAAGCGGAAAAAAAAATGACAGAAAAACGGGACAACAAAACATGTAGATTAATTTATAGGGTGACTTAGGATAGGTAATATGTGAGGAGATTAGAGCCAAATTTGTATAGATCTACGAGATTAAAGGGATAAAAATGTCGATTTTTACCCGGGAAAAAAAAATCGAAAAAAAAAATTCGATTTGGCCCCAACGTGTGAATTACACGAAAATGGCCTGGCAGAAACATGTGTTTTACACGTTTGGGCCTGGGCAGAAACATGTGTTTTATACGTGTTTGGGCCTGGGCTGAAATGTGTGGTTTACATGTTCGTGCCTGGGCTGAAACGTGTTTTCCACATGTTTGTGCCTGGGCAGAAACGTGTTTTCCACATGTTCGTGCCTGGGCAGAAACGTGCATTTTACAAGTTTCAGCCATTATTATTTTTTTTTTTCCGAAAAGCGTAATTTTTTTTATTCATAAAAACGTTTATTCAATTAGTTGAATTAGTTTTTTTCTTCAAAAAAACATTATGTTAAAAATGTTTTAATTGAATTAGTTTAATGTCATTAATTTACTTATTTATTCAATTAGTTTTACGTATTTTCGTATAATTATATTCATTATGTTAAATTATTTTTGTAGTTAGTTAATTGTTAATTTTTATTAGTATACAATTCACACATGTATCGGAAAAATGGGTTATCGTCACCCCTTTCCGACTCAAGATAAAAAAAATGTGTTTAATAGTTTTTAGAGAGAGAAGGGCAAACTTGTCAAAATGAAATGAAAATAGGGGCGACGTTTAGTAAAATAGGGGCGACGTTTAGCAATTTTGTTTTATCCCGCGTTGTTTGTCAGGAAAAAAAATAATCCCTCCCGATTATTTGTTGTTATTTGGTTTTGGCGCAAAAATTAAGGAAAGAAGAGAGGGCCAATAATCAAATTGCTCATCAAACTTATTCTTAAAATAGAAAGGACAAGAATTAACTGAGACACCCCAATATGAAAAAAGACAACAAATAATCGGGACAGAGAGAGTACAACTTTGGCGCTAGGCCACAAGGTATTGTGTATGTTTACTTACAGTGAAACATACTACTCCCTCTGTGCCGATCAAAGGTTATCTATTTCCATTTTTGGGTGTATCATTGAATAGTTATCTATTTTTATTTTTGGCAACCTTTTGTGGCTCATGCGCATGTGCATGTGGGGTCAAGTGATTTGTGTGGTCCAAAATTCATACATATTTATTTCCTTAATCTTTATGGCAAAAGTAATAGATAACTATTAATCGAGATAGATGGAGAATATATTTTGGGCCCTTTGTCGTTTGGACCCGGTTCTATTTTGGGCCCTTTGTCGTTTAGGCCCTGATTCTTAGAACCGGTTAAACACGCTAATATACGGCCATGAATCTCTCTTTCTCCAACAATGTGGGACACGTGAAGTCCTTCTAAAACCCAAGGCAAAACCGTGGGAGCTTAGTGGAGTGGGAATTAACGAATCCTTCAAAAGATCCTCCACAGAACCTGAAAACGGGTCGAGCCGCACCCAAACAACCAAATGGAGGAGAGATGAACAACTCGACAGCACAATGGAAGTTCAATCCTAAAACAAAAATGCATTAAGCAAGTCTCCCTTGTGACAGGTATATCCATCACAAGCTTTCGACGGGTCAAATACTACCCACATGGCCGGGTAGATAAGACAAAAGAGAATGTTAATCCCTAAACAATTTGCTTTTGTCTTATCTCCTCATATAGGTTATATTTGGCCCGTCGCAAGTTTGCGACGGATATGCCCGTCACAAATGAGAATTTGTGAATTGCATTAGAGGAGTAACTCTTTTAGTCATAAGGTGATATAATCTCGTTTTCTCCAATAGTGTGAACACTCATATGTGGGTTTTATATTTTAACCCTTATATTTCCAAAACAGTTCTTGTATTAAGAGAGATTACTAATTAACCTTAGTATACGTACCTATATGCAAATCCATAATGTGCGAAATTTCAGAATATATAAGAGTACTAGCTTAAAACCCGTGCAAAGTTGCACGGGGATATTTGTAAATATTTTTTAAACATTATTCAAAGTTATTTGAAAATAATTTGTGTATATGCGTAAAATATCTAAATATGAGTAAAATAGTCATAAGCATACGTGAAAAGTTTTAACTTCAAATTATTGATCATAACGTGGAAACATGAATAAATATATACGGAGTATATGATAATAACATAATCATTATTACTAAAAACCGAACTATCATATGTTAGATGATAAGAATTCAACATAGTTCAACAAAAAAAAAAACAAAAAAAAATATATCATCCCCGATTTAGCCTAATATGTATATTCATAGTCATCCTGCCCTGTTTACCATTTGTTAAGTATAGTTCCAAATTTTATAAATTGAATATATGAGATAACGAACCAACTTAATCTTTAAATAATTCACAATTCATACGTTTTTCAATGGGCAACCAAACATCCACATATATTGAAAATTCCCTAATTAACTATACTACTAAAAAAAAAAATAACGTGCAATTCGATTCAAAGCAAATTTTTTTCACACGTCTATGTGCGAACCGTGAGTTACTATTTATTGAAAGAATGGTTTACTATTTATTAAATTAAATCATAAAAAAGTATTTAAAGTATTACTTGTGTTTCCAATTTAGATTGCGTCTTTATTGTGTGTAACCGTTGTATGATGAGACCGACAAAAGTGACCAATTTATAAGAAATAGTAAACATTTTATGTAAAAATTGATTGTTTTTTAAAAAAAAGTGGTCATTTTACTCACATTTTAGCGGTAATTTTTTAATATAAAACACTAAATTTTTACCATAAAATGGTCATTGTTATGTCGTCGCACCATACAACGGTCTCTTAATATAATTTGTGATTGAAAATTGGCCCTTTACACTCCAAGTGTAAACCCCTTATTCATGTTCGCTAATGCTAAATACACAGCTTAAAATAATTAAAACTCTCTAGTGTAGACTCCTTATTCAGGTTTAAACAATGTCAACTTACTCATAATCAAATCTCATCCATATAAATTGTCATTAACTAACAAAAAAAAATTATATTGATACAACACTAATCTGTACCCATTTATTGATACAACACTAATCTGTACCCATTTATGCGTTTTCATGACCTTTATCATGACACAAAATAACTCTTTAACTTTGTTATATATTTTTATAATGTGTAACTAGTTTGAATGCCCGTGCGTTGCAACGGGGTAATTAACTTATTTATAATGAAAAAAAAATGTTATAAGAGTTTAATGTTTACATTCTATGTCTAATGATTTGTTTACATATTATTAAAATATCTCTTTCAAAAAAAAATAAAAGATTAATATATACGTGGGTTAACTCTTATTTATAATCATATAATCACCCCACCTTATACTAATCTTTCGATGTGGGACAATTCTAATATTTATAAATAATATATTCACCAAACTTGGATTATGTTTCTGATGTGGGACAATTCTACTATTTATACGTAGTATATATTCATCAAACCTCCATTGTTTTTCAATATGGGACAAATAACATATTCAGAATTAGACCATCTTTTTTGCACTTAGTTCGACATCCAACCAGATCCCGAATACCGAATACGGACAATTGCTACTCATTATATATAATAGTTATATTTAAATTTAGTAATATGATCAAGTACTCTCCATTAATATTTGTACGTTGTTTTTCTTCATTTTTTTTTATCATAATTGAGATACGGAAATGTCCCGTGGTACCCCTTAATTTTGTCAGATTTTTCATGTTACCCTACTTTTAAGAATCTGCCTATGGTACCCTTAAGGTTCTACTTTTTTGCCTATGGTACCCCCTAATGTAAAGTAATATGGGCCAACTCAACAAAGCAAGCCCACCCATGAGCATTACAACTGCTACTACCAAGAATATGGCAATTCTCCTCCTTTGCCATAATTGTAGATATTCCATATAATAGAATCATAGCAATATCCTTTGTATATATATATATATATATATATATATATATATCATCTCATTTGTACATTGAACATAACGTGAATAATATCAAAACAATATATTGCATTCATATCATGGTATCGAGCTAGGGTTATTTCCCGACAAATCATTTATTTTCTCTCTTTTTTCTTCCTGCCAATCTTCTTCCTCTATTTTCGATCTCAATGACGAACTCTGCCGAAACTCAACTTATCGAAAATCAAACTCCACAAAACTACTCCATAATTCACGTTGAAAACACGGGTACAAACATCACGAATGTCGTTTTCAACGGCACCAACTACGACGAATGGGCACGATCTTTCCAACTTGCTCTCCTTGCAAAGGGGAAAGACGGATACATCGATGGCTCCATTAAAAAGCCTGCCGAAACTGCGACCAATTTCCCCACTTGGCGTTCTACCAACGCTTTAGTAACCGGTTGGATTTTTAACTCCATCGAACCATCCACTCGCCGTACGATCTCGACCAGGCCTGAAGCAAAACAGGTATGGAACGATATTAAAAATCGCTTCTGTCAAAGTAACGATGCTCGTGTATATCGTCTGCAGGCCGATTTACTTGCGTGTCGTCAAGGCCCCACCGAATCTCTCATGGCCTATTATGGCCGTATCACTACAATCTGGGATGAAATGCTCGCCTTTGATCCACTGCCGTCATGCTCTTGTAACCCCTGCTGATGTGACTGGGTTGCTATCATGGATGCTCGATGCAAAAAAAAAAAAACGGGTATGCGATTTTCCTTTAGGCTTAGATGATAGATTCGATAATGTCCGTTCAAATATTCTTGGCACTAATCCCCTCCCTGGTCTCGACATCGCCTATAATCGCCTCTTACAGGCTGAAAGTATCCGCGACATTCATACCTCGAAAACTGAACCGCGTCCTGATGTAATGGCGTTTGCTGCTAGGGTCAATAATGGACCCCGAAATGGGGGGGGGGGGGAGGCCAACGTGATCAGACCCGTTCAAACAACTTAGGATCCCGACCTTTTTGTTTAGCATGTCAACGTAATGGTCACCTTTGGCAAAAGTGTTATCGCGTTACTGGGGAATTTCCGGAATGGAGGGGAGATCGTCCTCGGGACCGTATTTACTTACCTCCTGGTGCAACTGACCTTAGTCAAGCCGTGTTCGTCCCCGACGAACAAGGTCGTGTTTAATATGCCAAGCTTAAAGGCTCCGCCCCTGCGTCCTTTTCCTCTATTCCTGCGTCCTTTTCCTCTGTTCCTGCCCGTGGGAATGCCGGTTCAGGCTCCTCGGGTGCGGGTATATTAGGGCCTGGACCGAGAGCCCATATGGCCTCGGGTATTCCGGCCTCGACAGGTAATGCCACTGCATCTTCTTCTCATGGGCCGACTGTAAGTGCTACTGCTGCTGCACTTGATTTTAATAATCTCAATCCAAGCGACCTTGCCGAAATAACACAGTGGTGGAAATCCAGAAAACTCGAACCATCCGATCGTCTTAATGGTAATTTTTCTACTTTAACTTGGATAATCGATACGGGTGCCTCACATCATATGTCCGGCTGTTTTTCCCATTTCTCTAATGTTCGAAATATCGCCCCTTTGAGTGTTGGTTTACCGAATGGCAACGTTGCCTTGGCCACTCAAAGTGGTGATATTAATTTTGTAATACTCCGTATTTATAAGTCTTGGGGTACTCTATCGAGTAGGCCTTACTCTGTCGAGTAAGGGTAAGTTGCGTTTTAGAAAAGTTTCTGACCTGTTGGGTACTCGATCGAGTAACTAGGGTACTCGATCGAGTAAGGGGGTACTCGATCGAGTACCTCGGGTACTCGATGGAGTGTCCGGTTTTACGGGGAGTTTTCTCGGGTTTTGTTAATTATGCGATTAAGGTATATAAGCTTTGTCGTCATTATTCTAAATCACTTTTGCAAAACCTAAATTACTGTTTAAGAGAGAAAGCAAGCAAGTTCTTCATCCTAATCGCATTATTAGCAATCCCCGGAGTTTGGAAGGTCAGTTCTTAGCGTTGATTATACCGTTAAGTTCCTTGCGTCAAGGGTAAGATCTATGTACCCTTTTTATTGTCTTTCCTTTGATTTGGTTAAACCCTAATGTAGGGATTTGGGGGTTTTTGAGTAGTATGTAATTGGGTAGTATTTATGTGTTGTATGATAGGAGGAGGTTTCATAGAGGAGGCTTTTTTATACAGCAGTAGAGACCGTCTGACAGTGTGCTTTCCAGGTAGGATTTCCTACTCAGTATTAGTCCCATAATGGGATATTGGTTGATGTGTTGTGATTGGTTGTTTGATATAGTAATTGTGTTGTGATTGTGGTTGTGATCGTTGTCTATGGTTCGCGAGGCGTGGCCTCGGCTGAGTGAGGTCACTTGCGGGAGTGGCTTCACGCCCTAGTTTCGCCTTCTGTGGAACCCGCCACAGAAGGGATGTGCACATTAATGGACAAGGTTATCGCTCACTATGTGGAGCGGGGATTTGGTGGGTACGGCTGCGGTCCCCCACTGGCAGGGCTGGTCCAGTGGACAGTCAGTGATTGAGATGATTGGATTTGGCGTGATTGTGTGTGTATGACAGTTAAGCTGTCTGTTTGTCTTATTGTTAATATATATTGAGTTGTGTGATTAGTACTGACCCCGGTGTTATTTTGTAAACCTGCGGTGATCCATTCGGGGATGGTGAGCAGATATTGAGCAGGTATGAGATGAGTCTTTGGGATAGGCGGGATGGCCACCACGACATGATGATAGGAGTCTTCCGCTGTAGCTTATTAGTTTATTTACATTTCATCTAGAACAGTTAGTTTGAGAACATGTATTACACATTTGGTTTGGTTTTGAGAATTGTAACTCTTCGCTAAGTATTTATATTTAAACGTTGTTTCTTCATTGTTTATTTGATTATCATTGCCTCGGGTAACCGAGATGGTAATGTCTTCATACCTGAGTGGTCTTGGTAAGGCACTTGGAGTATGGGGGTGTTACAAATGGTATCAGAGAGACGATCCTGAAACCTGTAACCAATGAACCTAATGAACATAGGGAGTCAATTAAAATGAACCCGGGGTAAAAGTTGTAGGAGCTAATGCAAAGGCTTGGGAGACGTCCTAAAGTCGCGAACTTGCCCTACAATTTTGAACCGGTCACATGGGGGGTGTATGTCAAGGTCGTATGTGTTGTTTGGTTAGCTTGTGTAAGAATGTGATAAAGTGTGTGTACTTGTTGGATGTTTGAAGTAGAAGGTTGAGATTGTGAAAGAAAGATTAATGATATATGTAGACTTGTTGTTGGAGTGATAACATGTTGGATGTTTACAAGGTGGCATTTAATAACATGATATAATGATCTCGTAGATCGTACGAAAGGATGCGTAGCATTATATGCTTAGTTATGATATAATATGTGGTTTTATAAAGTTTTTAGCATGTTAGCATATGATATAGCATGCGGGTAGCGTTTCTGAGTTAGCATGACTCGATCGAGTGGGACTGACTCGATCGGGTGGGTTTTTGACGATTTTGAGTCCAGAATCGTGTTTTTGGGCACTCGATCGAGTACCTGGGGCACTCGATCGAGTAGGGGGTCACTCGGTCGAGTATGTTAGAGATCAGAAGGTCTGTTAGAGGTCTGATGTTGGGACACTCGATCGAGTATGTTGGGCACTCGATCGAGTAGCCCGTTACTCGATCGAGTATGTTTGGGAACTCGATCGAGTAGGGGTCTGGGCAGCGTGTTTTCTTGTTTTGAGGTTTTGGCGCGTATGTTTATATCCACCTCTTTTTCTATGATAGTTTCAAGATGCCGCCCAAGAAGACTGCTTTGTATGCGAGAGCTAAGCTTATGAACATAGATGACATCGTTAAGATGTTGGAGCATCAGGATGCTCTCACTGTGGCTTTAAAGACTGTGGGGAAAGATAATGATAAGGATAAGGAGAAGGAGGTTGATCATTCTAAAATCAGCCTCTATATAGCGAGGTTTAACCCGAAAGAGTATAAGGGAGTTGGGGAGCCTAACCTTCTCGATAGTTGGCTTAGAGATGATGAGAACATACTAGATTTGGTTCACATCCCGATGAGATGAGAGTGGAACAGGCTGCGTTCTATCTCGAGGGAGGCGACTTTCAAGTGGTGGGATACGGTGAAAGTGAGTGCTAAGGAGATATATACAAACCAAGGCTTACCTCGCTATACCTTGGGAGGAGTTTCGTAGGGGGGTCGTGAGAAAGGAGTTTGTACCGGAGCATGTGAGGAGTAAGTTGAGAGAAGAGTTTGACATTTTAAGATGATCGTTGAGATGTCGTGGGCCGAGTCTTTGCAGGCAATTCAATGAGAAGTCTAGGTATCTTTGAGGATATGGGTTTGAGTGAGGAGAACCTGGCGTTGAGGTTTGAGAGGGGGTTGACCCCTAAGATTATGGATAAGTTACCCGTGGGGATCCTTACTGATGTTAAGGAAGCTTATGAGAGGGCTGGGAGAGCTGAGAGGTTGGTGGAGATGGCTCAAGAGAGGTTAGGTGGTGAGAAAAGGAAGTCTGAGAGCGAGGGTGGTGGCCGGTCTAATCACAAGAAAGGCAACCACGGTCGATCTAAGGGGTTTTCTTCGGGTCGGGGTTCGATCTTTGGGGCTTCCTTTGGGCGTGGCCGTGGAAGTGCTAGTGGTAGTTGGGGAGTGACCTGCTATAGCTGTGGTGGTGTAGGCCACAAGAGACATGAGTTCACAAGTGCAGGATCTTTCCGGAGACTGCGCAGCTACGCGAGCAACGGACCGGGCCGGGTCATGGCCAAACCGGGAAGTCGAGTTACCGAGTGGAGGCAACCGCAATGACGGTAATTCTTATCCGAAACCACCAACGAACAACAACAACAATCAAGGGTCGGGTGCTAAGCCGACCACATCGGCCCGATCTTGTCCGGGAGGTGGACGGAAGACCGATGGAAAGTTATTCATGATAGAGAAGAAAGCAGCTGAGGAAGATGCGCACGTTATCACCGGTACTTTCCTTGTTAATGGTATTCCTACCTTTGTTTTGTTTGATTCGGGGGCTTCTCAGTCGTTTGTATCTTCGAGTCATGTTAAGCGGTTGGGTTTGAGGGTATATGAGTCTGTTAGTGAGCAAGTTTTTATACCTTCGGGTGAGTCTGTATCATGTGGGAGGTTGTTTAGAGATGTATCTATGATAATTGGGCAAGTTGATCTACCTGTAGACTTGCTAGAGTTTCCTTTTGACGGTTTTGAGATGATAGTCGGGATGGATTGGTTAGGAAAGTATAAAGCTAAGATAGACTGTCATCAAAAGAAAGTGTCTTTAAGAGGTCCTAAGGGCGTTAGTGTGTCTTATCGTGGGTTTCTAGTCAAACCCAAAGTTAAGTTGATTGCAGCTGTTACCTTGAAGTCTTATCTGAGGATGGGATGTCCTTTGATCTTGTGCCATGTGAGAGATGACCGGATAGAGAGTCCGACAGTTGATGAGATACCAGTGGTGGGAGAGTTTGCCGATGTTTTTCCAGAGGAGATTCCGGGGTTGCCACCAAAGAGGGAGATAGATTTCACCGTTGAGTTGAAGCCAGGGACGGGGCCAATCTCGAAGGCACCGTACCGCATGGGTCCTAAGGAGATGGAGGAGCTTAGAAAGCAGTTGGATGATTTAATAGAGAAGGGATACATTAGACCTAGTGTATCGCCGTGGGGAGCACCAGTTCTTTTTGTAAAGAAGAAAGATGGGAGTCTGAGGTTGTGCATAGACTACAGAGAGCTGAACCGAGTGACGGTGAAGAACAAGTATTTTTTGCCAAGGATAGATGACCTGTTTGATCAGTTGAGTGGTGCATCAGTCTTTTCTAAGATTGATTTGAGGTCGGGGTACCATCAGGTGAAGATTAGAGAGGTGGATATACCAAAGGCGGCTTTCACGTCAAGGTATGGTCATTATGAGTATGTGGTGATGCCGTTTGGGTTGTCTAATGCACCGGCAGTGTTTATAGATTTGATGAATAGGATCTTTAGACCGTTTTTGGATAAGTTTGTAGTGGTGTTTATCGACGATATCTTAGTCTATTCTAAGACTAAGGAGGAACATGAGGAGCATCTGAGGATCGTGTTGCAAACTTTGAGGGAGCATGAGTTGTATGCTAAGCTGTCCAAGTGTGAGTTTGTGGTTAGAGAAAGTTGCTTTTCTGGGGCATGTGATCTCTAAAGATGGGGTAGCTGTGGATCCGACAAAGATAGAAGCAATGACAAAGTGGGAAGCACCAAAGAATGTTGCTGAGATTAAGAGTTTCTTGGGTTTAGCTGGATACTACAGACGGTTCGTGAAAGATTTCTCCAAGATAGCTAGACCTATGACAGCGTTGATGAGGAAAGAGAACAGGTTCCGTTGGAATGAGAGTTGTGAGACGGCGTTCCAAACATTAAAGGAGCAGTTGACCACAGCTCCTGTCTTAGGATTGCCTGAAGGGAGCGAGAACTTTGAGGTTTATACAGATGCCTCGAAGAATGGGTTAGGATGTGTGTTGATGCAGAACGGTAAAGTGATTGCCTATGCTTCTAGGCAATTGAAGCCTTACGAGGAGAACTACCCTACTCATGATCTGGAGTTGGGTGCGGTGGTGTTTGCTCTCAAGATTTGGAGACATTACCTTTATGGAGCAATCTTTAAGGTATTTTCTGATCACAAGAGTCTCAAGTACATTTTCACTCAAAAGGAGTTGAACATGAGACAGAGGAGGTGGATGGAGCTGATTGGCGATTATGACATGGAAATCATCTACCATGAAGGGAAAGCCAATGTTGTTGCTGATGCTTTGAGTAGGAAGAGTGTACATTCTCTGTGTACAGCTCTATCTTTGATGAGGCTGAGAGATGAGGTAGCGAGGTTTGGGATACATATGATGCAGAAAGAAGACGCCATGGGTGATATGACAGTACATCTTGAGTTTTATGATGACATTCGAGGTAAACAGGCGTTGGATCCTAAGATAGTGGAGTGGAGAGCTGGAGTAGAGAAAGGGACAGTGTCCCGATTTTCTATTCATACAGATGGTAGTTTGAGGTTCGATGGTAGGTGGTGTGTCCCTAATGATGAGGAGTTGAAAAAGACTATCATGAGAGAGGCGCATTGTACACCATACTCAGTACATCCGGGTGGTGACAAGCTATACAAGGATTTGAAGAAAACGTTTTGGTGGCCTGGGATGAAGAAAGAGACAGCTGAGTTTGTGTCCCGTTGTTTGACATGCCAAAGAGTTAAAGGGGAACAGCGACGACCACAAGGGAAGATTCAGTCTTTAGAGGTACCTGAGTGGAAGTGGGAATCCATTTCCATGGATTTCATTGTGGGTTTGCCAAAGAGTCAACAAGGTAACAACATGATTTGGGTAATAGTGGATCGACTGACCAAGTCAGCTCACTTTGTTCCAATGAAAGATACATGGACTAAGGCACAATTGGCTATGGCCTATCGAAAGAACGTGCTTAAGTTACATGGAGTCCCTAAGGACATAGTGTCTGACAGAGATGCGAGGTTTATATCGAGGTTTTGGAAAGAGTTGCAGGAATCGTTGGGAACAACTTTGAAGATGAGTACAACATTTCATCCTGCGACAGACGGACAGACTGAGAGAAAAATCAAGACTCTTGAGGATATGTTGCGAGCTTGTGTGATGGACTTTGGTGGTAGCTGGGAACAGAGGTTGGACTTGATAGAATTTTCTTATAATAACAGCTATCACACTAGTATTGGTATGGCATCGTTTGAGGCTTTTTATGGGAGGAGATGTAGGAGTCCAATCTGTAGGGACGATAGCGCTGAGGCAGTGGTTTTAGGACTAGAGATGGTGCATGAGATGGTGGAACAGATTAAGATGATCAGGGAACGGATGAGGGCAGCTCAGGATAGGCAAAAGAGTTATGCAGATCCACATCGCAGGGACATAAAGTTTCAAGTGGGGGACAAAGTTCTTTTGAAAGTGTCTCCTATGCGTGGGGTTATGAGATTTGGGAAGAAAGGCAAGCTAAGTCAGAAGTTTATCGGGCCTTATGAGATTTTAGAGCGAGTTGGGGAAGTTGCATATCGTCTGGCTTTACCAGCTGCATTAGAGAGAGTGCATAATGTGTGTGGACAAGGCCCTCGGGAACTGCGTCCGCGGGATCCACACCAGGCATAATCGACTCGAGGTTCCTTCGAATCGAATTAAGACAAATTAGAGTCGCCACCAAGTTTTATGGGAACTTGGAACCGTTCAAGTCAACTTTACACCTTTCATCGAAAAGCATAAAGCCAATCGACTACGAGTGATTAAAGATAAAGACTTGTACCCTATATCACTCGATTTGAATGACTCTCGTAATCCAATGGTATTTAGACGGATCCACAAACCATAGATCTTGAGTAAGGGGTGAGGGTACGTGTTGGGAAGCCCATAAGGACACCCAACCCCGCCCGTCGATAACGGCCTCTACTAAGTCAAGTGTCGGATTTCAAACAAGGTCATAGCTACTGCGATATATGATATGCAAACGTTATTTTAACCCTATCATGTGACAACAATTTCTATGTCGTTTTAGATGCAACTAAACTAACTTGGTCAAAGTTGTAATTTAGCATGTGGGTTGATTGATCTAAACAACATACAAACAAAGCAAACAAGGCTTAAGGGGGAATGGGGGAGCCGTTGGGATCTACCTATTACAAACCAGGCATTTCATGCCGACACAACAATAAATTAAAGATACAACTCGATCTAAATACAATTACTACATACGACGCAATACACGACACAAGGCACGGCCGTTGGCCTAGAAAACCGTGCACATGAGGGGTGGCCCACGGCTCACATGACACACGGCCTTGGGTCACTCCTCGTAATGTGTGCTTTCACTTAATCCCATCGAATTAGACATAGGGCTACGCACCAAAGCATGCATTAGCATAAACCGGGCCATGTTGCTTTAAACAACATGCGGTTTACTACGCTCCTACAAGCATTGGGGAACAACCATCTAACCAAACAAGACTAAGGTTTTTTGAAGAGGTTTTGACTCGTAAAAAAGAAAACTAACTCGAAAGATTACAACTCGATAAACAAACGATAAATTACAAGCTATCAAACGACAAAGGACGAAAGATATAAAACAAACGAGACAAAGCGAAACATGACCAACCCCACGGCCTAAAGCCACGGCCACAGACACGGCTGCCCTAATTCCTAGGTCGGGTTCATTAGTTAGATGGATTTGCAAAGCGATACGGGAGATACATTAGAAAACGATGATAAAAAAAAGGTCAGAAAGCTTCGCTTAAGATCGAGTGTTCCACACGGCCCAAAGGGGTTGAATTAGGTCAAGTTTGCAAATTAAGTTAACTCATCGAGTGTCAATAAGAAGGTGCTAATCACGCACTCTTATACTAGCGAGAAATTAGGTGAAAGAGAGAGATGCATTCAATTGTTTATAGAATCGTCGATTGATTTTATAACTTACGTCGAAGCCACCTATCGTGTCTAATTAGGTTATTAAATTAAATTAATGATATCTAAATATGTCGTAGGTTAACAATCAGAGGTTAAACTAACATGCAACGGGTCCTAGGGTCCATCGATTTGGCCGAAACAAAAGGGGATCGAAAACGAAGAACAAAGTTAGATAATTGCTTTATTTATGCCCTACTTTGAACACGAGGATATGTAAATGAGACGGGGGTGTACGACCGACAGATGTAGCGGTTTCTTTTCCCATCTCAAGTCAACGCGGGTGTTCATAGTGGTACTTTAACTCATACTCGGACTAACTAGTTTCATTGTTAATTTAAAACAATCGAAAAAACAAACAAAAACAAACGAAAAACAAACTATAAAAAAAGCATAAAAAAACGAAACAAAAAAAGGAAAGAGAAGGGGATTTGATGCACCCTCAACCTACATGTATCGTTGACACCGCCTTAGGTCGTAATCGAAGGTAGGTTTTATCTCGAGAGGCCGTCGTCGACGAAGAACAAAGCACACGCGCGTTTTGGAAAGTTTCTGGACAGCGATTTTAAAACAGTGATATCTCCCTCGTTTCACGACGAAAATTCGATTCGAAAGATGTTTTGGAAACTAGAAAGAGAGGAGAACAGGAATCTTAAAGCAACCCCTGCTCGTTTTGGGTTATTGGGCACGAAAAACGAGCACAAACAGAACTGGACAGACAAGAAGAAACCGCGAAAACAGAGTGTTATTTCACTCTGTTTTTCGAGGAATTTCGTGTACTCTCAAGGGCAATTTGGCTCGTAATTCTTTATCTAATGTGTAGATGGATGTTATATGGTTAATTAGGAACAAGAAACTCGAATTTTTATGGTGATTTGATGGAGGAACGAAAGGGTTTTCGAAGGAGACACACAAACAGTTTCAGTTTGTGTGTTGGTTTTGTTTAGGGTTTTTGGAGGATGTTTAGGGTTTGTTTCTGAGGTTTAAAGCTTCTATGCGATGGTTGGATGTATGGAGAACTTAGAGGAATGAATGTATGGTGAAGGGGTGGTATTTATAAGGAGTTAAAGTAGGTTAAAAGAGAGGAGGAGGCAGTCGGGCTCAATCCCGTATGGCTGCTGTCCATCGGTTTTTGTGAGGGTTTGAGGGGGGTTTTCTTGGTGATTAAGCTAGGATAATATGGGTAGGATGTTAGGGTATGGGTTAGGGTTAATGGGTACGGGTTTTGGTAGTGTTTGGAGCGGGTTTGGGCTCGCGAATTGGCTGCCAAAACAGGGGGGGCTGCATTGGTTGCGGGCTGCTTGTGAGGGGTTTGGGACGAGGATTTGGGCTGTGGTATGGGGGGTTCGAACAAGGGTGGATGGGTATTAGCTTAGGTGGGTTAGTGTACTCGAGATCCGTGCCAATTCGCAAAAGAAACGGGCTCAAAAACCGAGCTAAAATCGAGCTCAAAAACACGTGTAAAAACGAGTTTCCTTCGCTTTTAAAATCGATTTTTCAAATCAATTAACCCATTAAAATAAATGACTTTTCAAATCAAATATATTCATAAAATGATTTTTCAAATCAAATATTTATTTTATTTTCAATAAAATAAACTTGGGAAAATAAATTCAAAATAAAATAAATTAAATTGAAATCCCTTTAAAAAAGCTTTAATTTAAATATCATTTAAATTAATAAAATGACCTCACTAAAAAACATTAATTTAAATATCATTTAAATTAATAAAATACTTCATCGACGACGCCCATTCTACCTCGTAAAACGAGCTCCAAATAATGACAATGACAACTAAAGAATACATGTGTCCTATCATCATCGGGTGTTTGTCGGGTTCTCTAAAAATTCCAATATCGACGGATACGGGTATCTACAATGTGTTTCATGTATCGCAGCTGCGAAAGTATGTGAGTGACCCGTCACATGTCTTAGAGGCAGAGAGCTTAGATCTAGATGAGTCCTTATCATATCTTGAGGTGCCTAAGCAGATTCTAGACCGAAAGGTTAGAAAGACTAGGAGTGGTGAGACAGTTCTGCTCAAGATCCTTTGGTCTAACCACGAGACTGAGGAAGCTACATGGGAACCAGAGGAAGCTATGAAAGAGCGTTACCCTTTCCTTTTTGATCAGGTATGTATGGTTACGGGGACGTAACCTTGTTTCTTTTAAGGGGGTAGGAGATGATCGCGACGAGTTTTTAAGAGTTTCATACCCCTTTTGTATGTTGCGTCGGTATGTTTATCGGGATGAGTTGGGTTAGTAACATGTTTTATGTTGAATTTTGTTTTGGTTGTTGAGTCGGGAATGTTATGGGAGTACCTTTGTTTAGTAGTGGTTTTAACTTCGGGGACGAAGTTCCTTTTAAGGAGGGAAGACTGTAATACTCCGTATTTATAAGTCTTGGGGTACTCTATCGAGTAGGCCTTACTCTGTCGAGTAAGGGTAAGTTGCGTTTTAGAAAAGTTTCTGACCTGTTGGGTACTCGATCGAGTAACTAGGGTACTCGATCGAGTAAGGGGGTACTCGATCGAGTACCTCGGGTACTCGATGGAGTGTCCGGTTTTACAGGGAGTTTTATCGGGTTTTGTTAATTATGCGATTAAGGTATATAAGCTTTGTCGTCATTATTCTAAATCACTTTTACAAAACCTAAATTACTGTTTAAGAGAGAAAGCAAGCAAGTTCTTCATCCTAATCGCATTATTAGCAATCCCCGGAGTTTGGAAGGTCAGTTCTTAGCGTTGATTATACCGTTGAGTTCCTTGCGTCAAGGGTAAGATCTATGTACTCTTTTTATTGTCTTTCCTTTGATTTGGTTAAACCCTAATGTAGGGATTTGGGGGTTTTTGAGTAGTATGTAATTGGGTAGTATTTATGTGTTGTATGATAGGAGGATGTTTCATAGAGGAGGCTTTTTGATACAGCAGTAGAGACCGTCTGACAGTGTGCTTTCCAGGTAGGATTTCCTACTCAGTATTAGGCCCATAATGGGATATTGGTTGATGTGTTGTGATTGGTTGTTTGATATAGTAATTGTGTTGTGATTGTGGTTGTGATCGTTGTCTATGGTTCGCGAGGCGTGGCCTCGGCTGAGTGAGGTCACTTGCGGGAGTGGCTTCACGCCCTAGTTTCGCCTTCTGTGGAACCCGCCACAGAAGGGATGTGCACATTAATGGACAAGGTTATCGCTTACTATGTGGAGCGGGGATTTGGTGGGTACGGCTGCGGTCCCCCAGCGGTAATGGGTCCAAAGGACGGTCGATGATTGAGATGATTGGATTTGGCGTGATTGTGTGTGTATGAAAGTTAAGCATCTGTTTGTCTTATTGTTAATATATATTAAGTTGTGTGATTAGTACTGACCCCGGTGTTGTTTTGTAAACTGCGGTGATCCATTCGGGGATGGTGAGCGGATATTTAGCAGTATGAGATGAGTCTTTGGATAGGCGGCATGGCCACGACATGATGATAGGAGTCTTCCGCTGTAGCTTATTAGTTTATTTACATTTCAGCTAGAACAGTTAGTTTGAGAACATGTATTACACATTTGGTTTGGTTTTGAGAATTGTAACTCTTCGCTAAGTATTTATATTTAAACGTTGTTTCTTCATTGTTTATTTGATTATCATTGCCTCGGGTAACCGAGATGGTAATGTCTTCATACCTGAGTGGTCCTGGTAAGGCACTTGGAGTATGGGGGTGTTACAAATTTATCACCCCGTCTTATTTTACGTAATGTATTATATGCCCCACATTTACATTGTAATTTGATTTCCGTCTCAAGTTTATTGCTTGACTCGTCTCTTACTATTCAATTTTCCCAACAACTTTGCTTGATTCAGGACCGGTCCTCGAAGACGGTGATTGGAGCGGGTGAACAAGTCGATGGTTTGTACCTTCTGAAACGAGTGCTCCAGGAACCGGTCACAGCCTATAATACTACCGCCATTGACACTACCGAATTATGGCACCGTAGGTTGGGACACCCTTCAACTACCATCTCTCAATTTTTGCCTATTTCCAATAAAAACTCTTCTGTTTCTTCTTTTCATAGTAAGCATTGCGACATTTGTCTCCGTGCTAAACAAACTCGGTCTATTTTTCCGAACAGTTCAAGTATTGCTAATGCTAGTTTTGATTTAATACACTGCGATTTATGGGGTCCTTACTCCGAAAATGCTTCATGTGGGTCCACATATTTTTTAACCGTCGTTGACGATTTTACTCGATCCACATGGGTTTACTTGCTTCGACGGAAAAGTGATACTCGCAAAACCTTACTTAATTTCTTTGCTTTAATCGAACGACAATTTAATAAAAGAATTAAAATTTTTCGAAGTGACAACGGCACAGAATTTCGATGCTTTGAACAATTTTTTAATGAAAATGGGATAATATTTCAAACATCTATGGTTGATACTCCTCAACAAAATGCTCGCGTTGAACGTAAACATCGTCACATTTTAAATGTAGCACGAGCTCTTCTTTTTCAAGCAAGTTTACCTATTCTTTTTTGGGGTGAATGCATTCTCGCCGCCGTCTATCTTATCAATCGTACACCGAGTTCTATTCATAATGGCAAAACCCCGTATGAAATGTTGTTTCAGAAACCCCCACCCATGACCCATATCAAAACCTTTGGTTGTCTTTGCTATGCACGAAATATTAATCGCTCTAACGACAAATTTGCACCTAGAGGTCGCAAGTGCATTTTCTTAGGCTACCCATTTGGGAAAAAGGGGTGGAAGGTTTACGATTTGGACACGGGAGTCCATTTCTCCTCACGAGATGTTGTCTTCATCGAACACGAATTTCCCTACAAATCCCTCAATATCCACGATATCGAAACCCCGTCTTTTCTCCATGACACACTTACTCCTATTGACCACATAACTATCATTCCCTCCACTACCACATGCACCTCCCGACAACACTCCCGACAACACTCCCACCAATCCGGCTGCCACTCCCGAACCTACACCATCCACCCCGACCCCAACCAACCCTCCTCACAACACTACCACCCAAACTCCTCCTACCACCACGTCTGAACCTCCCCACGACACTCCCATTGATTCCCAACCTCCCTCGAACAACACAACACCCACCTCTCATAAGGGTAAAGGACACCGGCTCAAATTCCCTAATTCTCGCATGACCGGTTATATTAGACCACCCATTAAACCATCGACTCACGTTATCTCTGTCTCCGCACCGCCTTCTGGTACGCGATATCCTATCTCACATTTTCTCAATTACGATAAATTTTCGACTAACCACAAAATTTTCTTAGCGGCCGTGATCGACAATCACGAGCCTTCCTCTTTCAAAGAAGCAATGCAGGTACCTCAATGGCGTGAAGCAATGAAAAATGAAATTGATGCCCTCGAACGCAACCACACATGGACCCTCGAACAGCTTCCACCTCATAAAAAGGCTATCGCCTCCAAATGGGTCTACAAGATAAAGTATAATGCGGATGGGACGATCGAACGCTACAAAGCCCGTCTAGTTGTTATGGGCAACCGACAGGTCGAAGGAATTAACTTTACAGAGACATTTGCCCCAACCGCGAAAATGGTAACGGTTCGCGCTCTTCTAACAATTGCCGCAGCCAAAGAGTGGGTCATTCATCAAATGGATGTCCATAACGCCTTTCTACATGGTGATCTTAACGAAGAGGTACACATGAAATTACCTCCCGGGTACAAAGCCACGACCGATGGGACAGTGTGTCGCCTTCGAAAATCGCTTTATGGACTTCGCCAGGCCCCGAGATGCTGGTATGCCAAGCTCGCCTCCGCCTTGATTTCCTACGGGTTTCAACAATCACCATACGACCATTCTCTCTTCTCCCTGATCACGGCCACATCCGAGGTACACGTGCTCGTATATGTTGATGATTTGGTTATCTGTGGGACTAACTCTCAGGTAATCAAACAATTTAAAGAGTATTTGAGTGGCTGCTTCCATATGAAGGACCTAGGTCCGCTAAAATATTTCTTGGGCCTCGAAATTGCACGCAACAAAACCGGACTCTTTATATCGCAACGAAAATATGCTCTCGACATCATCACCGAATATGGGTTACTTGGGTCCAAACCACACTCTATACCCATGGAGCCCAATCACCGACTCGCATCCACAACCACGGCTCCTCTACATGACCCGCAACCATATCGACGACTCATTGGCCGTCTGGTGTATCTAACCATCACAAGGCCCGAACTTACCTACTCAGTCCATGTTCTTGCTCAATTCATGCACTCTCCTAAACTTGAACACTGGCATGCTGCTCTTCAAGTGGTAAGATACCTCAAAAATAACCCGGGTCAAGGAATTCTCCTACGGGCTGATAACGATCTCCGGTTGCATGCATACTGCGATGCCGACTATGCCACATGTCCGACCACCCGCCGCTCCTTATCCGCCTATACCATTTTTCTTGGAAGCTCGCCCATCTCATGGAAAACAAAGAAGCAATCAACCGTCTCATTATCATCCGCCGAAGCTGAATATCGGGCCATGGCCTATACCGTTTGCGAGTTGAAATGGCTAATGGGCCTACTTCAATTTTTGGGCATCAAATTCAAAGACCCTATTGATCTCCTATGTGACAATCAATCGGCTCTACATATTGCCAATAACCCGGTCTTCCACGAAAGAACAAAACATATAGAGGTTGACTGTCATTTCATACGAGATGAGATCCTCAAGGGCTTAATCAAACCGAGCTATGTTCACACAAAGTCGCAACTAGCGGACATTTTAACTAAAGCTCTTGGACGAACACCGTTTGAAGATTTATTATCCAAGTTGGGCGTTTCCTCCTTACACGCACCAACTTGAGGGGGGGTAATATGGGCCAACTCAACAAAGCAAGCCCACCCATGAGCATTACAACGGCTACTACCAAGAATATGGCAATTCTCCTCCTTTGCCATAATTGTAGATATTCCATATAATAGGATCATAGCAATATCCTTTGTATATATATATATATATATATATATATATCATCTCATTTGTACATTGAACATAACGTGAATAATATCAAAACAATATATTGCATTCATATCATAAAGGCTGCTAAATGGACGTTAAGTTTGATGGCATGTTAATAAAATAACAATTAAAGAATAATATCCCATTTCTTGTTTTATTGGTACGGATATCTCTCTCTTTTAAATGAAAATTTAATTAACTATATCATTATAATATTGGAAATTTCTCATGGTAACCTTGAACTTTGATAGATTACACATGGTACCCCTAATTTTAAGTTTGTACAAATAATACCCATGTGTTCACCTTTTTCTTTCCCAGAATACCATTTGACAAATTTCGTCATTACTCCTATGACTTGTGACTCTTTTTTCTTTTGTTATCTATTACACAAATATTTCATCATCTAATTCCTAATTTCATATTTTATTTAATAAACTAACATTTAATACCTAAATAATAAAACACAAATAGTATGACATGCTCAGTTACTCATAGGAGTAACGACATTATGAAAAAATTAAACACAAGGGTATTATATGTAGAAACTTAAAATTAGGGGTATTATGTGTAATCTACCAAAATTCGAGGGTACAATGAAAAATTTTCATTATAATATTTACCATTTTATCGCTCTTCCTCCCACCTAAAAAAATGTTACAACTTTAAAAATTTAACATTTAATTCAAGATTATGTTTAAAGTCTCTTATATAATAAGTATACTTTGAGAGATTCAATATATTTGGGGTGATACCTAAGTTCCAAGGATAAATCCTATTTATAAACATGGGATCACCTCACCTTATGATAATCTTCTAATGTGGGACAATTCAACTATTTATACGTAGTATATATTTATCACACCTACATTATTTTTCAATGTGAGACAAATAACATATTTAAAAGTACACCATATTTTTTGAACCTAATTCGACTCCAACCCGATTTAATAATAAGTAAATACTATATTATCTATTAATATTCATACGTTTGTTTTCTATTTTTTTTATCATAATTAAAATATATACAAATGATATGAACCTATACTCTAATAATATAATTTTTTTTAATACAATTCTAATTATATTATTTAAACGTAGTATATTTACCAGACCTACATTATTTTTTAATGTGGGACATATAAAATCTATAGGTAAAAAATAATAATATAAACTTTAAGAGATCTCCAAGACAATACTTAACAGACTCAAAAGATTTTGGGTTATGACTTCTATTTATAATCATAAGATCACCCTGCCTTATGGTAATCTTCCGATGTGGGACAATTCTAATATATATATACATAGTATATTCACCACACTTACATTACTTTTCAATGTAGGACACATAACATACTAAGTACACCATTTTTTTTCGCACCTACTTTGACATCAACTCGATTTAATAATGATAAAATATAATAGAATCTACACTCTAATGATAGCATTTTTTTGTCACCATCTAATTATATAATTTTCATACGATACTTTTTTGTCAAATGAAATATAAAGTTTTTATATCAAAATTATAAACATCATTTTAATATAATATAGAAAATGTATATATATGAGACAATTCTATTATTTATACATAATATATTCACCACACCTACATTATTTTTCAATGTGGGACATATAATATACTAAAAAGTACATATCTTTTAGGATGCATCCTATTTAAATTTCACCCTACTAAAAAGTACATATCTTTTATATACTATTCTTTCGATGTGAGCTACATAATTTAATTATTTAGACGTACTATGTTCATCATGTCTACATTATTTTTCAATGTAAAACATATAACATACCAAGAAGTAAATGTCTCTTCTTAAAAAAACCATTATTGTATACGTATTATTTTTCTTTGAAGGTAAAACCACTTAGTCTCGATCGACGATTATTAGATAGGGATCTGTATATCGTACATATAACGACACATTAACGCTCTATTAGTGCATTCAGAAGACAACCATTAGTAAAATCTTTAGTTTTGTACTGTCTTAGGAGACAACCATTAGTAAAACTCTTGGTTTTGTATTGTGCTTTAACTTTGTGTATGTTGTAATATTGTTCATTATAGGTTGCCTATGTGACACCAACATTAAGTGATTTTTGCTTATCTTGTTCATGTTCTTAACTCTTTCCCGAGTAGTTATCATTTATATCATATCGTAGAGATAATAATAATAGAAAATCTTAAGAGAGCTCTTTAAAACAATATTTATGAGACTCAAAAAATTTTGGGTTGATACATAAGTTCCAAATATGCCTCCTATTTATAATCATAGGATCACACTACCTTATACTAATCTTTCGATGTGGGACAATTCTACTATTTATATGTAGTATATTCACCACACCTACTTATTTTCCAATGTGGGACAAAACATACTAAAAAGTACACAATTTTACATATTAAGAAGTACACCATCTTTAATATGTGCAAATAATATGAAATTTATACTCTAATGATAGCATTTTTTACCACAAAGCTAATTACATTATTTTCATAATTTTTTTAACGATATTTTTTTGGCAAATGAAATGTAAAAGTTTGATACAAAAATTAGAAATATCACTTGAATATAATTTAGGAAATATACATATTATAATAATTAAAAGATTCTCCACTTTATTTTTTACATAAAAAATTATACTTTCCTAAATTGATTTTTGATGATGTGGACGCTCTCAGATCGCTCGAAAAAACTATCTTTTATATATATATATATATATATATATATATATATATAAACTAGATTTAATGCCCGTGCGATGCACGGGCCTAGAAATAATATCGGTTCGTTTAATTTTTCTTGATGTCTGATAATAGATTCTATCATGATGAAATGAATGTTTGGCGTTTTTTTAGTCATGATTTGATCTAAAAGAATTAATGTATTTGGTCGAAACGAAATCTATTTTCACATTTTGATTTGCATGCTGGTAATTTTTCCACTTTTCAAAGGTTTAAGCCTTTATATGAAGGCTATTTTTTCTTTTACGTACGTTCATAATAATGACCTTTCTCTAAATATCCTATACAGTTTGACTTGCTACGGTAAAACATTATAGTTTCCAAAAATAAACCTGTAGACACCTCGTTTCTGCACCCCTCGCAAACCACCCGGTGATGATTGGGCCGCATGTTTGATCCGCGGAACGATTAGTGACAGTTCGTAAGATTATCGTCAAGTGATTGCTCAAAAATTAATGTCAACCTCTTAGTTGTCATCTACGTGCCGATACGGTCGTTTGACATAATTAGAGTACATTCGAGTCCGGGTCAAAAACCGTCTCCATTTTCGATAGGCTTTGTAAAATCCCGAGTCGAATGTTCGGAATATTCCGGATATTTCTATTCCATATTTCTCAAATTTTATCTTTTGGCAAATAATATCCCGTAATATTCAAAAGATAATCGAATTAAATCCGTCCTACCATAACTTAAACGCGGAAATCTTTCTTAAACAGAGGAAACCTCCACGGGAATAGACGCAGCAGTCTTTGCGCCTCTTCCAAGAGACGCGATGGGCTGCTGCGCCTCTTCCCAAGCCCTTCTTTGCATGATTTACGTATCTTTTTTTATATCTTTCCGAGATTCACTTCCAAAGAGTCTCCGAAACCCTATTCCTTCACGTGATTAGTATAAATAGGAGCCTTCGTTCCTCATATTTCTCACGCGAGTGTCCGCCCTTCTCTTCTCCCTTTGCATTCTAGACTTCGTTCTTACTAATTGGCGCCTACGTGCTTGAACCTTCGACCACGTAAGCTCGGATCTTTCCGGGTACCCGCCTCTCCGTTGCATGACCGACCAATTTGACCACTACACTCAATCAATCTAATTAAATCAATTTGTTAAATCGTTTTCCTCTTTCGAGGGCACTCTTTCCTTGCATTCGCGTCGAGCATTCACTAATCGATCTTCTTAGTTCATCTCGTTCCGTCAACATGTAAGTCTGAGGGTGTAATAATTCTCTTTATTTATTGTTATTTATTTTATTGTAATCACCGTTGTAAGATTTATGTCGAAAGCACCTCATTAAAACCGATTTCTAAAACCGTCTTTAAAACCTTTTTGCGGATTTCTAGTAGACAGACAGATCGAGAAAAGACGCAAAGCGCTGCGCCTCTTCAAAGGAGCGCACACTGCTGCGCCTCTTCGTGAGGCCGCCGATTCTCGCTTCTTTTCTTCTTCCTCCGTCCTCTGTAATTCGAGTTTGTTTGTTTCTTTCGTTTTGTTTGTTCGTCTGTTAATTCTCCGTCATAAAATCATAATAATTAGCATGTATATTGTGTCATATATTTCATCATCCATTCACATGTTTAATTCATCTAATCCAACTTAAATCCCAAATAATTCATATTTGCGGGTTTTCGTCATTAAGTTCAATTCGAGTTTTAGGGATTCAATTCGTTCGTATTGGGTTTAAGGATTCATTGTTGATATATTTTTATCATGTTCATTGTTAATCCGCCATCAATTCATCATGTTTAGTTAATTATTCGCTTGTTTAATCCTTCATTAACATCGACCCTTCACATAAATAATCCGTCTTATCCCGTCTTAATCGTGTTTGCTATTTTATGACCCTCAATCATATGTAAATAATCTGTAAATCACTTTCATCCGACTAAGTAATCTAAATCAATCCATTAATTCACTAATAAACGTTAACAATTGCAGTTTTGGCTTCACAGCCAGAGTTCGTCCTTGGAACAGACGCAGCAACTGCTGCGCCTCTTCCAAAGGGCGCAGTGCCTGCTGCGCCTGTTCCAGGACGACTTCTGTCCCTGAACTCCTTTTCTGCCTTGACCTAGTTTACTTAGCTACGTATTAACCTACTATTATCCGTATTATCACCTTCTGATCTGTCGTGTTTTATTCTTTTATTTCTTTTTCTCAAATCATCCGTTTTAAAGGTATTTTCGACATAGATCGCCTATTCCAATGTAATTATTGTATTTTCCCTTTATTATAATTTATCGTTAGTGTATCGCTTTTATCATTTGTATGCTCCCACATGTAAATCTACATTAAATCCTACTTCGACCCCAGTTGTTTGCCTAATTAATTGTTCACCGACTTAGTTAATTCTTCACATGCTAGGATTAATCTATTGGATGTTGCATTGCATGCATATAGCCGACGATATATCAAGTACGAATAAACTCCCTAATCATTAGTAGAGGCCGCTATCGAGGCGGGCGGGATTAGGTGTTCGATCAAAAGAGCTTCCTAATACGTACCCTCACCCCTTACTCCAGATCTCCGTGAGCACCCGTGTTCATTGGCATCCACGAGAGTCATTCTAGACATAGAATGCTAAGGGTAACGATTGCTTAGTGTTCATGTCACTACTTTGTGTCTTGACATGACACGAGGTATTCGAACGGTTCCAATTTCCCATAAAAATTGGTGGCGACTCCATACAAAATGCAAACGCTTGTTTTCGAGCCCCTTCACTCACCAAGCGCCCCCGTGGGCGGCCCGCTGTCCACAGTTTGGCGACTCCGCTGGGGATAATACACTTACGTGTAGCTAGGGTGAAACTCGAACAAGGTTAGGGAATAATTTGTACAAGACAATTGTCGGTTTTCATAACTCGGTCTTCCTAGACCGTTTAATTCGGCCTTCCTAGGCCCAACCCAACCTATTCGACCAATCGTCCCGTCTAAACGGTCCTAATTCCTATTTGGGCCTAAAGATGGATAGCGATTGACGTCATCCATACCATGATGCTTACTCTTGTTTGTATCAAGGGCCTTCACTACTTGAGGAAATGGACTAGGAATCGGCCTTACTCTTGTTTGGCACGAGCCTCTCCACAGACTTCGGGTTTGATGGTTCGGTATGGCAACCCACCCTTTAAACCAAAACCCTTCTAAAAGCACTCAGCATCCCGTTATAATGCTTGTACAAATGTGTAAAACTCTACATGATCACCATTTCTAAACAAAACCATGACGAATTTTCAAAAAATCAAAACCCGTTTTCAATCAAGAATTTCGAAAATAGGGCCTTCAATTAACGCAAAAATCCAGTCAAAACTCTGTCCGTTTGTCGTGTCAAAATTCGGGCCATAAGCCCATTTCAAAGCCTCACTTCGAGTCCACTCCTACAACTACACTACAGTTGGCTAGGACCCACATTTTCAAAGACCTTGTCTTTCTTCAAAACTCACTCAACACAAGTGGCACACACCCACTTCACGAGTCAAAATTTTCCTCTTTTAGCAAATGTGATAGAATGGTCGATCGTGTTTTGATTCGTCGCCGGTCTCTTATCCAGTTTCCAAGATGCAGGGGTCAAGTGATGATACGAACCTCCAAAAATTCAAGAGAATAGTAATCAAATCCTAGGCTGCCTGGCCCAAATGCAAATTACCCAGAACCAAACCTATGACCGCCTCGAGCTCATCGAAGGCCGCATCTTTGATGTAGAGGGAAGGCTACCTCCCCCTAAAGGTGAAGTACTAGGTTTTTCCGATGACGAGTCCAAAGATGAGAATCCTCTCATGGGGACAATGCAGTGAGAAAAAGACTCCAATACCTAGAGGAGCAATTGATGTACCTTAAGGGGGATGACATTTAACGGGAGAACAATCGTAAGTATGAAGCCGTCAATTCCAAATTGCCCACTAACTTTAGCATGACGGATATCCCTAAGTTCAAGGGGCATGAGAACCCTTTGAACCATATCCGTGCCTTCAAGGATTACATGTCTATCAAAGGCATCAAACCCGAGATGTTCTTAAGGATCTTTCCTTCATCTCTCGACACCATCCCAAAGCAATGGTTCTACACTTTAGATCACAAAAAGGTCGCTACTTGGGAGGACGCCGCGATCGAGTTCTCGAAACAATACGCGGATAATGCCGAGATCCAAGTCAACATGCGCACTCTAGAGGTTCTTACCCAAAATGACAAAGAAGGATTCACCGACTTCCTAAGTAGGTGGAGGAAGACTAGTACTCAACTAGTAGAACGTCCGATGAGGCCACTCTTGTGGAGAAGTTCGTGGACAATCTCAAGCCCATATATGCCAACCATTTGAGATATCAAAACATCAAGACTTTCAAAGATTTAACCGTGTTAGGGACACGGATTGAAGATGACATCCGCAAAGGACTCTTGTCCAAAACGGTGGGTCGAGGATATCAAGGGTCCACAAGTCGTTCATACGGCTCTACTAGCAAGACCGACGAAGTTAACCTTCTCGAACCATCCAAGAAAACTAGCCCACCAAGGAAGTTCACAAACCTTGGGGATACATACTCCAATGCTCTAAAAAGGCTAGTGAAGCAAGGCAAACTCCAACCCATTGGACCTACTCCCGAACCCGAAAGGAAGTCCAAGTTTTGGGATGAAAACTCTTACTGTGAATACCATAGGGGTAAGGGGCACGACACCGAAAAATGCTACAAGTTGAAACACGTGCTTCAAGATATGATCGAAGATGGTCGACTTCCAATTCCGCCAGGAGGTAAGCCTAATAACACTCAGAATCCTCTTGGAGTTCTAGTGATTACAAGTGACGAATCTACCTTAGATTGCTCACATCTCATTTCTCCCACCGAAAATGAAATTCATGCAATTGAGAAAGAAAGACTCTACTCTACCATCTCCCCTACCATCTCCGACTTCATCGCCTGGGCAAGGAGTGTAGATAGACAGGTGTGGGAATTAGAAAGCATGGTAATGATCTTACGCGATCCCAATGCAACACCTAAAGAACGCGTACCATTGATCTTCTCTCAAAATGCTACTATGCAAGAAGTCATCACCGTGGTCGATAAGCTAGTTGATCAAATCATACAACTAGAAAGTGACATCATGAAGATGAAAGAACTAGCCACAATTAATGGGGTTTGGGCCGATGACGATGAAGACGAATACCTCATTGAAAACTCTTTGGTAAAAGAGATAGTCCAAAATGGCGAAGACCAAGATGTGGATCACCTAACTCGCTCGGGCCGTCCATACCAAAGTACTACTCAAAACAGTCCAACCAATGTCATCACACCAAATGACAACGAAGACGACCCCACTGATCATTTGCTCAAGCAATTACAAAAAACCAAGGCTGATCTTTCGGTCTGGCAATTAGTGGCAAGCTCATTTCCACACCGCCAAGCTTTACTGCAAGCTTTGGCCAAATTGAATGTGGCACATAACTCTACTCCTGAAGATGTAGTCAACTTGGTCTTCCAAGAATCCCCGAAACTAAGTAACCCTGTTACTTTCTCGGACGAAGATTTGCCACCTTTTGGCGCTAGTCACAACCTCGCTCTATACATCACTCATCATCCTTCTAAAGAAAAATGTGCCAATGACCTTGGTAGATGATGGCTCCGCGGTCAACGTCATACCCCTCAAAACGGCATATAAACTGGGTATGAAAGAGTCGGATTGGACCCCTACAAGTCAAGGTGTACGCGCATATGACGGTACGCGACGAAAAGTGGTTGGACTTGTTAGCCTAACCATAGCTACGGGACCGATCGAGCGAAAGGTCAACTTCCAAATAGTGGACATCGAAGCTTCATTCAACATACTTCCGGGAAGGCCTTGGATTCACGCTTCCAAAGCGATAACATCCACCCTTCACCAAAAGATCAAGATCCCACTCAATGGCAAAGTTGTGACAATCACTTCGTCGCCTATCAAGGCAATAATCGAAAAACAATCAAGCAATCAAGTCCTTGCAGATCCCATATACGAACTTGGGGGCTTCCAAAGTGTAAGTGTCATAGAAAGCGAGTTGGCACCTTTGTACTACAATCCCTACTCCAACTTGGTGGTCAACCACATTCTCAAAAACCAGGGATACTTCCCTGGAATGCCTTTGAACCCGAGTTCGGAAAACACCTTCGCGCCATACAAGAAAGGCAACTCATCGAGAATACCACTTGGACTAGGGTACAAACCCACAACGGAAGAAGTTCTCGAAATGCTCGCCCAAGTCCAAAACCGCAAGTATGTAGGAGTCCAAATGAGGCCATATCTCCCTACCCTCAATGGATACTTCGTTCAAGAAGGAAGTTCGGAACTCTTTCATGGATTTCCCGAACCTTGGCATTACCTCGAAAAGAAGTTAGCCGGAATCGAGATCTTTCACGATTGCTACTTCATCCCTCCAGAAACGGTTCCTACCGTCAAAACCCGTCAAGCACCTTGCTTAGACGAACAAGCTGTTAGCCTCCTGTTTGGAGAGGATCGATTTGTTAGGGCCGCGCAGGATGAGATCATTACTACGATACTTCAAGACGATCGCTTCAACCCCACCGCTTTAATCACAGAAATCGACACCAAGCGGCGAAAGGGTGGAGAAAATCAATCAAATGGACCAACAATCAAGGAAGACTCTTCAAGCTCACCACCGGAGAAGGAGAGATGTTCAAAGAAGAACCAAAGACGACGAATTCGAATCGAGTCGGAGTCGGAGTCGAGTCGAGTCTAGAGAAGTAATTAGAGAGTCTACTCCCGTCGTCATCCCCACTCCCCTCGTTTCTCCTAGCTTATTTTCGAGTAGTCACGATAGTTCGGAAATACCCCAATTCTTGTCCCTTTGCCGCCACTATCCTTGGATCAGTTGGCTTCTTTGTTTCAACTTTACTCAAATCTTAATATGAATAAATCGGGTTCGCTTACTCTTTGTGTTATCTTGAGTGCAATTACATTTTTATGATGATACTGAGGACGACCAAAATCCAGACTTGACCGAAATACCTCCCTACATAGCCAAAGAAATACTACAAGAAAGGGAAGGGGACTGTAATGAGGACACCGAACCCATCAACGTGGGGACCGAACTAGAACCCAAAGAACTTAGGATAGGGACTACCTTGAGCTCAACCGAAAGAACCGATTTCATAGACCTCCTAAATGAATTCAAAGACGTTTTCGCTTGGTCCTACAAAGACATGCCGAGGGATCGACAGGGGATATCGCCGAACATAGAATTCCAATTAAGCCAGGTTTCAAACCCGTGAAACAGAAGCTTGACGGATGAGAACAGTGGGCTCAAGATTAAGGAAGAAGTTGACAAACAATTCAAAGCCGGGTTCATCAAAGTTTCCGAGTATTACATTGGGTAGCTAACATAGTACCCGTACCCAAAAAGGATGGGAGAATCCGAGTTTGTGTTGACTTTAGAGATTTGAACAAAGCAAGCCCGAAAGATGACTTTCCTCTACCTCACATCGACATATTGGTAGACAATACTGCAGACCATGCACTACTATCCTTCATGGATGGATATGCGGGTTACAACCAAATCAAAATGGCCATGGAAGACATGCATAAGACCGCGTTCGTCACCCAATGGGGAACCTATTGCTATACGATAATGCCGTTCGGATTGATCAACGCCGGAGCTACATACCAACGCACCGCAACTACACTCCTACATGACATGATGCATAAAGAAGTCGAGGTATACGTAGACGACATGATTGTCAAATCCAAGGAAAGAGAGGGACATATCGCGAACCTTCGCAAGTTCTTCGCAAGGCTACGGAAGTACAATATGAGACTCAACCCTCAAAAGTGCACATTCGGGGTGACATCTGGCAAACTCCTAGGATACGTCGTTAGCCAACGAGGTATAGAAATAGATCCCTCAAAAATCAAAGCTCTGATTGAAATGCCACAACCTCAAACAGAAAAAGAAGTCAGAGGATTCCTGGGAAAAGTGCAATACATAAGTCGATTCATATCGAAACTCACGATGATTTGCGAGCCTATCTTCAAGAAACTCAAGAAAACGGACCACACCATGTGGGACGACGACTGTCAAAAGGCATTCGACCGAATCAAGGAGATATTGGCTAAACCACCAGTGCTCATGCCACCACAACGAGATCAACCTCTTGGTTTATATCTCACGATGAATCGAAACGCCATGGGTGCCATGCTAGCTCAAATTGTAGGAAGCGAAGAAAGAGCTATTTACTATCTAAGTAAGAAGTTCTTAGAATACGAGTGCAAATACTCACAACTCGAAAAGACATGCCTCGCTCTTGTGTGGGCAACAAAAAAGCTACGTCATTACATGCTTAGCTACTCCGTCAAAATATTCTCCAAAATGGATCCAGTCAAATACCTCTTCGAGAAACCCGTTCTCAACGGACGTCCGCAAGATGGACCATGATGCTCTCGAATTTGACCTCAAATATGTGCCACCAAAGTAATAAAGGGACGCGCCGTCGCTGAATTCTTCGCAGAAAATCCCATCAACGACGCACAAACCATAGATACTTGGTCATTTCCCGACGAGGATATACTTCAAACAGATGTAGACTCCTGGGACCTATACTTTGATGGAGCATCAAACCTAAGAGGATTTGGGATAGGAGTGTTGCTCATTTCTCCTGAAGGTGAGCATACACCGATCGTTGTCAAACTCGACTTCGAGGTGACAAACAACGCCGCAGAGTATGAGGCTTGTTTAATTGGACTACAAGCGCGAAGCTTAGGCATCAAAAACCTCCGAGTGCATGGAGATTCATCACTGATCATTAACCAAGTTACGGGATCCTGGAAAATCCGAAGTGAAAGCCTAGCACCCTATCAGGCTAGGATTGACCAAGTCGCTCAATTCTTTGATCACGTAACCTACTTGCACCTACCTCGAGAAGAAAATCAATTTGCAGACGCTCTTGCGAAACTTGCATCTTTGATAAACATGCCAGATTACATGATGGAAATGCCTTTGTGTATCGAACGACGGTCGGAGCCGGCTTATGTCCATCAAATTACCAATGAAGAAGAAATCGCGCAGAACCCCGGTTCCAAGCAATCCTAAATTTCAAGCTTAATGGTACCTATCCGCCGGATATGGACAAGAGGGGACAACGAGCTATACGCCTACTAGCTTCACAATACGTCCTCATGCAAGGAGAGTTATACAAAAGAACACCTCTTGGTGTAGTGCTGCGTTGCCTTGATCATTCACAGGCACGAAAGGTGATGGAAGAAGTCCACGATGGAGAGTGCGGTCCTCATATGAGTGGACCTATGATGGCAAAGAAAATCACACGTCTAGGGTACTATTGGACCACAATGGAATCCGATTGCATCAAATATGTGAGGCATTGCCACAATTGCCAAATCTTCGGGAATGTACAACATGTCCCTCCTTCGTTGCTCTATACGATGACATCTCCTTGGCCATTCTCCGCGTGGGGAATCGACATAATTGGGAAAATAACCCCGGCCAGAACAGGAGGTCACTGTTTCATCCTAGTAGCAATTGACTACTTCACCAAGTGGGTAGAAGCGGCTTCCTACACCGCTCTTACGGCCAAAAATGTAGCCAAATTCATACAAAATAACATCATCTGCCGATATGGTTGCCCACATGAGATCATCAGCGATAATGGGTCCCACTTCCAAGCCGAAACCGAGCAATTGCTAGCCAAGTTCAAGATCAAGCATCATCACTCATCGCCTTATAGACCACAGACTAACGGCGCGGTAGAAGCGGCTAACAAGAATGTCGTCACAATCCTCGAAAATGACCGACAATTACGAGATTGGCCAAGCAAAGTACCCTTCGCTTTGTGGGGGTATCGAACATCCGTCAGGACGCCCACTGGGCTACTCCTTTCTATTTGACCTACGGCATGGAGGCCGTACAACCAGTCGAGCTAGAAATACCATCCTTGCGTATTCTACTCGAAAGTCAAATCCCTGAAGCCGATTGGAAGAGGGATAGGTATGAAGAACTCATCCTCCTGGATGAGCGTCGGCTACGTGCCTTACATAATGTCCAAACGTATCAAGCACGTATCAAACGAGCTTTCAACAAAAGGGTTAGGCCAAGAAACATCAAAGAAGGAGATTTAGTTCTCAAATCGGTTAGAGCTCTCTTACTGTCGGCCCGAGAGGGAAATTCAAACCTAATTGGGCCGGGCCATATCTAGTCAAATCCATACTCCCGGGGGTGCGGTTAGAATCACGGACACGGATGGAAATGAGTTTTCAAACCCCACAAATCTCGACCAACTGAAACGGTACTATGCCTAGGATAGGACAGAAACGCGCCTCGCGTAAACCTACGTGTCGCTCTTGCGGCACTAAATAAACGGCCCCTGGCCTATTTGAATGTCACTATGCTCTTGCATCTTGGCAAACTTGTCATCCTCATATCATCAAACAAACTAAATTCGCACCTCCCGAGTAAGCAAAAGCTCATGCTTATTTTCTATGTTCATTACAAGCTCTTGCTCCGAACAATTATTCTTTTACATTTACTCGAACTACGCGCAAGGGTTTGATTTCGCTTTTTTTAAGTGAATACGTAGGCAATCCTTCACGGGATTCAACCCACCATTTTATTTAAAATGTAAATAGAAGGACATCTGCATTGCATTTGAAATTCGACAAGAATAATTAAAGAAAATAACCACGGTTTCATAACCATTTAACTTTTTATTTCATTCAATTTCTAGTAATAATAATACGGCAAATAATAAAAAATAGATAGGCTAGGATTCTAAAAAATCCCCCTTTTTATTACAACAATAATAATAATAATCAAATAATAAATAAAGACTTGGGCTATTCCTCCATCTTTCCCTTGCCCTTGTCGTTCTTGTCATATTTCTTGTCGCGACCTCGAGCCGGGCGCTCTTGCACCACTTCAGACCTAATCACCAACGGTCTCTCTCGAGGCCTGACCCTTCCGTTCTTGCCAACCACCACCTCTGCGACAGGAGTAGTCTTCGATTTCTTCGAAAGATGAATGACCTGAAAGCCGGCTTCTTCTTCTCCTTCGGTCAGATGCTTCTCTTTCTCTTTCTCTCCTTCGCGCACCTTGTAATCAACGGGCTCGCGCTTCCTCAGTCTTTCACGCTCTTCCGAAGTTGCAGCCTTCCTCCACCTCAGATAAGAATCCGACACCCACAAAGCATTGGAGGAGAAACTCAGGAACCACATGTTTCTTTGGGCCCACTTTATAGCCCACTCTCTTCGGCTCTCGGTAGTCAACGCCATAGCGATCATGGGGACGGTGTCAAGCCTAGGGATCATCTGCTTCAACCCAACTTGCCTCATCAATCTCTCAGGGAAGATGCATACCATAAACTCCAATCCAGGGATGCGCACGGACCTAGTGGGATCTAAAGAAGACACTCCAGTGACAGACTTGAGGTGCCACCATGGTACAACCCACCTGATCAAAGGGCCGTCATCAGCCTTCAGCTTGTTCTTCCGATGTCCCGCAGACCGGGTGAAGTCCACCATGTACAGCCTCGTCCTCATCGAAATCATACGGGCATGATAGGAAAGTGCATGAACTGGGGGCTCGAGCAATCGGAGCCGTTCCATAAGCCAAACCTACCAAAACAGGTATTAGACACAAAAAAAAAAAAAAAAAAAAAAAAAAACACAAAAAAAAAAAAAAAAAAAAAAAAAAAAAAAAAAAAAAAAAAAAAAAAAAAAAAAAAAAAAAAAAAAAAAAAAAAAAAAAAAAAAAAAAAAAAAAAAAGTCAAGAAGACCAAGTAAACTGGGGGCTTGCGCCCCAAACCGAGTCCAAAAAAATGTTTCAAAATCGGATGTACGAATCTACAAAATCGACCAAGCTCTGCTGGGGCACCCTCCAACTCGGCAACCCTCGCCATAAGAGCGGCGATCTCGGCATCCCGAAACTCGAGCTCCCTCGACAAGCGAGCCGTCTCCTCCGGGCTCCGGGCCAACTCTCGTCCCGACTCATTTGTCACCCCCGCAAACAAAGAACGAATTGGCTCATGTCAATCAACTCAAATTGGGAAACCCAAAAATCAAAAAAAGGAAATCGAAAAATGGGTATAAAGGTTCATACCTGACGACCTCGACCGCCGACGAGTGCCTCAATGGTCGTAGCTCGTAGCCGGTTGGCCACCCTCCATAGTGCCACGAACCGGGATGGCGCGACCTGCGTTTCAAAAGGAAACTCTCAACAAATTAAAATAAATTCAATCAAACGTGTTCTTACGCGAAAACCATGCAAAATGGGAGCTCACCCTCCGAATCGAGATCTTGCCGGTCATCTAGGCCAAGATCCCCGTCACGGCTACGTCAAAATCACGCGGCTCGGAGATTGTCGTCCTCCCGATGGCGTCGGTGTACTCGAGGGTCTCGGGGTACTGGGGGCTCGATGCCCGCCGCCTCAACCTCCCGAAAGACGAATAGCTCTCATCAATCGACGATCTGTCGTCGCAAGTCTCGAAAATCAAATCAACAAGAAAATAAACGATACTCACCACTACGGCCAATAGGCCAACCTCCCGTAAAGGAACGGCCGAGTAATCCTCCTCGGGAAGAAGAAGGTCGTCGCCACATCGGCACCGGCCAGTCCGCCTCCCTCTCGGCTTCGGAGGGCTCCCGAACATCGTCCTCGGAGGATCGACGGAACCGTCAACGCACCCCGAAAGCACCGACGAGCTAACCGCTCGCCCGGATACCATACGGACCCATCGACGTCCACAAAGCAACAGCCGACTCGAACTCCTAGGCCGAAGGGTCTCGGAACAAAGGGAGGCGCTCCAGCGTACTCTCGCCCAAGGTCCGGCACCCACCGTAACAATGTGAAGGCCAAGGTCATTCCTAGGATCAATTGAAAACAAAGTATGAGAAGATGTGAATACATACAAACGGGATACTCACGCTTGCTCACCAAGGGCGTTCACATCCCGCCGGTAGACGTTGTGAGAAGAACGCTTGCTCTTCATCCGGCACATGACCCAATCCCTCACCACGGGATAGGCCCTCTCCAACGGCTCCGTCCTCTTGGGCGCGAGGCCCGGAAAGTAGGAGTACACCCACGCCTGTAAAACGGAATGGTCAGTGACGATCTTTGATAAAGAAAGGAATTTATTTTGCTATCAAAGGAAAGGTTCATACCTCCAACAAAAGCCCAGGTCCGACAGCACCAGGAGAAGTCCCCTTCTCCATCAACTCTGGGCGAACCATGGCCCTCATGAAGCGGATGAGGACCGCAAAACCAGCAGTGACCCAGTCCCAACGCCCTAGGGAGCTCAGGTCAGCAAGAAAGGGAAGAAGCTTCGTCGACAGCCTCTCACCCTTGTCTCCGAGGTAAATCGAAGACAAGAACCACCAAAGCCACAGACGAGCTCTCTGCTCCGCTGTACAAGGAGGAGGAGCCGTCTCCCTCCCATCGATCACCACCGATGCCGGGGTCTTCCCCGCAAAGTAATCTCGAACATAGGTACTGGGTACCAAACCGGACACGCAACACCTTCGGCGACAGGTTCCAACCGATCAACCTCCTCGCCTCGGCCGAGTCCGCCCTCATGCCGCTCCGCCACACCATCTCCTCGATCCCGCACGCGGACCGAAAATCATGCCGTAATCCTCCAAGGTAACCCCCACCTCACCAAAAGGCGGGTGAAACGTGGAAGTCGTATCCCAAAATCGATCCAAGAAAGCGCGGACCAGGCTAAGGTTGGCCCGCAACTTCCTCTTCACGATATCCCTCCGGACACTGAACCGAGGACCGAACGCTCCACGCTCGATCATGGCCCTCTCCTCCTCCGACACCGCTCGTAGTGCTCCATCGCCGTCGTATACCCGAAACGACCGGATATTCCCGGCCTCCTATTATGATTCGAAATAAAGCTATCTTTAGTTTTGAAATAAATTTGAAAGAAATTTGAAAAAAGAAAGAGGATAAGTAATGAGTTAGGGAATTCCTATTTACCAAGCTCTTCACCGTCCTCAGGACGGGTGACCCTCTACACCCACACAAGGTGCCTCTCTCCCAGTCTCGGCCACGCGGAGCTCCTCTCGGCTGACGACCCCCTCGTCCGAGGTGGGCCCGTCGCGGAATCTCCTCCTCCTCAGCAGCCTCCTCCTCAGGAACCTCGTCTGCAGCAGCCATCACCGCGTCGGTGAAAGCCTGCTCCAAAGCCTCCTCAACCGCACTAGCGTCTACCTCCATGGGAGTCCTCCCGGAAGTAGAAGCAGCATCACCTGCAACATTAAGGCAGGATTAGGCCGCGTCACGTGACGACAAGCCCTTGTTAAGCAGTTTTCGAGCCTCCGGAGCCCTGGAAGCTATCCTTCCTGGCCATCCTTGGCCATGTTCTCACCAATTCAATCGCTCATGTGACAAATTGGGTCAAGTCAAGTCAAAGTCAAAGTCTAGTTCCGAGTTCGAGTCGAAAATTCGGCAGCATTTCGCTATAATGACGATTATGCCCTAAAAGGTGTCCTGCAAAAGTCGTCACCAACCAAAATTCCGAGATAACAGGAAGTTTACCCATCACCCAAGGGTCCCGAATATCAAATTTCATCACAAATGGGCAATCCTAAGGCCGTCTTCGAAGCCATTTTCGATCTAGCTGTGAAACCGTCTCAAAATTCGCTCAAGGGCTCGAAACTCGATGAAAATTCAAAGTAAATACATGGTTATGTTCCTAACATTGCCTACTACTCATTTCTAGCATCTATTTGGCAAGACAAATCCATTTGGGGAAAAAGCCCCAAATTTTCGATCAATTGGGTCGAAAACCCTACTTATTGCAGCTCAAAATTCAACGAATATGGAAGATTAATGCAAGATTAAAACACATACCTCGATTAGTCATATTTTAAGCAAGCTTTTGAATCCAACCTTGACGGAAATGGTGAAGATTTGAGAGAGAAATTGAAGGATTTGTGTTTCAAATAATGAAATGAAACCCTTCGACTTCGCGTTTTTACGCGGAATTCTGAATTGGGGAACAGACGCAAAGCAGTCTTTGCGCTCTTCCAAGAGACGCAGCTCTTGCTGCGCCTCTTCCTTTGTTTCCCTCCTGATGGATTTTCAAAAATCCGTTATGAGTTCGTTATTCGTGGGCCCATCTTTGGTGCGCCTCTTCCTCGATGACATTTTATCACTTTGGTCCGTTTCGACGATTTCCTTTCGTTCCGCCCGCATTTTATCCATCGACAGATTTCGCAGTATTGTCCGAGTTCAGTTTATCCCGCACAGCAGTATTTCGCAATATTGCTCAACCTTTTTGTCTAGCGCGATGGTATTTTGCAATACTGCTCGCTCGAGACTTTCTTTCGCGACGATTCAGATGTTCCTAGTCGTCAAATCATTTTACCGTGCGCAGTAGTATTTTTGCGATCTTGCTCATTCAAGGTTTCCCATACGACGATCAAGATGTTCCTCGTCGTCGATATGTCCCCAACAAGAGTTCGCTTGAGACCGACGCAAGCGATTCAACTTCCAAGTTTCGCGAGTTCGCTCAAGACCGACGCAAGCGGATTTTCCCCGGCGGTTTCTACCGACGTCCTGCTTGTTTTCAATATCTCTTATTCCCCGCGGCCCGATTGAGTCTCGGTATGGTCTCTTCTTATGGCTGGCGAGCTTCCTTACGTAGTCTAATGGACTTTAAACGACCCTCCCGATAGTCGACGGACTCTAAAATGTTCCCGACAACAGGTCCTTGGTTCAGACCCTTCGAGCCGCCTCGCGTCGCCATAGTCGTCAGGTTGTAATCTTCGATTGACCTGATGGCTATACTTTGACTTTCGCCTTGTCCAAGCCTCAGTCAAAGTGGGGGCTCTGTAGACACCTCGTTTCTGCACCCCTCGCAAACCACCCGGTGATGATTGGGCCGCATGTTTGATCCGCGGAACGATTAGTGACAGTTCGTAAGATTATCGTCAAGTGATTGCTCAAAAATTAATGTCAACCTCTTAGTTGTCATCTACGTGCCGATACGGTCGTTTTGACAGTAATTAGAGTACATTCGGAGTCCGGGTCAAAAACCGTCTCCATTTTCTGATAGCTGTAAAATCCCGAGTCAGAATGTTCTGGAATATTCCGGATATTTCTATTCCATATTTCTCAAATTTTATCTTTTGGCAAATAATATCCCGTAATATTCAAAAGATAATCGAATTAAATCCGTCCTACCATAACTTAAACACGGAAATCTTTCTTAAACAGAGGAAACCTCCACAGGAATAGACGCAACGGCAGTGTCTTTGCGCCTCTTCCAAGAGACGCAGTGGGCTGCTGCCCTCTTCCCAGCCCTTCTTTGCATGATTTACGTATCTTTTTTTATATCTTTCCGAGATTCACTTCCAAAGAGTCTCCGAAACCCTATTCCTTCACGTGATTAGTATAAATAGGAGCCTTCGTTCCTCATATTTCTCACGCGAGTGTCCGCCCTTCTCTTCTCCCTTTGCATTCTAGACTTCGTTCTTACTAATTGGCGCCTACGTGCTTGAACCTTCGACCACGTAAGCTCGGATCTTTCCGGGTACCAGCCTCTCCGTTGCATGACCGACCAATTTGACCACTACACTCAATCAATCTAATTAAATCAATTTGTTAAATCGTTTTCCTCTTTCGAGGGCACTCTTTCCTTGCATTCGCGTCGAGCATTCACTAATCGATCTTCTTAGTTCATCTCGTTCCGTCAACATGTAAGTCTGAGGGTGTAATAATTCTCTTTATTTATTGTTATTTATTTTATTGTAATCACCGTTGTAAGATTTATGTCGAAAGCACCTCATTAAAACCGATTTCTAAAACCGTCTTTAAAACCTTTTTGCGGATTTCTAGTAGACAGACGATCGAGAAAAGACGCAAAAATCGCCGCGCCTCTTCAAAGGAGCGCGGCACTGCTGCGCCTCTTCGTGAGGCCGCGCAGTTCTCTTTCTTTTCTTCTTCCTCCGTCCTCTGTAATTCGAGTTTGTTTGTTTCTTTCGTTTTGTTTGTTCGTCTGTTAATTCTCCGTCATAAAATCATAATAATTAGCATGTATATTGTGTCATATATTTCATCATCCATTCACATGTTTAATTCATCTAATCCAACTTAAATCCCAAATAATTCATATTTGCGGGTTTTCGTCATTAAGTTCAATTCGAGTTTTAGGGATTCAATTCGTTCGTATTGGGTTTAAGGATTCATTGTTGATATATTTTTATCATGTTCATTGTTAATCCGCCATCAATTCATCATGTTTAGTTAATTATTCGCTTGTTTAATCCTTCATTAACATCGACCCTTCACATAAATAATCCGTCTTATCCCGTCTTAATCGTGTTTGCTATTTTATGACCCTCAATCATATGTAAATAATCTGCAAATCACTTTCATCCGACTAAGTAATCTAAATCAATCCATTAATTCACTAATAAACGTTAACAATTGCGTTTTGGCTTCACGGCCCGAGTTCGTCCTTGGAAAGACGCAAAGAATCGCTGCGCCTCTTCCAAAGGGCGCGATTACTCTTCGCTTGTTCGGGGACGACTTCGTCCTGAACTCCTTTTCTGCCTTGACCTAGTTTACTTAGCTACGTATTAACCTACTATTATCCGTATTATCACCTTCTGATCTGTCGTGTTTTATTCTTTTATTTCTTTTTCTCAAATCATCCGTTTTAAAGGTATTTTCGACATAGATCGCCTATTCCAATGTAATTATTGTATTTTCCCTTTATTATAATTTATCGTTAGTGTATCGCTTTTATCATTTGTATGCTCCCACATGTAAATCTACATTAAATCCTACTTCGACCCCAGTTGTTTGCCTAATTAATTGTTCACCGACTTAGTTAATTCTTCACATGCTAGGATTAATCTATTGGATGTTGCATTGCATGCATATAGCCGACGATATATCAAGTACGAATAAACTCCCTAATCATTAGTAGAGGCCGCTATCGAGGCGGGCGGGATTAGGTGTTCGATCAAAAGAGCTTCCTAATACGTACCCTCACCCCTTACTCCAGATCTCCGTGAGCACCCGTGTTCATTGGCATCCACGAGAGTCATTCTAGACATAGAATGCTAAGGGTAACGATTGCTTAGTGTTCATGTCACTACTTTGTGTCTTGACATGACACGAGGTATTCGAACGGTTCCAATTTCCCATAAAAATTGGTGGCGACTCCATACAAAATGCAAACGCTTGTTTTCGAGCCCCTTCACTCACCAAGCGCCCCCGTGGGCGGCCCGCTGTCCACAAAACCCGATTATTAGTTAAATGAGACGTAAGAGCCTTGACGTTCTCTTATATAATTATATACATAATAACGTAATATACTGTGGAAATACTGAGTTTGACAATGAGTATCTCATAATCTCATATATACTTCCGTTAATTCACAAACGTGCAAAGCAAACAACAGATATAGTTGAGACTTTGAGTTATTCTTACCATGTTTAACGTTAATTCGAATTAAAAAATAAATGAAAATCCCATAATTATAAGACCTTACAAAGCACTTGATTTTTAAATCTCAATAATTAATAATTAATGAACTTAGCTGGGTTGAGGTTGATAGAGTCCGAGCAAAGTTATAAGCTAAAAGGCCTAAGAGTAGTACTCTAGTAGTTGTCATCTCCAAGTGTTTATATTGGACAGTTGGTATGCTAATATGCACCATTAAATTTGAAAGCTAAAAATTTCTACCTAAGTTAATTGTGTATCCTACCTTACTAATAATTAACAATAATCAGTTTCAATATATAGAGGCGTACTATTTGATTAAATCTGTATTACTATATATTTGCCCTTAGATACGACTCTTCATACGTATTGTTGTTTTGCATGCATATTTGAGGTGTACTCAAATACAAAGGCTTTTATTTAAAATTACTTTTTAATTAATGTTTTATGATTAGTACGTCTTAGTATTTTACTAAAGGTGAATTTGTGTATTGTACGTATTGATGATAAGATTTTGTTAGGTGATAATATTTTATACATATAGAAAATGAATTGAACTTGATAGCACTTAACTTTTATGAGTTTGGATTTGGAGTTTAACTTTTATGAACTGGACTTATATGAGCTAAACGTAAAGAAAAATGTGTATAAATTAAGCAACTTTTTCAATCAACTTAATACTCTCATTCATCTCGGTTATTTGTTTAGCTAATCAATTTTTGTGACTCATTTGTTTACTTTTTTATATTAAAAATGTTTACTTTTTAAGAAGGTCGTGGTTTCATCCTAGCCAAACTCTAAAGTCTCTAATAGCCATTATGTATGTACCAAATCACTAAAATTTGGGAGAGACGGTCTCTCACTAAGTACCAAATATTGTTAACCGTATTACGAATTCATATAAAGTTAAGACTCTTTATAATGGTTGAAAAGAACTCCCTTTAAATAAATAGATTAATATGTATTAATTGATTGGATAAAGTGCACAAGTATAATTTAGAAAACATATCCATTTGTTGCTTTGCATACATATTTCTGTGAAACTAATGCAAGTATGTTAAACTTAAAATCTTGTTATTACTTGGACACAATGTAACTAATATTATCATGATTAAACCTCTAAAAGTATGAAGTATTAATTGTATTGATAATATTACTCAAGAACTCAACTTTGAATGAAAGCACTCAAGTGTTGGTATAAAACTTTTAAGAGTTTCGTAAAAGTTGGAAAAGCCAATGTCGTCTCGTTCAATTAGCAAAAATGTAACACGTACTATGTACCTAGCTTGATACTGATATTATTGTCTATTATAGTACTCTTATGCAATGAATTAGAATGATTACCCTTTGTAGAATTGTAGGTCAAGGGATTGACGGGAGAGAGTGAAGAGATACAATTATGATGATACAATATATTTAATATAAACTTAAAAAAGTTATCCTATTACTAACCAAACTGACGTAATATAATTACTAATTAGACACAATGTAATAGACTCGTGACAATTTTTTCAAAGAAGCCATAATAACTTAGACAATAATCGTCTAATCCAATTAATAGCTATCTACTCCCTCCTATTCACTATTTTCTTCCCTATTTCTTTAAACGGATTATTCAGGTTTTTTTCCCCTTTCTTATTTTGGAAACTTTTACTATTATTTTATTCATCTCTCTCTCCTATTATCAAACCCCACTCAACTTTTACTCTTATTTTATTCATTCATCTCTCCTATCACCAAACCCCGCCTAACTCACAATTCCTTATTTAATTCCTAATTATTCATTCCTCTCTCCAATCCACAAACCCCACCTTCCTTTATTCATTTTTTAATCATCTCCTAAAATCTTGTGCGCACATCAAAGGGGAAGAAAACCCCGAATAGGAGGGAGTATTATCTTTTTAGTGAAAAAAATTCAAATATGGATAACTTTTGATGGAGACAAAAAATTAATAATTATAAGAATAATGAAATGTAAATGTGGAAAAAAAATTTGTGAAAGAGAAGAGATAAGATGTATATATACACAACGGTTTAAAAAATACGATCTCCTTTAATTTTGGAATAAGTAGAAGATTCATACTCACGTAAGTTCTAGTTTTTGTTCTAGTTTGAATGAAAAATTTAGTAGGAGACTACTCTTAAGCTACCTTTAACTCGTGAAGTTATTCAATTTCTATCTCTATGTAGGTTTTTTTTGGTAATAGAGATCTTAATTCTAATAGTTGTATTAGGAAAGTTTTGATGGTGCACTATTAACTATTTGCATTGATTTGTGATCATTTACCTGTCAAAAAAACAAAAATAAACGTAGTTGTCATCATCAATACAAAGTCAAAACCGTATCGTTGATAATGTAATATTGTAGTCTGTAGAAGGTGAATGAGTTACATAAGGCAGATCGATCATCCACTTACAATATATTCATTAATCATGTCTTTATAAATCGTCATAGTTGACGTCTCTATAGTTTGTCCTATCTACATAACAAAAGAAATTCATTAGTAAAAACATTGTAACCAAAAGTCCAACACCTTGTATACGTAATACTTCTATAAAACTTGAGATTAATAATTAGTAAAGACAAAAAAATTTGTGTACAAATAATTACAACAAAAGTTATAAGCAACATAAGAAGAAGTTATTGACCATATAATAGTGGATTTCTTGAACTCTTACGCACAACTCACAATTTTTGCTTTCTTCATGAATATGAAAAACCTGCAATCATAAATATATACATTAGAGCCATATATTGAAAGAGATTGTACTGGGAGAGTCGTTTAAAAAAAATAATAATAATAAAAAAAACTCTTCTCTACAAACATATATTATAGATTCTGGTGGGATGGACGCAATTGTTTAATGAAGTGTATATATAGGCCACCATAAAAATCACAATCTAATCAAGCATAAAAGTTTACCCATTGTAGAATTCTACTACTACTACGTAATAGTATGGTATTAGTATAATTCTAAAATATGTATTTATTCAATATATAACTCTTCACGTTAAAGAAGAGTAGCTATGTGTTTAAGATTACCCAAATTCTTTGGAAGACCTAAAATATTATCTTTTACAAATTATAATTATTTTTGAGTTTCGTAAAAGCTGGACTCTATGTAATCGCTCGGAAAAAGCCTCCTTTATTAATATAGATATATATATATATATATATATATATAGATTATTTTATTTTTAACCGTGTTTTCACCTGTTTTGTTGCCCATTGTATTGTTTTGTAATATAAATTATAAAATAATCCCATAATAAAATAATTATATATAGTATATAGGATATAAAAATTATTTTTAAAAAACGCAAAATTTTAAAAAGGAAACTATGATATTAGGGAAATAAACCTTAAAATATAAAGAAGTTAATAAAAACAACAATAAAGAAATTCAGCTAGTGTTGCTTGTGACGGACTAATCCCGTCACAAGCTTGTGACCTATCACAAAAAGGGAGAGGGGATAAAGTGGGCACCTCCCATGTGTTTCCCACTCACCTCTCAATGGGCATTTTGTGAGAGAAAACGGTATCCGTCACAAGCTTGTGACGGATATCGCCCGTCTTCAATGAGATTTTGTGAAAGAAATTTCATGTGTTGGATTATTTAGTTAGTAGGCCTATTTTAAAATAATCCTAAAAGCTATGTTTAGTGTGGAAGTGAGGTGTTGGAGAGAAAAAACATGATTTGATTGTTGTTTTATTATATTATATAGATATAGATATAGATAGAACGTTTTCCATACAGGAATTTGTAAATTTAGAGCATAAATCAAGCACTTCGTTCGTGTGTGAAACAATTTTGGAACATGATTCTTGCCTTCACTTAGTTACGATATCTCTAGATAATATTTATAAGGAAAAAAACAAGGGTATAATAATATATACTGCGTAGAAGATGATATTCTGATGGGTTTTAAATATTACTATGGGTTCTTGACCTGTTGACCTAGTTATCCATGTTTTTGAGGTTATCACAATCGTATTTTACTATAGTTTGATGTAATTGTCACACTTAGCATATATAGGTGTTTAGGTGTTTAGATTCTTATGACTGATATTACCGTTGTGATCGAAATCTGGATTCAAAATTATGGAGTTGAATATTATAATGAAAGAAGAAAATTGAGGGAGGGGGAACATGATTTCTTTAGTGGAAGTAAAAGTTATGTTGATATATAGCGCATGTCTTTGGTGACACCAACTCTCAAAGTCTTCGGTGACTCGGTGAGGAGATATTGTGATATCGCTCCCAACTCTCCAAGTCTTCGGTGACTCGGTGATATTGTGATATCGCTCCCAACTAGACCTGTCAAACGGGTCGGGCGGGTCGGGTCCCGGGTCGGGTCAGAATATGGGTCGGGTCAGATACGGGTCGGGTCAGATACGGGTCGGGTCATACGGGTCACGGGTCGGGTTAGGGTCAGAATACGGGTCAAGAAATAATTTTTAACGCCTTTTTTAAACGATTTTTTTAATTTAAAAAATATTTTTTTAAAAATTAAAATATGTTTAAAATTATTATTTTAGTCATATTCATCATATACAATAATTATATTGATATAATTATTAAAATAAAGTTTTTTTAATAATTATTTTATTATTAAATATTATAAAAGTTATATAAAATTGACTTTTTAGTTGAATTTTTAATTTTAAGTAATAAAAAAATAATTTTTTAACTATATTTTCAAATATAATATATAAATAATAATATTTTTAATAAAATTCATGATTTTCCCTTGACCAACTCGACCCGTTAGTCGGGTCTCGACCCTAAAATAACGGGTCATTTCGGGTTCGGGTCAAACGGGTCGCGGGTCGAAAAAACCGGGTTTGTAACCCTAAGAAAACGGATCGGGTCGGATCGGGTTTTCGGGTCGGGTCGAATTTTGACAGGTCTACTCCCAACTCTTCAAGTCTTCGGTGACTCGGTGAGGAGATATTGTGATATCGGTACATGTACTTACCTTTCATTATTATTTATTAAGTTATCCCTTTCTTGAAATTTTTGTGGTGGAAATAATTTCATACCATATGTTGGACCTTTAGTCCTAATTAATTGTTTTGATAATGACAGTAATGATTTGTATGTGGACTTAATATATAAACATATGCGTGTAATTGTGTGCTTAAGTTTTAATTTAGAAAGGAACAATTACAAGACGCAAGCTTGAAGTTTGGACCAAGGAGGTACAACTTCAAATACACTTGATCGATGTATTCAAGCAAGATCAAGACCAAACAACAACCACGAGACTCAAGATGAGAGACTTGTGAAGAGACGATTCGTGTCATCAAGATCTACCAAGATTAGATAGTATAGGTCGTCATTCGGTAATGGTTTTACTTTGTTTGATTTAAAGGTTAGTGAAGTTATGACCTAATAGACATAACTTCATTGCTAGACAAAAATGATGCGTTAATTTTTGGAAAATATATTTTTAATGGTTTTTAAAAATAAGAGAGTATTTATTTGGTTGGAATTAATTAATTAGAATTTAAGTTAAATAAACTATTGGTTTGTAACACGATATTTATATCGTCATGCAACCTAGGGCTTTAACTAAATTCTATCTTGATTTGTTGCGGGCTAAAGAAGCAAGTAATGGACCGTTGGAGGCCTAGAGGCCGGCCAAACCCTAGAGGCCGAAACCCTAGGTGGGCCGAACCCCTAGGAGGCCGAAACCCTAGGGTGGCCGAATCCCTAGGGAGGCCAAACTCCTTCCTCTTGTTTCTTTCTTGTTCTTCAAGTCATTTGTTTCCAGAACATTCCTATGCCCTAATTCCAGAACATTCCAAACCCTAATTTACTCTACTATAAATACTCTCATTCATTCAACATTAATTGTTGACACACACATCTACAAATTTCAAAGAGAGAAAATATTTTTTTAAGCAAAAATCATTTGAGCTTTAATTCTTATTTTCATATTTGCTTATACAAAAATCACGCATCAAATTTGTCAATCACTCGAAGAAAAATCGTTATTGGATATTAAATACACAAGGATAGTATACTCACTCGCATAACGTGAGATTAGTATTTATCGTTGTATTTTTCTTATTAACGTAAGAGCAACCTAGAGTATTTAGCAATACTCAATCTGAGTTATAATCATATAGTTGATTATACGAGTGGATTGGTAATTTTTGTAATCCGGAGAAAGGTACTAAAAATTATTAATCGAGAATAGTGGACGTAGGTTTCGACTTGTGAAACTGAACCACTTCAAAATCCTGTGTGTCTCTCTTTCTCTCTCTCTTTATTATTGTTATTTCGATTTTGTGTTTATTGTTAATAATTTAATTAGTTGATTTTAATCAATAAAATCAAGTAATTAATTTATATCATATATTTCTAAAAAGCGGTCATCGTTTTTAATACTCAATTCACCCCCTCTTTCGTATTCGATCAATAGACTCCACAATTGGTATCGAGCCTCGTGCTCTTGATCGCCTAACTAGCTAGAGTTGATCGTTTTTTTTGTAGTCTATTTATCGTCTTTTCCGCTGCATTTATTTTTTATCAAATGGATTCCAAACACCTAAAGTGTCCTATATTCAATGGGAAGAACTATGGTTTATGGAAAAATATGATGACCCACTTCATTAAGGGAAACGACTGGGAGTGTTGGTTGATTATCAAGAATGGTCCGAATAAGATCTTACTTGCAACCAGTAATGGCACTACCGTCGAAAAGAAAGAAGAAGACTATATTGAGGCGGATTATAAAAAGGCTGAGAAGAATTCAAAAGCAATAAGCTTATTGCAAAACGGTATGATTGCCACTGAATTCGATCGTTTCTCAACCAGTTCATCTGCCAAGGAAATATGGGATGGTCTAGAATTAGCCTATGAGGGAACCACTGTTGTCAAAAAGCAACGTATGGCATTACTAATGCGAAAATACGAGCTGTTTGCCATGGAGCAAAACGAGTCAGTTGATAGCATGTCCTCTCGCTTTTCTAGCATCATCAATGAGCTAAAGAATTTAGGAAGAACTTTTGACTCCGAGGAAATTGCTAGAAAAATACTCAGAAGTATGTCTCGCAGATGGAGACACAAAGTTTCTGTCATAGAAGAATGTAAGGACCTAACTTCATTATCCTATCAGGAGCTACTCGGAACCTTAATGGCTCACGAGATTACTCTTAATCAGGATGAGGAGGAAGTTGGCACAAGCAAAAAGATGGCCTTACAAGCTGAGTCTAGCAAAGTTGATGATTCTTCAGATATTGAAGAAGAAACTAGTTTGTTTGTTAAACGTCTTAGGAAAAACCCCTTCTTTCGAAATCAAAATAAGACCAATAACAAATCAAAGCAAACTCCCAAGAAAAACTTTGAGTCAAAAGGGTCTTTCTCTAATCGTGGATGCTTCAAATGTGGTGAAAATGATCATATGATCAAAGATTGCCCTACATGGAAGAAAATAAAAGACAAAAATCTGCGTGACAAAACAAAGAAGGAATTCAGGCAAGTTATGATGGCATATTGTTGGGGAGACTTGGACTTTGAAGATGGCGAATCCGAAGATGAAGAAGAAACTGCCAACGTTTGTCTAAGTAACGTCAGTCTTGACCTATTCTCCGAAAGCGACAATGAAAGCAATGCTGAGAGATGTCTTGTCGAAACTCGATTCGATTCGAGAGGATGATGAGGTAAATTATCCTGACCTTAAAAAGCGCGTTAGGAAACTTTCTAAGGAAAATTTACTTAAGTGTTGTGAACATACCCTTGATCACTGTCATGAACAAAGTCTAGAGTTAAAAGACCTTAGGGAACAGATTTTAGATATTGCTGAGGAAAACCAACTTCTGAAAGCCAACGCCAAAAAGCTCAAATCTAAAGTTATGGCTACTCCAGCTGCAACTTCAGACATGACAAATGTTGAGAAGAAAGCTCTTGAATCAAAAGTTAAGGCTAGTGATGCTATAACTTCAGAGCTCAAACTTAACATTAAGAATCTTCAAGCCAAAGTTATGGCTAGTGATGCCATAACTTCAGAGCTTAAACTCAACATTAAGCATCTTCAAGCTAAAGTTACAGCTAGTGATGCTATAACCTCTGAGTTGAAGAAAGTCAATGAGATTTTAAAAGATGAGCTTAATGGCAAAGATAGTGTGGTTTCCGAACACAAGAGAGAAATTGTATTTCTCTCTAAGCAATTAGAAGAAGCTAGTAATAGCATGTCCAAACTTAAGGAACAACATGAAATTGAGAAACGTGTCTTAAATGAACGTTTTGATAAATTTCGTGATAACTTTGAGAAAGGTAGCTCTTCCAAGGATTCACATGTAGATCATTCAAAATGTGAAAAAGAAATTGAATCCTTGAAAGAACTACTTTTACATGCTCGAAAGGTTCATGATAAGTGGGAAGGAAGCACAAAGGTTCTAAACTTCCTTACTGAACAATCCGACAATAACATGAAGATGGGACTTGGTCATGAATGCTATAGTCGTAGAGACCATGATAAATGCAAATCAAATCCTTCTGAAAATGATTTCAAAAAAGAAAATACGTTAATCTTCCGAATACTTGATTTGCAATTACTTGTGGCTCTCACCGGACATATACAAGTCAATTGTGTCAAACTTGCTTGGGATAAGAAAAAGAATGTCGAAACTGCTAAGACTTGTGATTTCATAGTAGAAGATGATGTCTCTACTATAGATGAACCCAACGACAATGAAGAACGCAATAATGAGTTTAGGTGGACTTATGATATGGCTTTTGATTACTCATCTATTCCTTCAAAATCAACCAAAATGAATGAGAATCGAAAGCATACATTCAAGCCCAAAGTTCAAAACCCTAAACCTAGAGCGTCTCATGAAGGTACTAGACCTAGAGCTACTTTTGTTAGAGCAAAACCTAAAGTACCTTATATTCCGATTGTTAGACAACCCAATGTCAAAACCAAAAGAATAATAAGACAAGTATGGGTTAGAAAGGATCAAATATATAGAATTACTAACCATAAAGGACCCAACTTAGCTTGGGTACCTAAAAGTTGTATTTGATTCATTTGCGGTAGAAGTGAAAGAAAATAATCTATGGTATCTCGACAAAGGATGCTCGAGACACATGACAGAGACAAATCTTTTTCTTTCACTAGAGCCCTTCTTTGGTGGCAAGGTTACCTTTGGAGATAACAAGAAGGGTACGATTATTGAGTAGGAAAAATCGAATTTCACCTCTCATTCAATTGATAAAGTATATCTGGTAAGTGGTCTTAAACATAATTTACTTAGTATTTCTCAATTATGTGACAAAGGAAATAGAGTTGTCTTTCATGCCGATGTTTGTCGTATCATAATTGAAGGTACTAGTAATGTTTTACTGGAGGGTCACCGTATGAGGAATGTGTATATGATTGACTTAAATGTTGTCAATACAAATTCCTTTGCGTGTATGAAAGTAACTTCTGATGAGTCTTGCTTGTGGCACAAGAGGTTTGCACACGTTAGTCCAACTATTTTAAAGAAACTTAAGTCTATGGATTTAGTTGAAGGCTTGCCCTCAATTAATTTCGAGCAAGAGACAATGTGTGACTCATGTGCCCGTTGCAAACATGTTAGATCCTCTTTTAAACCTAAGAGAATAGTTAGCACTAAACGACCACTTGAGATGGTACACATGGATTTATGTGGACCTATGAGAGTTAGAAGCCGTGGTGGATCAAAGTATGTATTTGTTCTAGTCGATGATTACTCAAGATACGTCTGGCCAATCTTTCTTTCCTCTAAAGATGAAACTTTCGATGAGTTTGTGGTATTAATGAAGCTTGCCCAAAATAGATATGAAAATAAGCTTATTTCGATTCGGACGGATCACGGCACGGAATTTGACAATCAATCATTTATAGAATATTGTCGGGAAAATGGTGTGGGGCATAACTTCTCCGCACCACGTACCCCACAACAAAATGGTGTCGTGGAACGTATGAATCGAACCCTAGAGGATATGGCTCGTACTATGCTTTTGTGTAGTGGCCTTCCTAGAAGCTTTTGGGCAGAAGTCGTTAGTACCGCATGCTATGTGCATAATAGAGCTATGATCCGACCTGTTTTGAAAAAGACTCCCTATGAACTTTTAAGAGGGAGAAAACCCAATATATCACATCTCCGTTGCTTCGGGAGCAAATGTTTTGTTCATAATAATGGAAAAGAAAATTTAGGAAAATTTGACCCCGAAGTGATGAAGCTGTTTTTTTGGGATATTCGGATCATAGTAAAGCTTACAAAGTGTTCAACAAAAGAACCTTGCGCATAGAAGAAAGTGTTCATGTTCGCTTTGACGAAGATAATGTGCTTGATAAAGTGAACAGAAGAAGAGGATCCAGATGAGCCCGATTTCTTTTTAGCAAGAAATGAGCCTCTAAATGAAGAAGAAGATATTCAAGGTATCAATGATGAACTAGAGAATTCTGCAAACAATCCTAAGAGAAGTGATGAGTCCATAGTTAATGATACTATCGACCCTTCCTTGGATAAAGAAAGAGATCTTGAAGTTATACCTAATGATGTTGTAACTTCCGATCCAAATCATGATATGACTAATGAAGTTAGTGATGCTTCTGAAGAAAATCCCGAGTCCAACTCAGGGGGAACAAATCATGATTCTTCGTCTGCAGATGAAGCTAGTCCATCAAATGATAATGAGCCTAGAGTTCTCAAAAAGTGGAAACATCAAAGCTCCCACCCTTTGGACAAAATCCTAGGGGATCTAGAGCAAGGCATTAAAACTAGAAGGTCCTTGAATAATTTCTGCTCGTTCTTTTCGTTTCTATCAACCATTGAACCTACCAATATTAAAGAAGCTCTTCTTTGAACCTGATTGGATAACCGCTATGCAAGAAGAGCTTCAACAATTCGAACGCAATAAGGTATGGCACTTAGTGCCACGACCTAGTGATCGAACCGTTATTGGTACTAGATGGGTGTTTAGAAACAAATTGGACGATCAGAGTTATTACAAGAAACAAGGCACGACTAGTTGTCCAAGGCTACAATCAACAGGAAGGGATCGATTATGACGAGACCTTTGCATCTGTAGCGAGACTTGAGGCTATACGTCTCATTATTGCCTTTCTTTGCTCATAAAGGAATGAAACTATTCCAAATGGACGTTAAGACAAAGATTTCTTAATGGTTATTTGGAGGAAGAAGTCTATGTAGAACAACCTCCCGGATTTTTAGATAGCAAGTTTCAAAACCATGTCTATAAATTAGACAAAGCTTTATATGGTTTGAAACAAGCTCCAAGGGCATGGTATGACAGATTATCCAAGTTTTTGTTACAAAATAATTTTACAAGAGGATCTGTCGATAAAACCTTGTTCCTAAAATCCGAAGGTTCAAATTTACTTGTTGTGCAAATTTATGTAGACGATATTATATTCGGTTCTACTAATGAAAAATTGTGCAAGTATTTTTCTGATCTAATGACTTCTGAGTTTGAAATGAGCATGATGGGAGAACTGAAGTACTTTTTAGGCTTACAAATTCAACAAACAAAGGATGGTATAAAGATACACCAACAGAAATATATCAAGGAACTAATCCGAAAGTTCGGTATGGAAAATGCAAAATCATACGATACACCTATGGTACCAGAAAAGAAGATGACTATAGATGAACATGTAGGATATTCAGATGCAGATTATGCTGGATGTTCTTTAGATAGGAAAAGCACTTCTGGGTATGCAACGTTTGTTGGACCTTGTATTATCACATGGGGATCAAAGAAGCAAAATTCAGTTGCAATGTCTCTTCTTTGAAGCCAGTATGTATCTGCAGGATCGGTATGTTCTCAATTACTTTGGTTAAAGCAACAACTATGTGATTATGGTATTAATGTAGGTCGTATGCCTATTATGTGTGACAATACGAGTGCTATAGTAATTTCTAAGAACCCTGCCCAGCACTCGAGGACCAAACATATAGATATTCGACACCATTTTCTACGGGATCATGTAGAGAAAGGCAACATTTCACTTGAATTTTGTAGTACCGAAAGGCAATGGGCTGATATCTTGACTAAGGCATTAGCTAGAAAACGCTTTGAGTTATTGAGACTTGAGATTGGTTTAATTAGTGATAATTAAATCCGTCAAAATTATGTCTGGGAACCTGAATGACTGGCTAGGAAGATAAGATTGTACGATTGTGTCCGTATATTTTTGTTGCAAGTTTAATTGTGTTAAATAATATTTATTTTACGTATTATATCTTGCTTATGTGTATGGTAATATTTTATATTCTGCATAATCACATTTCCTCACAAAAATCGACAAAATCTACAATAAATTGCCATAATATAATAAAGATAATTCTATCTTATTATATTCCTCCACAAATCCTGCCTAAACTCCATCAAAGATTTTCTTTCCTAATCTTATATCAAATAGGAGATAATGCCAAAAACAAAAAAAAAAAGGAAGTGCGAAAAAAAAAGAAAAACGCACGAAACAAAAAAAAAAAAAAAAAAAAAAAAAAAGGAAAGTGCCGTGAAAAAAAAAAAAAAAAAAAAAAAAAAAAAAAAAAAAGGCACGAAAAAAAAAAAAAGGAAAGATGCCGAAAAAAAAAGAAAGGCATTAAAGAAATAAGGAAATTGGTATTATTCTCTATCTTTTAAGGAAACCTAATCTTACCTTAACTCAAATTCCTTATACTATATATACCCCTTTAATCTCACCTTAATTCTCATCAATCATAATTCTCTAAACCCTAATTACCTTTTACTACCTTCTATAATTCTCACAATGACTAATCAACCTACAACCCGTTTTCAATCAAAGAAACATGTTGTTATTAGAAAGAAGGTAAGCCAATCACCACCTCGCACCCGCTCCACCTCACCGGCCGACCGTCCTCGTTCCCCACGGACTGCCGCCGACCAACCGGCCAACCTCACCAAGCGTCGAAAGTTGTTTAAGGGTAAGGGAAAGACGGTTCCGGAAATTGAGGTATGTTCTAAGACTGAGAACTATAAACTTCAAGATGGTTCTTCACGTACTCTTTACGCACAAAGATATGGATGATTACACCAACAATGGACTTAATAATCTTAGACTAACTCAAGGTGAAAGAAGAGATGTCAATCAAGTTGCTCAATATCGCATTCACGCAGACGACAGTATATTCGATTGATTGGTTAAAGAAATACAAAGCACTTGGGTTTTTCAGAAATTTTCTCAAGGATCAAGGATGGGAAAATATTGTTGCTGTAAGTGGTCCTGTCTTTCCTATTGAGGTATATCAATTTTATGCTTCTGTTCATCTTAAGGAAGGAAATTTATTTGCTGTGGTCAATGAGACTTCCATAAAAGTCTCACTGGTGATTTCTCGCGACTTGGCTCGAGTTCCCGAAGGAGGAACCGAGATCAATCCAAGCGTAGAATGGGAGGTTTGTTACCCGAAAAAGGTTGATAGTGAAACGGTATTTCAAACAAGATGCTACTTCGTGCGAGACTATCCTAGCTGCGAAGTTGTCACCTAAATTGAGGTTCTTTTTGAACTTTCTTTGGAGTACTATTGTCCCTAGAAAAGAAGGTAGAGATAAATTTGGGGCACATGAGATGATTATAATGAAGGCTTGGCTTGAAGGAGAAAAGGTTAGTCTACCCTTGCTTGTGTTTCATAAAATTATACAAGCTAGTGTGACTAAAGATGGAAGATTTTGCTTCTACTTTAAGTTTGCCTTATGGGAATTGGATCTCACGAATTTTAGAGAAGAAAGGAGTAATTGGGAAGCAGAGTTATGGAGTTATCACTAATGACGAGATGAGCGATCTTTATTTATCTTATATGAAGCTCGTTATTAATGGCAATGAATTAGGTTTTGAGGTTAAAGGAGAAAAAGGAGAAAAAGAAGGAAAAAGCAATGTGAATTTTGATATGTTGGATTCAAAGATGGATTCAAACTTTACTTCTATTCTTGGACGAATTAATGAACAAGACAAGAAATTGGAAGAATTGTTTGACCTAATTACAAAGCAAAGGAGAATTGATACTAGTGGACCAAGTGAAGTTAGCAATGCTCACATCAAAACCGTGTTGTCACGGTTTGATACTCGGCTCGAAGGTGTTTCGAAGGCCGCCGTGCGAACTCACTCGAGTCCTTTCAAATAAAGGAAGGTATGGCTAGTTTGGTTAAATTTGGTGATGATCTTTTGCAATCTGGGAAGGAGATGAGGTCTGAAATGCAAACTATATATGAAGCAGTTAAAGCAATGACTTTGAGGATTGGTAACTTTGATACTCGCTTAACCGCTCAAGCTGCACTTCTCGACCATTGTCATGCGCGACTCGAGGACTTGGAGTACCGTACCCGTCCTAGGTCGAACCCACCAAGCCCACGATACCCTTGATCAATTTGCCCTAATCCATTCACCTTAGCCTTATCTTTTAAATCCTTGCTCACAATAAAAATCCATTCTTATGGATATTAGCTTTTTCAATTCCGCATTATTCCTTGTGTGATTTCAGTTTATATTATTATTATGCTAATTAAGAACTAGATTGCGTTTAATATAATATGTTTTCATGATTATTTCTTGTTTCATAATATATTATTCTGGTCGTTTTATGTTTGTTCTTATCTTTTCAATGATGCCAAGAGGGGGAATTGTTTTTATGATTTGCGACCGTCTCAGGTTAATTCTCTCATGGCGTTCTATAGTTATAACTTTGAAGAGATCATTAGTTTCTACGCTCAACTGTTCTATAATTTGGGAAGTATTATGTTGAGGGGGAACTAGACTTAGACACAAATCATAGGAGACTTGTCATCATCAAAAAGGGGGAATTTGTTGGACCTTTAGTCCTAATTAATTGTTTTGATAATGACAAATGATTTGATATGTGGACTTAATATATAAACATATGCGTGTAATTGTGTGCTTAAGTTTTAATTTAGAAAGGAACAATTACAAGACGCAAGCTTGAAGTTTGGACCAAGGAGGTACAACTTCAAATACACTTGATCGATGTATTCAAGCAAGATCAAGACCAAACAACAACCACGAGACTCAAGATGAGAGACTTGTGAAGAGACGATTCGTGTACTGAAGATCTACTGAAGATTAGATAGTATAGGTCGTCATTCGGTAATGGTTTTACTTTGTTTGATTTAAAGGTTAGTGAAGTTATGACCTAATAGACATAACTTCATTGCTAGACAAAAATGATGCGTTAATTTTTGGAAAATATATTTTTAATGGTTTTTAAAAATAAGAGAGTATTTATTTGGTTGGAATTAATTAATTAGAATTTAAGTTAAATAAACTATTGGTTTGTAACACGATATTTATATCGTCATGCAACCTAGGGCTTTAACTAAATTCTATCTTGATTTGTTGCGGGCTAAAGAAGCAAGTAATGGACCGTTGGAGGCCTAGAGGCCGGCCAAACCCTAGAGGCCGAAACCCTAGGTGGGCCGAACCCCTAGGAGGCCGAAACCCTAGGGTGGCCGAATCCCTAGGGAGGCCAAACTCCTTCCTCTTGTTTCTTTCTTGTTCTTCAAGTCATTTGTTTCCAGAACATTCCTATGCCCTAATTCCAGAACATTCCAAACCCTAATTTACTCTACTATAAATACTCTCATTCATTCAACATTAATTGTTGACACACACATCTACAAATTTCAAAGAGAGAAAAATATTTTTTAAGCAAAAATCATTTGAGCTTTAATTCTTATTTTCATATTTGCTTATACAAAAATCACGCATCAAATTTGTCAATCACTCAAGAAAAAAATCGTTATTGGATATTAAATACACAAGGATAGTATACTCACTCGCATAACGTGAGATTAGTATTTATCGTTGTATTTTTCTTATTAACGTAAGAGCAACCTAGAGTATTTAGCAATACTCAATCTGAGTTATAATCATATAGTTGATTATACGAGTGGATTGGTAATTTTTGTAATCCGGAGAAAGGTACTAAAAATTATTAATCGAGAATAGTGGACGTAGGTTTCGACTTGTGAAACAACCACTTCAAAATCCATGTGTCTCTCTTTTCTCTCTCTTTTATTATTGTTATTTCGATTTTGTGTTTATTGTTAATAATTTAATTAGTTGATTTTAATCAATAAAATCAAGTAATTAATTTATATCATATATTTCGAAAAAGCGGTCATCGTTTTTAATACTCAATTCACCCCCCCCTCTTTCGTATTCGATCAATAGACTCCACACCATAAATCGTATAAATTGATGGGGGGCATTGGAGCAGCACATGTGGGTATTTGTATGATTTATTACGACAAATTTTTAGCATTCGTATCCTTAAATCTCATAGATGACCACTTGTCCGAGCAACGGTTGACAAGTCAGACATACCACAACAAGTGACATTGCCCTACTGGTGATACACAGTGACATCATTCCATTGATGTCACCAACTGCACCATCATTCCATTATCAATATTTAACCTTGGCATATAGATGAAAGTGGGTAGTGTTATGTCGTGCGTCGTGCCGACTAACCGTACCTGGAGAAAATGGTAGAGTCCGAACACAGAAAAGTGAGCTTCGTGTTGTGTCGTGTTATGCCAGTGAAATGGAAATGACGGTTCAGGAAAGCCTCACGGCCAATGACGTGTCGTGTCATGCCAGGCTTGCTTGGGCACGCTTCAACCTTATTTCTTTGTATTTATAGGGCATGCCTAGCTAGTGTCATGTCCAGGTTGGCCGAGTCTGTCTGGGCTAGGCACAATCTTCGTCCCGAAACTTACCATGTCGTGCCAATCTTGTATCGTGCTAAACTAGGACATGGGCTATGATGGGGCACGTGGGACGTGTCAACCCAACGACTGGCGTGCAGAATTCCATCTCTATTCTAATTACTTGTAAAGGAAAATCGACTCAAATCACAAAATTCGAATATGACTCAAAATCTAAATTGGTATCCCAAGACTTAAACGAGATCCGAGATTTGCTAGTCCAACATTTATTTAACAATTATACCACTATATACACAGCATTTGAGTACGTAAAGCTTGGAAGGGAGGGAAATAACGTGAACCTCCACTATTTTAATCCACCTTCATATCTCTAAAATCGTGTACGTGATTTTATATGGGTGGATGATACTGACTTGGACGTCGCTTACTTCTTCAACCCATATAGCCAGCCAATTTAAGGACTACTGTCAACTTGTGTCTACAAACTCAATTAGTCAAGCAACTTGATCAACCAGCCTATTGTTTCGTACTCAAACCAATAGACAATAGTCATTTAAACGTACGTTATAGTCTGAATATATTTGGTATGTCAACTTTAAATTCAGAAATTCCCAATTTAAAATTAGTTTCATGTCCACTCTACTCTCAGTCTATAATGAGTTCATTTTGCCTACGCGAATTTTAGACCACAAAATTATGGAGACAGCAAAACATAAGGTCCCTAGAGTGAAGCTCTATAATGCCACCTCCACCATTAGATGAACTTGGATTACACATGAATGGCCGCGGCTAATCCGCACCGGAACTGGATCCATTGTCACCTGGGCCCAATGGACTAGGTTGTATCACTGCGGACTGTGGTGGGCTACTCAAATGTACATCCTTCCGGTGGTGGGCTGAGAATGCATTTAACTAATTCAACAACTTGTGGACTTCTTTGTTATTTCTTCAGTTGATGGGTTTAACGTACCCACTGACTTTCTTACATGACTAAAATTGCTACTGAATGCTGCTATTAATGGGCCGATTTGCAGTGAGCTTTTGGGCCAATAGTTGGTCGCTTACCACTTTGGAAAATACTTTTTTTTTTATCAGCAACTTTTCTATAGGACCGTCCTATAGTATAGAACGGGCCCAATAAAAAAATTAACCCACTAAAACTATTGAGAAACAAAAACAAAATAAAATCCACTTTGAGCACTCCATTCATTACCTTCATTAAAAACCATCTATCTTTATGAACTTCATCCCTACCACTCCACCTCCAATCCTCCGTAACAATTGCAATCACCCAACCTACAATATTTGCGGCCATTATCTCCGCCCTACGTCATACCCATCGCCCCTCCATAGGCGGGAACGATCCACCTTTTCCCTATGCCAGGTCGGGAAGATCACAACCATGGAGATGCCCACCTCCGAGCTATGGTGATGACAGTTACCAACAGTCAGGTTTGAAATCTAAAATAAATGAAAGTGATTGAATCCCTGAGGGTTTCATTCTATTGATATCGAATATATACTTGAGTACAGGGTATCGGTTACAGTGTGAACGTAATACAAAATATATACGTTATCCTAAAATATAGAGATACATACAATATCTACAATATACCGAATATTGACCTAATATATCGGTTTACTAATACACCCCCGCAGTCGTAGCGGGAGGAGAGCGGACGCAAAGACTGGTCCGAAACTGAGTAAAGAGCGGACGTGGGAGACCCTTTGTGAAGATGTCAGCATATTGAAACGCAGAAGGGACATGTAAAACACGCACTTTACCAAGTTGCACCTGCTCACGAACAAAATGTATGTCGATTTCAATATGTTTCGTGCGCTGGTGTTGGACGGGGTTGCCGGTCAGGTATACGGCGGACACATTGTCACAGTAAACGAGGGTAGCGCGCTGGATGGGCATGTGTAGCTCGAGGAGAAGATTACGTAACCAGCTCGTTTCAGCAACGGCATTAGCAACCCCACGGTATTCGGCTTCAGCACTTGACTTAGAAACCGTTGCTTGACGTTTAGAAGACCAAGAAATAAGATTATCACCCAAAAATACACAATAACCAGAGGTGGATCGGCGAGAGTCCGGACAACCGGCCCAGTCCGCATCGGAGTAGGCAATGAGATTATGAGACTTGGAGACGGACATAGTAAGGCCAAAATCGAGAGTACCCTTAATATAACGGAGAACCCGTTTCATAAAATGCAAATGGCTCTCTCTTGGATCATGCATAAGTAAACAAAGTTGTTGGACTGCATAGGTGATATCCGGTCTAGTTATAGTCAAGTATTGCAACGCACCTGCAAGACTACGATAGAGAGCAGGATCAGAGACAGGCGGCCCGTCTGCAGCGCTAAGTTTGGAAGAAGTATCAACTGGAGTCGCAGTAGCATTGCAGCCGGTCATAGAAGCACAGGCAAGAATAGACTTGACATACTGACCCTGCGTGAGAAATAGGCCATTTTTCGAGCGAGAGACCGTAATACCAAGAAAATGATGTAGTGTGCCCAAATCTGTCATTGCAAATTCACTTGACAAAGTAGCAATAATATTATTAAGCAGGGATGTGGTGGACGCTGTAATCACAATGTCATCAACATAAAGTAAAATATAAGCAATAGCCGAGCCATGATGGTAAATGAATAATGAAGCGTCACATTTGCTGCCCCGAAAACCCTTAGATAAAATAAAAGTGGCAAATCGGTGATACCAAGCACGGGGAGCCTGCTTAAGACCATAGAGGGACTTGAGAAGACGGCATACATGAGACGGAGTAGCCGAATTGACAAAGCCCGGGGGTTGGTGCATATAAATTGTTTCAAGTAACTCACCATGTAAAAAAGCATTTTTAACGTCAAGCTGATGAATTGGCCAATTGCGGGAGACGACCAAGCTGAGGACCGTGCGAATATATAGTAGCAGGTTTAACCACGGGACTAAAAGTCTCATCACAATCAATACAGACCTGCTGTGTTTTACCATTTATGGCGAAATAGCCACATACAACGAATCACATGAGCGTCAGTTGGTCGAGGTACAAGCTCCCAAGTATGATTGTCAATAAGAGCCTTATACTCGGCATTCATGGCGGCACGCCAATTGGGGTCACGAAGGGCCTCGGTATGGGATTTGGGTAATGGGGAAAGGTTGGTTTCAGCATGGGCAAGAAGGTTCATACGGTTTATCGGTTTGGTTATGCCATGCTGTAGGCGAGTGGACATGGTGTGAGGTCGAGGAGGAGGAGAGAGGGGGGAGGAGGGGGTGGTGGTGTTGGGCTAGAGGGAGGAGTGGGTGGAGGCCGAGGAGAGGAGGCAGGGGGAGGGGTAGTAGCTGGCGTAGAGGAGGCAGGGGGAGAGGTTGTAGGGGTGGCAGGGGAGCTCGGAGAGGTGGGGTCAGGGACCTTGGTGTAGGTACGGGTGTGGCGGTGGGTGTGGGCACTGGTGTGTGAGGATAAGCAAAGTCAGTGGTCATTGAGGGGACGTGGTCAGGTTCGAGAAAAGATTAGGAGGAGGGTGCGGGTTTGAAGGTAAGGCGAAGAGGAAGACCTGTTCGTCAAAGGTTACGTGTCGAGACAAGATTATTTTTCCAGAAGCAATATCAAGACACCGGTACCCTCTGTAATTTTGGGGATATCCTAGGAAGACACATGGGACGGACCGATGCTGGAGTTTGTGATTGCGAGTAGCTGACAAATTTGGGTAACAGAGGCATCCGAAGACGCGAAGATGATCATATGTGGGATGACGCAGAAAGAGGGTGGAAGCGGGTGATCGAAATTTGAGAAGATGGGAGGGAAGAATATTGTGAAGATAAGTAGCAGTGTGGAGAACATCGACCCAAAAATTAGGTGGTAATGAGGCGTGGGCGAGTAAGGCAAGAACAATTTTATTGAGTCGTCGTATCATACGTTCTGCCTTACCGTTTTGGGATGATGTGTGGGGGCACAAAAAACGAAGTGCAAGACCGTGTTGAACGGAATATTGGTGAAATGAGGAATTATCAAATTCGCGCCCCATATCGCATTGAAAGCTTTTTATTTCTTTTTCAAATTGAGTTTTAATGAAGTTTCAAAATTGGAGAAATTTAGAAAAGACTTCAGATTTAAATTTAAGCGGATAAATCCATACATATTGTGAATAATTATCTATTAAAAGCATATAGTATTTAAAGCCGCTTTTACTTAGAACCGGAGAGGTCCATAGATCATAGTGAACAATATCAAATGACGAAACGGAAACAGAAGTTGAAGTAATAAAAGGTAAACGTTTGTGCTTGCCAATTTGACAAGTATGACAAAGTTTGGAGCGACGCTCCTTATTACACACAATAGTATTTTGAGACCGAAGACAATCAATAATATTTAGACCCGGATGACCAAGGCGAGAGTGCCAAAGGTCGGATGATGACGCAGTTAGACAAGCTTGGGGCGACTCTTTTGACGTCGTGGCTGACACGGGATAGAGAGTACCGGTGCTATTGCTCCTCATTAGATAGAATTATCCCAGTCCGTATATCCTTCACAGAAAAGCCATTAGGGTCAAATTCGACACTCACATTGTTGTCCTTTGTGAATTGTCAGACGGAAATTAAGTTTTTCATAATTTGAGGGGTATACAGTATGTTATTAAGAGCAAATTTTCGGTTAAGGGAGGGGAGAATGGACTGACCCGAACCGTGAACCGCAATGGACTTACCATTACCGACATAAATGGACCGAATATTACTCTTATTGAACGGAGGAGATAACATACCTGGATCGGACGTTAAATGTGAAGAAGCACCGGTATCCATATAAAAATTATTATCCTCGGGTAGATAAAGCGTCATTGCTTGGAATACTTGACCCAGCTGTGACGGTTGAGCACCACGAGGTTGTGGTTGCCAGGGATTGACCCACCCTTGCTGAGTGGGGTACGGGCAGGGAGGTATTGCCCACTGCATCGGCTAGAATTGTGGTGGCGCCGCTGAAACCCACGTTTGAGGTGGTCGACCACCCCCGTAATTAGCACCGTTACCATGCTGATTTCCTCCCCAATTTCCGTTATCCTTGCCTTTGCCTTTATAGCCCGACTTGTTCTTATTTCCTCCACCATTGGAATTGCGATTGGATTGCCCACCAGAATTTGAGGAACCATCGTTCCAACCCGAAGAAGGAGGAGAGGAGGCAGCAGGTGCGGCCAACGCGGTAGCAGGTGCGTCGTCCGGACGTGCCGACTGACGATGCTCCTCCAACTGAAGCATACTCCGGGCTGTTTCGAAGGTGGGAAGAGTCTGATTTATGTAGGCACCAACCGTATCATATTCCTTCGGTAAACCACGAACAAGTTGCAAGACCTAGCGTTGATCATCGACAGCACTCCCGACATCAGTTAATTGGTTGCCGATGTCCTTCAATTTCTGACAATACTCATCGAGAGACGAGCACTTAGAGAGCATCATATTGGTGAATTCATGCTCCAACGCCGCTGCACGAGCCCCTTTATTATTAAGAAAATGGTTTTTGATACGAGTCCAGGCCTCATAGGCGGTGGAATTCGTTTCAAGAACCCGGAGAAGGAGATCCTCGGAGATGGAACCGTAGATCCATTGGAGGACGTGAGCGTCAATCTCACACCATTCGGCATATTTGGGATCGGCTGCGGTAGGTGGGCGAGTACCATCAATATGATGGGAAACTTTGTATCCTTTTGCGTGAAGAGTAAAGAGTTTCACCCACGCGGAACACGTAATTTTGACGCCATCAAGCATTCGGACTTTGTTGAAAATGTTTGTGACGGAATAAACTGGGTGCAAAGCGGGCTTGCCGCCATGACCACCGGAACTTGTGACATCGTCACCGTCTTTTGTCATGGCCGTAGCACGAGAGGGAAGACAAAGACGGAGAGGATGCAAAAAATGGATGTTTTTCGTAAAAAACCTAAGTCTATTGATACCATGAAAGTGATTGAATCCCTGAGGGTTTCATTCTATTGATATCGAATATATACTTGAGTACAGGGTATCGGTTACAGTATGAACGTAATACAAAATATATACGCTATCCTAAAATATAGAGATACATACAATATCTACGATATACCGAATATTGACCTAATATATCGGTTTACTAATAATAAAGTTTCTCTTATGGAAAATTTGTGTAGATAGACTTCATATGAAGTACTATTATAAAATATTTATAACATATTAATTTTTAATATTTCTATACTAAAAAAAGTAGTCATATATTTATTTAATTTTTAATATTTCTATACTATGTACTATTATAAAATATTTATTCGATGGTTTGTTTATCCGCCCAGATTTACAAAAATACATATTAAAAGATTAATAAAATAATAATTTTTTATAACATTAATGATTCGAAACTAAAATAAACTCGGAACGACTTTTGTAAGACGCTGTTAGTTTTTCGTTGCCTTCTATTTATTGAATATATATGTTTATATCTAATACGAAGTATTATGTATCTTGCATTATCTCATGCTATTGCATCATACCTTTTTTTTCTCCAATACTTATGCATTTTGCCAAATTATAAAATATTCAATCCCGTGCAAATTTGAACAGGCATAACACTAGTTTTAAGAGATAAAAAATAGGGAGTGAAGTGTCTCAAAATGTGAGAATGACATAAAAATAAAAAAATAAAAATAAAGATGAAAATAAAGAGAAGTGATAAAAGAAGAAAATAAAGATTGGAAAAGTCACATGTCTACCCAATAAAATGAAAGATGGCCAAAATCACAACACAAAATCACAATAGCCCTTGACGGGTTGCCCTCAAGCTCGAACTAGCATAACGAAATATCCATGGTTCCGTAGCTCGTATTTTTTTTTTCTATATAAACCAACCTATCCTCACTTCAAATTGACACAACCCACCAAAATGTCATTCCCCCTTCGCCTTTTCGGTCTTGTCTTAGTGACATCCCTATTCTCTACCTCTGTTTTAGCTGTTACCTTTACGGTTAAGAACAATTGCAACTATATCGTATGGGGTGCAGCTGTCCCTGGCGGTGGCCAACAGCTGAATCCAGGAGGAACATGGACCTTTTATGTGCCCCCGGGCCAGACTGGGGGACGCGTTTGGGGTCGTAAAGGTTGCACCTCAAACGGGCCCAACCAACTCAGTTGCACCACGGGAGATTGTGGTGGAGTCCTCCGATGCACTGGTTACAGTGCGCCACCAAATACTCTAGCTGAATACTCCCTTAATCAATACGCTGGCCGTGACTTTTTCGATATATCATTGGTTGATGGGTACAACTTGCCCATGTCATTTACACCCGTATCCAACGGTTGCAATTCTGGGCCCACTTGCCCGGCCCAGCTTATTAACTCATGTCCAGGTCAGTTACGGGCACAAGGTGCGTGTCAAAACCCGTGCACGATTTACCAGAGCGACCAGTATTGCAACCATCCCTCCCAATTATCAATGTATTTCAAGAATGCTTGCCCTACTGCTTATAGTTACCCTCGTGATGATCCTACAAGTACTTTTACTTGCCCTGGTAATACTAATTACTTGGTAACATTTTGCCCCTAGGCTAGTCACTAACTCTTTTTGTTCTAGTAATTTATTTACCTTTGTTTCTCCGTTAGTGAGAGCTTAAATAAAGATAAATAGATGATAAGAACAAAAAGGTGCTATTGATTATCAAAGGAAGTTTTATTTATGTAATTCTCCTTACATAAAAAGTGTGGAGCTTACGGATAATATTATGTATGAATAACGAAATTATCCGTTTATTATTCAAATGTAAGTTGCATTGTAAACTTCATATATATATTTACGGTATTTTCAACTTTTCTATTTTGAATTAGTACGATTGCATACAAGGTTTGCGTTATTAAATGTGAATTAATTATTTATGCTTAACCTGTCGTTAAACTCCGTGTTTGTCATTGGCAACTACTTGAGCAAGTTTTTGGGAGGATTTCCTTCAATGATGTCAAAAGAAAAAATAATTCTCACAATAATAGTCACTTTAAAAATAATTTCTACATTAGTTTAAGTAAGTTTGGATAATATAAACTTCAAGCTTGAATAATACATATAAAAGGTTCGTTTTGATAGTTTTTATTATACTTCTTGCACACGAATTCAAATATCAACAATGACAGAGAATCGGGTCTCGGTCATCCTTAGTTCAGTCACTACACTCTTCCAATTTAACGGTCGGAGGTATTCTATACAGAAACTTGCTCATAAGTGTTTGGTTCGACCATGAAATGGATATAGAGAATTAGTAATAAAATGGAATGGAGTTAGAAACTTGAGTGAACACATAGGTATGTGATTTCAAGGGGTTAGAATGGAGCTAGAATCCATTGTGTATCTAATTCCATTTCAAAAACCTCTAACCAAACACTAAAATGGATGAAATCCATTCCAAAAGTTCCAACCAAACACCTCCATTAGTGAAAGATGGACTTGGTTGGGTGATCCATGCTATTGTTTCTAAACAAGATTTGTTCCAAACTTATAAACCAACAAAGAAAAGTAATGTACACTCATTCAAAACTAATCTATTAAAAATGGCACGATTAAGGTGTCGTTTGGTTCATATATGAGTTGTATAATACTAGCTTTTGAACCCGTGTCGCACGGGCGATCTTCAAAATCGCATTATAAATAATATTTATATTATAATTGTAGTTTTAATTTTAATTGACATAATTTGTCTCTATATATTAAAAAAAGTCATTTATATGTCTTTTATCGAGTATAAACAAATAACTATTTATGACTTATCGTTAACTTTGTCTTCTTTTTTTTAAAGAAAGAAATAATTTGGTTATTTCCACTTCAAGATGACGTTTCATTCGACAGGGAATTACACTATTGGTATCTTTGCTGAGGTCGAATCCAACTTTTGTCTTCGAGGATTTCTTCTGCTTTCGTCGACACCTCTTCTGCAGCTTCGAGCTGCCAATGCGACTAAAGACTAATTTCTTTACCTCACTCCCTCAAATACGAGTGAATACTGACGCATTTGGCCTTTGTTGTTGAGAACATGATGTTAATTGCACCCGGACGATCTCTTCCCTTTCTCCGAGCCTGTCGAACACGGAAGAGCGAGGAGTAGAAGTTGGTTGACCCAGCCTGTCAAAAACAGAACTTTGTGGCAACTTTTCTGTGTTCTCGTCTTCACTTTCCGCCAGAGATCTGCCACAATATATTGTGATGAAGCTTCTTTTGCCTACACCGTGCAGAAATTTTAACGGGCTTTGGAGGCGAAAAACCAATACCAACCTTTCCGATTTCGAGCTTGTTCCCTTGTTGATGCAATTTCTTTTGTGTTTGGTTTAAACCATAGGGGGTGACTTCAATCACTTGGCCTAATGGAGTTGGATTTTCAAAATCGTACCCGGACTTCGTCATAAGCTTGTAAGCATTTGGATCGAATCATCCCTTTGTCGAATCTTCGGCACATTTTTGGTCCTCTTTCATCGACGCTATCGTAAAACCGAGTATAGGTTGTTTACTTGTTATAAAGCAATTTGTTTTAGCAACCAGAACGATGACACTATTTTTCAAAGTTTGCAGATCGTCATTGTCAATCGTCCTAGTTGACGTGGACGCTTCATTTTCAGGTGTGCACTCTACGAAAGGTGTCTCTCCAACTTTACGCTTTGATTTTGGCACGTACTTAAGGATCATCGGTGTCGCTTTCTGCTTGATCAGAGCAACTTTCTTTTCGGCAGAGTTCACATTTGTTTGACTGGTCTTTATGAAGATGTTTTCATGATGTTCAACTGTCGTCAACTCCTTTTCAGTTGCAATTTTGACATCATCTACCTTTTTCGGAACTTTGGTCCCTGTTGAAAGGAACGTTCACGGTAGCATCTTAGTTGGCGTGTCATTATCTTCGTAGAATCGAGCATCAGCGAAGTAGGACTCCACCAAAGAAAAGGGCTTCACATCGCCATTTATTTTTTTTCTCGCCGTCTCTGTAGTATTTCAGGCACTGATGTCGAGTTGACGCGACAACACCATTTTCGTGAAGCCAAGGTCGACCAAGCAACAACTTGTATGACGTTTTGGCATCGATTACTTGAAAAAGCGTGGTGGATAACATATCTCCCGTTAAAATTTCAACACGGATCATGCCAATTATTCTTTGTCCACCAAGATTGAAGCCTTGGATCATCAAACGTCTTTTTAGCAAGCTCGCTTATAGCAATCCGAAGCTCTTCCATAGTGGTTTTCGGCATTATGTGATTTCAAGGGCTTAGAATGGAGTTAGAATCCATTGTGTATCTAATTCCATTTCAAAAACCTCCAACCAAACACTAGAATGGATTGAATCCATTCCAATCCATTCCAAAAGTTCCAACCAAACACCTCCTTAGTGAAAGATGGACTTGGTTGGGTGATCCATGCTATTATTTCTAAACAAGATTTGTTCCAAACTAATAAACCAACAAAGAAAAGTAATGTACACTCATTCACAACTAATCTATTAAAAATGGCACGATTAAGGTGTCGTTTAGTTCATATATGAGTTGTATAATACTAGCTTTTGAACCTGTATTATCGCACGGGCGATCTTCAAAATCGCATTATAAATAATATTTATATTATAATTGTAGTTTTAATTTTAATTGACATAATTTGTCTCTATATATTAAAAAAAGTCATGTATATGTCTTTAATCGAGTATAAAGAAATAACTATTTATGACTTATCGTTAACTTTGTTTCTAATAAACATTTATGTTTAACTGACTATTCTAGATGCAAAATTGATTTGACCTGAATGACCCAACCTGAATAACTCAACCCGAACCCGAACACGACACTCCAACTCGAGACGCGAACTTGACTCGAGCCCGAACTTGACTCAAAACCTAAATTGACTCGACCCACTATAACTCGACTCGAATGTTTATTGTAGCAAACAGATTATTATAAATGAAAAATCGATAATAGTTGACCCGAAAATGATCTGAAACCGAAATAACCTGACCCGGCCCGAAGCCAGCGAACCCGAAATTGCCTCGACCCGAACTGGTCCTATCCGGTTGACCCGTTTGCCAGGTCTACATGTTGTACCCCTTTTAGTTCCTTAAACCTACATATTCTAATAATTAAGTGTGACACCCCCATCATACTCCAAGTGCTTTACCAGGACCACTCAGGTATAAAGATGTCACCATCTCGGTTTTCCGAGGCAATGATAATTAAAAGACAATAACGAAACAATACTTAAATGTAATAAAGTTTAAAGCGATTACAATCCAAAACCAACTTGATAAAAGTGTAATACATGTTCTCAAAATCAAATGTCTCAAACTACTAAAACACGACAGCGGAAGACTTTAATCAGCTCGTGGTGACACATCCCAGCCAGCCCATATGCTTCTAATCATACCTGCTCAACAACTGCTCACCATCCCCGAATGGATCACCACAGTTTATAAAACAATTAAACGGGGTCAGCACTAATTACACGAGACAAGATGCAATACAACAATTACCAAACAGCATAATCGTCACATCAAACCCCGGTCTCCATGAGCAATCTCCACGTAACTGACTACACACTAAAGTGTGTAGCCCTGCCAGAGTATCCATCGCAACAGATACTCCACACCGCCAGTGGGGGACCGCAGCCGTACCCACCAAATCCCCGCTCATCTCCATCGAGCGATAAACCCAAGTCCATTAATGTGCACATCCCTTCTGTGGCGGGTTCCACAGAAGGCGAATCATGGGCGTGAAGCCACTCCCGCAAGTGACTCGACTCAGCCAGGGACACGCCCCGAAGATCACAGACAGATACAATCCAATCAATAATATGAAATCAACAACTATCCAACACAACCAACAATATACTTAATCAATCGTCACAACAACAATCACCACACAATCATGTAACTAATACTGAGTAGGGAAACCCTACCTGAAATGCAATCACAAGCAGCAGACGATCTAACAGCTGTCTCAAAAACGCTCTTCTACGAATCCTCCTCCTATTCACATAATCATATAATTACTAACCATCACCATAACTAACAAAAAACCCCCAATCCCCCAAATTAGGGTTTAAACAAAACTTAACTAATTACTATAAAATTGGTACGTAGATCTTACCCTCGACGCAAGGATCACAAGGATGTAAAGAATGATGAAATCCGACCTCTCAAGCTCCGGGATTTGTCAATAACACGGATGATGCGAAGAACGTAGGTTGAATCTCCTTTATAATGTTATTAGGTTTGTAAAAGTGATTTATGAAGATGACGGAAAGAATTATATATTAATCCGTGTTATTAACAAAACCCGTCGAATTAATACCCGCTAACCGAGCTACTCGATCGAGTAACTAACGTACTCGATCGAGTGCCACTTACTCGATCGAGTACCAAAGCTACTCGACCGAGTACCCTACAGACAGACTACTGTTTCGTAAATCAAAACACCCTTACTCGACAGAGTAAGGCCCACTTGATAGAGTACCCAGAGACTCATAAAACCCTAGTATTACATTAAGTTCTTAGAGACCCAAATCTGATTCTCTCCTCCTCCAACTTTCTCAACATACCCCGTAGTTACCCAATAGTATCCGGCCAACTTTCAACACCAACGCACCTGTGGGCCGTGACCCACATATAACCATCTATTCATAACCCATGTCCACCACCCACGATATATCCAAGTTAGGCGATACTTTAATTCTTTTACCTCAAATGAAAATATATTTGGTTGGGTGTTTATTTTCTACGTATTTTACTCATCACTATAAATTTTTGACTATTTTGCCCTCCTCATTTTACCACCCTCTTCCTCCTCTCTCATTGTACTACACAGAGAAAAAAAAATTTAAATCACGCAGTAAACCCGCCACCAACCTTAAACCACCCCAACCACCGTGTCTCCTTTGCCACCCAGCGACCCCGCCTCAAGCAACCTATTCGCCCACCACCAGAATCTGCCAGCGACCATGTTCTCCCCCTCCACCTACCGCCGAATGAACCATCTCCTCCCTTTCCTCATTCATCGGACCCAAACTCTATCAATGACCTACACACCCCCTCGCCGGACACCACCAATTACAGCGGTAGGCGGCTACCCATGCGTCTTCCTTTGCACCTACCGTCCTCAAATCCATGCTGCCACCCGAAAAACCAACATTTAACTTTTGAAAACCCTAAATCCTAATTAAAACAAAAAAAATCTAAAAATACAAACAGAAACGTGAATTTGAAGAAATGATTTTGCAATTAATGGATGAAACACAATACTTTAGATTCAAATTACCACCTGTAATCGAAAAAAGTAATTAATTTGGGAAATTATAGAATTGTTAATCGAAAAAATTAGGTTTGGTGGGTTTTTGTTAGGGGTATGCTAATGGAAAGATTCAGGTAAAGAGTATTGTATTAAGTGAAATAAGTATTGCGAAAATAAGGTACGTAAGTTTATCATGGAGTAAATACTTGTAAGATGACCCCCACTCTAAAATGACACACCTTAATCAAGTGGCATAATCATATGAAAGCATGTTTATCTTTGTCGACAATTAATCTTTCATATAATTTCAAAAACGTTGCTCATATGTCTCCATAAATAGTGCTCTAGTATTTCTTTTACTTATTATTTTCCCATTTAAGCTTATTGATCTCATTACTATGTTATTGTTCAATTATGGATAAAAATAAAACAAGTAAATATATTAAACATTAAAATATGAACAAATTAGTTATAAATTATAATAGTAATATTTTGTGATAATCTGAATCACTCAACCACTACCAATACATGCATGTATTAATGAACTTAAAAAGTGTATGGAACATTGTGAATTGAATGTGAAAAAAATGTGACGTGAGTTCAAAAGGCGGGATACAAAGTATTTGTTTCAGACTTTCCGATATAAGAAATCTAAGTTTATAAGTCTTGATCTCAACCGGGCGGATTGTACTTGACTAGTTGAGTACATGAATGAAACGAATGGGGGTGTTGATGAGCCTGCACATTTAGCGAAATTGACAAGGAGGTCGAAACCTTTTTTTCATACGTAAATAAGAGGTTAAATGTTTAAAAATAATCTTGATGAATTGTTAACAAACATGTACGGAATAACAATAAAAAATTACCAAAGCACCAAACCCAATTCACAATGGCAAAAAATTTGTTGCATCAATATTGTAGTATCAATATCGAATATAAATATAAATTTAAAATTAACTCCATTAGAAATTACACGATCTAAACAATCAGATAAGAAACTACTTAATTTCTACTTGGCTCAAACCCTAAATATGCTAAAATACCCATCCTTAAGCTTGAAATCCACAATTACTCGTGTTATTGAGACGTAATATAAATTATATGACCGCAAAACAGAATTAAATTTTTTAATTGAAGTATTGTCTTACGTACTTCCAACCTGCAAAAAATTGGATAATTCAGTATCTTTAATTTAATGACTCGCTCGAAATTAGAACAAAACCTAACTATCGACATATCTTAACACATAAGCTAGTTCTATAACAAAGAATAGTGTCTGGATTCAAGTGTTCAACCTTATTCATCGTAACTATGGAGAGTATGAATACTTTATACTTGACGGCGAAAACAAACATGTGGGACAAATACTTACGCGAAAACACCACCTTCTATAGAGAATACTAATGGCGGGAGGGTAGTATTCACCATACTCATCCCAAGAGACCACCCTACGTAAATTTACCGATTTTCACAAAAAAAATATAATTTCATTTGTTCAGTATATATATAATTAATAATTCAAAGCAACAATAATTACTAAGAAAAGTCGTGGATAAGAATTATCATTAATTTAACCACATCAATAATATTGAATCAAGATAAATTATGAAATCACATACCATTGGTAAGGGAACACACTTCACTGATTTGTCTTCCTCTGAAATCGGTCATGATCTGGAACTTGCAGGCTACACTATTTAAATATACATAGTTTTAAAAACAAACCAGATATTAAGCCATTAAATAAGGCAAATTGATCCGAATGTTTGAAAACTGTCGATGTACCTCAAGCGATAATTATGGCAAAAAGTTTGAGGCACCAGAGTTGCTTGTGAAGAAGGTATTGATGTTGGTTCCTTTTCCTCATGGTCATCGCAAACATAATCACCTCCTCTTAATTACTAAAAGAATGAGATTTGGTATCCAATAGATATGAGACTATGGTAAATATAATTAAAAGAAGATCATTTACGATTTTAAAGAATATATTGAGGAGAATGAACTTAATTATGCAGCTTTTTAGGAGATTTTATTTCCTGCAGACTTATTTCCATTTTTTTAGTTATGATAATATTTAAAATGAGCTAATCACACATGACCAAATCTTGAAATCTTTCCTCCTATAATCATGCTAACAATCTTTTTTTAGGAATCATGCTGACAATCTTGCCTTACTTAAGTTAAGATATAATAGATCACCATTACAATGAAGATTACACTAAGATAGGAAATATATTTTCCTTTTTATTTTTAATTCTAGACACACTCCGTATAAATTGCAGTAAATGATATTGTAATTGTTTGTTTCCTTTTAAAAGTATATATGTATGTATTCAAATCTTTTATTTATTATGCCGAGTCAGATTTTCGTAGATGATGTGGCAGACTAATAGATGATGACACGTGTCGACTTAAAAGGCTTGTGGTTGTTGCTTTAATACTTCCTCCGTTCCATTTAATTCTTTACATTTGCTTTATACACATATGTCAATGCACATTTTCTTTTGTTCATATCTTCGGCTACATGTTACTAAAAATTATAAAAGTTTGATTTTCATAATACATTCGGTGAGACGATTTAAACAAGATCTCACATGACTATATTTTATGTTATATATTAGAATTTGTATTGGAGATTCTCCTTACTAATGAATAGTGCCGAAAAAAGCAAACGTAAAGAAACAAATGGAACGGAGGAAGTATAATGATGATATGATTATATATTTTAGGACTATAATGTAGATTTAGCATGTGATTATTGTCATAAAACTAAAACACAAGAGAAACGATAAAGGTAAAGAATCAACCTCGGATCCTAGTGCAATTCGGCAAAATGAACAGAAATCAACGTAGATTTCCTCCTAATTGTTGCACCCAAGACCGTCTGAGACTATGCCCTTGTGCTAGAATGTATTCTCTAATTGCCTTGCAATATTGAGAGAATTTTATGTGAGTTTTGCTAGATGTGAGATCTAGGTTTTTCAGAGAGAAAATGCTCCTCAAAACCCTAATTTTTGTTTCAAAATAAATGATTAAGTTACAAAAGAGAGAGAGCCTCTCTTTTGTTTGCTCGGCCAACCGTGAGCCCTCATGGGGAAGTGGGCTTCCACTTCCTCTTAATTTTAACTCGTGGTCCGGCTCGAAAATGCTAAATGTATATGACGCGATTTTATTATAAATCGTCATCGGTTATCGGTTATTAAAACATCAACTAATAACACGGATTAGTTGAAATATTAATACATGTCCGACAAAGACAATATTGTATAATTAATTCAATATACATCAATTAAATATAATCGTTTATATTTAATTTACGAATTAACTGCTTAATTCGCCTTAGCCATTATTATTTAATCCGTATTAAATAAAACATCTCAACATCGCGTTAGACTAATTATTAGTCAATGACTCCGACTAACTGCTTAGTCAACTTTGGCATCAACATGACTGTATTTTCATACCGTCACATCTCTCAAACGTATCCTATAGGTGTGACTTTTAGGGACCAGTTGATCACCGCCATCTGTATGACAATAAAGTCAAACTTATCTAGCAAGCCAACCGTTATTGATAAACGTGGACCAACTGATAATAATACAAAAGTATACCCTTTGATCCTTTTAGAGATTTAAATGTTATTGCACTAACTGTAGAGGACACAAGCCCCAACAAGCTCCCACTTGTCCGTACAAGTGTATGTGTAATAACGTTATCCGCACTTGCTGGAGGACACAGCTCCAACAAACTCCCACTTGTCCGTACAAGTGTATGTGCGATAACCGATTCTCATATTCATTTAAAAATTTCTCCCACTCAATGTAAAACAATTTGCAGATCCGGATCCGCAAAGGTCGTATTTTACAATCGATCTGTATCAAGAGTGGTTTCCCCGACTAGAGAGTAACTTAACTGATAAAACGAATTCGTATTCGAGCATGGCCATGCATTTCGATTCTGACTCCTCGAGTGGCCCTGAGAAATATCGAGTACCTGATAAAGGCTGAATATTTCCTTCAACTCGACTCCTGCCGATCTAAGCACAGCATGAAATGACCCAGAAACAATCTACTTGGCCCCCTGTTACGGATGACCGTGAGAAAGAAACCAAAGTCACCTAAAATCTGCCTTTATCTCAAGAGATAGTCGATAGTCAAAAGAATCGACTCTTAGGATCACCATGGAGGTCCTATCCACGACCTGGCACCGAATGTTATAAAACATTTAGGACTCCACGTCGTTGTAACAATTGTGTCCTACGAGATATCCGTATAACTCGCCTCTGTGATTGGTCAGTCAACCATTTGACTTATGGCTCGTTGAACCCACCATCAACCAACGTCACAAAATAATTGCCAGAGTTATCAGCTCATGTGGGCAATTAAGGACCAAAAAATATAATGTTTGTTCAGTTCACTTTGTGGTGTTCAAGATTGTCGTACAATTCCACATGAAAAACAAAATATATAAATATCAAAACGATGATGTCGTATAGAGTACACAAGAAAATGAATCTAATCCATAAAAGAGTACTACAACTGAGGAACACGTTTAATTCCCATGGAATTAACATGCCCTTCATGCTTATCTTGTCGTAATGGTTTAGTGAGAGGATCTGCTATGTTATCATCTGTAGCAATCTTTTCTATCACTACTTCCTTTTGCTCCACGTAATCTCGGATTAGATGAGCTTTCCGTTGTACATGTCTAGACTTGTTGCTAGACTTTGGCTCCTTAGCTTGGAAGATGGCACCTCTATTGTTGCAATAGATGGTGATCGGGTCATTCGAACTAGGCACTACAGATAGTCCTTGTAAGAATTGACGCATCCATATCGCTTCCTTTGCAGCTTCAGACGCGGCATAGTACTCGGACTCAGTCGTAGAATCTGCTGTAACACTTTGTTTGGAACTCTTCCAGCTGACTGCAGCGCCATTAAGAGTAAAAACGAATCCAGACTGAGATTTTGAGTCATCTCGATCCGTTTGGAAGCTAGCATCTCGTAGAATTCGGTTGCGCATAGCTTTTGTTCGCCTCCATAAGTCAATGTCCAATCTTTAGTCCTCCGTAGGTACTTAAGAATGTTCTTGACAGCCATCCAATGTGATTCATCTGGATGCTGTTGGAATCGACTTGTCATACTCAATGCATATGCCACGTCTGGACGTGTGCATATCATGGCATACATGATTGATCCTATAGCCGAGGCATAAGGAATCCGTGTCATGCGCTCTTTCTCTTCCGGTGTCTCTGGTGCCTGAGACTTGCTCAAATGCACCCCTGGAGCCATAGGAAGAAACCCCTTCTTGGAGTTAGTCATGCTGAATCTCTCTAGTATCTTGTCTATATAAGACTCTTGACTGAGAGATAACATCCGACGTGATCTATCTCGATAGATACGGATGCCCAAAATTCTTTGTGCCTCACCCAGAATTTGTATTGGAGATTCTCCTTACTAATGAATAGTGCCGAAAAAAGCAAACGTAAAGAAACAAATGGAACGGAGGAAGTATAATGATGATATGATTATATATTTTAGGACTATAACGTAGATTTAGCATGTGATTATTGTCATAAAACTAAAACACAAGAGAAACGATAAAGGTAAATAATCAACCTCGGGTCCTAGTGCAATTCGGCAAAATGAACAGAAATCAACGTAGATTTCCTCCTAATTGTTGCACCCAAGACCGTCTGAGACTATGCCCTTGTGCTAGAATATATTCTCTAATTGCCTTGCAATATTGAGAGAATTTTATGTGAGTTTTGCTAGATGTGAGATCTAGGTTTTTCAGAGAGAAAATGCTCCTCAAAATTTTTGTTTCAAAATAAATGATTAAGTTACAAAAGAGAGAGAGCCTCTCTTTTGTTTGCTCGGCCAACCGTGAGCCCTCATGGGGAAGTGGGCTTCCACTTCCTCTTAATTTTAACTCGTGGTCCGGCTCGAAAATGCTAAATGTATATGACGCGATTTTATTATAAATCGTCATCGGTTATCGGTTATTAAAACATCAACTAATAACACGAATTAGTTGAAATATTAATACATGTCCGACAAAGACAATATTGTATAATTAATTCAATATACATCAATTAAATATAATCGTTTATATTTAATTTACGAATTAACTGCTTAATTCGCCTTAGCCATTATTATTTAATCCGTATTAAATAAAACATCTCAACATCGCGTTAGACTAATTATTAGTCAATGACTCCGACTAACTGCTTAGTCAACTTTGGCATCAACATGACTGTATTTTCATACCGTCACATCTCTCAAACGTATCCTATAGGTGTGACTTTTAGGGACCAGTTGATCACCGTCATCTGTATGACAATAACGTCAAACTTATCTAGCAAGCCAACCATTAATGATAAACGTGGACCAACTGATAATAATACAAAAGTATACCCTTTGATCCTTTTAGAGATTTAAATGTTATTGCACTAACTGTAGAGGTCACCAGCCCCAACAATCCCCTATTTAGTAAAAGAATAGGAAAAGCTTCAAGTTTTCCCGCCTAAACTACATTTCCTATTTTGAAAAAATCTCTTATTTACTTCCCTATTTTGATATAATCTCTTTTTTAAAATTTGCCTCTAAAATTTTTGTGATAAAAAAAATCGTTCTTTGTATGATCGTAACTAAATGATATGCTAATAAAAAAATTATAAACAATTTCATTAATTTTGTTTATAAATATATACATTTCATGACATTACTCAATTTTTTGGATAATTTTATAGTTAATTTTTTTTCTAAAAATAAAAACTCTACAATTACCGCGCATTTATTACGCGGGATCTAAACTAGTGAAATATCAATTCACATGAAATTAACTACTCCATGCAAATCCTTGTGAATTGGGTAATTTTGTTTGATTAGCCATGTAGGAGTGAAATTCATGTGAATTTTCAATGAACAAGGAGGAGGTACGTAATCCAATTCCAATTTTTTGCAGGCATTGGAAAAACATGTAAACTGACAAATCCCATTTTTTGAAAGAAAAAGCCATTCAAATAACTTCCATATTTGCAATTCATGGAAAAACTAGTTTTAAACCCGTGCAAATTGCACGGGTTTTTTTTCAAACATTTGTTCATTTGTTATCATCAAACATTTAACAAAATTAGATAATGTTGTTACCTTTTGGAATTCCCACGCATAGATATATAATACTCCCTCTTATTCATCATTTTCTTCCCTATTTTTTTAAACGGATTATTCAGGTTTTCTTCCCCTTTCCTTTTTTGGAAACTTTTGCTCTTATTTTATTCATTTCTCTCTCATATCACCAAACCCCACCCAACTCACAATTCCTTATTTAATTCTTAATTATTCACTCCTCTCTCCTATCACCAAACCCCACCCAACTCAAAATTCCTTATTTAATTCCTAATTATTCATTCTTCTCTCCTATCACAAAACTCCACCCAACTCACAATTCATACTTTATTCCCCTCCTAAAACCTTGTGCCCACAACAAAGGAGAACAAAATGATGAATAGGAGGGAGTATAAAATACATGTAAATATTAAATTTAAAATTTAACATTCATATATCAATGTGAAATAATTATTAAAAAAATATTAACAAACAACTAAATCACAAATATTATGATTTTAAAAAATTATATTAAAAAAACTTGATGTTTATATCTTCTACAATATATGTGATGTACGTATTGAATACAGTAATAGCAAAGTCGGATTATTTTTTAAAACAATTTATCTTTTTCAGTTTTAAAACGGTTAAAAAGGTGGCATACACAAATTTTGACCTGTTTTCTTAGCCTGTTCCGACCTGAACCATATTCGATAACTTTACCATACCTTGTCAAATTGTAATTTAGAATATTGGTCATGTCAAATATAGGTCGGATCGGAACATTAACTCATATAGTCCACGAGTGTGTGTTCAATACAACAACTAACAAAGTGAACTAATAGAAACTCAACTATTAAACAAATTTGCTTATGAATTGATTTTTTTATTTATAGATTTTGAATTATAGTGTCTATAAACTTATTTTATAATTTAATTGATTTTTTATTAGTTTTAAGTATGATTTATATCATTATGAGTATTATTATAACTAATCAACACCAATTTACGATCAAATCATCCTTGCGGCGTGTTTGGGAACCTAGAATTGGATTTTAGTTCGTAATTGAGATATTTCAAGTGTTTGGGAACCTATAGAATTTGGAAATGGACTTAATTCCATATCAATTCCAATCTAGTTAAAATTTGAGTATCTCAACTTCCTACCATATAGTAATCATTTCAATCCCATCACTATTTACGTTTGTTTTGTCATGCAAATTTCATTGCAATATTTTTATTTGTGATATTTTTTTCGATCGCAAATATTTTTTGTGACAATTTTTTTTTTTCAAATAAAAAAAAATCGATCACCACAGAGAGGTGGCAATCGGGTCAGTCGGGTCGGGTCATATCGGGTCAGCATACACTTTCGGGCCGGGTTCGGGTCGTTATCGGGTCGGGTCAATTCGGGTCAAATGATGTATCGAGTTGGGTCGGGTTTGGGTCAGGTCATTATTGGGTCCGGTAACTTAATCGCATTACTATAATTTTTTACCATTTAATTTAGTTTTTTAATCTATTATTTGGTTTAATTACTTCATTACTAAGTCAAACATATCATTCTAAACACAAAATCACTTTCATTTTGATCAAAATTAAGCTTAATAATGGTCGGGTCATCAATTTAATCGGGTCAGTATCGGGTCGGGTCAATATCGGGTCGGGTCTGGGTCGGGTTCGGGTTACTGATAATTGGGTCGGGTCGGTTTCAGGTCACAATATTTTCGGATCCTGTCGGGTCAGACTTGCCAGCTCTACTGACCACACCCATATCCGTCATTCCAATTCCAATTCCTGGTTTACCAAACAAACTTTTAGAATCAGATTTGGAAGTGAATTCAAACAATTTGATTTCTACAATTGAAATTTTGGAAATGAAATCAATTCCACGCTTTCAAACATTACCTTGAATAGAACAAAGTTGAGTATTAATTATCTTTTGTAACTAATTTGTGAGAGGGAAAACAATAATAAATGAATTTTTAATTTTAGACTTTGTAATTTATCTTGTTCCTTACTTGTTACAAAGTCTATAATCCAAAAATGTGAAAAATATCTGTAAAACTTGAAAGAAAAATTTACTTCATAAAGCATATTATATAGATTACTCGTACATAAGAAGGTGTATAAATTAAAATGCTATTTTATATTAAATTTGTAGAAGAACTTGTAATTTAAGGGCATTGTAATATAATACTATGTTCATATTGGCTAATAAATGGATAAAGTAGGAGCAAACCTCTTGTAAAACTGATTTACAATAAGACATTGTAAAACAATTTAAAAAGTAAATAAATTTATGGTTTTACAATGACATTACTGTACAACCGATGTACATAAGTTCGAGACTTTTTGATAAGGTATTATTTACGTCTTTTAAAAGTCAAGATATCATAAGAGCTTTCTTGCCTCAACTGAGAAGTTGAGGGTTCGATTTTTAACCACGACATAGTACGCTCATTTGAAAAAAAAAATCATGATATCATCATTATTTTGGGTTTTAATGCTAACTAATGAAATTAGGTGTATTATTTATGTCTTTCGTATAATTATGAAGTTTTTTTTTATGGCAGTATAATATTAAATTTTAATCTATTCCTATTGAACTTAAAAGAAAAATTTGTAAATTAAAAAAGGTTTAGTAAAAAAAAATTGAATTCATTTTGCATGTGCCAAAGGCAGTTACTCCACGGCTAAAATATTAAATCTGCATAGGTGACATCATCATGATCTCAGCAATATATTGGAAGTTGGAATTTGAAATTGGAGACGTGACTTTTTATGCGGGTCCCAGTTTATTGTTTTTTTTAAAGGTTGTATATGATGACGTGGGTTAATGAGAATGAGTTAAATGTTATTGTATTTATAAAGAAAAAATTTCAAACTCTTGTATCACTTGAATTTTTACGAAGGGAGAATTAAAATAAAAAAATAGTGCAATTGATTTCTAAAATCAAAGGGGGTATAACTTATATTCTTCAACAAGTCGTTACAACTTACAATTATTATGTAAAAACGGTAATAAAATTTATCCCAACTTATATCCTCGTTCGTTTACTTGCATTATTATGTGTCATAGCCTCATAGGCATTAAAATATGAGCGACCACAATCGAATGAATACCAGGTTCACTATTAGTTCACCAATTATTAGATATTAAGTAAAACAAAAATCATATTATCAAAAGTATAATATTAATAAGGGAAATTATAAATACAACTCAATGAGTTGTATTTAAGCATTTAATACCCTTTTAAATTTGGTACGCCTTCTGTTTTTTTATATATGACTTTCTCACATTTCGAGACACTCCCTTCTCTCTTCAATTTCTCTAAAAATATAAGACTAAATATTATGATATGTAAACTCATATGAAAGAGTTTTTCGTAAGGAATTTAATAGAACCATTTTTATATTTTTTGAACAAATATATTTTTGTAAATATTAAAGTCAAAGACTTACCTCGTAAATACAAAACGTCATACATAAAGAAATAGAGAGAGTATTAATTTAGAAATTAGGGAATAAATTGGCCATGAATCAAAGCAATTAATGCATGTATTAAATATTTATTTCCTTTTTAGTTCCTTAAATATAAGGGTTCAAACACTAATTTGTCTTATTTACTTGTACCAAAAAGCATTTAAGACTATATTTTTAGCCACTTCCAACTCCTAACTTACTTTTGCATTTGTATTATCCAAAGACTTATGTTTGAATTATCGGAATCTATCTAAATTATATAGCAGGAATTATTTTTAATTGACCATATCATGAGAATTATATTTTTATTTGACATTATTGACGAAAACTGCCCAAGTTTTTGTTATTTGTGAAAAAAAAATTTAAGTGGATACTTTTTCGTTTAGAAATACTCGACTTTGGCTCTGGCTAGTTTTGATCCAATTTCTAATTGGCGAACGCCTCTAAATTTGACTTATAAAAGTAACAATATACTCCCTCCTATTCTACATAACTCTCCCCTTTCATGGAGGGCACAAGAATTAAGAGAGGGGAGTATTATATGATAAAGTATTGGAGTGGGGTAGGAGATTAGAGAGAGGAAGGTAGTGTGTGATTAAAATAAGTATTGTTGTGGGGTAAGATGATTAAAATAAGGATTGTTGTGGATAAAGTTATTAAAATAAGATAAAGTATGAGTATTGTGGGGTATTGTTGTGGGGTGAGGTGATTAAAATAAATATAAATGTTTGCCAAATAAGGAAATAGGGAGAGTATTGTGAATAGACGAAAAGGGAAATAGGGAGAGTTATTTAGAATAGGAGGGAGTATTATATAATAGCAATGACGTAGTGAAACTAATAATACTAGTATTAGTCCTGACGAGTGACTCAATCAGGGCTGGTCAATTTGGGTTCGGGTTGTTCAAGTTTGCAAGAATTTGGGTCGGGTCGGTTGGGTCGGGCTATTTCTGATTGATCAATTTGAATCATTTTCGAATGAGTTGTTATCAAGTTATTTGGGGGGATAACATAGCCATTATGCAATAATAAAAATTCGGGTCAATTCGGGTAATGGGTTAGATTTGGATCCTCAAATTGGGTGGGGGTCGGGTTATTCGGACTGGGTCATTCGGGTTGGATCAATGTTGTCATGTCTAAGTAGCAATGAGAGTAGTAACAGTAACAATAATCGTAGTGGAGTAGGAAAAGTAACAATATTAGCAGCAATAGTAGTGAATGTGTCATAATTTGGTTGATTATTTATACTTTTTTTTAAACATATATAATTTTTTGGTTGATTATTTATACTTTTTTTTTTTAAAACATATATAAATTTGATAAAATTAAGTAGTAAAATTGTGTTAGAAATGAAACAAATTGTAGAGAAAATATAATAGTAACTACCAACATATGTATTATAAGTAACAATACTAGTAACACAGGAGTAGTAAGGTAATGGTAATAGTAGCGGAAATTAAATAATGGAAGTAAAAGTAGTAGTAGCATGAACAGTGAAAATAGCAGCAGTAGCAGCAAGAATAGTGAAGCAATAATAGTAGCTAGCATGACATAACAGTAGCAATAACGGGAATAGTGGATTTATCTTATAATTTGATTGATAAATTTTATTTAATCATGGTTTTAAGAAGTGTTATACAAAATGTATCATAAATAATAAATGTAAGAATTAGAGAACAATCTATATCTATATCCATATCTATCTATTTGAAACATTTAAAGGAAAAATGAGGATTATTTGAACGCCACATGGCGCAATTAATCATTCTCATTTAGCCATATGGAGGTCCTTAACACTTTTAATAAGAAAGATTAAAAGAAATAATAACTTACTATTGTAATACTACGGTTTTCTATGTCTATGGGTACTCTATCGTGTGGGGCTTACTCTGTCGAGTAAGTATGTTTGGTTTTCGAAATAGTGTTTTGCTGACGGGTACTCGATCGAGTAAGTGGGTTACTCGATCGAGTAAGAGGCACTCGATCGAGTAAGTGGCGTACTCGATCGAGTACGTTAGTTTTTACGAGTATTTGGTCGGGTTTTGATAGCAACGCGAGATTTGTATATAAAGGATTTCTACCAGTTTCTTTTTACTTTTACATCATTCTATTTTTCACAAAAGAGAAAACAAGGTTACGTAGCTCTCCTCTCTCACATTGCTATCAAATCCCAAAGGCTTAAGGTGTCGGATCGTCGTGTTCTTTACACCGTTGAGTTCGTCGTGTCGTGGGTAAGCTTGTTGTATAATTTTTATAGCATTTCGTTGAGTTTGGTTAAAACCCTAATTGGGTAGTTTTGGGGGTTTTGGGAGTATTGGGTTGATTAAGTGATAATTGTATAATATGTGTTATAGGAGGAGGATTCGTAGAAGAACATTACTGATTAGCTGTTGTGACGGTCTTGTGGTGATTATTCCAGGTAGGGTTTCCCTACTCAGTATTGTTTACATGGCATTGTTGATTGTTGGTAATTGTTTTTTTGTTGTGATTGATTATCATAAAGGAATTGCCATTTGCTGATTGTGATTGTATAAGGTGATTGTTGTGTAACTGTCTATGGTTCTCGGGGTGCGTTCCTGGCTGAGTGGAGTCACTTGCGGGAGTGGCTTCACGCCCTTGATTTGCCTTCTGTGGAACCCGCCACAGAGGGAATGTGCACATTAAGGAACATGGGTTTATCGCTCGGATGAGATGAGCGGGGCTTATGTGGGAACGGCTGCGGTCCCCCACTGTCGCTGTGTAATACTTGTGTAATACTACGGTTTTATGAGTCTTTGGGTACTTTATCGAGTGGGGCTTACTCTGTCGAGTAAGTATGTTTTTATACGAAACAGTGTTTTGTCTGATGGGTACTCGATCGAGTAAGGGTGGCACTCGATCGAGTAAGGGTCACTCGATCGAGTAAGTTATTTACTCGATCGAGTAAGTGTGTTTTACGAGTTTGTTTTGACGGGTTTTGCTAATAACGCGAGATTAATATAAAAGGCTTCCGTCATTTTCTTTATTCACTTTTCACCTTTCTAAACCTTTCAAAAGAAAAAGAAGTTACGTAGTTCTCTCTCGCCGCGTTGTTGGCAAATCCTAAGGGCTAGAGTCGTCGCATCGTTGAGTTCTTTACGCCTGTGAGACCGTCGCATTGTGGGTAAGCTCCTAGTATGATTTTTATATTGTTTTATTGATTTTAGTTGAAATCCTAATTTGGGGATTTGGGGGTTTTATGATTGTACGGTCAAGGTAGTAATTGTATGAATATTTGTATAGGAGGAGGGTTCGTAGAAGAGAGGTTTTGAGACAGCTGCTAGATCGTCTGATTCTGTGATTGCATTCCAGGTAGGGTTTCCCTACTCAGTATTAGTTACATGATGTGTGTGGTGATTGTGATGTAGTTAGTGATTGTTGATTGATTCAGACGGTTGTGATTTCATATTGTTGATTGTTTCAGACGATTGTTGATGTTGTATTGTGGTTACTGTTTAACTGTCTGTGTTCTTCAGGGTGCGTCCCTGGCTGAGTGGAGTCACTTGCGGGAGTGGCTTCACGCCCTTGATTCGCCTCCTGTGGAACCCGCCACAGGAGGGATGTGCACATTAAGGAACATGGGTTTATCGCTCGATGAGATGAGCGGGGCTTAGGTGAGAACGGCTGCGGTCCCCCACTGGCGGTGTGGAGTACTTGTTGCGATGGGTACTCTGGCAGGACTACACACTTTGGTGTGTAGTCAGGTGTGTGGAGATTGATTATGGAGTTTGGAGGTTTGTGTGTTGAGCTATTTGTGTTCTTAATTCGTTGTGGATTGGTTGTATGTAATTAGTAGTGACTCCGTTTAAATGTTTTAAAAACTGTGGTGATCCATTCGGGGATGGTGAGCAGTTATTGAGCAAGTATGATATGATGTGTATGTGATAGCTGGGATGAGTCATCATGTGGCAGTGAGAAGTCTTCCGCTGTGTCAGACGATGTTTTATAGTTTTGACAGTTTTATCAGTAGACCGTCTGAGAACCTTGTGTTTCAGTTTAACAGTTTTGGTTTTGAACATGTAATCACTTTAAACTATATTGTTATTTAAATTATGTTTCTTCATTGTCATTTGGTTATCATTGCCTCGGGTAACCGAGATGGTAGCATTCTCATGCCTTAAGTGGTCCTGGTAAGGCACTTGGAGTATGGAGGTGTTACAAAGTGGTATCAGAGCGACGATCCTGAAACCTGTCACCAATGAATCTAATGAACATAGGGAGTCAAACTAAAATGAACTCGGATAGAAGTTGTAGGAGCTAATGCAAAGACTTGGCAGACGTCCTAAAGTCGCCAACTTGCCCTACAATTTTGAACCGGTCACCATGGGATATGAGTCGGGATCAATATGTGTTTATCTTGTGAATTGTGTACCTATATAGTGATGTGTGGTATGAATCAGTAGATGTATGTATGTGGAGAATGGGGAATGTGTAGAAAAGATGGTGATGATGTGACTTCGTATGTTGTTGATTGAAAACATGTTGCATGATAGTTGGTTTACAATGTTGGTTGGAATTGTTAGAAAAGTGTATGAGAATGATGAGTAATGTGGTGGAAAAAAGAAGTAGTTCATATGTGATAAGATGTGATGAATAATGATGTTGCAGGATAGATGATTTACAATGCGACTATATTAGTAACATGTGATTAGGGGATGTGATATAATTATAAATAATCTTGTTTGCGTAATTTTATATAATGATTTCATATGCATGCCTACTGTTGTATCATATGCACTTGTTAGATGAAGAATTTGGTTGAAATAGATGAATGGATTGGAAAAGATGAAGTAAGGAATTGCATGAGAATATGAAATTTATGTGGAGAACATGTTTATGTGATGGAAGTGGATTTTCTACTTACTATGTTAGTAACATGTGATTAGGGGATTTTATGTCGTATGTTATGTTATTGTTGACTGTAAAGGTATAGAATAAAAGCATGTGGGTAAATAATCTATGAGCATGATGAATATTGTTGCTTCGCTTTTGAAGATAGTAACATGTGATTAGGAATACTGGTTTTATGAGTATTGAGTTGTTTTTGTTTACCCTGTTGTCGTTTAAGTTGTTTGGAAGTAAAAATCAAGTAGTTGTGTTTTTCGATTATAGAGAGGTTGTCTTTAAACTATTATAACTTGAGATGTATATATGATTTTGATGTGATTCCAATTGGAGGTGATAGCTTGTTCTTTTACGATTCTAACGATAGGTCACACGCCCAAAACGACCAAGAAACGAGTGAGTTATGACCGTTTTACAAAAATTGGACAGTGTTGAGAAATGCGTAGGGTACTCGATCGAGTGGCCCTTACTCGATCGAGTGCAGCTCTTGTTACTCGATCGAGTAACCCTTACTCGATCGAGTAGTCCTGTTAATTTGTTTTACGTGCTTCTGACCTTCACCTACTCGATCGAGTAAGTCACTTACTCGATCGAGTGGCCTGTACTCGATCTAGTGACCCCTGTTTGGGTCATATGCTTATCTTTTGACTTCGTTGCCTATTATGTTTAATTCAAAGGTGTTATTTTGCTTCCTTGTGCATTGATTTACATGCTTGTCGGTCTTGATGCGTAAGTTACTCAATCTTATGATGTAAGGAGTGGCACCTGTGGTGAGTATGAGTTCGCTGGGGAGGACATGAGTTATATGCGGTTGTGATAGATAGTGGAAAAAAAAGGAAGATTGGTAAGGCTTAATTGAGGCATATAACATGTTTTGGGAGATGAGATGAGTGACATGTTTGTGTGTTGAGTAATGTAAAAGTAAGTGAATGTGGGCAAGGCATGATGGAAGTCTAAGGAACGTGAGAATGAAAAGATTGAAAGGAAGGACGTGGATAGTAGCAACTTGAGATGTGTAAGGAATTATGGAGAGAGATGGTTAGATTGTGTTGGTTAAGAATGTATGTAATGAAAAATCGCTTTAGAGGGATTGAGAAGAGTGGTATATAGTGAACTTAATGGAGACATGTTGCGACATGGATTTGCAGATAGTGAGTGACTTTGGGAATTTGTATTATCAAGAGGTGAAACTAATGTGTGATTTCCTTGGGCAATTAATGGTATGAAATGAGTTTTGGGATTCTGAGAAAAAAAAAAAAAAAAGGTGATTGTAGATCAGTGTGAGTGATAGCATGATAAGAGAAGATCCATGGTAAGAAAGAGTGAGATGATATTGATATGAGATAATGGGATTTGAGTTTTGGGGGCATGAGAAGGTAACCGGAGCACTAATGAGTTAGGTAGAAGTAATAAGGAGTTGAACTATTAATTGGTATTGTTGAGTGTAAAGAGAAAAGAAGGATAAAAGTAAGCTGAGAAAAATATTGATCGGAGTTATGTGATATAAAAGTAAGGAATCGTCAAGGTGGATGATGTTATCATAAGGATATTAGTTAATGGTTATATAGGAGTTTCAGGATAACATGATTAGTCATGAGTTTCGGGGAATTAAAAGAGTAAGAAGTTGGTAGAGTATCTGCACGATATGAGATTTTGGTGGAGAATTAGATTACGATACAATTAAGGATAGTATTGGGAATAATGTTGAGGTAAATTTTGTTGATGTATTTGATGTTCGTTATTTGGAATGTTAACCGAAGATAGGAAATGAACTGTTATATTTAGAGGTGAGCGTAAGAGGTTTGTTATACGAGCAGTGGCGGTATTGCGGCGTTGTCACTAGTGGTTAAGGGTGATGATAGATAAGAAAGACGACAATTCTAAAGAGGTTGATTTTATAGAGGCCGGATTGATATGTACGTTTGTAAGGAAGTATAAGATGTGGTCTTAGGAGGCGGTTGCTAGTAGTTAAGTATTAGTTGTATGGTTATATTTGGTAGGGGGTGATGGTTATGCGAATAGGAAAATGTGTTATGAGGGGCATACGAGTTAAACTCGGGCGAGAGGTAACCTTTACCAGGTGTTAACTTACGTGATCAGGACTGACTAGTTGGATGTGATTACGGGTCTATGATGTGTATAAATGTTTGTGCGAGGTTCTGATCTCACGAGAAATAGTAGGGTGGGCTGGTTATAAAGTTGTTATATGAATGTTTTGTGATTTATGTTGGGTACGGTAAACTAATGGAATGAGGTTCAAAAGGTAATAATTTGGTTGATCTGGCATGGATAGTTAAAATCGTATGTGTATTGATGTTACATGTTTATTCCGTGAAATGGTAAGGATGATGTTCATAAGGTTCTTATCTGTTTATTCTGTATAATATGTTGCGTTGTGATCTAGTAAAGCGGTTTTGAGTAAGTTTTCTTGTCCGGGAAGTTGTCATGAGTCAGTGTGTATGAGAATAGTGTAAGTTGTGATGTCTATCGATGTGGTTGTTGTGCCTCGGGTGGTGATCCGGGCAGGGTACTTCGTGTGGTGATGCAGGTGTTTTCGCGCTGCGGTGCGGCTGTTGGTGGCGGTGTTGCGATGCCGTCACCGGTTGTGGTGGACTAGGCGGGATGATTATGATACGAGTTCTCAAAAGTACATACCAGTTATACATAGATTGTTGTTTTGCTTGCTGCTGCTTCCTGTGAATTTCAGTTTGTACAGATAGACAGTTGTTTTGTTTATTGATGTTTCTTACTAGTTTAAGTTTGGGAATGAGGGTAGAGTATGATATGAAAGAGAGTCGTATATGTTTTCGTTGTTGTCATGTTATAGCGATATTCTGTTGATAGGTCACAGTTGTAAGAGGTTGTTACATTAATTTTGATCTTGTTTTAAGACGAGGCATCGGTAGACATAGTCATGGCAAGTGATTCGTAGAACATATGTGGTAATGATCTGAAAGTTGCAGGTGGTTCATAATCTTTCGTTGAGACAGTGAGTATAGGGTGTTGGGAAATGGTGTCATGTTGAGTTATGAATGAGTTTTGCGGTAATGAAAGAAAGGAACTTGAGGATCTAGTGTGAGTGTACATAACAAGTGTGGATAGTGAGTTATGCTTTTGGCGATAAGAGTTTTATATAGTTTATGTAGAGAGGTATGTCGTGTTGCGGTAATGTGGAAGAGTTAGAGTGTCTGTTATGATCAGGATTTTGTGGTATTGGTTAGATGGAGTGCAGAATAAGTTGAGGTATGAGAACTGTTTAAGTAAGAGAGCCTTGGAAATATGAATGGTTATAGGTGTGAGGGTATAGACGGTTATCTTTGAAATGTGGTGGTGATGAAGATAATGAGAGGATATAGCTAAGGATCTAGTATTAGTGAGTTACGAGGACGTAACATGTATCTTAAGAGGAGAAGGATGCGGCAAAGAGTGTTTGAGGGTTATGCATGTCGTAGTATAATTGGAAGTAGAGTGTATGTGTAGTATAAAGAATGGATTTGTATATATTGTGGTTGATAGTGTTAAAAGGCCATGGCCGTGCTTGTAGTAGTGTGATGTTTAGGAGTGTGAAATATTTCGACAGTGTTGACAGTTGGATGATAATGTTTATGAGTTCGATAGTGTTGACAGTTGGATGGTGGTGTTAGGAGTGTGAGTAAACTTCGAGGACGAAGTTCCTTTTAAGGGTGGTAGAATGTAACATTCCGTTTGATGTTATGAGTATCTTGATATTGGATTTTCTAGTGGACGATATGTTACGGAGCTAGCAGCGTTAGCAGCGTTTGTGGACGGCAGTTGGTAATGTATGTAGTTAGTGTCGAGAGAGATATAATGTGGTGGATACGATATCGTTAGTCATGTTGTGGAGATAGACATAGCTGGTGGAATTGGTGTTACGAGTTCATGTTTTGTAGGTTGGAGTTTTGTTTTGAGTTTTTAGTTGCGTTGTTATGTGTTGATCGAGTTAGTATGTTTGTTTTTGAGTATCGGTTGAACTTCGGGGACGAAGTTCATTTTAAGGAGGGAAGACTGTAATACTACGGTTTTATGAGTCTTTGGGTACTCTATCGAGTGGGGCTTACTCTGTCGAGTAAGTATGTTTTTATACGAAATAGTGTTCTGTCTGATGGGTACTCGATCGAGTAAGGGTGGCACTCGATCGAGTAAGGGCCACTCGATCGAGTAAGTTATTTACTCGATCGAGTAAGTGTGTTTTACGGGTTTGTTTTGACGGGTTTTGCTAATAACGCGAGATTAATATAAAAGGCTTCCGTCATTTTCTTTATTCACTTTTCACCTTTCTAAACCTTTCAAAAGAAAAAGAAGTTACGTAGTTCTCTCTCGTCGCGTTGTTGGCAAATCTTAAGGGCTAGAGTCGTCGCATCGTTGAGTTCTTTACGCCTGTGAGACCGTCGCATTGTGGGTAAGCTCCTAGTATGATTTTTATATTTTTTTATTGATTTTAGTTAAAACCCTAATTTGGGGATTTGGGGGTTTTATGATTGTACGGTCAAGGTAGTAATTGTATGAATGTTTGTATAGGAGGAGGGTTCGTAGAAGAGAGGTTTTGAGACAGCTGCTAGATCGTCTGATTCTGTGATTGCATTCCAGGTAGGGTTTCCCTACTCAGTATTAGTTACATGATGTGTGTGGTGATTGTGATGTAGTTAGTGATTGTTGATTGATTCAGACGATTGTGATTTCATATTTTTGATTGTTTCAGACGGTTGTTGATGTTGTATTGTGGTTCTTGTTTAACGTCATGTTCTTGGTGCTTCCCTGGCTGAGTGGAGTCACTTGCGGGAGTGGCTTCACACCCTTGATTCGCCTCCTGTGGAACCCGCCACAGGAGGGATGTGCACATTAAGGAACATGGGTTTATCGCTCGATGAGATGAGCGGGGCTTAGGTGGGAACGGCTGCGGTCCCCCACTGGCGGTGTGGAGTACTTGTTGTGATGGGTACTCTGGCAGGACTACACACTTTAGTGTGTAGTCAGGTTTGTGGAGATTGATTATGGAGTTTGGAGGTTTGTGTGTTGAGTTATTTGTGTTCTTGATTCGTTGTGGATTGGTTGTATGTAATTAATATTGACCCCGTTTAAATGTTTTAAAAACTGTGGTGATCCGTTCGGGGATGGTGAGCAGTTATTGAGCAGGTATGATATGATGCGTATGGGATAGCTGGGATGAGTCATCACGTGGCAGTTAGAAGTCTTCCGCTGTGTCAGACGATGTTTTATAGTTTTGACAGTTTTATCAGTAGACCGTCTGAGAACCTTGTGTTTCAGTTTAAATGTTTTGGTTTTGAACATGTAATCACTTTAAACTATATTGTTATTTAAGTTATGTTTCTTCATTGTCATTTGGTTATCATTGCCTCGAGTAACCGAGATGGTAGCATTCTCATGCCTTAAGTGGTCCTGGTAAGGCACTTGGAGTATGGGGGTGTTACAACTGGTTACGATGAGTATTCTGGCAGGACTACGCACTTTAGTGTGTAGTCAGGTGTGTGGTGATGTGACGGAGTTGGTGGATTGGATTGGTTTGTAATGTTGTTTTATTGCAGCTGTTTGTTTTGTGTAATCAGTACTGACCCCGTTTAAATGTTTTAAAAACTTTGGTGATCCATTCGGGGATGGTGAGCAGTTATTGAGTAGGTATGGGTTGATGCGCATGGGATAGTTGGGTTGAGTCGTCACGAGCTGTTTAGAAGTCTTCCGCTATGTCATAACATTCTTTTACTTTTAGTTTGTTTGACAGTTTTGAGAAACAGTTGTATTTCATTTATCAGTTTTGGTTTTGGTCTTGTATCGCTTTAAATATATTTAGTAAAGCACGTTTCGTTATTGTCTATATGATATACATTGTCTCGGGTAACCGAGATGGTAACATTTTCATGCCTTAAGTGGTCCTGGTAAGGCACTTGGAGTATAGGGGTGTGACAAAGTGGTATCAGAGCGACGATTTTGGAACCTGTAACTAATGAACCTAATGAACTTAGGGATTCAAAATAAAATGAACCCGGGTAGGAGTTGTTAGGAGCTAATGCAAAGACTTGGGAGACGTCCTAAAGTCGCGAACTCGCCCTACAACTTTAAACCGGTCACTATGAGGTGTCATGGGATCGCTATGTGTTTATTAATGTTCTATTGTGTATGTTGGATGATGTGTTGTATAGATGTAACACCCCCATACTCCAAGTGCCTTACCAGGACCACTCAGGTATAAGGATACTACCATCTCGGTTACCCGAGGCAATGATAATCATAAGACAATAAGGAAACGTACTTTATTAAATAACTTTAAGTGATTACATAACAAACCAACTATAAGCAAAATACAACTGTTCTCAAACTATAAACCAATTGAATGGAACTGCCTTAACAAACACAGCGGAAGACTAAAGACTCTGATATGTGATGACTCCATCCCCAGCTAGATCCCACGCGTATCCAAGATATACCTGTCAAGCAACTGCTCACCACCCCCGAATGGATGACCACAGTTTTTAAAACATTTAAACGGGGTCAGTACTAATCACACAATTCCAATGTATATATATCAGCAATAAGACATATAGACAGCTTAGCTGTCACGCACACACACAACCACACCAATTCCAATCCTCTCAATCACTGACTGTCCACTGGACCAGCCCTGCCAGTGGGGGACCGCAGCCGTACCCACCAAATCCCCGCTCCACATAGTGAGCGATAACCCTGTCCATTAATGTGCACATCCCTTCTGTGGCGGGTTCCACAGAAGGCGAAACTAGGGCGTGAAGTCACTCCCGCAAGTGACCCCACTCAGCCGAGGCCACACCTCGCGAACCATCAACAACGATCACAACCACAATCACAATACAATTACTATATCAAACAACCAAATACAATACATCAACCAATATCCCATTATGGGACTAATACTGAGTAGGAAATCCTACCTGGTATGCACACAATCAGACGGTCTCTACTGCTGAGTCAAAAAGCCTCTTCTATGAACCCTCCTCCTATCATACAACACATAGAGGCTACCAAATCACATACTACACATAAAATCCCCAATCTCTAAATTAGGGTTTAACCAAATCAAAGGAAATACAACAAAAGGGTACATAGATCTTACCCTTGACGCAAGGAACTCAACGGTATGAACAACGATAGGAACCGACCCTCCAAACTCCGGAAATTGCTAACAATGTGATTAAGATGGTGAACTTGCTTGCTTTCTCTCTTAAACAGTAATTTAGGTTTTGCAAAAGTGATTTAGAAACAATGATAGAAGGTTTTATAACCTAATCGCATAATTAACAAAACCCGGGAAAACTCCCCCGTAAAACCGGCTACTCGATCGAGTACCCAAGATACTCGATCGAGTACCCCCCTACTCGATCGAGTATCCCAGCTACTCGATCGAGTACCCAACAGGTCAGAAACTTTTCTAAAATGCAACTTACCCTTACTCGACAGAGTAAGGCCTACTCGATAGAGTACCCTAAGACTCATAAATACGGAGTATTACAGTCTTCCCTCCTTAAAAAGAACTTCGTCCCCGAAGTTCAACCCATACCTAAAAACAAACATACTAACTCGGTCAAGACGTAACAAAGCTACTAAGGACTCAAAACAAAACCCCAACTTACAAAATATGAAACCATGAACTCTTAACACCAACTCTACCAACTATTTCTACCTCCACCCTCGCTCACGATGCCGTATCAACTACATCATAAACTCTCCCGACACTAACTCCATACATAACCAACTACATAAACATCCAACAGAATGTTACATTCTACCACCCTTAAAAGAAACTTCGTCCTCGAAGTTTACTCACACTCATAACCTCATCATCCAACTGTCAACACTATCGAAGTATTCTCGCATTCCTAACATCGAACTACTACAAGCACGTCCATGACCTTTTAACACTATCAACCACAACATATACAAATCCATATCTTATGCTACACCAACACTCTACTTCCAAATATACTACCATATGTACAACCATCAAAATCTCTTTTATCGCATCCTACTCCTTTTAAGATAAATGTTACGTCCTCGTAACTCACTAATACTAAATCCTAGATATATCTTTTCATTATCCTCATCACCACCACGTGTCAAAGATAACCACCTAGAACCTAAACACTTGCCATGCACATATCCAAGGCTCTCTTACTTAAACAACTTTCATACTTCACTTCACTCGTCACACCACCTAACCTATACCACAAAATCCTTAACTTAATCCAAAACTTCACTTGTTCCCTATTACCGCAACATGGCACACCTCTCTATATAAAATACATAAAACTCTTATCGTCAAAAGCATAACTCACGATCCACACTTGTTACGTACACTCACACTAGATCCTCAAGTTCTTTTCTTTATTACCGCAAAACTCATACAAAACTTAACATGACACGAATTCCCAACACCCTACACTCACTGTCCCAAAATCTGATTATGAACCCTCCTCCTATCATACAACACATAGAGGCTACCAAATCACATACTACACATAAAACCCCCAATCTCTAAATTAGGGTTTAACCAAATCAAAGGAAATACAACAAAAAGGGGTACATAGATCTTACCCTTGACGCAAGGAACTCAACGGTATGAACAACGATAGGAACCGACCCTCCAAACTCCGGAAATTGCTAACAATGCGATTAAGATGGTGAACTTGCTTGCTTTCTCTCTTAAACAGTAATTTAGGTTTTGCAAAAGTGATTTAGAAACAATGACGGAAGGTTTTATAACCTAATCGCATAATTAACAAAATCCGGGAAAACTCCCCCGTAAAACCGGCTACTCGATCGAGTACCCAAGATACTCGATCGAGTACCCCCTACTCGATCGAGTATCCCAGCTACTCGATCGAGTACCCAACAGGTCAGAAACTTTTCTAAAACGCAACTTACTCTTACTCGACAGAGTAAGGCCTACTCGATAGAGTACCCTAAGACTCATAAATACGGAGTATTACAGTCTTCCCTCCTTAAAAAGAACTTCGTCCCCGAAGTTCAACCCATACCTAAAAACAAACATACTAACTCGGTCAAGACGTAACAAAGCTACTAAGGACTCAAAACAAAACCCCAACTTACAAAATATGAAACCATGAACTCTTAACACCAACTCTACCAACTATTTCTACCTCCACCCTCGCTCACGATGCCGTATCAACTACATCATAAACTCTCCCGACACTAACTCCATACATAACCAACTATATAAACATCCAACAGAATGTTACAATAGAAATGTTGGAAAATGATTGTGGTGGAATGGGAAAGTGTTGTGAATAAACATGATGCATGATAGTTGGTTTACAATGTTATTTTGAATTGTTGGAAAAGTACATGAGAAGATGAATGATATGGTGGAAAAGGGAAGTAGTTTATATATATATCATAATATGTGATGAATAATGATGATGAAGGATGGATGATTTATAATGTGTCTATACTAGTACCATGTGATTAGGGGATATGATATGATTATACATAATTTTGTTTGCGTAAAGTTATATAATAAGTTCATATACTTGTCTACTGTTGTATCATATGCACTTGTTAGATGAAGAATGTGGTTGAAATGGATGAATTGATTGGAAAACATGGAATGGCAATTGCATGAGAATATGAATTTCGTGATTATGAATGTGTTTAGGTGATGAAGTGGATTTGTAATATTGTTGTAATAGTAACATGGAAATAGGATTTGTAATGTATGAGTATGTTTTGTCTTACGAAAAGTTATACAGTTAAAGCATGTGGGTAGTACATGATTGATAAGTTGAATGTTATATAAGCATGATAGATGTTATTGTTTGGCTTTTGGTAGGTAGTAACATATGGTTAGGGATAGATGGTTTTACAAGTATTGGGTCGCTTTTGTTCACTTTGTTGATGTTTAGGTTGTTTGAAGGAGAAAATCAAATAGTTATGTTGTTCGATTATAGAGAGGTTGTCTTCAAACTATTATAACTTGAGATGTATATATGATTTTGATGTGATTCTAGTTGGAGGTGATAGCTTGTTCTTTTACGATTCCAACGATAGGTCACACGCCCAAAATGACCAAGAAACGAGTGAGATATGACCATTTTACGAAAATTGGACAGTGCTGAGAAATGCGTAGGGTACTCGATCGAGTGACCCTTACTCGATCGAGTGCACCCCTTGTTACTCGATCGAGTAACCCTTACTCGATCGAGTAGCCCTGGTAATTTTGGACGAGTCATTGTATTTATTAAAAATAGAACTTAAAGAAAACTACTAAGAGATAAGTTTTTATAGTGTGAGAATGAAAAAAATTATATTACGAGAAATTGAATACATATGAGACTTTGATAGGTTTAAATAGTGTGATAATGAGTATATATGTACACAATAACACATTGATCGCGAGTGCATTTAAATAATCAAAACAAAAGCAATGATTATTAGGTAATATAGTATAATAAACGACATGAAAAAGTAGAAAACATGTTATATTTTTCTTTAATATCTTTAATTAAATATGTATGCGTCAAGTATAAAATACTGATTATGACTAACTAAATACTCCCTCCTATTCATTCATTTTGTCCCCCTTCTATTTTGTACAAGAATTAAGAAAATGATTTTGGACCACAAAAAACACTCTATTCCACTCTACCCCACATATAATTAAATTTGAACCACACAAAAGTTACCAAAAAAGGAAAGAGGGACAAAAATCCGACTAGCTTCGATAAGGAAAGAGGGACAAAATGAATGAATAGGAGGGAGTATTACATTTAGTTAAATATTTTATATGTTATCTTTTAAATACTTTGAAGTTAAGTCTCAAAAAATAATATTTGAGAATTTAATTCAACTTATTTTGTTTATAGGTAATCTATTAAACATCATTGTCGAAAAATAATATAATTGATAGTTGTTTAAAAAACCAAAAGGTGCAAATTTCTTATAGATATATTTGACACATAGCACTTGCAACACACAATCAAAACAACTGAATAAGTTGAATTTGGACGCTATATGTTTGATACATAAATATCACACGTTAGACATAAAAAATTATAAAATAAATAAAATTATATTCACATCATTTTGAACAAATATTAACGGATTCGGGACATAAAGTATCGTTAAATAATATAATTTGAGAACTCAATGTTGATCGTTGCGTTATTCGAATAAATTTTATTTTAATTAATATGATATTTTATAAGTCACAAGTTTATTTATAAAACGTTGATCATTCATCATTAATTATCACTTATTAGTTTTAATAATTAAAATTGTATGTATTTTATTTTAAAACATTGAAGTTAAACCTAAAACATTAAATTTGAGAAAAATAATTTATTTTTATTTATAAGTAAAAATATTAAACATCATATATGAATTATATTATTTTTCTTCAATTATAATAATAAAATTTTAAAACAGGCCGCGCGAAGCGCGGGATACTACCTAGTGTGATATAGAAGTAAGGAATTGTCGAGATGTATGATACTATCATGAGGTTGTGAGTTAATGGTTACATAGGAGTTTCAGGACAACATGATTAGTCATGAGTTTCGAGGAATTAAGGGATTAAGAAGTTGGTAGAGTATCTGCACGATATGAGATTTTGGTGGAGAGTTAGATGACGATACAATTAAGGATAATATTGGGAAGAATGTTGAGATAAATTTTGTTGGTGGATTTGATGTCATTATTTGGAATGCTAACCGAAGATAGGAAATGAACTGTCATATTTAGAGGTGAGTGTAAGAGATTTGTTATACGAGCAATGGTGGCATTGTGGTGTTGTCACTAGTGGTTAAGGGTGATGGTATATTAGAAAGATAACAATTCTAAAGAGGTTGATTTTGTTGAGGCCGGATTGATATGTACGGTTGTGCGGAAGTATAAGACGCGGTCTTAGGAGGCGATTGCTAGCAGTTAAGTATTAGCTGTATGGTTATATTTGGCAGGGGATGATGGTTATGCGAATGGGAGAATATGTTATGAAGGGCACACGAGTTAAGCTCAGGCGAGAAGTAACCTTTATCAAGTGGTAACTTACGTGTTCAGGTTTGACTAGTTGGATGTGATTATGGGTCTATGATGTGTATAAACGTTTGTGTGAAGTTCTGACCTCACGATAAGTGGTATGGTGTGATAGTTATAAATTTGCTATTTGAATGTTCTGTAATGCATGTTGGGTACGTTAACCTAGTGGAATGATATTCAAAAAGTGATAGTTTGGGTGATCTAGCATGGCTAGTTATACTTGTATGTGTATTGATGATACATGTATATTCCGTGAAAAGGTATGGATGATATTCATGAGGTTCTTATCCGTTTCTTCCGTATAATATGTTGCGTTGTGATCCGGTAAAACAGTTTTGAGTAAGTTTTCTTGTCCGGGAAGTTATACTGAGTCAGTGTTTATGGGAATTGTATAAGTTGTGATGTCTATCGATGTGGTTGTTTTGCCTCGGGTGGTGATCCGGGCACGGTACCTTATGTTGTGATGCGGGTATTTCCGCGCTGCAGTGCGGCTGTTGGTGGCGGTGTTGCGATGCCGTCATCGGTTGTGGTGGAGTAAGCGGGATGATTACGATACGAGTTTTTGAAAGTACATATCAGTTATACATATATTGTTGTTTTGTTGGCTGTTGCTTCCTGTGAGTTCGCTTTGTACACATAGACGGTTGTTTTGTTTATTGATGTTTCTTACCAGTTTCACCTTGGGAGTGAGGGTAGAGTATGATATGGAAAAGAGTTGTGTATGTTTTCGTGGTTGTCCTGGCATAGTGATGTCCTGTTGATGGGACACAGTTACGAGAGGTTATTGTTGGAGTACTTGTGATGTTCTTTTAGAGGAGGCATTGGTTGACTTAGTAATGGCAAGTGATTTGTGGAACATGTGTTGTACTGATCTGGAAGCTGCAAGTGGTTCATAATCTTTTGTTGGGACAATGAGTATAGAGTGTTGGAAATTAGTATCATGTTAAGTTATGAATGAGTTTGCAGTAATGAAAGAAAAGAACTTGAGGACCTAGTGTGAGTGTGGGTAATAAGTGTGGATCGTGAGTTAACCTTTTGGAGATAGGTGCTTTGTATAGAAGAGTATGTCGTTCTACAGTAATGTGGAAGAATTGGAGTATTGGTTATGCTAAGGATTTTGTGGTATAGGTTAGGTGGTGTCTCGAATGAATTGAGGTATGAGAACTGTTTAAGTAAGAGAGCCTTGGAAATAGGAATGGTTATAGGTGTTGAGGTTATAGGCGGTTATCTTTGACATGCGGTGGTGATGAGGATAATGAGAAGATATAGCTAAGGATATAGTATTAGTGAGTTACGAGGAAGTAACATTTGTCTTAAGAGGAGTAGGATGCGATAAAAGAGAGTTTGATGGTTGTGCATGTTGTAGTATAATTGGAAGTAGAGTGTTGGTGTAGCATAAAGGGTGGATCTTTGTTGTGGTTGATTTTGTTAAAGGTCATGGCTGTGCTTGTAGTAGTTCGATGTTTAGGAATGGGAGAATACTTCGATAGTGTTGACAGTTGGATGATGATGTTTATGAGTGTGAGTAAACTTCGAGACAAAGTTCCTTTTAAGGGTGGTAGAATGTAACATTCCGTTTGATGTTTATGAGTGTCTTGATATTGGATTTTCTAGTGGATAATATGTTAGGGAGCTAGCAGCGTTTGTGGATGGTAGTTGGTAGTGTATGGAGTTAGTGTCGAGAGAGACTATAATGTAGTTGATACGATATCGTGAGCTGTGTTGTGGAGGTAGGCATAGTTGGTGTTAAGAGTTCATGTTTTATAAGTTGGGGTTTTGTTTTGAGTTCTTAGTTGCGTTGTTCTGTCTTGATCGAGTTAGTATGTTTGTTTTGAGTATGGGTTGAACTTCGGGGACGAAGTTCTTTTTAAGGACGGAAGACTGTAATACTACGGTTTTCTATGTCTATGGGTACTTTATCGAGTGGGGCTTACTCTGTCGAGTAAGTATGTTTGGTTTTCGAAACAGTGTTCTGCTGACGGGTACTCGATCGAGTAAGTGGGTTACTCGATCGAGTAAGAGGCACTCGATCGAGTAAGTGGCGTACTCGATCGAGTACGTTAGTTTTTACGAGTATTTGGTCGGGTTTTGATAGCAAAGCGAGATTTGTATATAAAGGATTTCTACCGGTTTCTTTTTACTTTTACATCATTATAAGTTTCACAAAAGATAAAACCAGGTTATGTATCTCTCCTCTCTCACATTGCTATCAAATCCCAAAGGCTTAAGGTGTCGGATTGTCGTGTTCTTTACACCGTTGAGTTCGTCGTGTCGTGGGCAAGCTTCTTGTATAATTTTTATAGCATTTCGTTGAGTTTGGTAAAAACCCTAATTGGGTAGTTTTGGGGGTTTTGGGAGTATTGGGTTGATTAAGTGATAATAGTATGAATATGTGTTATATGAGGAGGATTCGTAGAAGAACATTACTGATTAGCTGCTGTGACGGTCTTGTGGTGATTATTCCAGGTAGGGTTTCCCTACTCAGTATTGTTTACATGGCATTTTTTATTGTTGGTAATTGTTTTATTGTTGTGATTGATTATCATAAAGGAATTGGCATTTGGTGATTGTGATTGTATAAGGTCATTGTTGTGTAACTGTCTGTGGTTCTCGGGGTGCGTCCCTGGCTGAGTGGAGTCACTTGCGGGAGTGGCTTCACGCCCTTGATTCGTCCTCTGTGGAACCCGCCACAGAGGGGATGTGCAGATTAAGGAACATGGGTTTATCGCTCGGATGAGATGAGCGGGGCTTAGGTGGGAACGGCTGCGGTCCCCCACTGGCGGTGTGGAATACTTGTTGCGATGAGTATTCTGGCAGGACTACACACTTTAGTGTGTAGTCAGGTGTGTGGTGATGTGACGGAGTTGGTGGATTGGATTGGTTTGTAATGTTGTTTTATTGCAGCTGTTTGTTTTGTGTAATCAATACTGACCCCGTTTAAATGTTTTAAAAATTGTGGTGATCCATTCGAGAATGGTGAGCAGTTATTGAGCAGGTATGAGTTGATGCGCATGGGATAGATGGGTTGAGTCGTCACGAGCTCTTTAGAAGTCTTCCATTGTGTCATAACATTCTTTTACTTTTAGTTGGTTTGACAGTTTTGAGAAACAGTTGTATTTCATTTATCAGTTTTGGTTTTGGTCGTGTATCGCTTTAAATATATTTAATAAAGTACGTTTCGTTATTGTCTATTTGATATACATTGCCTCGAGTAACCGAGATGGTAGCATTTCCATGTCTTAAGTGGTCCTGGTAAGGCACTTGGAGTATGGGGGTGTGACAACTATTTCCAAAAGTAGCTAATCCTGCCACTGTATGAATTTCGTCATATTACTTGTTGCAACATACATTATAAATGTATTTCCAAGGTGTTATGTGCTAGACTAGGGGATATTCTCCCTGACCTAGTTAGCTGTAATCAAGGGGCATTTATGAAAGTAAGAAACATAATTGAAAATGTTCTCATATGCCAAGACCTAGTAAGGTTATATAATAGAAGGGCTGAGTCAGCATGATATGATGTATGTTTTAGATTGATCTTAGAAAAGCGTATGACACTGTAGAATGAGTGTTTGTCAAGCAACTTATGGAAGCCATGGAATTCCCTAAGAAGTTCATTAATCTGATTATGAGCGGTATACAAATCCCTTCTTACTCTCTTTCTATTAATGGGAATAGTTATGGATTCTTTAAAGGGGAGAGGGGGCGAAGACAGAGTGACCCCTTGTCTCCACTCATTTTTACTCTATGCATGGACTACCTCTCAAAGATTCTAAACGCGATAGCACAACAATAAACTTTCAAATTCCACCCCCTGTGTGGTCCTCTCCATCTTAACCATTTACTATTTGCTGATGATTTGTTACTTTTCTGTAAAGGGCATACTCAATCTATTATACATGTGGTTACTCAAAGGCGTTGCAACTTTCTCTAAGGCCTCTGGCCTATGCCTTAATAAGGATAAGTCTGCAGCACATTTTAATGGAGTACACAATACTATAGTAAATGAGATTATACAAGTGTCAGGATTCCAAAAAGGCACCATGCCTTTCAGATATTTGGGGGTTCCAATACCTGCAAAGAGAATTAGCAAGAATGAAGGTCAGCAGATAATTGATAGGATTGTAAAGAGAATCAGGTCTTGGGAGGCAAGGCATCTGTCCTATGCAGGAAGGCTTGCTCTCATCAAGTCTATTCTTATCACTCTTCACTCATACCGGGCTAGCATCTTTTTAATTCCCAGTGGGATAATGAACAAAATTCAATCTCTTTTTAGGAACTACACGTGGAAAGGTAATGATGCTTATAGTAAGGTAATACCCAAAGTTAACCGGGATACAGTTTGTTTACCAAAGAAGGAAGGAGGCCTTGGATTGACAAATTGCAAAAACTGGAGCAGAGCACTACTTGGAAAATATATATGGTGATTATCATCTAAAAAAGACCATATTTGGGTTAAATGGGTGCACTACGTGTATATGAAAGGGCAACATTGGACATAATATGAAATTCCAGCAGATTGTAGTTGGTCCTGGAAAAAAATTTACTCTGTTATGCAGTTGGTAAAGAAGGGATACATGAATGATAAATGGCTTGGTAATGAGAAAGGATACACTGTACAGGGGGGGCTAGAAATGGATGTCTTGATCCGAAATTAAGTAGCTCAGATAAGGATGACGGGTTTATGTTAAATGTCGAAAAAAAGGGCTAAGCTTATCACGTAAAAAGAGAAAACGCTCCAGCTCGAAAATGCATAATTATAGTCGTCGCCTTAAGTTTCATCTTATATTTTTATTTAGGGAGTAATTTTTATTTCCAAATAAATTACTTTAATACTTCAGCTTGTTTATTTCCTAATAGCAAAATAAGGTAAGTCGGTTTTTTTTAGGAAAGTGTGTTTTGTTTCCTATTGGGTTTAGGCGTGTGTTTAGCTGGTTTGTTTAGGTTTTTAGTTCGGTTTTTTTTAACAGCCTATAAAAGGCTTTGTAATTAGCTTTTTCTTTCAACGTATGATTGTTAATAAAAATCTCAAGCTTTGCCTTGCAATTGTTTCTTTCGGTTCGACGCGTTTTCGATCCAAACCCCGGTTATAGTTTGACGTGATCAAGCTTTAACTCGATCAAGGAGCAATGGGTCTTGCGAATTGATCCCCATTGTACAAGTTATAGGTCTAACTTGTGCAAATATCCTTTTTATTTCATTATTTCGTTCGTTGATCGCACAACTTCTGGTTCACCTCTGTTTTCTAGTTCACCTCTGTTTTGTTTTTGCTTCCGCGTTAGTCGAAAATTGTTAATTTTCGTATCATTAGTGGTTATCAGAGCATCAGGTTACAGATTCTAATTAAATGGCCGAGTTCGACGATGAAACCATACTCGCTCAAGTACTAGATTACCTACGTACTAGGCCAACGGGGCTCAGAACTGGTCCTAGACAGAGACATGTGGATGAATTCAGAATCACGGAGTTGCCGGAATTTGTTGGTGGAACCGATCCTGAAGACTATTTGGATTGGGAGCGTAAAATTGATTGTGTGTTTGATTTCAAGGATCTTGACGATGAGAAATGTTGTAAGTATGCAATCTTGAGGTTGAATAAGAGTGCTTCCTCATGGTTCGAAAGTTTGAAGGTAAAGCGGGCTAGGGCTGGAAAAGGAAAAATCACTTCTTGGGAGTCTTTGAAAGGCAAATTATGAAAGAGATATGTGCCTTCGACATATAAATTGTCTTTGTATCGGAAAATTTCCGATTTGATGCAAGGAAAACTGAATGTTAGCGAGTACATTGACGAATTTGAGAAATTATCGCTAATGGGTGAAGTAGAAGAGCCCGAGGAACAAAAGATGGCTAGATTTTTGCGTGGACTTAAGTGGGGTATAGCTGATATAGTTGAGCTATAACAATGTTCTGATTTCGACACACTTTGTAACTTGTGTTTGAAGGTCGAAGCTCAAGGTAAATCGAAATATGGTGTGTTTGGTCCTAATAAATTAGTAACTTGGTCCGGGAATGAATTGGTGGATTCAGGGGATGCTGGTACAAGTTCCAACATGGTGGTCCAGGCCGTGAACCCACCCGTGGCAGCCCCTACGGTTGCTAAAGCAGCAGCCACTCCGAAAGAGTAGAAAGTCATGAAGGTTAGGTGCTTTAAATGTCAGGGATTTGGGTATTATCAGAATACGTGCCCAAATAAAAGAAATATCGCACTAAGGGGAGCGGTGGTTGTGCGAAATGAGTTACTTATTGAAGAGGACGAGACTATGGGAGGTGTGTTTACCATTAATGAGACCGAAGAAGAAGAGGAGAACAGTGAAACCGAGGTGTATGTTGCACCTATATACGATACTTTGATTATTCGCTCTTTACAAGCTAATTAAGTTCCGGTTGATTTGGAACAGCGGGATCAGTTATTTCATACTAAGTGTCAAGTGCAAGATAAATGGTGTAGTGTGATAATTGACGGTGGAAGTTGTACTAATGCAGCTTCAAGTGAGTTGGTTTCGAAATTAGCTTTACCAACAATTGTTCACCCAAGTCCATATGATTTACATTGGTTAGGTGATGATAAGAAGGTTCAAGTTTCCAAGCAGGTTCGAGTTTGTTTTCCTATGGGTTCTTATAAAGACGAGGTTGTGTGTGACGTGGTTCCTATGAATGCTTGTCACATTCTCTTGGGGCGTCCATGTCAATATGATAGGGACGTGATGCATAGAGGGCGAAGCAACGAGTATGAACTGGTTTCTAATAGTAAGAAGGTCGTTCTTAAGCCCATGTCTTCCAAAGCGGTCCAAGCTATGCGTTCTGGCCTTAAGAAAAGATCGAGTCTCACAATGCTAGCCGAGGATGAGGAATTCGAATTTAAAGTAAGTGAGCAAGTATTAGAATACAGCGACATCGATCCCTGAGTTGATTTCAATCGATCACCTATATTTGACGAATACGAGGTTGAAGCAGCGGTGGTGGTTGATTCGAAGGTACCATGTTATACACCAACTCTTGGTGTTGGGTTGGGTCTATTTGATTCTGGTTGTGAATGTATAGTTAATCCTAAGGAGATTAGAGTTCGGGCTCGTCGTGGTTTCTTGGAGCGTATAGCAAAGGGGAGTGCTGCAACTAAGGAAGAATCTTCGTGGTTACATTGTTGGTCTGGCAACGGAGTTCGTGGTAATTTGCTTATGTTTGTGCACGGAGGGAGGTGGGGTGGCTGGCACAAGGGCTTTCTTGAAATAAGGCGAAAAAAAGTCGTGTTCATCATCATTTTCGCTATCTTGCTGGTTGTGTTCAGTTTTGATCCCGGAGGAGCAATACTACAAGAATTGAGGTCAATTCTCTTCTAAGAGAGAGGGAATGATCCGAAATTAAGTAGCTCAGATAAGGATGACGGGTTTATGTTAAATGTCGAAAAAAAGGGCTAAGCTTATCACGTAAAAAGAGAAAATGGTCCAGCGCGGAAATGCATAATTATAGTCGTCGCCTTAAGTTTTATCTTATATTATTATTTAGGGAGTGATTTTTATTTTTAAATAAATTATTTTAATACTTCAACTCGTTTATTTCCTAACAGCAGAATAAGGTAAGTCGGTTTTTTTTTAGGAAAGTGTGTTTTGTTTCCTATTGGGTTTAGGCGTGTGTTTAGCTGGTTTGTTTAGGGTTTTAGTTCGGTTTTTTTTAACAGCCTATAAAAGGCTTTGTAATTAGCTTTTTCTTTCAACTTATGATTGTTAATAAAAATCTCGAGCTTTGCCTTGCAATTGTTTCTTTCGGTTCAACGCGTTTTCGATCCAAACCCCGGTTATAGTTTGACGTGATCAAGCTTTAACTCGATCAAGGAGCAATTGATCTTGCGAATTGATCCCCATTGTACAAGTTATAGGTCTAACTTGTGCAAATATCCTTTTTATTTTGTTATTTCGTTCATTGATCGCACAACTTCTAGTTCACCTCTGTTTTCTAGTTCAGCTCTGTTTGATTTTTGCTTCCGCGTTAGTCGAAAATTGTTAATTTTCGTATCATGCATGTCTAACACTAGTCCCTAAGTAACCTGGTCCAATGTGACATGGAATATTTGTAATGTCCCAGGACACTTTTTCATTTATTGGATGAGTATGCATTAGAAACTTTTAACAAAAGACAGGATGTTGAAGATGGGGATAAGCCAGGATGATACTTGTATGCTCTGTCAGACTGAAAGTGAAACGCATGAACACCTATTTTATAAGTGCCGCTATACTAAATGATGTGTGGCATTAATGCAGAAGGCATTAGGGGTGAAATTCTGTCACGATAACATGCACCAATGGATTAAAAGTAGCAGGGAAAAAAGCAAGGCTCAGAGGCGGCTAATAACAGCATGCATGTGGGACTGGTATATGATATATGGCAGACTCGTTTTTTTTTTTTTTTTTTGGTGTACGAAGGACCGGCATTTTTAAAGTCCCCGGTGGACCGATAACCGCATGATTTGCGCAGCCTAGGGTTCGAACACGGGACCTCTCAACTCCTGCCCATTGGCAAGCTTTGAAGGTTAAACCCGATGCCAGTAGACTCGTAATCAAGTAAGACATTAACTTACCTTACACAAAAAAAAACTAATAACTTAATATTAATATTAATATTTTTTTTAAAGCATAAGGAGAATAACTTACAATATTACAAAGTAAGCTACTCGACTAGGTAGCACCAGAATCCCGACAACTAAATCTAGCACTACAAAGCTATACCTAATGGTTACATAAACATTATTCAAAACTAAAACAACATTAAGATACACTAGATCGATGGTAGGATGGAAAAAGACGGAGGATTGGCCATGAACTCCCGAACCAGCTTCAAAAGCACGCTTGACTTCCGGAAATCATTGACACATATGAGTCACAGAGCAGCAGTTACAAGGTATACTTCCACTCTTACGAAAAGAATGAAGAAAGAAAAAGAGATAAGCAAGACGACGAAGACTGCCCTCAGCGGAGATGACTCTCCTACACCTTAGAAATTGCACCCATTGACCATAAGACTCATAGTCCAGAAAATCGAGAAAGTGATAAGCTGGCAATAAAGAGAACCACTTGAACAACACCCGAACCAAACCCATCACTGAAATCCGGATAACGATGGACAGAGAAAAAACCGTATGTAAAGCAACCCTTGCCATAAAAACCGGGACACCAAAAGAAAACAACCCATAGATAAGGGAACAGGACACCCCAGACATCCATGAAGAAGTCGATAAGAAAAACCTATAAAAGGTTATTATTCGGTACAATAAAAAACACGCTACAAAAAGATAAAACATTAACAAGTGGAAACCACCGCATCCGACCCAACCAACGCCACAACCAAATCCCCAACTCCGCCCAACCGTACACGCCTCAAACAAAACAAAAGAACCTCAGCTAAGGATTCACTCTCACCGATGAAGGCAACGGACCCCACAACCAAACCAAGAAGACACAACAGACCTACCACACACCAAGACCCGACAGGCTGTGAGACTCCAAATTCCAACCGAACCCCCCAGGACCATCAGCTTACATTCAACAAAACCAAGCCAGAGGACGACTCCGACCGACACAAACAAGAACAGGAAAAGGGACCGATCGGTGGGGGAAGGGCGAGGGGAAGGGGAAACACCAGAGCGTCCCAAGACCACCACCACATATAAAAAACAGCGACACCAAGACGAAGCTATGCTCGTCGACAAGGCAACCGACCTCAAGGACACACGGAATCTTACCAGGGGCGGGGGAAGGGGCGAGGGAGAGGGGGAACACCCCTGGGTTGCATGCAAGACTTTCAATGACAGGACAGGAGAATGGAGGAACGAAACGACCTCAGTGACACGACACGAGACACTCAAACAAGTCCACCAGTCAATCAAGGAGTGCAGATCCGACGATCAAAACATCGGCTCAAGGACAGCTTCATCTTGGTGTCGGAGTAGAATCAAGCCGAAACGGACCGAGACACATAGAGGACGTGAGTGATCGCCGGAGATAGGTTAAGAGGAGAACCCATCTTCGGCGATCGAGTAGGGGGAGAAGGAGATAGGAGGTGTGTGGGAGGGAGAGGCGGCGATTGAACAAATTAGGGTTTTGTTTTGGGGTTTTTTTTGGGGAAAAAGGAGAGAGAAAGTTTAGAGAGGGATATGACAATAAGGTTTAATTTTAATATTAATATTAATATTAATACAATTCACTCGTTATTTTCTCATATTGAAATGTACGTCCAACTATACCCATTTTAATAGCCTATTGTGTGCTCATCATTGGTCATTATTTGACCATCAATTAATCTCTAATGGTTTAAGCCCTTTAAGATCAAAACGTAATTTTCCACCTCTTGAGAACAAATCATCGAAACACCTAAGTTAATAGACTACGTTGGAATTGATAATTCAGAGGTACATTGAATTATAGATGGGCGAGGGTGATTGGGTCTGCATTGTAAGCTATGAAAGGCAACAAAGATGACAAAATAGCTCACCAGACAAAAATGGAACACAACATAAAAAATAAAATAAAAACATAAAATTAATTTATTAGAAGTACAAATACAATTATGAAGAAATTTGATTATTTTTATCTTGTCCTTTCTCTTAAATCTATCCTAAAGCTTTTCTTCAATGTTTTTACCTCGATATAAAAATTTCATCAAGTAGTTAATATAATCTGATGAATCATATTTATATATACTTTTATGACTCCCTAAATTATTTTTGATGCAGTTTTCGTGCTAATTACGTTATTTTATGCCTTTTACATTAGAATGTCCACATTGCCGCTACTTGGTGTTTAAATGCAGGAATGGGGCATTTATGAAATAAAATGAGTAAAGTGGAGCACCGCGGAATTGGCATGACGGAATACACGAAGCATGGCACGAAAATCTAGAAGAGTGAAAGATAAGAAGTAAAGATTGCACGAAAGAAAGCTGAAAAGAGTGCATACTCGATCGAGTTGACCTATACTCGATCGAGTGAACGTGTACTCGAGCGAGTATCCTAATTCATTGAAGACTTTTCCGATATTTCTTAAAAGTCGTCTAATTTGTAATGCATATACTAAGCTCGTATTATGTTATTAAGTTATGCTTTATTTACCTTTATAACTCCTAAAAACTCCTAAGTTTAGTCGGCTATTGTTATTTTGGATCTACAATTCGTTCAACATTTAATTGCTACGATACTTTAATCATTCTTCAATTATTATTCAATTAAGTTAATCTATTTGTTTAATTGTTCTTTTTTCATGCTTTTAATTATGTCTCCTATTATTATTATTATTATTGTTGTTAGTCCTAGTATCATGAGTAGCTAATTCCTTTATCCAAGATAAAGGGGATCTAGGTTGATTAGAAGGGGTTAATGATTTAATTGTAAGTAACATCGCATGAATTATCGTTTGTTTATTGTTCTTATTCTAATTACTTGATTTAGGCCTGAATTGATAATTACTCTAGCGAATTAATACCTTCTCCGACCGAGTTAGAATTAATATAGGCTGCGATAATCAGATAGGTTAAGTTTGATGATAGCGATTACATGTTAAACTGAATCTAATGGGCATAAAATAATCGACTGATCTTGTGACCTTAGGTAATTCGATTGACCATACAATTGATTAAAACACACCCCCGGATAATTGACCTAGTGAACCCGCTCCCTAAACCTTTTAATATTATTGTTTACATCGTTTATTTTATTGCATGTAGTCTTTAGAAATCAACTAAACAAAACCTTTAAGAAAACGGTTACTTTAAGAAACTTTAAATATTGACAAACTGACATTACCGCCTCCCTGTGGATTCGATACCTGTCTTGCCACTAGTTATATATTTGTTAGTAATATTATAGGATTATTTTTTATTTAGGTGACATGACTTTAGCCTTATCATAATCTCATCTAATAGTTTATATATTATTACCCAACCTTTTCCTTCGAACTATTTTACATCGTTGCTAAACATACCGTCAAACGAAAATGTTCCGTAAATTTCACGGGCAAAAGAATTAGTTGTATTTTATATAAAGTAAAATTTGAATGGTAAATATATATACTCGGGATAAAACCGGACACAAAAACTAAGCTAGTTAATAGAGTAATCTAGACCTTGTAAAATCAACCCGACCCGATTGACCCGACCCGAAAAGATTGACCCGAGACCCGAAATTGACCCATACTGCCGCACCCGAATGACACCCGAAGCCCGAATTGACCCGACTCGACCGAGCTTTTCATGGACCCGTAATAGACCGCCGAAATGACTCGATCTGAAACATCTGAAACCCAAAATGATCCGACAAAACATAACTTTAATTGACTCCAAAACGCTTGAAATGTCCTTTTTTCTCTTGATCATTGACCCGAAAATGACCTGACCCGAAATAACCCGACCCCACTTGGCCCGAAACAGACCCGAAATAGACCCCTAACCCTAAGTGATCCGACCCGACCTAATCCGAAAATTTGAGAAACCCGAAATGACCAGACTCAAATTGACCCGACCCAAATCCGACCCAATTAACACGTTTGCTAGGTCTAGACTAATCTCCAAAATGAAAGTAAATACGCAATCATGATCAGTCTTACGTTGACTTAAGTAGTTAAAGATTTTCCTCTTCCACTTTCCTTTGTTTCTCGTACTTTCTACTACACAGAAAATTTGTTTGGAAGGAAGGCTTATTTCCACTTAAAAATACAATCATTGAAGATTGAAGATACTATATTCCTCTTCCACTTCCTTTGTTTCTCGTTACTTTTTCAGTTTTTCTACAATACTCCCTCCCATCCGGCCAAAGGTTCTGATTCTTTATCACACTTGTTTAGGCGTTTTTGTAACGTGCATATCTTTAGTTACACATTATTAAAAATTATAAAAATTTGATATTCTTATAGCATTCATGACGATAAATCAAACAAGATCTCACATGACTATATTTTGTCTTATAGATTAAGAATAATATCAAAGATTCCTTACGACCATGAATAGTGCCAAAAAGCAACTGTAACCTTTGGTCTGGATGGGAGGAAGTACTATAGAAGAAAATTTGTTTGGAATTGTTATTAGTTATTTCCACTTAGAAATATAATCATTGAAGATTGAAGATACTAATATTTCCACCACAACAATTCTTATAGAAAGAGAGATGACTAGTTAACCCTAAGTAAACGTACTCTTATGTATTCATCATATGTTCTATTGTTCCTTATCTACTAGGTTATGGTTATCCTCCCATCTCAATCTTTTATTTAATTTTAACTCAAATACTGCTCGTAAAGAGATCGAAAAAAAAAAGTAAATAAATGAATGAGATGGTGGAGTAAGCTTCATGCCTTTTAAAATTCTTTTGTAACATAATTTTCTTGCTTTATTAACCTGAATCCTCATACAAAATTTTCATTATTCCTATAATTTGGACCGACACTGATAGTGTCCCTCTCACAAAATAAGAGTGAATAGTGCAAATGGGTGGAAAATGGATAACCCACTTGCCTGCTCACTTGCATTTTGTGAAAGAGCCACTATCCGTTTAAAACTTTAGACGGATAGTGTCCGTTTACTTGTAAAGTTCAGACTTTCGTAATACTCCTTCCATCCAGGTCAATTGTTGTCGTTTGGTTTTGGCACAAAGACCAAGGAAAGGGGAGGGGGCCAATTACTAAATGACAAGTGGACCAAATTGAGTGTGAATGATCAAATTGCTCTTCAAGTTCATTCTTAAAATAGAAAGAACAACAAATTACTAAGACACCCAAAAAAAAAATAGGACAACAAATGACCCGGACCGAGAGAGTATATAAGTTTTTTTGTTTTCCGTACAAGAATTTGTAAATTTATAGCATAAATCACACTTCTCTTATAACAGACACGAGAAAGATAAAGAAACAAAACACATAAATTTATGTGGTTCATTAACAGTTTGTTAGCTATGTTCTCAAGGCAGAAGGGAGGAGAGTTTATTTATATTGAGGAGTTTACAGATTTCGGATTCAGATTCAGATTGTTATGATATGCATAACTGTTTGAGTGATGCTTATAGAATTTATATAGTAATCTCTAAGACATAATACATAATGACCTAAAAAACCCCAAGACAGAACGCTAGTCCAATACAAATTAGACCCCATCATAGTCGTTCAAAGCAGGCGACAGGCACAGATTCAACAACTTTATTTGTGTGTGAAATAATTGTGGAACATGATTCTTGCCTTCACTTTATTACGATATCTCTAGATTATATTTACAAGGAAAAAGAAAGGGTTATAAGAATGTATAGAAGATGATGTTGTGATAGGTTTTAAATATTACTCCCCCGTTTTGGTTAATTGATGTACTTTGTTTTTGGTAAAAAAAAAGAAGAGGGATTAATTATAAGATGATAAGTGGACTAAATTGAGTGTAAATGTTCAAATTTCTCATCAAATTCAATCCTAAAATAAAAAGGATAACGATTGACTGAGACACCCCGAAATGAAATAGGATAAACTGACAAAAAGAGTACCTTAGGTTGGAGTTTTGAAGCAATTTTTGATAAAAGTTCATCTTAAGGGAGTATTTTTAGTAAAAATTTATACAAGAGAGTAATTTTAAAAAACAAGATTTTAAAAGGTAGTAACTTTTAATTTACTCTTAAAATTACTTTGTCCACTCTTAGTCTAGGTAGTATGGACACTCCTCCTAATAACCATATGTCCCGTGTCCGATACCGTGTCAGACACACGCCTAAACGTGTTATAATTTAGACGAGTAATGAAATGTCGAAAGAGATTGATTAGAAGATAGGTTTAGGTGAAAATGAAAATTAGTTGTAATCAAGATCAAATTTTACCTCTATTTATTTAAATTTAATATCAAATAGAGTACAAAAATAAAATCATATGTTATTTATGACTATAAAATATATATATTTTAAAATTTAAAGAATATGTTGCTTGTTCTAAATTTCAAGGGATGTCGTATCACGCGTCCGGTCCGTGTCCGTTTTGGTTCTACCTAGCTCTGAGTCTATAATGATTAATGAGTTCACAAATATGGATCCCGCGCATGCATGCGCGGTATTTATAGATCCTTTAGTTTTTAATGTTATATTTATAGATTTAAAATTGACATATTAATAATTTTTCATATTTTAATATGAGCATAAAATATTGAAATGCAAAACAAATTAAAAGAATTGAGTAAAGTAATGAAATGAGTATTTTAATAAAAAAATTTACCAGAAAACTAATGATTTCAATTTATAAATATTCCCAAATAATTTGAAAGATTTTTTTTGTCTCGAAATTAACAATACCAGTTCATGATTTTAATTCGAATAAAGTACCTAGTAATTAAATTTATCGGTTTTTCATATACGAATTTTTAGATTTATACTAGTTTTATGTTATTTTAATTCAAAGATTATAATGATTAAAAATATAGTCTTCTTTCCTTATTTAACCAGATTCATTTTGGAGGGAAAATTATTGAGAAATTTTATTCTCTTATTAGTAATAATAAAGGAAATTAAAAGATAATAATTTAATAAAATATGAAGTCTTGTTAAAGAAGTAGATTTTGTTTTTGAGGGAAAATTATTAATTTTTTTTATTCTTTTACTAATAATACTAGTGGAGATCCCGTGCTAAAGCACGGTATTTCCGAGTTTATGGTATATTGAGTTTTACCGAATTAGAAATGTAATAAGTATAAAGGAGTTGTATATTAACATGAAATTTAAAAGTGTACTATTTGAGATTATATTTAAATTTATATATGGAGCTTGTTTGAACGTGGTAAAGAGTTTTTTCGGAAGTAAATTTAAGTATAAATTTAATTTTATTGTATTATTTTATTTGAGTCAATCTGTAGTGTTTAATTTATAGTTGTAATTTTAGGTGGGACTACATTCTTCAAAATGAAACTGTATGAAACGTATGATGATTTTGTATTCTGATTTTATTTTTGAATTATGACGATTTTATATTCAGATTTTATTTTCTGATTTTATTGTAATTTTAGGTGGGATCACTTTCTTCAAAAATGAAACTATATGAAACGTATGGGATTTTGTATTCTGATTTTATTTTTGGATTATGATGATTTTATATTCCTATTTTATTTTCTGATTTTATTTGATTGAGTAGGGTAGATTTGAAATATGGGCCAACTGTATGAAACGTATGATGGCTGGTAATATCTTAGAATATGGGCCATTAGTGAAATAAGCATATGGGCTGGTAGTATCTTAGAAAAATTCGGCCCTTTTAAGTTGGTGGTAGAAGTTGAGCGGGAAAAACACAAGGCTTCTTATTCTCTTAGTTATATGGGGGATGGGGATTTTGTATACTCGCATTTTAGACCATAAAATTATCGAGACGGCAAAACATTAAGGGCCCTAGAGTGAAGCTCTACAATGGTACCTCCACCACTAGGTGAAGGCGGCCAAAGATGAACTTCGATTACACACGTGGGCCAAATGGACTAAGTTTTATCACCGTGGATTGTGGTGGGCTGAGCATTTTAAACTAATTCAACAACTTGGACTTCTTTGTTATTTCTTCGACTGATATTAATGGTCGCTCACGACTTTGGAATAGACATTGTGTTAAATATCGTCGACATTTTTGCTAATTGTCTTTGACTATTAACACATTTTTTCAATATTGTCCCCATTAACACCCCCGTTATCTCTCTCTCAAACAAAAAAAAAACACGGTTTTTTAGAAAAAAAAATCGTAATTTAATTTACGAAATTTTTGATTAAAACGGTTTTAATCATATCGACTAATGACGGTAACAACGATCAAGTTAGTAACGATGTTCAAGAGATATGTTTACGTTTTAATTACGTTTTAAGTTTATGATTTGACGAACGGATTAGCGATTATCGATCCTCCCGCTCAAAACTAATCTAAGACGGAAATTATTAATTTTTTTTAAAGAAAGAAAAAAAAATGTCGACAGAGGGCCTGGATGAAGAAATTTTTTGTCCAGGCGTAGGTCCAGACGAAAAATATTTTCGTCAGGGAGAATTTTTTTTTTCCGGACGGAATTTTTTTTTTGTCTGGACGAATTTTTTTTTTGTCTGGACGAAAAAACATTCCGTGCGAAAAAAAATCATGTTTAGACTTAGATTAATTTTGGGCACGATAATCGATAATCCGTTCTAACAATAACGATTCTATTCTAAACCATCTAAATCTACTAACTAATTACAAATTTTTAAAAAATTAAACTAGTTTTGATTACTTGCGTCGTCGATTTCTTTAATTTGGTGGCGGAATTGAAGCGGTGGTGACGGAAATGTCGTACTTGAAAAATAGAGGTTAATATATGGGGGGTTTTGAGTGAGGGGTAGATTAGGAAAGTCATTACAAATTGTCGACGATATTTAGTAATTTATCGACGACGTTTAGCAGGTTGGTTTTTTTTTTTTTTTTTCATGCATCAATATTTTTCGTTTTTCATTTCATAGAAAAAAATATTAACTGTTGTATATTAAAATATTGTGGACCTTATAATTGTAGAAACTATAATATTGAATGAATGATAACTTGAATATTATTGATTACAAAGGGGTGTTTATATAACAATTATAAGAGTACGATAATTAGAAACCTAATCTTACTGGAATATATCGTAGAGATATATTTTTGACATTGTTGAGCTAAAGTTCTTGATGATGACAAGTTCCCAATCCTTTGTTCCCTCTCAATTAATGTTTTGGCAAGAATTTGAATTTTGCAGATCAGAACTACATCAATCAAAGAGGATGGAAGCTGCTATATTCAAGTGTCGATCTTTGTCTAGCAACATTGTAAGAGTATGGTTCTTAAGTTCACTTGTTATGTTCGAACGACTCAAGACTGCTTGGGTTAAGTGGTTCACAAAACAGATTGGAAAAAAACGTGATTGATTTTATTTGGCAAAAAAAGGATTTCGAATAAAATATATTTTGAGATATAAAAGTTTGGCTAAGATACTTTTACAAGAACTTTCTGGTTTTATTGAGAAAAAAATATCTTTGAAATTATTTGAAAGATTTATCTTACAAAATAAGTCAAATTATTTTATTGAATATTTTTTATTTTAAAGATATTATTTGTATTATCTTTTTGCCAAAAATATAGGATTGGTTACCAAACAACCTTCTATATATTTTTCAGTTGACCATTCATTCTGATTAATGAAAAATCAGAGCTTAACATATTGCACCTAAACCTTTATTTTGCAAATCATTCATCACGTGTGTCCTTTTTGTTAAGTCCATTTTTTGCAAAATATTTTTCGTGTCTTGTGAACCATTCCTGTGTGCTTAAGTTCTTATTTTCATAAGGCTAATTTTGTTCTCCATCGTTCTTAATCATTGAACCATATAAGTAGACAAATTGTGTTGTAATCTTCTTTTGTGAGAGAGTGCTTTTGGGGTACGGGGTTGTACTCGAGTCGCACGATCGGGGTCGATCGTGGTGATTTACTTTGTAATCGGGTTTGGTTATAAAGTAAATATTAATAAGAGAGAAAGTGGACGTAGACCTTTAGAGAGTAGGTCGAACCACGTTAAAAATCTCGTGTCTCGTGCCTTATTTTGTTTTGTGTATTTTTCCTTTCTCGTTTTATTTTGTTGCCTTTCGATTCACGCGCTTAATTACAACATTATAGCAACCACTGATTGTTTGAACAGTCTCCGTGACTGTTCATTTTGCATGTATACTGTTTTATTATCGAACGTGAACAAACTACTCGCTTTAATTTTAAAAACGTTACTTAATTCCCCCCCCCCCCTCCCCCTTAAGTATCGGATCGATAAACTCAGCAATTGGTATTAGAACCTCGTGCTCTTGATTGCCTTACCGCAAAGAGTTTGATCCGTTTGAGTTTATCAGTTTATTTTTTCTTTTCTCAATGAATTCCAAATCTATCAAATGTCCTGTCTTTGATGGCACGGACTATGGCTGGTGGAAAAATCGTATGATGCATTTCATACAAGGAACATATTATGAATGTTGGGTAATCATCGAAAATGGTCCCCTACCTATCACTACCACCAATGCTAATGGTGTGTCTAGTGTAAAAGCACCCAAGGACTACACATCCGATGATTAAAAAAAGCCGGAGAAGAACTCTAGGGACATATCACTCCTGCAATTCGGAATTGGCGAATCAAAAACTAGTTGTATTGCAGGATGTAAAACGGCCAAACAAATCTGGGATAGTCTAGCACTAGCCCATGAGGGGACCGTGCAAGTAAAGAAACAACGTATTGATCTCTTAATGCAACAATACGAATCCTTTAGAATGGACGACAATGAGCCAATAAAGAGTATGTCTTCACGCTTTTCAAATATTACTAACGAACTTTCAAATCTTGGCCGACAATTTGAAACTGAGGATATTGTCCGTAAAATTCTAAGAAGTCTTACCAAGAAATGGCGACAAAAGATCACGGCCATTGAAGAGGCTAGGGATTTAACCACTCTCACCTATGAAGCTTTAATGGGATCTCTTATGGCACACGAAATAACTCTTGATAATGATGTCGAAGAGAAACCCAAAGCTAATGGACTAGCCATGAATGCCATCTCAAGTGATAATGAAAGTGATCTTGGGGAGGAAGTTGCCTTGCTATTTAAAAGAATTGCCAAAATACTTAGAAAGCGAAATCAAGGAAAGTTCGAAAGTTATAAACAAAAAAAAATCTGTTTCTTCATCTTCCTCATGACGTCCTATGTCTAGAATGGGTTGTTTTAAGTGTGTTGAGCGAGATCATCAGATCCGAAACTGTCCCAAATGGGAAGAAGAGAAATCTAAAGATAAACGTAAAAGGTCTAAGCAAGAGTACAAACGTGCAATGATTCAGAAGTCGTGTGTTTCTGGTCAGTTCTCTTTCCAGGAATACTCGGCCGAGTATGTGGAATACTCGACCAAGTAGTGAATACTCGGCCGAGTATACTCTTTACTCGACCGAGTATCCGATCTGACGGATGTTATTTCCGCGGTTTGATTTAGAGATGATTAGAGTTATAAAAGACGCATTAATCAGTTCCTAATCATTTTTACAAAACCTAACATTTCTACGTAACTCTAATCCTCTCTAAATCTCTCTCAAGTGCGCGGATTGTTACCAAGTCTTCTTCATCTTTATTTGTGTCGTCGGTGTCGGTAAGTTCTTGATCTCATCAGTTTCATTGGTTAATCTTTTAGGGTTTGTCTTAATTTATGAATTGGGGGAAAGGAGTTTTGCATATTGTAATTAGAGTTTATGTGATTGTTGTTAGGTGAGGACTTCATAGAGGAGCCGTTCTAGATTGCCTTGCTTGTGTCTCTTTGCAGTTGTAGTAAGGTAGGGTTTCCCTACTCAGTTGCTGTTTAATTGATTTAAGATTATGTTGTATTGTGTACGATTGATTGTCTGCTGATCTTTGTTGGAGCGATGGTGTTGGTGTGGTTGTGGTGATGGTTGTTGAGTGGAGTCACTTGCGGGAGTGGCTTCACGCCCTTGTTTCGCCCTCTGTGGAACTCGTCATAGAAGGGGATGTGCATATTAATGAATATGGTTATCGCTCGTTGATGAGCGGGGCTTAGGTGGGGATTGGATGCGGTCCCCCACTGGCGGCGAGGATTACCTATTGTGATGGGTAATCTGGCAGGGCTACACACTTCGGTTTGTAGTCGGTTACTATGTGAGATCGGGAGTTTGGAGGTGGATGATGATCAGCTGGTTGCCTTTTTGTAATTATCTTACTTTGATTATACAGTAACTGACCCCGTTGTTGTTTTGTAAAACCTGTGGTGATCCATTCGGGGATGGTGAGTAGATTGTGACAGGTGATGATGTTTGCTAGCTATGGGGCAGTCGTGGGGAGTTATCACTCGAGTCTAGCTTCCGCAGTTCAGAGACTTAGCTTTCAGTTTTGTTGTTGAACATTAGTGACAGTACTTTGGTTTTGGTTTTGAGAACATGTAAACTTTAATCATTTAATCTTTTATACTTTAATAATTGTGTTTGGATTGTTAACTTTGATATACTAACCTCGGGCAACCGAGATGGTGACGGTCTCTCATGCTAGGGCAGTCCTGGTAAGGCGCCTTGGTATGTGGGGATGTCACATTAAATTTTCGAATTTTAGACAAGTCATGCCCGATTTTCGATTTTTCATGAGTAAAAACTTGATTTAATTGCTTTAGGAGACCATTATTTGGTTGATAATGTGGTATGTGGTCCCAAAATGAAACTAATCTTGTCTTAAAATTTTGGGTGAAATTTTTCCATGAACAATGCATTTTCATGTCTTAAGGATAAATTTTCCATGTTGTGGGATTGAGAATTTTATGGCTATTACTATTCTATTAGAGGGATTAAAAGAAATTTTGTCTCAATTACTATTCTATTAGAGGGATTAAAAGAAATTTTGTCTCAATTTCCTGAAAAAATAAATCCGACACTAGCCATGTCAAATTTCTAATTCCTTGGTTATTACTTGAGTCATTTTCTCATGATTTCTCCAAAACTCCAAACCATGATGCTTGAAATAGCCTTACACTTAAAATTTGATCGACTCAAAGACTTTGAAATAACAAGGAAGTAGTTCACTTGCCGGATTGGAGGGTTTGTACAACTTGAAGGAGATAAGTTACGACAACCTCACCCTTGAGTTTTTGAGCTCCTTCACCTATAACAAGGAGACCCATAATGTGAGTTTTAGGCTCAAGAATACTCCTTTTAACCTAGGTAGTGATGCTTTTGCCGACCATCTAGAGGTGGGTAAGCGAGTTGTGGGTCACCATGATAAGATTGAGAAAGAGATAAAAGCTTCAAAGTATTATCATCTTTACACGAGCAAGGAAAAGGTTAGTGTGAGTAATATTAAGACTAGTGACATTGAGTACCCCATTCTAAAGATTTTCTTGCGCTCCTGGACAAACCTCCTCTATGGGAGAAAGGACCCGAGCAAACTCAACTCCATTGAGGTATTGATCTTGAGCTCCTACCTTAACCCCCGCCATGAAATTCATTTCCACTTCAATGCCGTGTCTTTGGTGTGTCTTGCCCTTGGGAGGATGGCTAAGGCGGACCAATGCTCCTTATATTGTGGGGCCTTGGTGACTTGATTGGCCAAGAACTTGTTAGATTACGAACCGGGGGCGGTAGATGTACCCATGTCCAAGAAAGTGGTTTATTTTGATCTTGATTGGTTAAGAGCTAAGTCTTGGGTGGTATATGGAGAGGAGGACGACACCTATTCTTGGAGGGTCGATGATAAGTGGTATATGAAGCTCCCCGTCGGTGATAACCTAGTAGCCTTACACCTATTTTAAGAAAAAATATTTTAAAAGGGAGTAATTTTAAAAATGTAAATTTCAAAGGGAGTAAAATCTAATTAACTCGATATAGTATATGAATAATGTTTATATTATAATTAATATACCATATCATTAGTTACATTGTGTATTTTGAGTATCACCTACTTATATTAGAATAATCTGATTAAAATAAATTTAATCTACTTATATTAGGATGCTGACTTTATTAAAATATTAGGAAATCTACTTTTATTAGGATAATTTTATTAAATTTGTTTCGAAATCTACTCTTGTTAGAAATTCTAAAAAAGTTGGACTCTCTAATATCGCTTGAAAAGTTTATGCTTTATATATGTAGTAGTTGGAAAGCCCGTGCGATGCACGGGGCTCCAATTAGGATAATGTTTAGCAATATACATGTTGAACATCCTAATAATTTTTTGAACAACAGATTGTATGTAAAGGTTGGTTTACATGACCATAGTTTGGTATTATGTATAAGTTAGATAAATTGATTAAAAAATAAGTTCAATTATGTTGAAAATTTGAACACGCAAAACTTTGACATTGATTTAGTTGATTATTGATGAATCATCAGTCCCTTTAACATAAAAGCCACTTCCTTTAGTATTAATTATATCAGTTGTATAACATCCAAAGACACATTTGTATTATGTAGTTACCTATTCTTATTGTTATACACACCATAGGTTTTTAGTTAATAAGTTAATACTCCCTCCCAGTCACTATAATGTTCCCTCTTTTGCGAAACGGATTATTCAACTAATATTCCCCTTTCTATTTTTAGAAACTTTTACTCTTATTTTATTCTTTCCTTTCTCCTATCACCAAACCCCACACAACTCTTTTACTCCTATTTTATTACTTTCCTTTATGTTTTGGCCCCACAATTCTTTAATTAACTACTAATAATTCATCCCTCTCTCCTATCACCAACCTCACACAACTCTTTTACTTCTATATTAATATTTTTCCTTAAGTATTGTGCCCATATCAAATGGGAACAATATAATGACTGGGAGGGAGTATAAAACGTTATTGTGGTTTAATTCGTCAAAATGAACTCATGATAACTGTGGCTGACATTTATGAGATTCGCAAATTAGATAAACCTACAACATTTACCTATATATTCGAGTTTGTAAGCATGCGATGATGTAAAAGTTCAAAGGCAATACGCAAAATAACAGATATCTGTATCTCAATTATATATGTATCCTGTTTGGAGAATTTGTTAGATCTCTAAATAATAGAATTTGTTTTTGACTATCGACAATTAAGACTGGTTGTTCCCTACGAAATTAATGTAAAATATACAATAAGACACTAAGACACCTAATTTGGTATATGTGTAAAAACTTCTTTGTAAACGATATTTTTCGTGTGGCCCAGGTACATTTGTTCCCTATTATCAATGTAGAACTTGAATCCCTCAGTGATATTATTCTACGTTGTTACATAAAGCTAGTCATGATTAAAATCTTGTTTCGGCAGATAAACTTCAACATGATTAAGTGAGTGCCCCTGAATCTTATTTAACATCATGGCGTAGCATGACCGTAATTATTGATATTGTCTCCTCTTAAGCATGAAAGAGATTTTGTATCCGGAGAAATCATCACTATCCTCGTGCGCGGGTATGGAGATATGAGTCATTAAAGTCTCAGGTCTAGTGTATAGATATATGTTTATATCTGAAAGAATAATTAAATAAATGTTTTATTTCTTAGAGATTAGGATAGCTAAAGGTACTACTCCTAAATTCGATTAGATCTAGACTTATTTTATTTAAAAAGAAAAATTGATCATAGGATTAATTAACTGGTACCTAAGATTGTGCAACTCATTGATATATTGCTATTAGTACTTTCCAAAGTATAGTTAAATAAATACTTTAGTGTCTAGTATGTTGTCCGTACGTTGCATAGATTCTAAATAATTAGCTAAATGTATAATCTGAATGGACGTTTTAGTTTTTTTTGTGTAAAGGGGAGTGTAGCGATCATTAGTGATTGAACATATGATTATATAAGGTAAACTAATTGACATTTCGATAATACAATTTTTTTCCTTTAGATAGTAGCTTTGAGAGTTTTATTGATAAAACAAAACAAAAATGACAATTCATTTGTGTTTTAATTAATTTACATTGCATGTTTTACATACAATATGCATACAGTGCACGTCTTCTCTCTTTGCATCTTTGTAACTAAAGTATGATAATGACTAATATATATGTAGTACACAGTACACCCTTGGATTTCTTGGGTCCCTTGTTTTTGGACATCTCCTCCCCACTTTAAACACGTGTTTGATGTCCTCTATTATAGTCAATGGCTCTTAGAACGTTTATGACAATGAGTTTAACTTAGCTTGTGCTCCTTCAAAAACTTCTCATTAGGCCTCCCTTATTTTAAAGTCCTCTTACCCTCACTATTAGACCTAGCAAAACTAAATTAGCTGAATGGCCCGGTCCAATAAAAACCATGACCCAAACGCGAATTGAGAACCCAAATATGACCAAGACCTAATTGGTTCGCCCAGTTTATTATCGCAAACCGACATTGTAATACTCCGTATTTATGGTCTTGGGGGTACTCTATCGAGTAGCCCTTACTCTGTCGAGTAAGGGTATGTCGCAGAATAAAATAGTTTCTGACCTGTTGGGCACTCGATCGAGTAGCTGGGGCACTCGATCGAGTAGGGGGGTACTCGATCGAGTACCTTGGGTACTCGATCGAGTGTCCGGTTTACGGGGAGTTTTTCACGGGTTTTGTTAATTACGCGATTAAGGTATTTAAACCAATTCGTCTTTGTTCTAAATCACTTTTTACAAAACCTAAAATCTGTTTAAGAGAGAAAGCAACTTGTCTTCTTCCTAATCGCGTTCTTGACAATTCCCGGAGTTCAGACGGTCGGTTTGCATCGTAGTTTGTGTCGTTGGATTCCTTGCGTCGAGGATAAGCTTCTAGCATAATTTTTATAACGTTTTGTTAAGATTAGTGAAACCCTAATTTAGTAATTGGGGGTTTTATGAATAGTGTTTGAATAGTAGTATCCGTGTGTTATATGTTAGGAGGAGAATTCATAGAAGAGGCGTTTTGAGACAGCTGTAGATACCGTCTGCGTGTGTGCTTTCCAGGTAGGATTTCCTACTCAGTATTAGTCCCATAATGGGGTATTGGTGATGTGCTGTAGTTAGTTAATTGATTTGATGATTGTATTTATGTTTGTGATTGTGGTTGCGTTGTTGATGGTTCTCGAGATGCGTTCTCGGCTGAGTGGGGTCACTTGCGGGAGTGATCTCACGCCCTAGTTTCGCCCTTAGTGGAACCCGCCACGAAAGGGGATGTGCACATTAATGGACAGGGTTATCGCTCGTACGATGAGCGGGGCTTAGGTGGGAACGGCTGCGGTCTCCCATCGCTGGCGGTGTCCAAAGGGACGATCGGTGATTGAGACGGTTGGTTGGATGTGTGTGTGTGTGTGGCGGTTCAATTGTCCCGTATGTCTTATTGTTGTTATCTGTTTTGATTGTGTGATTAGTACTGACCCCGGTGTTGTTTTGTAAACCTGCGGTGATCCATTCGGGGATGGTGAGCAGATATTGAGCAGGTATAGAGATGATACGGGGATAGCTGGGATGGCCACGACATGACGATAGAGTCTTCCGCCGTAGTTTAGCATTTATTTATATTTCATTTGAGTAGACATTTGGAATAATATATCTTGCTTTCGATTTGGTTTCAAGGATTGTTTTCATTCATTAAACTATTAATAATAAATGTTGTTTCTTTATCGCTGTTGTTTGATTATCATACCTCGGGCAACCGAGATGGTGATGTCTCCATACCTGAGTGGTCCTGGTAAGGCACTCGGAGTATGGGGGTGTTACAAATGGTATCGAGAGCGATCCCGAAACCTGTAACCAATGAACTTAATGAACATAGGGAGTCAATTAAAATGAACCCGGGGTAAAAGTTGTAGGAGCTAGTGCAAAGGCTTGGGAGACGTCCTAAAGTCGCGGGGGGTCGCCCTACAACTTTGAACCGGTCACATGGGAACGTGTTTGTTGAGTCGTCTGTGTGATTGTTAATTCGTGCAATAAAGTGATGAAGTATGTTGATTGTTTGGTGTTGAAGTAGGAGGTTGAGCATGTGAAAGAAAATGATATGTGGAACATGTTAATGAGATGATAACATGTTGGATGTTTATAATGTGGCTTTAATAGCATGATGAGTTGATTTTGTTGATTAGTAGAATAGATGCGTAGCCTATTTGTTAGAATATAATGTGGTTTTATAAAGTTTGGCATGTTAGTATACGAAGTAACATGCGGGTAGCTCTTACGTATTGGGGGCACTTGATCGAGTGGGACTGACTCGATCGGGTAGGTTTATGGCGATTTTGAGTCCAGAATCGAGTTTTGGGGCACTCGATCGAGTAACTAGGGGTACTCGATCGAGTAGGGGGTCACTCGATCGAGTAGCCTAGATACTCGATCGAGTGGGTTAGAGATCAGGAGGTCTGTTTAGTTCTGGAGTTTGGGTACTCGATCGAGTACATAGTGGCACTCGATCGAGTAGCCCGTTACTCGATCGAGTGGGTTTGGATACACGATCGAGTAGGGGCTGGGCAACGCGTGTTCGTGTTTTGAGGTTTAGTACGCGTGTTTATGTTTATCCCTTTCTTCTATAGCTTCAAGATGCCGCCCAAGAGAAATGCCTTGTACGCGAGAGCTGAGCTTATGACTACGGATGACATCGTTAAGATGTTGGAACACCAAGACGCTCTTACGGAGACCCTGAAGAGAGTGAACGAGGACAAGGATAAGAGTAAGGAGAAGGAGGTTGACCACGCTAAAGTCCGCCTCTATATCACGAGGTTTAACCCGAAGGAGTACAAGGGGGTTGAGGAGCCTAACCACCTTGATAGTTGGCTGAGGGAGATGGAGAACATACTAGATTTAGTTCGCTGTCCTGATGAGATGAGAGTGGATCAGCTGCATTCTATCCGAGGGAGGCAAATGGCAAGTGGTGGGACTCAGTGAAAGTGAGTGCCAAGGAGATATATACCAACCAGGGGTTACCCGCTATACCTTGGGAGGAGTTTCGTAGGGTCGTGAGGAAGGAGTTCGTACGAACACATGTGAGGAGTAAGTTGAGGGAGGAGTTCGACAAGTTTAAGATGACGGTGAGATGTCTGTGGCTCGAGTACTACGAGCGTTCAATGAGAAATCCAGATATGCTGAGGACATGGGTTTGAGTGAGGAGAATCTTGCTTTGAGGTTTGAGAGAGGGCTAACCACGACAATTATGGATAAGTTACCCGTGGGAGTCCTTACGATGTGAAGGAAGCATATGAGAGGTCCGGGAGAGCCGAGAGGCTAGTGGAGATGGCTCAGGAGAGGTCAGGTGGGGAGAAGAGGAAGTCCGAGAGCGAGGGTGGTGGCCAATCTAATTTCAAGAAAGGCAACCACAATCAATCTAAGGGGTTTTCTTACCTCGGTCCGGGTTGATCTTTGGAACTTCCTTTGGGAGAGGTCGTGGGAGCGTGAGCAACAGTGGGGGAGTGACTTGCTTTGGATGTGGTGGCGTAGGCCACAAGAGACATGAGTGCACAAGTGCACCGGATCTTTCCGGACCTGCGAGCTTCGCGAGCAACAGACCGGCGGGATCATGGCCAAACCGTGGAGGTCGAGCTACCAGAGTGGAGGCAACCGCAACGGCGGTAATTCTTATGCGAAGACACCGATGAACAACAACAACAATCAAGGGTCGGGTGCTAAGCCGACCGCATCGCCAAGATCTTGTCCCAGGGAGGTGGGCAGAAGACCAGTGGCAAGTTATTCATGATGGACAAGAAGGCAGCTGAGGAGGATGAGCACATTATCACCGGTACATTTCTTGTTAATGGCATTCCTACGTTTGTTTTGTTTGATTCGGGGGCTTCTCAGTCGTTTGTGTCTTCGAGTCATGTAAAGCAGTTGGGTTTGAGGGTATATGAGTCTGTTAGAGAGCAAGTTTTCATACCTTCGGGTGAGTGAGTCCGTATCGTGTGGGAGGTCACAGAGATGTGTCGTTGATAGTTGGGCAAGTCGATTTCCCTGTAGACTTGCTAGAGTTTCCTTTTAATGGTTTTGAGATGATAGTTGGGATGGATTGGTTAGGAAAGTATAAAGCTAAGATAGACTGTCATCAAAAGAAAGTGTCCCTAAGAGGCCCTAAGGGAGTTAGTGTGTCATACCGTGGGTTTCTAGTTAAACCCAAGGTTAAGTTGATTGCAGCTGTCACTTTGAAGTCGTATCTGAGGAAGGGATGTCCTCTGATTTTGTGCCACGTGAGAGATGACCGGATAGAGAGCCCGGCAGTTGAGGAGATACCAGTGGTGGGAGAGTATGCGAGATGTTTTTCCGAGGAGATTCCGGTTGCCACCGAAGAGGGAGATAGATTTCACCGTTGAGTTGAAGCCAGGAACGGGGCCAATCTCTAAGGCACCGTACCGTATGGGTCCTAAGGAGATGGAGGAGCTTAGGAAGCAGTTGGATGATTTGATAGAGAAGGGATACATTAGACCAAGTATATCGCCTTGGGGAGCACCAGTTCTTTTCGTGAAGAAGAAGGATGGAACTTTGAGGTTATGCATAGATTACCGGGAGCTGAACCGTGTGACGATAAAGAACAAGTATCCTTTGCCAAGGATAGATGACCTGTTTGATCAGTTGAGTGGTGCAACGGTCTTTTCTAAGATCGATTTGAGGTCCGGTACCATCGGTGAAGATTAGAGATGTGGACATACCGAAGACAGCCTTCACGTCGAGGTATGGCCATTAGGAGTATGTGGTGATGCCGTTTGGGTTGTCCAATGCGCCGGCAGTGTTTATGGATTTGATGAATAGGATCTTTAGACAGTTCTTGGACCAGTTCGTGGTGGTGTTTATCGATGATATCTTAGTCTACTCAAAGACTAAGGAGGAGCATGAGGAGCATTTGAGGATCGTGTTGCAGACTTTGAGGGATCATGAGTTGTATGCTAAGTTGTCCAAGTGCGAGTTTTGGTTGGAGAAAGTTGCTTTTCTGGGGCATGTAATCTCTAAAGATGGGGTAGCTGTGGATCCGACGAAGATAGAGGCAGTGACAAAGTGGGAAGCACCGAAGAATGTTGCTGAGGTGAGGAGTTTCTTGGGTTTAGCTGGATACTACAGGCGGTTCGTGAAAGATTTCTCCAAGATAGCTAGACCGATGACGGCGTTGATGAGGAAAGAGAACAGGTTTCGTTGGGATGAGAGTTGTGAGAAGGCGTTCCAAACATTAAAGGAGCGTTTGACCACGCCTCCCGTCCTAGACATCGAAGGAAGCGAGAATTTCGAGGTTTTTACAGATGCCTCGAAGAATGGGTTGGGATGTGTGTTGATGCAGAATGGTAAAGTGATCGCCTATGCTTCTAGGCAGTTGAAGCCTTATGAGGAGAACTACCCTACTCATGACCTGGAGTTGGGTGCCGTGGTGTTTGCTCTCAAGATTTGGAGGCACTACCTTTATGGAGCAATCTTTAAGGTATTTTCTGATCACAAGAGTCTCAAGTACATCTTCACGCAGAAGGAGTTGAACATGAGACAGAGGAGGTGGATGGAGCTGATTGGTGATTACGACATGGAAATCATCTACCATGAAGGAAAGGCCAACGTTGTAGCCGATGCTCCGAGTAGGAAGAGTGTACATTCTTTGTGTACGCCTCTATCTTTGATGAGGGCCGAGGATGAGGTAGCGAGCTTTGGGATTCATATGTTGCAGAAAGGAGAGGCCATGGGTGATATGACAGTACATATGGAGTTTTATGATGATATTCGAGGTAAACAGGCTTTGGATCCTAAGATAGTGGAGTGGAGAGCTGGAGTAGAGAAGGGGACGGTGTCCCGGTTTTCCATTCATACAGATGGTAGCTTGAGGTTTGATGGTAGGTGGTGTGTTCCTAATGACGAGGAGTTGAAAAAGACAATCATGACAGAAGCGCATTGCACACCATATTCAGTTCATCCGGGTGGAGACAAGCTTTACAAAGATTTGAAGAAAACGTTTTGGTGGCACGGGATGAAGAAAGAGACAGCTGAGTTCGTGTCCCGTTGTTTGACATGCCAAAGAGTTAAAGGGGAACAGAGAAGACCACAAGGTAAGGTTCAGTCTTTGGAGGTGCCTGAGTGGAAGTGGGAATCCATTTCCATGGATTTCATTGTGGGTTTACCTAAGAGTCAACAAGGTAACAATATGATTTGGGTGATAGTGGATCGTCGACCAAGTCGGCTCACTTTGTTCAATGAAAGATACATGGACTAAGGCACAATTGGCTATGGCCTATCGAAAGAACGTGCTTAAGTTACATGGAGTCCCTAAGGACATAGTGTCCGACAGAGATGCGAGGTTTATATCAAGGTTTTGGAAGGAGTTGCAGAATCGTTGGGAACAACGACTTTGAAGATGAGTACAACATTTCATCCTGCGACGGATAAATGACCGAGAGAACAATCAAGACCTTGGAAGATATGTTGAGAGCGTGTGTGATGGATTTCGGTGGTAGGCGGGAGCAGAGGTTGGACTTGATAGAGTTTTCTTACAATAACACTATCACACCGATATTGGTATGGCACCGTTTGAGGCTTTGTACGGAAGGAGATGTAGGAGTCCGATCTGTTGGGACGATAGTCTTTGAGGCAAAGTGGTTTTAGGACCGAGATGGTACGGGAGATGGTGGAACAGATTAAGATGATCAGGGAACGGATGAGAGCAGCTCAGGATCGACAGAAGAGTTACGCAGATCTACATCGTCGGGACATAGAGTTTCAAGTTGGGGACAAAGTTCTTCTGAAAATGTCTCCTATGCGCGGAGTCATGAGATTCGGGAAGAAAGGCAAGCTAAGTCAGAAGTTTATAGGGCCTTATGAGATCTTAGAGCGAGTTGGGGAAGTGGCTTATCGTTTGGCGTTACCGGCTGCTTTGGAGAGAGTGCATAATGTGTTTCATGTATCGCAACTGCGAAAGTATGTGAGTGACCCGTCACATGTGTTGGAGGCAGAGAGCTTAGAGCTGGATGAGTCTTTATCGTACCTTGAGGTGCCTAAGCAGATCCTAGACCGAAAAGTTAGAAAGACCAGGGGTGGTGAGACAGTTTTGCTTAAGATCCTGTGGTCTAACCATGAGACTGAGGAAGCTACATGGGAGGCGGAGGATATCGTGAAAGAGCGTTACCCTTTCCTTTTTGATCAGGTACGTATGGTTACGGGGACGTAACCTTGTTTCTTTTAGGGGGGTAGGAGATGATCGCGAGAGTTTTTAAGAGTTTTACACCTCTTGTATATGTTGTGTCGGTATGTTTGTCGGGATAAGTTGGGTTAGTGGCATGTTTTACGTTGTGTTTATTTTGACCTTCGAGTCGGGAAGCGTATGGGAGTACCTTTGTTTGGTAGTGGTTTGAACTTCGGGGACGAAGTTCCTTTTAAGGAGGGAAGACTGTAATACTCCGTATTTATGGTCTTGGGGGTACTCTATCGAGTAGCCCTTACTCTGTCGAGTAAGGGTATGTCGCAGAATAAAATAGTTTCTGACCTGTTGGGCACTCGATCGAGTAGCTGGGGCACTCGATCGAGTAGGGGGGTACTCGATCGAGTACCTTGGGTACTCGATCGAGTGTCCGGTTTACGGGGAGTTTTTCACGGGTTTTGTTAATTACGCGATTAAGGTATTTAAACCAATTCGTCTTTGTTCTAAATCACTTTTTACAAAACCTAAAATCTGTTTAAGAGAGAAAGCAACTTGTCTTCTTCCTAATCGCGTTCTTGACAATTCCCGGAGTTCAGACGGTCGGTTTGCATCGTAGTTTGTGTCGTTGGATTCCTTGCGTCGAGGGTAAGCTTCTAGCATAATTTTTATAACGTTTTGTTAAGATTAGTGAAACCCTAATTTAGTAATTGGGGGTTTTATGAATAGTGTTTGAATAGTAGTATCCGTGTGTTATATGTTAGGAGGAGAATTCATAGAAGAGGCGTTTTGAGACAAATTTGTAGATACCGTCTGTGTGTGCTTTCCGGTAGGATTTCCTACTCGCATTAGTCCCATAATGGGGTATTAGTGATGTGCTGTAGTTAGTTAATTGATTTGATGATTGTATTTATGTTTGTGATTGTGGTTGCGTTGTTGATGGTTCTCGAGATGCGTTCTCGGCTGAGTGGGGTCACTTGCGGGAGTGATCTCACGCCCTAGTTTTGCCCTTAGTGGAACCCGCCACGAAAGGGGATGTGCACATTAATGGACAGGGTTATCGCTCGTACGATGAGCGGGGCTTAGGTGGGAACGGCCAGTGCGGTCCCCCACTGGCGGGTGGTCCAAAGGGACGATCGATGATTGAGACGGTTGGTTGGATGTGTGTGTGTGTGGCGATTCAATTTGTCTGTATGTCTTATTGTTGTTATCTGTTTTGATTGTGTGATTAGTACTGACCCCGGTGTTGTTTTGTAAACCTGCGGTGATCCATTCGGGGATGGTGAGCAGATATTGAGCAGGTATAGAGATGATACGGGGATAGCTGGGATGGCCACGACATGACGATAGAGTCTTCCGCTGTAGTTTAGCATTTATTTATATTTCAGTTTGAGTCTCTCCAATAATTAACTTGAAAACAACATACCCGAAAATAACTTGAACGCAAAATTACCCGACTCGGCCTAGTGCAGCCCGAATTCTGCCAAACCCGAAAAACTCGACCCTAGCCTGTTTGCCAGGTCTACTCACCTTACGCTTCTTTTCTTGACAACCTTAAATGGTTCTGGTCTACTCGTACCAGCACCATATATCTCTTTTCTTGTGACTTTTTTGGTGGGTTGTACTCCCACATAATGTTACCCTCTCCTCCGGGGGTTTATCTATTTCACCTTCTTGCGGCATGTGTCCCTCGTTTCACATTCTGTAGGGTTCTTGTCATCACCCATTTACTTTCTACTCCTTTAATTTGACTTTCAGCTTAGACTCTTTCAAAACTTCAATCACTCCAACTCGTCTTAATTTACTTTCATATTTTCTTCTTATTCATTTGGTGGCTTTGATTAACTTGGTGTTAAACCCCTTTGACCCGCAGTGGCTTTATTACTCATTCCAATGCTCTTCATGGTCTCTTGCCAACGCTCTTGAAACTCTCCCTTCGCTTTAACACCTTTTAATTGAATTTATTAAGGCCCTCCTAATTCTCCGTGGCACAAGATCATTGTAGCCGCCTCCTTCTACGCTACTTCTCTTTTGGTGGGTATTGGTTTGGTTGTCTGTGATAATTTAGGGCAGTGGTTAGAAGGATGAACTTTCAAGTGTACTCCATGTACCCCTTTGGAGCGAATTACTTGTCATTCAGGTTGGTTTTCTTTCTTGTGCAATCGCATGGGTTGTTTCATTATCATCTCAATATGTCTTTCTTGCTACTTCCTCCATTTCACTTTTATTGTACTCTTTTTTGTAAAATTTATTCCAAATTAATTATTCTCTTTTTAAATTTAGTATGCTAAAATGGTGGACTATCACTATTACCCCTAATCTTTTAACTATCAGTCGCTCCATCAAAATGACATTCTACCCATTTTTCTCAAATAAAGGGTTAGAGTAGTAGTTTTACATTTATCTCTTAAACCTTCCCAAAACAGCAAGTAAGACACAAAAAGTGGAATGGAGGAAATATTATTCAATTAAATCACAATGTTTTAAAAATGGTGTGATAAAAATTCACTCATAAATAACATAGCATGAATTCTGGTAATGTTCTATATTTTATAAATGATGGGTGGGTATAAGCAGACGTTATCTTAAAAATAATGTTGCTATTGTATTTGAGTTGATCTTAATAGTATACTCTATAATAGTAATATTAATATTTGATTATTGGTATTGATGATTGGCATAGCCTGTTGTATCGACCTATGTCTTAAACACTAAGAAATTCAACTTCGTACATTTAATATGTATGCTTCTAACATGGTTTGATGTGGATCATAAAAATCTTAATCAGATTGTCATACCTAGATAATTGTCATTGAATATCAATAACCTAATTCAAGATCATGAATTAGCCATTAGCTTACATAAATTTGGTGAAGTGGTAGTATTAGTCAAACAAACGTTTTAGAAACTCAAAATTTAAAGGTGGTGTCAATATTATTAATTATACAAATCCTCCCCATATATTATTCTCTCCTGTAAAAGAAATTTACTTGGAAAACACTATGTCAATATCATAAAATACTCATGGAATATAAAGTACTAAACTGCCTCCCATCTGCTATGAAATATCTATAACATTTTAGTTCATTTTCAACTTAAGATAGAATGAAAAGTTAAAGTTACGATTACTTATGAATTAATACTCACTAAACTTTATATATATGCGTGTAATTTAATAAATTTAATCTACTTATATTAGGATAAAATTAAATAAAATTCGTTTTATTCTTAAGAAATCTACTTTTATTAGAATAATTTTATTATATTTTTTTTAGAAATCTACTATTGTTAGGATACGTTTAATAACATTTTAGTTCATTTTCAACTTAAGATAAAATGACATCGAAGTTAAACTTACAATTACTTGTACATTTATACTCACTAAACTCTATATATATATATGTGTAATTTAATATATTTATTCTCCTTATATTAGGATATAAAATTTATTTTAATTAAAAAAATGTTGTTTTTAAGAAATCTACTCTTATTAGGATAATTTTATTAATTTTTTTTAGAAATCTACTCTGGTTAGGATAATTTATTAAATTTTTCTTTAAATTATAGGATTTCTAAGAAAATTGGACTCTCTAATATCGCTCGAAAAGTTTCTGCTTTATATATATGTATTGATTAAATCTAGAAACCAAAGGACTTCAATGTAATTAAAGAAAGTTATACAAATTAATTATACTATATAATTTTAAATCAATAGCACCGTGTGATGGACCCGATTAAGGGATCTCAATACAAATATTATATAGTTCGGGTTAAAATTAAATTATATAGAAGCTTGGTAATTTTCCTAAACATGGTCAATTTCATTAAAATAAAATAATTATTTAAAGATGATCAATTTTCTTAAAATAAAATAATTAATGAAGATGGACAATTTCAAGGAGACTAAAAGAAAAAGATGTCAGGTAATTTTCCTAAATATTTATAGAAAATTAGAAAATGGTCAATTTCCTTAAAATAAAATAATTAATTAGTATAAACATGCACACTTATGGTATTAATTATTATCATAAAAATTATACTCCCTCCAATTTCCTATTATCTTTCCTCTTTCCTTTTTCACACAAGTATTGATTATCTTCCCGTTTTTTTTGGGTAAGCTTCATTCATTTTTTTTTATTTTCTCTCTCCTAAAAATCAACAACTCCCACTACTTTATTCATTATTCATTTTTTATTATTTTCTCTAGCCTATAAATTTTATAATTTACAATATTTACCAATACTTTATTTCTTTTTCTTCCCCTTTCTTATTTTTTGTGCCCAAAAGAAAGGGGAAGATATTAGGAAATTGGAGTATATTAAATTTAAAATCTATGCAATTTTATTAAACTTTATAGTTTATTAGATGTATAGAGATGTTAATTATTTAACATACAAAAATATAATAAGTAGGTTATAAATAATTCAAGTTAGATTTCATAATATATAATATTGCATAATTCTTTCGATTTGATTTAATGCATATATGTAATATATTTATATAAATATATAATCTTCTAAAAATTGCATGCCTAAGTAGTAAAAGTAATTTCGTCAGTAAAGAAAATAATTGTGGTAACAATGGATATAGTTATATGATAGTAATCACTCATTTAAATAGTAAAAGTAACAATATTATCAACGAGATTAGTGAGAGTGGTAGAAACAACAACGGGAATAGTGAAATAATCAATATTAATGCGGCAATAATGAAAGTAACAATAATTACGGCGGGAGTAGTGAAATTATCAATATTAATGTGGCAGTAATGACAGTAACAATAATTACGGCGTGAGTAGTGAAAGTAACAATGATTACGGGCAAGTAGTAAAATGTTATTACTATTGTTTTATTAATAAGAGTAAAATATTAATAGCGGGAGTAGTGAATTTGTCTCAAAATTTATTTCATCGTAATTTTTGGATATGTTATAAAAAATATATTAATGATAAATTTATGGGTTATGCAACTTTAAGTAATTTTATTTAATGAAATAAAAAATTAATGGTAAGTAGAGGTAGCCCGAACGAAGTCGGACAACAATACCACACTAGTCAAGTCTAAAGTAGGAAAAAGTCGCAAAGATGACTCAAAATGCACAAAGCATATCCAAAGATCCATCCCTTTGCCATTGTTTCTATGGGGGTGTTTGGTAAACGGCGGATTGAGAAATTTTCAGCATATTCAAGGCTTTTAGCATGTTTGACTCACCAATCTACTATTTTGAGTGTTTGGTAAATGGCATATTGAAAGAGTAGATTGGAGCTCAATCTACTGTTTTCCAATATGCTGCTCTACCCAGCATATTCACATTAGTAGATTGTTAAATATGAATTCGTCAACAATCTACACATAGATACAACAATCTATTAACCAAAATCTGCTAATTACCAAACACTTCTACTAAATCTGCTAATTGAAATATACTAGTCAAACCTGTTAATCCAATCTGTCATTTATAATCTGCTTGACCAATCTGCTTCTGCTAATATCAATCTGCTGATTACCAAACAGAGCCTATATAATAAACTAAACTAAACTACAAATTCATACCACTCAATATTTCAAACGAATTTAAAAAACTCCACACATATCATACTTCCCCACCCACAGAATGAGTTACTTGAACTCCGTCCAAATTTTAGATCTTCTCCTAGTTACATCCCTACTCTTCATGACCACCCATGCCGCCACATTCACAATTAAAAGTAATTGTAATTTCCCAATTTGGGCTGCAGCCGTTCCAGGGGGTGGGCGAAAGATGAACCGGGGGGATACCTGGACCATCACCGCTAACCCGGGCCAGACCGGAGCCCGCATTTGGGCCCGGACCGGGTGCACTTCAACTGGGCCCAACGGGCTACGCTGCATCACCGGAGACTGCGGTGGGGTCTTCCAGTGCACGGGCTATGGTAAGCCACCGAACACCCTAGCTGAATACGCCCTTAAGCAATTTAACAACCTCGACTTTTTTGATATATCGTTGGTCGACGGGTTCAACGTACCGATGACATTCCTGCCCGTATCCAATGGTTGCACCCGTGGACCAACTTGTCGGGCCAATTTGATTGGGCAGTGCCCAAGTCAGCTACATGCCCCAGGCGGATGTAACAACCCATGCACGGTTTTCAAGACAGACCAATATTGTTGCAATTCAGGTAGCTGTGGACCTACCAATTTTTCAAAATATTTCAAAAACGCCTGCCCTAGTGCTTATAGTTACCCTAAAGATGATCCTACTAGTACTTTTACTTGTCCCAGTGGTACTAATTACGCCGTAACTTTTTGCCCTTGAGTAATTAATTCCTTATTGATTATTGAAGGGAATATATGTTCGGAGTATTATGTATGAGAATCTTACGGACAATATTATGTATGAATAAATGAATATCCATATATTGTAATATTATTGCATTTCAGCGAGTCACTGAAATCTTAAGTGGAGTAACATTGATGAATACAACTACATGCTGAACTTATTACTGGGTTGAATTTCATTTTTTATTAAAGCTATGAAGCCTATTTATTACATTTGTTATTTATGTCATTAATATCATAATATGCCAAAGTTAAGGGGATAGTTACCACTTTCCTGTATTAATAAGTGATAACCTTATAAAGAGAATAAGAAATCAGTGATAGTCTAATATATCAGTGTGATAATCTTCTAATATCTATCTATATCTATATCTATATCTATATCTATATCTATATTAAAACTATAAAACAATCCCAAATTCTTATTTACGACGGGTACTTTTCGTCTCAAATAAAAGACGGGCCAAATGTGACCATTTTATGAGAAAATGTGACCATTTTTTCATAGGTAACATTTTATGAACAGTTTATGAGTGGTCACATTTGGCCGTCTCTTATTTGTGACCGTCACAAGGGAGAATTGCTGTAAAACAATAACTACTAAACATTAGGATGTACACGTGTCCTGTCCTCAGGCACTTTTTTCCAACCCACTAAACTCATTTTCTTATTTGTTTATCTAAAAATCGGCTAAACCCTAATGACTCATATTCATCCTATACAAACACTAAATGTAATACTCCAATAAAATAGGACGTAATTTTATCATAGATATTTTGAAAGTTGCACAAATGGCTAATTCATCATAGATATTTTGAAATTCAATCTGGCTTCTAATCTATGTTAATTACTCGGACTCGAGTCAAAGGATTGGACACGGGTGCATACTCAAATGTCGGACTCGGCTATTTTATGAAAAATTGTCAAGTTTTTGGTTTAAAAGGGGGTGTCGAGTGTCATACCAATGTTCAAGTAAGTGTCGGACACGGGTACGCTAGCTCATATAAAGTGTTCAAAGTAACAAGCCTACCTATTTGTATTTCTCATCTTCCATCTTGAAATGTAGGTACTTCTGAACTTTGAATAGCAGCGATATAGGGGCACACGAATACTCTATTTGCTCTCCAGTCTCCATGATTCATCTAATTGTTTTTTTCCATACTCCTACCGTCCCACCTACTAATCAACATGATTATTTAGCCTTTTAAATCAGCTTGTGATGCTCTTATTTGGTCTCCATGATTCATCAAATTGTTTTTTCCATCCTTTATTTTTTTTGTACTTCCTCTTATAAACATGCCAACTTTAGCTTTAGGTTTTACCCTTTATTTAAAAGTCTGAGGCATTGTTGTCCTGTTATGCTATTTTTCAAGCTTCAAATTTTTTTTTTGGAGGATGCCAAGGATGGACAGGTGTTGGGAATTTGGAAGACCGAAGATAAGGGACATTTTATTCAACAACGATAAAGCTAAAAGTACTTGGGCATTGTCAAATCCCACTCGACTTTCAAGTTCCATAAGCAATTGACACTAAAGTTATCTTTCAATTTTTAGCTCCTTTAATTCTTTCCCAATATTAATGAAATTACTCATGTACTTACATATCTTTCAATCCCTGTCTCACATTCTTGAGTTTAATTTATTAGGGACAAGATCGGCAGAGTTTTTAATCTTATTGATATTAAAGTTATTTTAGTTAGTTTGATTGGAAATTTTCCTCCATGGTATAATTATGCCTGGTTAAAAAAGAATAGCGTTCCTAAGTGACAACTTTTTATCCGGTCTGGAACGAAGGGTGTTCTTTGTTTGATTGAAACTTGAATGATTCAAAAATAAAAATTCTTTACCATTTAAAATATATCTAGTTCGAAAATATTGGCATTTCTTACAAATATATATTGACGATTGAGTTACACTCTTAAATTGACTAACGAGTCATATTTACGCATTGATCGATCTTGGCGGGCGAGTTTGATCCACACCGTTAGTCACTGATAAATCATGTAAGCATCAACGATAAAGAGGCACAGGTCCAAGGGAAGCAAATTGGATAGTTGCACTCCCAACCCGTAAGCAATGGAAATTTTTAAAATAAAAATTCTTACGTTTTTAAAATTCCCTTCAAGTTCATTAGATTGCATGTTGGATAATAGTCTTAGTATTAGAGTTAAGGGGAAAGGAAAAGTGGTTTTTATCCCACATGGATGAGGGAAGTAAGTTATTTATCTGTCATCAGATTTGGATAACAACAGACAGTTATTTGCCTCTCAACAGACACAAGATTTCATATCTATATAAACACAACTCTTGTGCAAATTCCATAATCCAATTTTTAATTTTCTTTCTCCTCTAAAATTCTGATCTTGATGGGAAATTCTCAGAATTGCTGTCTGCGATTTCCGAGTGCTTTGTTGTATCTTTAAGAAGTAAATTTGCCATAACTCTACAGCAATCTAGTGGGAGCAAATATTACTTTACAAAAAGTGATTTCTGTCACGCCTCAAAGCAATTTCCATACCCACTGATCTAACAATTGTAAAGTAATATTTCCGTTCAACATGGAGGCTGGATCTCAGGCAGCGTTTACTCTCATGAACCGTGACTTCTTTAAGTTGGATCGTTGGAAAGACCAAATGTTCTTTCTTCTTACTGCAATGAAGATATCATATCTCCTAGACGAAAATCTGACAGAAGTACCAGAAGCAAAGGAAGCGGAAGAAAAGGAAGTTACTGAATTACGCAAGAAACGAGAAGAAGATGAACATCTATGCCGTGGTCATACTTTGAACCGTCTCTCAAACCGTCTCTACAACTTGTTCACAACTATCAAGTCTCCAAGGGAAATTTGGAAGACACTAGAGACGAGATACACAAATGAAAAGCAAGGCACAAATAAGTTTCTGATTATGAAGTACTTTGAGTTTTCAATGGTAGCTTCTAAGTCTATTATGGATAAAGTCCATGACTTGCAGAATATCGTTAGTAGGCTTAAAGAATTGAAAATTGATATTTTTGATGCATTGCAAGTTGGTGCAGTTGTTGCAAAATTACCACCAAAGTGGCATGACTACAGAAAGAAACTCTTGCACACCACAGAAGATCTGTCCCTTGAACAGATTCAGAAACATTTGCGCATTTAAGAGGAAGCCCGACGCCCCGACTTCAATACAAATCGCAAATGGAAGACTAGTCTGATTCTAAGATTAATCATGTTGTTGTTCAGAATTCTAACAAAAACGCAGGAAAGAATAAGTGAAAGCAGCCAGAAAGAGAATTGTCAAACAACAACAAGAAGGTCAAAACTGACAATAGACCAAAGTGTAATTTCTGTGGAAAGCCAGGACATTTCCAAAGGGACTGCAGACATTGGTTAAAGAAAAAGAAGAAGGACGAGACCAAAAACGTAGCAAACATGGTTGTTGTAAAGGAAACAAATGAAATTATTGCTATGGTTTCTGAAATGCATATAAGTATGGTAACAGAATTGAACATGGCTGGTGTTGCCAAGTCTCATGACTGGTGGTTTGATTCTGGAGCAACCGTCCATGTATGCAGTGAGAAGTCCCAGTTCAAAGAATATGTGGAATGTAGCGAAGCCGAAGATGTCCTAATGGGAAACAATAACACAGCCAAAGTTCTTGACAAAGGCATTGTGGAATTTCAACTTTCTTCGGTAAAGAAAATCAAGTTAATCAATGTTTTCCATGTACCCGACATTAGGAAGAATTTACTCTCTGCAAACCTGTTATGCAAAAGTGGTATTAAGGCTGTTTTAGAGTCTGACAAGTTTATACTATCTAAGAATGGTGTATTCGTAGGAAAAGGATACTCTTGTGATGGCATGTTTAAGTTAAGTGTTAATAATAATAAAAATGTTTCAGTGTACATTGTTGACTCTCAATTTTCATTATGGCATGCTAGATTAGCACATGTTAATTTTAAGTCCTTGAAATTTATGTCTAAAAATGGGTTCATAAATTGTCATAAAATTGATAAAACAAAACAATGCGAAATCTGTGCACAAGCGAAAAAGACAAAGAAACCCTTTCCTACTGCCAAAAGAAATACTGAAATTCTCGATTTGGTACATTCTGACATTTGTGAGTATAATACTATAATGGAATATTATCAAGAGGTGGTATAAGATATTTCATTACATTCATAGATGATAAGTCTATATATACTTATGTGTATCTAATAAAGACTAAAGATGAAGCCTTTGATAAGTTCAAAATATCCAAGGCTGAAGTCGAGAATCAGAAGTCTAAACGGATAAAAATCTTAAGAAGTGATAGAGGTGGTGAGTATTTTCCCACAGAATTTACTTCTTATTGTGAGGAACATGGCATAATACACCAAAGAACTGCTCTGTATACTCCACAACAAAATGGATTGGCCGAAAGAAAGAATCGAACATTGACGAACATGGTCAATGCAATGTTAATTAACTCTGGCCTACCTTTAAGCTTATGGGGACGGGCATTGTTAACAACTTGTCATCTTCGTAACAGAATACCATCAAAGAAAAGTAAAATATCTCCATATGAAGTATGGAGAGGAAGACAACCTAACCTCAATTACATTAAGGTGTGGGGTGGGGTTGTATTGCATATTACAGAGTTCCAGATCCAAGAAGAACAAAGCTGGGTCCTCGAGCACTAAAGAGTGTTTTTGTAGGATATGCCGAAAATTCTAAAGCTTATAGGCTGTTAGATTTGGACTCCAATGTCATTGTGGATTCAAGAGATGTCGAATTTTTCGAAACTAAGTTTATCAATGACAAAGATAGTGAAGATTACTCTTCAAGACATGATCCTACTATCCCTCATAATCCTTCTGATCCAAATATCAACAAGCGTAAGCATGTTGAACAAGAGGAACCAAGGAGGAGTCAAAGAGCTAGAACGGAGAAAAGTTTCGGACCTGATTTTGTATCTCCTGAAAATATACGACTCTGTCTTGTTGAAGGAAATAGAAAAGAAGTATTTAATAAAATACCTATAATACTCCACATTGATGGAGAACCCAAAACTTACAGAGAAGCCATATCTTCAAGAGATGTTGCTTTCTGGAAAGAGGCAATAAATGATGAAATGGATTCATTATTGGGTAACAATACATGGGTCCTAGTTGATTTGCCACCAGGTTCAAAAGCAATAGGATGTAAATGGGTATTCAGAGTTAAATATAACACCGTTGGTACAGTTCAAACTTATAAAGCCAGATTAGTGGCTAAAGGCTTTCGACAAAAGGAAGGCATCGATTATTTTGATACATATGCACCCGTGGCAAGAATTACGTCCATCCGAACACTTTTAGCATTAGCTTCGATTTATAAGTTAGAAGTACATCAAATGGATGTTAAGACGGCCTTTCTAAATGGAGATTTAGAAGAGGAGGTGTATATGGAACAACCAGAAGGGTTTGTACTTCCTGGAAATGAAAATAAGGTTTGTAAGCTTGTTAAATCATTGTACGGTTTAAAGCAAGCTCCTACAATTGCATGAAAAGTTTGATTCCATTGTTTTATAATATGGGTTCCAACATAACAGCGCAGATAGATGCGTTTACACTAAATTTGTGGATAAATTTAGTGTTATTATTTGTCTTTATGCTGATGACATGCTAATCATTAGCTCAAATATGGAAGGTGTAAATGATACTAAAACCTTCTTAATGTCTCAATTCAAGATGAAAGATCTTGGAGAAGTCGACACTATATTGGGTATTAAAGTTCTCAAAAGTGGGGATTTTTCTTTGTCGAAAAGTCATTATATAGAGAACATCTTGAACAAATACAAGCATCTTAACATCAAAGAATTCAATACACCATATGATGTTTCCTGCAAGCTAGTAAAAAATACAGGAAGATCAAACTCACAAACGGAATATGCTAGTGTAGTCGGAAGTTTAATGTATGTAATGCATTGTACTAGACCAGACATTGCTTTTGCCGTATGTAAACTTTCAAGATATAATAGCAATCCGGGAGCAGATCATTGGAAAGCCATAACTCAGGTACTTGGATATCTGAAAAAGACTAAAAATCTTAAATTATCATATAATGGCTTTCCAAACAGTGTTAGAAGGATATACTTGATGCTAGTTGGATAACTAGTACAGTGAGAATAAATCCACATCAAAGTTGGATATTCACATTGGAAGGAGTCGCTATATCTTGGGCATCCAAGAAACAGACGTGTATCACTCATTCCACCATGGAATCGAGTTTATAGCTCTTCTTTGCAGCAGGTAAAGAAGCAGAATGGCTGAGGAATTTTTTGTTGGATATAAAGTTGTGGCCACAACCAATGCCAGCTATTTCTGTTTATTGTGATAGCGCAGCCACTATGTCTAGAGCAAGGAGTAAAATTTATAATGGAAAATCTAGACATATAAGCCCAAGACATGCATTTATCAGATAATTAATTTCTCGAGGTATAATCACCATTATTTATGTGAGATCTTGCAATAACTTAGCAGATCCATTCACAAAACCGCTCTCAAGAGATTTGGTGAAATTGACCTTGAAGGGAATGGGATTAAAAGATCTAATAATTCCATCCTAAGAGCCACCTATAGAAGAAACCCAATTTCTTTCTGGTTAAACACTTGATTAGAAGTTTAAAGGGTAATAACTATCTATTGATCAGTGGTCAGCATATGGTACTAGAATTGGTACCAGGAAGAGTGGATGAGTGTTAAGCACTCTTAATGGAGTTGAAAATCGAGTTACTCGACAAAGTAAGAACTTCACCTATATAAGCAAAGGAAGTGGTGCCGCTTCTAACAAAAGTTCCAACACTTTTGTAATTGCTTATGAATTTAAGGAAGAGCACAAGGCCATAGACGTGCTAAAGGTCATACCAAGAACATTAATATATCTAGTCTTGTGTGGGGATTATTCGACATTAATATACAAACTTGGTTTAAGCAAGCAGCCACCAAAGTTTGATTACTGCTTTGGTAATTCTACACTAAGTGGAAGTTTAAGTTGAAAGACACTTTCATTTAAGCAAGTCTAGAATCATGGTCGTCTAATACTACAGACTAAGTGGGGAATTGTTGGATAATAGTCTTAGTTTTAGAGTTAAGGGAGAAGGAAAAGTGGTTTTTATCCCACATGGATGAGGGAAGTAAGTTATTTATCTGTCATCAGATTTGGATAACAACAGACAGTTATTTGCCTCTCAACAGACACAAGATTTCATATCTATATAAACACAACTCTTGTGCAAATCCCTTTGTCCGATTTTTAATTTTCTTTCTCCTCTAAAATTCTGATCTTGATGGGAAATTCTCAGAATTGTTGTCTACGATTTCCGAGTGCTTTGTTATATCCTTAAGAAGTAAATTTGCCATAACTCTACAGCAATCTAGTGGGGGCAAATATTACTTTACAGAAAGTGATTTCTGTCCCGCCTCAAAGCAATTTCCATACCCATTGTTTGGGCCAAAAATCACATAATAGGAAAAGGCCCACTTAAAAAATAATGGGTCATAAGAGAAAGGATAAGGAGAAGGAGAGCCCATAGTTGGAGTAAAGCACGGGGGAAGGGGAGTGGGCTGGCATATGTGGGAAGAGACCAAAAGCCCATTGGAGGAGACGCTTGGAATTAGGAAAGAGGAGTTAGGGAGAAGTTATGGAGAAGTCAGGGAGATCAGGGAGAATTGAGGGAGACGACCAAACATGGAAAGAGTTGTTATGGAAGTTATATTCCCTTTCCATAATCAAGGAAGGATATGACTGGGGTTCTTACCCTATAAATAGCCAAGGATGCAATCAAATAAGGACATTCACACATTCACATTCATATTCACATACGCACACATAAATTCATCCAAGATCATACAAGCTCGATACCTCGTGCTAGCAAGATTAGCATTACGACACAATTGTAATCATCCTCCTATTTAAAGCTAGTGCAGAATTTGGCAGGGTACCGTCCCTCCCGCGGTTGTTCCCACATTGGGTTTTCCGCGTCACCAAATCTTACGTGTTAATTTATATTTCGTACTTTATTTCCTTATTTAAATATTGTCATACAAACAAACTATCAAACATCCGACGAGTAAGACCGCATTGACCCGAATGAACCAATTCGGTAAAAAATACCTAAACAGTTTGGCGCCCACCGTGGGGCATTGTGGTCGTCAATCGTTGATAATCTAAGAATGCAATGGATAACCAAGCATCGGAATCCGTGTCAGGGAGCAGACAACCGTCACCACCGCCGACCTCTACTCAAAACCCAGCATCGACAGTGGTAACGCAAGCTCTCGGACATACCTCAAGAACCACACCAACAGAAAAAACTTCTTTGCCTCCTAAAGCTCCTGCTGTCACGACCCAAGCTAGATCCGTAAGGGAACGACAAGCTCAGGCCTCACCCCGCCACCTAGCCCCACACAAACCTTGCTCGCTGGCGTGGAGAACCTCCAGAAGGCCATGGAAAACATGAGAGAAGACTAGAAGAAAGTCAAGTCAAGCAAGGAAGAGGGACACGAGCTGCGGGCGCGAGATAGACATCCTGAAATGCAGCGATCCGCCACCTCGATAAGCGGGGGCGGGGGAAGGAAGGTCTCCACTAGTAGATCGACACATGGGGCATCGAGCGTGAACAGAATTCACTTCGACAGATACCAGTAACCGGTAAGTGGTAACAAGGTTGGATCTAACTACATGATGACGGGATGGAAGAATAACCCCACGAGGGTGGGATACCTCACACCGATACATGGCCATCAGCCAGCTATGTGGAGGCACGAACAGGTGGCATCCCCTCGCGATTTCCAAGAAGAATTGATCGTACACCTGGAAGCGAGACCCGAGTGGAACCAGCAAGTGAATTGGCAGCAGAGAACAATCGTTACTTCTACTCCCCTAGCTGCTGGGACACATCAGAACCTTCAAGAATTCGGGTCGAGGCAAAGATATTGAATCGGCCAGCAAGAATGACAAAGCGGACCCAGACTCGAGCGGCCCTGTAGATAACGAACCAAAGAAGATTGGAGCTAAGGGAGATGCTAAGCGGGGTCCCGTGGATTGCCGCCCCCTCAAGAAAGCAAGACCGATGTATTCCGACTCACCATTCGTGGACACCATATCCATCACAGCCATGCCAAAGGGATTCACAAATCCAAATATGGGTCTTTGACGGCACATCAGATCCCTTTGACCATATAAGCCAGTACAAGTAGAAGATGATGACAGTAACAGCCGTAGGGTAAGTCAGGGAGGCTTGCATGTGTAAAGTATTTGGATCCACATTAACAGGGCCAGCACTTCGATGGTTTGTAAGCATGCCCAACAGGTTGATATCCACATTTGCTGAATTAGTAAACGCGTTCACCTAACAGTTTGCAAGCAGCAGGAAGCCGCAAAAGCATGCGGGAGATCTGTACAGAATCGTCCAGGGGGCAGGAGAGACCATTGGAGAATACAATACTAGATTCAACAATGAGAAGGTAGTAGTACGAGAGTGCGACATTTCGACAGCAATGGATGCCTTCGGGAGAGGCCTCCACTATGACTCCGACCTATACCAGCAGCTGACTATGCATCCCTACCATAGTTTTGAGACAGTACAAGAAAAGGCAGATGCCGCAATCAGACTGGAAGAAGACATCCTAGCCAGAGCCAGCCTACCTAATACACCAAGTGTTTCTAGTACCTCAGCCGTGGAGAAATCAGGAAGAAAGAAAACCACCAGCAAGAAGAATGAGAGGTATAGGCCATATGGAAGGGGAGTCAACAAAATCGAAGAAAATCAGCAACTCCCTACTCTGGCAGAATACAGATTCACTACAGGTATCGGAGGAATCCCGAAGACACTCAAGGAAATGGGAGATGGAGTAAGGTGGCCCAAGCCGCCAGTAGAAGGGCAGGCATGGCGGAAAGATAACAAGAAGAAGTGTGAATTCCATCGTGATATTGGGCATAACACTGAAGACTGTTACGCACTACGAAGAGAGATCAAGCGCCTGTACGAACAAGGAGAACTGAGCCACCTATTACAACGTGAGGGCAAGCAGCAAGATAAGGTAGGCTCCGCGAAGCCTGCAAATCCACCCACATGCACCAAGATCATAAACGTGATAACAGGCGGCTCAGATATAAGTGGACTAACATACTCGGCAGCCAAGAGGTATGCCACCGGTACTAAAGGAGATAGAACAACAAATTCTTGCAGAATTTCTCACAGTGATCTGCCAGCAGTCACCTTCGATGAGGGAGATACGTATGACGAACGGGAACATCATGATGCACTCATTATCATCTTGTCAATGGCTAACTGTACAGTTAGAAAGGTCTTGGTAGACACAGGCAGCTCGGTCAATCTGATTATGCTGAAAACCATAGAGAACATGGGATTCAGCAAGAAGGATTTGCAGAAGAAGACTATCCCACTAGTAGGCTTCAAATGAGATACCAACTCATCAAGGGCGAGATAGTTATCCCTACCTACGTGGGAGGAGTCAATAAGCAGATCAGATACCTGGTTATAGACGGACCCTCTACCTACAATGTCATCCTAGGAAGACCGTGGCTACACCAGAAGAAAGCAGTCCCTTCAACGTATCACCAATGCATAAAATTCCCCACACCATAGGGAGTAGAGACAATAAGAGGAGATCAGGAGGAAGCTAGAGGCTGCTATAAGAAGGCACTAAAGTGCACTGCCAGCCCTCCCGCATAGCAATTACTTAAATGTACTGCTAGGACGAATACATCGAGCCCCCAACAGAAGAGCTGGATCAAATTAACCTGGACAAGCTGCACCCAAAAAGAACTGTGCTAATTGGAGCTGGATGCACAGGAAGCTTAAGACAGCAATTAATCAATTTTCTGAAAGACAACATGGATTGTTTCGCATGGTCACACGACGACATGATAGGGATAGATCCGTCCATCATAACGCATAAGCTCAGTGTGGACCCAAAGTGTAAACCCGTCTAACAGAGAAGAAGAAAGTTTGCAGCAGAAAGGAACAAGGTGATCAACCAAGAGGTAAATAGCCTCCTGGCAGAAAAGAAAATAAGAGAAGTAAAGTATCCAGAGTGGTTGTCCAACGTAGTGGTGGTGCCTAAGAAGAACGGAAAGTGGAGAGTATGCGTGGACTTCACCGACCTCAACAAAGCATGCCCTAAAGATCCCTTCCCGCTGCCTCATATTGATGCAATGGTGGATGCGACAGCTGGGCACGAAATGTTGACATTCCTGGACGCATGGAGTGGGTACAACCAGATCAAGCTGGATCCTGCAGATCAAGAGAAAACGGCATTCATGTCTGAAAGAGGAATATATTGTTACAACGTCATGCCATTCGGCCTAAAGAATGTAGGCTCCACATATCAGAGCCTGGTTAACCGCATGTTTAAAGAACAGATAGGAAGAACTATGGAGGTATATATTGATGACATGGTGGTAAGGTCAGAAAAAGCCAAAGATCATATGCGGCACCTGGCAGAAACATTTAGTACCCTGAGGGAGTACAAAATGAAGCTAAATCCATCTAAATGTACCTTCGGGGTATCCTCTGGCAAATTCTTAGGCTACATTGTAACTCAAAGAGGGATAGAAGCCAGCATCGAGCAGATCAAAGCCGTCTTACAATTAGAGTCACCTGAAAAGCCTAAAGATGTTCAAATACTAGCTGGCAAGGTAGCAGCCCTGAAATTTGAGTGGACCGGGGATCACGAGCAAGCATTCAGAGAGCTGAAACACTACCTCAGTAGCCCACCACTGCTATCAAAACCGGAACCAGGAGAACCACTATTTTTATACCTGGCCGTCACAGAGGTGGCAGTGAGCGCTGTCCTAGTCAGAGAGCAGGAAAAGGAGCAGAAGCCAGTATACTACGTAAGCAAGTCTCTACTGCCGGCAGAGACCAGGTACACATCTCTTGAAAAATTAGTACTAGCACTGGTAGTAGCATTTTACAAGTTGCGCCCCTATTTTGAGTCCCACACCATACATGTTGTGACCAACTACCCGCTGAAATCTATCATGAGGAAGCCGAATCACAAAGAATGTCAAAGTGGTCTCAGTACACCTCGGTGGGTACGATATCCAGATGACCCCGAACAAAAATCAAATCACAAGCACTCGGCAGACTTTGTGTCGACTTCAGCCACCATCCAAAAATCGCGACGAGGAAATCCTCACCTTGGAGGGGAACAAGGAGGCAGAGGTCTGGCAGATGCATATTGACGGAGCCTCCAACCAAAGGGGGGCAAGTGTAGGGTTGATCCTGCGGTCACCACAGGGAGACCTGATAGCACAAGCGGTAAGATGTGAATTCAAGGCAACCAATAATGAAACAGAGTACGAGGCCTTGATATTAGAAATGAAGCTAGCTCTGGAATTAGGAGTCAGGCACCTACACATATCCAGTGACTCTCTACAAATAGTCAACCATGTAAATGACGAGTTTATAGCCAGAGATTCAAAAATGATTGCATACTTAAAAGTAGCAAGGGAGTTAAAGCAGAAATTCAAAAATTGCAAGCTTAAGCAGATCCCCATAGATCAGAACGTGGAAGCAGATGCCTTAGCAACCCTCGGGGCAACATTCAAACCGACAGAACTGTCCAGCATCCCCATAGCACACATGCTAGAGCCTTCTATCCAGAAGGCAGATGAAATAGATAGATGAGAACTGGAGGATCCACAGAACGGAGAGGGAGTCCAGGCAGCTACAGAGGTAGGTGAGGACTCTCAGCCAGCCGATCAGCCACCTGACCAAACAGCCGAACATGCAAATGACTGGGATTGGCGCACATCCTACCTAGACTGGTTGCGTTATACCAAGCTGCCATATGACAAGAAGGAAGTGATAGCTTTCAGAGTAAAGGCCTTCAGGTTCATACTTATTGACGATATACTATTCAGGAAGTCACTGGCAGGCCCCTACTTACGATGCCTGGACAAGGAGGAGGCGCAGACTGTGTTACATGCTCTCCACAGTGGCGAATGTGGAAATCATGTAGGGGGCAGGAGTCTGGCAAATAAAGCTCTCAGGCAGGGATACTTCTGGCCCACAATAAAGGCAGATGCAGCACAATATGCACGCAAGTGTGACGCCTGCCAGCACTCAGCACCAATGATCCATCAGCCAGCAGAACCCTTGCACCCTATCATTTCTCCTTGGCCATTCATGGCATGGGGCATGGACATAGTAGGACCTCTGCCAAGAGCCACAGGAAATAGGACATGGATGCTGGCAATGACAGATTACTTCTCCAAGTGGATAGAGGCAGAAGTATTCACAGAAGTAAAGGACAAACAAGTCATTTCGTTTATAAAACGAAACATCATTTGCAGGTTTGGTATCCCATCAGAAATCATATGTGACAATGGCTCACAATTCATCTCCAACGATACCGAGGGATACTGTGCCAGGTGGAACATCACCCTGAAAAAGTCAGCACCCAGGACTCAAAAGTCCAACGGGCAAGCTGAGTCCAGTAACAAAATCATCATGGACAACCTAAGAAGGAGGTTACAGGAGTTAGGAGGAAAGTGGGCAGATGAATTGCCACTGGTATTGTGGTCAGATAGAACAACGCCAAAGATAGCAACAGGTCAAACACCCTTCAGCCTGGTGCTTGGCGTGGAAGCAGTCATTCCATCAAAAGTTCTAGTTCCCACTCACAGGTACGAATGTATGACAGGGGAACTGAACAATGCAGAGATGGTCAGAAGCCTGGACACAGTAGACGAACTACGAGCAAGTGCAAAAATACGTCTGGCTGCCTACAAGCAGTCAGTGGCCAGGAGTTACAATAAGAATGTGAAAGTCATGATCCTGGAGGTAGGAGACCTGGTTCTCTGAGAGGTGTTTCAAAACACTAAGAATCGAAAGGCGGCAAATTCGCCTACAAATGGGAAGGACCATACCAGGTAGAAGGAGTTGTTGGCCATGGTGCATACAGACTGATGACTATAGAAGGTCAAATCATACAGCGCCCATGGAACATACTTCACCTGAAGAGATATTACTTTTAATAATAAGTAGATTTTAGCCTTCAGAATGATGTACTATGAAAAGCCAAATCATTTTGAAATAAAAATCCGGTGGTAGGCATACCGCCAATTTCATTCCTATTTTTGGTATCTCTAACTGTTTCAAACTTTAAACTGCTATTATATGGTGTGGTCTGGCAGCGTCCTGGGACCACAATTGCTCTGGTACCCCATGAGATGGCGTCATGTACTTCACATCATTTTAATAGATTTTCCTATTTTCAAGCTTCTCTAAGTACATCACTCTGAATCCTAGTGTCTATGGTACGTTGAAAGGATATCTAGCAGGACTATCAACTGCCAACACGGGGTGACAAGGCATATGGCACTCCAACATGCCTAACCTATTTTCTCCATCAGGAGCACCCTCACCAGGCGGACTGTGGAACATACGAAAGGGAGCCTGGTTGACAGCTAAACACACTTACCCAGCTACCGCTGATACCACCCATGGACGTACCTCGCATTAATTGCAATTAATCAGGGCCCCAGCATGCATGCATACGAACATGGAACGTAGGGATCTCTGAGCTACCAGAATCTTGCCGCGTCACATTGGTCCTGGAACGACGATAAACTTGCCTAAACTACGCCCCTGTTGGCTTTAAACGTGATGAACACACCTTGCGTCATGAACAAGGTTAAGTAGTCCAAAATCGCGGCATACGCCTAAATTAGTCGTCAGACTGACACGACAGCTAGCTGAGTCGGGATCAGCCTTTTCAAGCTAACACGACTGGTCTAAATCAACCTCTCAGGATGACACGGCCACCACACCTTACATTGCGGCATACGCTGAATCGGTCAAATAGATCGAAACGGCGACTAGTCCGAGTCGAAAGTCAGCCTCTTCAGGATGACAGGACTCGCCTAAATCGGCTAGCAGGCTGACACGGCAACCTTCTAAACTAAGGAAACCTAAGAAACAAGCACACAAGATATAAGCTAAAACTTGCCAAAAATTAAGGCAAGGGGCATTCCAAAACATGGCCAAAATACGGCCCCTGAGTTTAACCGCCACCTTGGCGGAGCTACCAGAAAAAGTTTAAAAATTTACAAGTCTGCCACCACTGGGCCAGACTACCAAAAGTTCATTGATAATAAAAAAAACCAACTTAATTATCGGTCACTTTAATGACCTCCACTTCTGGCACCTCCTCTGCCTGCAGACCCTCTATTTCAGGTATCGCACCAGCTTGCACACCCTCAGCTGCCATAGCCTCCTGAGCACCGTCAGCAGCATGTTGGGGCATTCCAGCATCTCCACCAGCAGCGTGCTCAGCCAGTGTAGGAGAATTCACCTCCCCAACTTCAGGCATCAGCGCACTCAGATCAGGTGGGGTGGGGTAGAGCATCTCCAGCTGCCTCTCCTCCTCCTCTATAGCTTGTTGGGTGGGAGCCTCCTCAAGAGCAGCACGTATCCCGCTGATTTTTCCCCGCCAGGTAGCATAGGCAACGACATTGGTGGCCAGGGAGATCAGCTCGCTGATCTTCTCGTCATAACGTTTAAGGGAATCAGAGAAGGTGTTGCACACCTCTTGAGTGCATGCCAGCTGATCAGCCCCTTCCTTCAACTTCTTCTTGACACCAGCGAGCTCAGCCTTCAGCTCCACCACGCGTTCCTTCAGATCAGATCGCTGCTGCGCCAAATCGGCAACTGTCCCCTTCAGCTCTTGGTTTTTGGCGTTGGTGGCGCGACTGGTGGTCTGCACTATGTTGATCATCTTTGTTAGGCCTGAAAATCCGCAGACCACCCTGATCATCATCTCATCTAAACCTGACTGCCAGGCTCTCAGGGCACATGAAATTAGGCGCCAGGCCATGGAGAGGACAACGGTCCAAATATCAGGACAATATTTGACCATATCCTCGTATATTAATGGAAATAAATACGCAGCATTAAGTATGAAGATTGTGCAGTAAATACGGTAATTAAGAGGGAAATATTCAGCAATTATTACCAGCAATTTATGGAGAATATTCAGTCTTCAATGCTTGATCATGCAGCCGTTCAAGATAGGAAGCTATATAAAGAACACTTGAGAGATCTGAAGAAGGACATCATTCATACGCAAGAAGATATACACATATTACATAGAAATACAAGCATTGTTATTATCATAAGAATATTCTCTCAAATCGTATAGTGAAATCCTCTCATGGCTTGGTGCCCGTGTTTTTTTCCCATTCAAGGGTTTTCCACGTACAAAATTATTTGTCTTGTTATTTTTGTTATCTTATTTACAGCTTAATATCGTACCAAACCCGACCAGAAATCTAATTAGAGCTAGTTAACCCTGCACGATATCACCCTGACCTGATTTCGCCTTGCGCAAAATCCACACAAAACAATTGGCGCCCACCGTGGGGCATCTAGCTCTTTAATCCTTTTTTGCTTATCTTACAAAAACTTAAAAACCTACAAAAATGGCCCAACCCACCGTTGAAGATCAATTGAATGCAGCTCTCCAAAAAATCGCTGAGTTGGAAAGCCTAAAAGAAAAAGTGGCCCAAATCGAAGCGAGAAATCCCGAACCGAAAGAATCGAGTCACCCTGAAACAAAGATTGGAAAAAACCCAAGGGGCAGGCTCTAGATTCCAACCAGGAACCCCATTTTCATCAATCATCAAAAACATTGATTTTTCCAGTTTTGGGAGCCCAAATACTCCTAAAATCACTAACGTAGATGGTGATGAAGAGCCGAAAAATGATGATAAACCTGATGAATCTGCGGCTATCATGATGGCGAAAGTGGTTCAGAGATCAAGAAACTCAATGAAAAATTTGACAAGATACCAGGAGTACCCGCGTATGGGAAGAAGTCGCCCCGGCATAAATATGCCGATTCACCCTTCATAGACGAAATAGCCAAAGTAGACCTACCAAAGAAATTCACAATTCCATCCATGATGGTCTATGATGGAACCACGGATCCACAAAATCACGTGGCTCTTTACAAGCATAAGATGCTGGCTGCATCCATTCCTAGCGAGTTCAGACAAGTTTGCATGTGCAAAGGGTTTGGAACGACCCTGACCGGCCCGCCTCGTAATGGTACATCAACCCGCCATCGGCAAGATCCACTCCTTTGCCAACCTGATTAACGGTTTCAACCAAGGTTCGCAAGTAGCGGGAGTTGGAGAAACGATCCGGTGACCTTTACCGAGTTACACGAAGCCCGATGAAACTCTCGGACATTCCTTGCAAGGTTCAACAAAGAAAAAGTATCTATACCCGGATGTGACGTTGGAACAAAGGTGGAGGCATTTAGACAGGGGGTTACTACCACATAGTGACTTATACGGTGAACTCACTAAGTATCCCCGCCACACCTTCGAAGATGTTCAGGCCAAGACCCTTGCCTTCATCAGTGGAAGAAGATAAAAGCTACAAGCTTGGATCACCCAAAGGACCAAGGGATCATGAAAAAAGCAATAGGAAAAGCAACGGAGGGAACAATTACGGACCTACTCCATATTCCGGCCGGATCGGTCGAAGTCAACCCGACTCATGAGTATCAAGGTAAGGCTAAGGTTTATCCACCTATCTCCGAACATAACTTTTGTGTTGATACTGCAGGATTGATCCAGAGGCTTGACAACATGGGAACAGCTGTTAGATGGCCCAGGAAGGTAGAAAATCCAAATCCCAGAAGAGACAATTCAAAATGGTGCGAATTCCACATGGATATTGGACACACCACGGCTGATTATTTCACTCTAAGGAAGGAAGTGGCCTACTGCTGAAAATCGGGATACTTAAAAGACCCGATCAAGTCAAAAGGCGAATGCAAACCAGGATAAAGAAAATCGAGCACAAGCAGATCGCAGTCTCCCTCCACCACCACCACTCTATGAAGTAAAATTCATATCAGGCGGTTCAGAGATTTGTGGCCTGATAAGCTCAGCGGCAAAAAAGATAGCCAGGACACCAAGGACCGTGTCACCCTGCAAGCTGGATCCTGTTCCAACAATCACTTTCAATGATTGCAACCTGGTGGGCATCCCTGATGTTCATCACGATGGCCTGGTCATTTCTATGCGAACAACAACCACAAGAAGAAGGATCCTGGTAGATGGAGGCAAACTCAAGAAACCCGATCATGCTTGACGTCTTTGAAAGCCATGAAGATAAACGAGGATCAAATCACCAAAAATTCAGCGTCCTAGTAGGTTTCAGTGGTGAAACCAGGAGCACTCTAGGAGAGATCCACCTCCCAACCTATGTGGAGGGAGTCTCATCCTATGAAAAGTTTGGGGTCCTTGACTGCTTGTCATCCTACAACGCCATCCTGGGCAGACCCTGGATTCACAATGTCAAGGCCGTACCATCAACCTATCACCAGTGCATCAAGATACCAACAGACTGGGGCATAGCCACAATTAAAGGGGATCACAAGGCAGCCCAGGAGTGCTACACAACAGCCTTGAAGCCTTCTAAGGCAGGTAAGTCCCTGGCATAGCAATTACAGTACCCTGTCAGGAGCACGTATGTAGCACCTCCCAGAATGGAAACAGATCAAGTAATTCTAGACCCTAAGTACCCTGACAGGTATGTTTTAATAGGATCTGACGTGCCAGATAATGTCAGGCCTGGACTGGTAAAATTCCTTAAAAATAAATCATCTTGGTTTGCTTGGTCACATTTTGATATGACTGGAATTAGTGCTGATATTATTACTCATAAGCTCAATGTTGACCCATCTTTTAAGCTTGTGCAGCAAAAAAGGCGCAAATTTGCAGCTGAAAGAAACACCATAATAAATGAAGAAGTAGAAAAACTCTTGGATATGGGGATGATCAGGGAAGTAATGTACCCTGAGTGGCTGGCTAACGTAGTTGTTGTGCAGAAAAAGAATGGAAAGTGAAGAGTCTGTGTAGACTACACTGACCTGAACAAAGCTTGCCCTAAAGATCCATTTCCCCTGCCTCATATTGATGCCATGGTAGACGCAACAGCAGGTCACGAAATGTTGACATTCATGGATGCTTCCAGCAGATTCAATCAAATAAAGATGCATCCTGCCGACCAGGAGAGTACTGCATTCATTACGCATCGAGGCATATCTTTATTACCGCCATGCCTTTCGGCCTGAAGAATACAGGGGCAACGTACTAGCGCCTGGTCAACATGATGTTTAAAGACCAGATAGGTGACATCATGGAAGTATACATAGATGACATGGTGGTGAAATCCAAGAATGCAGAAGATCATGTGAAGCACCTAGAAATAGCATTTGAGATATTAGAAAAGTATAACATGAAGCTGAACCCTGCAAAGTGCCACTTTGGGGTCTCTGCAGGCAAATTTCTTGGATATACGGTCTTAAAGAGAGGCATAGAAGTAAGCCCTGAACAGATAAAGGCCATCCTGGAACTACAGTCACCCAAGTCTGTCAAGGATATCCAAAAATTGACAGGCCGGGTAGCTGCCCTGAACCGCTTTATATCAAGATCTTCTGAAAGATGCAAAACATTCTATAACTTACTCAGGAAAAATAAATAATTCCAGTGGACGGACGAGCATGAGGAAGCTTTCAAGGATCTAAAATCCTATTTATCATCTCCACCCTTACTGGCTAAACCAGAAAAGGGAGAACCTTTGTCGAAGATACCTATCTCATCACCGACACAAAGAATCGCGATCTGGTGAAAGAACAGACGGCAAAGAACATCCGATCTACTATGTAAGTAAAAGCCTGCTAGATGTTGAGTTGAGGTATGGACTACTTGAAAAATATGTTTTAGCATTGATAATGTCATGTACCAAGTCGAGACCTTATTTTGAAAGTCACCCAATTATAGTCGACCAATTTACCAATAAAATCATCCGTGTAAACCTCGAACTTTCAGCAGGATGGCCAAATGGTCGGTACAGATTAGCACATATGACATCTCCTTTGAACCTAGGGCAGCGATCAAATCGCAGGCCCTAGCAGACTTTGTGGCTGACTTCAGCCCTAACCTGGAACCAGACCTAATAAAAGAGGTCAACCAACTAGAAAATAAAACCCTAGACCAAGAATGGACCTTGTTCATAGATGGGGCATCCAATGCCAGGGGGACAGGGTTAGGATTAGTACTTAAATCACCCTAGGGAGATGTAATAGCTCAGGCTGTAAGCTGTGAGTTCAAAGTTACCAACAACGAAGCAGAATATGAAGCCCTGATAGCAAGCTTAAAGGTATGTCTAGACCTCGGTGTTCAAAACCTAAAGGTAAAAACTGATTCACTCTTAATTGCCAATCAAATAAAGGGAATTTATACGGCTAAGGATGCAAAAATGATTTCGTATTTAGAATATGCAAAAAACCTTACCGCTAATTTCCTTCATTTGATATCGATCAAATACCTAGAGACCTGAATACCCAGGCTGATGCTCTGGCCAGTCTAGGTTCAAACTTTACCCCCGCTGTTTTTGATAAAATACCAATTGTGCACTTATTAGAGCCGACCATCAACAAACCTGAACAAGTCAACCACAATCGTGACAAGAAACTCTTGGACTAAACCTTATTATGATTGGTTTCTCCGAGGAATACTACCTCAGGGAAGATATGAGGCAAGGGCCTTTAGAATTAGAGCTTCATCTTATGCTATCATCAATAACACCTTATTCAAGAGATCGCAGGCTGGACCCTACCTGAGATGCTTGGAGCCTGACGAAGCCAAGCTAGTACTTCAAGAAATACATGATGGACACTGTGGCAATCATAAAAGAGGAAAGAGCCTGGCAAGCAAAGTTCTCGGACAAAGCTACACGGCCTACGCCGAGGGTCGATCGCTGGAATACTCTTCGAAATGCGAAGCTTGCCAAATCCATGCACCAATCATACATAAACCATCTGAACTCCTTCGCTCAATTTCCGCGCCCTGGCCATTTATAAAGTGGGGCATGGACATTGTGGAAAAACTGCCTGTAGCTCCAGGACAAAAAGTCTTCATGTTAGAAATGACTGATTACTTCTCCAAGTGGATCGAGGCTGACTCTTACAGGCAAGTAACCGAAAAAGAAGTAATATCCTTCATCGGGACAAACATTATTTGCAGATATGGAGTCCCATCAGAAATAGTATGTGACAACGGAACTCAGTTCGTGGGGAAAAGGACTCAAGCATTCTGCCAAGAATGGAATATCAACCTGGTAACATCAACCCCTGGATACCCAAAAGCCAATGACCAGGCAGAGTCAAGCAACAAGGTAGTCATAAGCTGCCTAAAAAAGAAGCTGAAAAGAAGACGAGGCGGATGGGTCAAGAACTTCCATTAGTACTATGGGCGACAGACGACTCAAAATCGCGATAGGCCAAACACCTTACTCCCTGGTGTATGGCTGCGAAGTCGTCATCCCCTGTACGAGTACCAATATCCGATCCGGCTGAACAACATTGAAACAAACAAAAACCCGATGCAAGATAACTTAGTCCCGATAGAAGAACTAAGAGACGCCGCCAAAATCGAATGGCATCATATCAACAAGCGGTTAAGGCGGGACTTACAATAAAAACGCGTGGTCGGGGTCTTCAAAGAAGGAGACCTTGTCCTACGCAAAGTATTTCCAAATAAAAAGGAAAAATCAAAGTAAGCTAGCTCCCACATGGGAAGGCCCTTACTTAATTGATTCAATTGTTGGACAAGGAGCATACAAGCTCCAAACACTAGAAGGGGAAATGATCCCAAGATCCTGGAATGTAACTCATTTAAAACTAGTCCATATGTAAAGATCGATCAAAGGCTAATCAGTACAAATTCAATCACTACTCAACCTGATGTGCTATGTGATGAACTACATGCTTTATATGACTTGTATGTATGTTATATCTGCTCAACTAACCCATCTATCTACTTTTTGAATCCTGAACAATTATACATAATAAAATATTATACGCATAAATATTCAGGATTGAGGGCTACTCTACTATATATTCCCGAAACAAAAATTTTGCACTTAATCGTGCCTAACGAGTTGGTAACCACCACCGGATACAAAAAAGTTAGGACCAATCGGGCATGAAATAATTGCCCGACGACTAGGTTTATCGCCACGGATAACAACCGGCCGGACGCAAAGAAGACGGTGCAAGGGTGTTTTATCCCCACCATCGATCCTAAAATGCCCTCGACGACAAAGTCCGTATACCAAGCCCTCCAGTCAGGCAGGGGACATAAGCCCTCCTGACAGGCCGGATTTCCCACCCTTTCAACCATTATAGCAAAAAACTATACTTGGTTGAAATACTCATGACAAAGACTGAAACGAAATGTACAGATTATTTAACCAAAATAATGTGCAAATCATGCAAAAAAAAATATTTGACAGGTCCAATAGGATAAAACTCACAAATCAAGCAAAGACAAAAGTGAAATCAGCCAAAAGAAGGTCATCATGTCTATATTAATAAACCCTTGCCCCCTGGGGTAAAGGTGCCAGAATATTCATAAAGGCCAGGGAGAGCACCCCTGACCCAAAACAGGAAAACGAAAATAATGTTTGTCCAGAGACATCCCCCTGGATGGGCCAAAATACCAACTGAGAATTAAAAAATATTACTGCTTCTCCTCAGAAGCGGCACCAACAACTTGCTCCCCACTCTTAGCCGGCTCGGCCTCACGTCCCGCTCCCCGGAGAGTCGACCTCTGTTCATTCTCCAAATTATGCAGTCGGATACTTCAAAGCAGAAAGGCCATCTCACCGCAGGATCCCATTTTGCCCTGGCCTCGACAGTTCCGACATGGCGGCCGCCCTTCCTTTGATGTAGAAATAGAAGGAGGCATCATCCAACTTGAACTCCAAGTCATCCCTCTCCGGGTAAGCTCTTCATTCCTATCCAGGGCTTCCCGCAACAGCCGTTTACTTGAAGTCGCCTCGCCTCTTAGCAAGATCCTCTCACTTGAACCCTTGTCAAATCAGCTTGGCGCAGCCAAGTCACCCTTGCAAATTCCGGCTCGGACTTCAACCTATTATAATCTGATCTCATCGATCGATCCTGCTACCAAAGAAGTAGCCTGATAGGCATTATGGAGACAAAGTCGCGGTACCACGACCAAAGACAAGAAAAGTATGAGTAACTTGTACCAACAATAGAAGACTACCAAAAACAAAACACATGGAAATGATTCCAACATACCTTCCTCATAGCAGCCAGGGCACCAGCCAAGAGGCTGACTGAATAATCCATGAAGCAACTGCCTGAGTAGCAGTCTCAACAGGGTCAAGGGTGAGCATGACATCTGATTTAGTAGCCGAATAGTCCCTGATTTTCACCCTAGCAGCCTCCATATTATCCAACCTGGCTCTCACCTCCCTGACCGGGGCAGAAACGTCAACATCCTCAATCCTTCTTTTCTGGGCTGCTGAACTTGTTTCAGCAGGGGCAGCAGGCGCAATACTGACCTTGGCAGCATCAGACTTCTCAGTCAAGTCTATAACAGGCTCAGTATCCCCACTCCCCTGGGGACCTTCCTCCTTGATTTTCGCCAGCCTGGCTGAAAGGTCAGCCATGCCAAACCTGGCAAGGCGAACAGACGACCTGGTAGCTGCAACACGAAATACTATATCAGCAATACAAACAAAACATCATCAGGAAGCCCAGGTAAAAATAAAGGAAAAATAAAAATAGACTTACAACCTGAGGTACTGGCACCAGCAGTCCCTGACGCTTTAGCTCTGGGAGCACCGTCAGCCTTCAAACAACGAGGAAGGTGACCAACCCCACAACAAAGAGGCCAGGACCTCTCCAAAGGAGGAATAGCAAGGAAAGCAGAAACATTGGGAGTAGGGTACTCAGTTTCAGTAACCCAGTCATCAACTGCACACATAAGAGGTATGATTTATTATTTTCATTTCATTCTTTCACTAACAGAAAAGACATGCAGGTTAAAGAAAGAAACCAAAAGACTCACCAGCCACACAGGCCTCATGATTCAAATACGCCAAGTCAGGACCCACAGAATTGGTCCTAACAAACATATAGCCAGCAGCCCAGCCCTTATCATGGCCACTGTCTAAATTGCTCAGAAGGGGAGTAGTTGACGGCCTGACCTTAAAACTTATACGGCCAGGACTGTTTGTTTTAATAGCATAACAGGTCTTCAAGTCATCAAGAGAAAAAGAGACATTGTGTTTTTTACAGAGGTTCTCAATAGAACATACAACTTTCCACACCATCGGCATTAATTGATAAGAGGGAACACCAATCTCCTTAATAACCTCAACCATAAGAGGAGAAAAAGGAAGCTTACAACCTGCCCTAAAGGCCCAGTCGTGGATGCAAAACCAACCAGGACAAGCCCAATCAGCCCTGATAGGAGAATTCTCAGGGATCCAGACTTCAGCATGAGCAGGGATAATCCCCTTATCCTTCAAAATTTTCTCGAACTTAGGCTTCAAGCGGTTTGCAGGAGACTGATCCTCATTTAAAGCCTTGGTAGGCTTGAATTGAAAAGCGCCATGAGATATTGAAATCATCTTCAATAGAGGATCACTTGACTTATCTATCATGGGAGATGGAGCAAACAGAAGAAGCGGTAGAGTTTCAGAAGAAACTTCCTCGAGATTCGAGGAGGAGTAGTAGCAGAACCGCCGCCCGGGTAGATTTTTTTCTTTGCAGCCATTGTTTGAAGAATTATGGAAGATTGATTAAGAGATTTGGGAAGTTGAGAATTAAGAAAACTGAAGAGAAAGAAAGTTAAGAGAAAGAAGACGAAGAAATTATGTTGATGAGTTCAAATTAATGAAACACCCAAGTATTTATAGCAAAGAAGATTAGGGTTTCAGCCGCAAAATAATTAAGGAAGTTGCAGTAAATAGACCACGCGTCAAAGATTGCGATAAAAGAGCCGTTACAGGAAACTGATCAGGGAAAATTAACCGTTGGGTGATCTTATCAAAATTGAAGTTATCTCCTCATTTTCTCGTCCTGGCACTACCAATGAGGAGATAAGGGGTAATTGTTAGGCCTGAAAATCCGCAGACCACCCTGATCAGCATCTCATCTAAACCTGACTGCCAGGCTCTCAGGGCACATGAAGTTAGGCGCCAGGCCATGGAGAGGACAACGGTCCAAATATCAGGACAATATTTGACCATATCCGCGTATATTAATGGAAATAAATACGCATCATTAAGTATGAAGATTGTGCAGTAAATACGGTAATTAAGAGGGAAATATTCAGCAATTATTACCAGCAATTATGGAGAATATTCAGCCTTTAATGCTTGATCATGTAGTCATTCAAGATAGGAAGCTATATAAAGAACACTTGAGAGATCTGAAGAAGGACATCATTCATACGCAAGAAGATATGCACATATTACATAGAAATACAAGCATTGTTATTATCATATGAATATTCTCTCAAATCGTATAGTGAAATCCTCTCCTGGCTTGGTGCCCGTGGTTTTTTCCCATTCAAGGGTTTTCCACGTACAAAATTGTTTGTCTTGTTATTTTTGTTATCTTATTTACAAACTTAATATCGCACCACAAACCTGACCAAAAATCTAATTAGAGCTAGTTAACCCTGCACGATATCACCCTGACCTGATTTCGCCTTGCGCAAAATCCACACAAAACAATCTTCCTGTTGTAAAGAGCAGACTGGAGGGTCTGGGGCAGGAAAAATCAAAAGTCAGCAAGAAGAATTCAAGAAAAAAAATAATAATATTTTGGAACAGGTAGAAGACGAAGATCACTTACCATAAAGGCGTTGTGCACATCGTTCTCAGCCATCTCCTCTGGAGAAAATTCAGAGAAAGCTTCTTTTAGAGGAGGGAAGAGCAGCTGGTCGATCTCTGGTCAATAGGGCACCTTATCAACATTCCCAAAACCCTCTGGGAAGTGAGCAATGGTGCCACCGCTAGCTGAGGCACGAGGACTGGTAGGAGGAGTAGGGGATGGCGAGACAATGGATCAACCTCCAAAGGTTCAGGCATAGCAGAACTGGAATGAGTAGGAGGAGTCTGGAAAGAGGTAGCAGGAGCACTCCTCTTGGAGGCAGATGCCACGTCAGGACTGGCGGTGGATCTCTTTCTTTTTGCGCTCTGGAGGATAACTTCCAATGGATCAACCTTTGAACCTGCAAGCAGACATCATCTCAGGCGTCAGGGAAAGCTGTCAGTAAAGTTGCATGCAAACTGAGACAACTGTAAGAGGCTTACCAGAAGACATGCTGTGAGCTGATTGAAGGGGGTTAGAGGAGGAAGCAGGTGAGAAACCAGGAACCAGGTCAGGAAACTTTCTCTCAGATTCAGGGATACAGAATAACTTGTTGCGGCAGGGATTTGGGCGCCAATACGAGTCAGGTAGCAGGGACATGCACGAGGGCGATGAAGTAAGCTAGTAAGTAGCAGGATAACAAATCAGGCAACAGGAAGGCTACTTACTCGAAGTTATGACCCATTTCTCGAAGATGTAGTCGGCAGGCGGCTGGATAGAATCCTTCCTCACAAAGAAGAAATCCTCAAACCACTTCTCATCTCGAGATTTGGACACATGCCTGAAGGGATCCTCTCCAGAGACCCGGAGTGAGAACTGGCCCCTGCCCAGGGACCTGATATTGTACATGTGGGCCAGATCACCCAGAGAGATAGAGTTTCCAAGCGGCTAAGGAGTAAAGAAGAACCCTCCAGACATTGGCGAAAATTTGAGCCATGGCGAAGTTGTTTGTAAAGATGAAATCTTGGACGAGTTTAGGAAAAGGGAAATGAAGACCATATTTAAATGGGTATAAGTAAAAGCAAACCCATCCTGGGCAAAGGGCATCAGCTTTTTGACCCGGCTCAGGGATGGCGATATCCACCCCGTCACCAAGACCAAACAAACCCTTGATCATATGGATGTCAGCAGGGGTCAAGGCAGAGTCGCAGTCATGGGGGTGAGTGAAGAGTCCCCGGGAAGGAAAGACCGGATCAGGGTTACGATCGGAGAGTATGGAAGTCGATGATGAGTGCCGGGTTTTGCCCATGGTGAAGAAAAGAGAAAATGGAAATTAAAGAAAAAAGAAGGGAGAAATACCTGGGAACGACGGAAGTAGAACAGTGAAGCCGGCAGAGGAATGAAGGAAGGAAGATTAAGGATTTGAAAGAGAGAGAGGGAGAGTTTTTATGAAATGATTTTATAATTAATGAAGTGAAGAAAGGAGGTTGGGGTTATAAAGGAAGAAAGAGGGAGTAGGGTGCGAGAAAAGAGGGGGTGGGCGGCTGAAATGATGGAGTTGCATGAAAAGGAGTGTAAATGACGGCTTAGGGTTTTTACAGACGATTACGTAAATTCCTTGCTCGACACCTTGAAGCGTACTTCACAAGAAATTTGGGGCAAACTGTTTGGGCCAAAAATCACATAATGGGGAAAGGCCCACTTAACAAATAATGGGTCATAAGAGAAAGGATAAGGAGAAGGGGAGCCCATAGTTGGAGTAAAGCACGGGGGAAGGGGAGTAGGCTGGCATATGCGGGAAGAGACCAAAAGCCCATTGGAGGAGACGCTTGGAATTAGGAAAGACGAGTTAGGGAGAAGTCAGAGAGATCAGGGAGAATTGAGGGAGACCACCAAACATGGAAAGAGTTGTTATGGAAGTTATATTCCCTTTCCATAATCAAGGAAGGATATGACTAAGGTTCTTACCCTATAAATAGCCAAGGAAGCAATCAAAGAAAGACATTCACACATTCACATTCATATTTACAGAGGCACACATATATTCATCCAAGATCATACAAGCTCGATACCTCGTGCTAGCAAGATTAGCATTACGACACAATTGTAATCATCCTCCTATTTAAAGCTAGTGCAGAATTTGGCAGGGTACCGTCCCTCCCGCGGTTGTTCCCACATTGGGTTTTCCGTGTCACCAAATCTTACGTGTTAATTTATATTTTGTACTTTATTTCCTTATTTAAATATCGTCATACAAACAAACTATCAAACATCCGACGAGTAAGACCACATTGACCCGTGTTAAACACAATTAACTCACAACTTTTGTGTTTCTCTTATTCCTCATATGGTTAAATAGTACAAACGATAATCATAATAGGGTTTCGCATACGGCCCAACATACGTTATGGGCTTACAAAGACGATGGACTAAACCACTACAATACAGTCTATTACCCCCCCTCAAGTCGGAGCATACGGATTAAGAATGCCCAACTTGCGTACCAGAGAGGTAAATTGAGAGACACCAAGTGCTTTTGTGAGGACATCCGCCAATTGAACCGTTGTAGACACGTGAGAAGGGACGATAAGGCCATCTTTCATTGCGTCACGAACAAAGTGACATTCAATCTCGATATGTTTGGTCCGCTCATGGAGCACTGGGTTTTGGGCAATGTGTAAGGCGGATTTGCTATCACTGAAAATTTCCACCGGGTCCGGATGAGATATACCAAGATCACCCAAGAGACCTTTCAGCCATTTGATTTCGCCGATAATGGCACGAAGGGCACGGTACTCGGCCTCGGCCGAAGATAGGGAGACTGTATGCTGCTTCTTAGTTTTCCATGCAATAGGAGAAGACCCAAAGTACACCAGCTAACCCGTGAGTGAGCGACGACTCTCAGGGCATTTTCCCCAATCGGAATCACACCAACCGGATAATTGAAAATTCGAAGCAGAAGGTAAGAAAATGCCTTGTCCCGGGGTGCCTTTGAGATACCGAACCATACGAAGGGCCGCAAGCCAATGATCATCACGCGGGGTACTCATAAATTGAGACAAAGTGTGGACAGCATAGGTAATGTCCGGTCGGGTGACGGCTAAGTAGACAAGCCGGCCTACTAAACGTCGGTATTTCGAAGGGTCAGCAAGAAAGGGACCACCACTCCGCCCAAGCTGATGATGTTGCTCAAGAGGAGTAGGAGCGGGTTTACATCCAAGTAGACCCACTTCAGCCATAATATCCAGCGTATATTTGCGCTGACACAAGAAAATCCCATCCGATTGTCGAGCAACCTCAAGCCCGACAAAGTATTTCAAATCCCCCAAGTCCTTCATATGGAAGCACTTGTGTAGATAATCTTTGAAGGATACAAGAGATGATAAATCATTCCCGGAAATGATTAAATCATCGACATAAATAAGGACATTGAGGCGGATGGCGCCCTTGACAAAAGTGAATAAAGAATAATCGTAATAGCTTTGAGAAAAATCGTACCGTTTCAAGGCAGTGCCAAGCTTAGCGAACCAACATCGAGGTGCTTGTTTAAGGCCGTATAGGGATTTCTTCAAGCGACACACAAGACCGGGTTTAGGAGCAGTGAACCCGGGAGGTAACCTCATAAATACTTCTTCCTCCAAATCACCATGAAGGAAGGCATTGTGCATATCCATTTGGTGTAAGTACCAATTCTTTGCCGAAGCCACAGAGATGAAAGTACGGATTGTTGTCATTTTCGCAACGGGGGCAAATGTCTCATCATAATCTACACCCTCGGTTTGATGATTACCAAACACAACCAAGCGAGCTTTAAACCGCTCAATCGACGAATCCGACTTGTATTTGATTTTATACAACCACCTGCTCCCTAAAGCTTTCTTACCCGGTGGCAAAGTATCAAGGACCCAAGTCTCATTAGAAATCAATGCTCGCATTTCGTCCTCCATGGCCTTGCGCCACTCACTGCTTCGAACGGCGGCCTGAAAATTTTGTGGCTCCGTGTGGGTTGTGAGTGCAGCCAAGTAGGAGCGATGCGAAGGGGAAAATTTATGACAGGATAAATAATTAGCTAAGGGGTAAGGAGTACCTGACGAGGGAGACGACACGAGAAGGCGAGAGGCGCTAGACAGACTACCATCGCTACTGTCGTCACTGCCAAAATCAAGCACATAATCTTGATAATTTCGATTAGGAACCCGAGTGCGCTGACCCTTACCGAGATGCAACTGGGCAGGGGACTGGGCCGAACCAGGAGCATCCGAGATGGGAGAGGTCGGGGAGTCCGTGGTTGGATTCGCGGCTGGAGAAGACGGGGCAGAATTGGTATCCGGAGTAGTAATAACGGGTTCGGTTTCATCATGATCCCAATCAATGATAAGATCATCAGAGGCAGCCGGAGTAATGTCATCCAAAACAGGGTGCTGCGAATTCGTGTGGAACGGAAACTGATCCTCATAAAATTTGACATCACGAGAAACAAAGAATTCCCGCCGTTCCAAATCGAACAAATACCAGCCTTTTTGGCCCGAAGGATACCCCATAAAAACGCATTTCCGGCTACGACTAGCAAATTTATCTCCCTTTGATTTTTGATTATGAGCAAAGTATAGTGATCCGAAGACTCGAAGCATGTCAAAATTCGGTAATTTACCATAAATCCGAGCATATGGCGTGACACCATTCAACACCCGTGATGGTGTACGATTAATAAGGAAAGCAACAGCTAAAGTACACTCTCCCCAAAATTGAATAGGTAAGCCACTTGAAAACGCAAAGCCCGAGCCACATTCAGAATGTGTTGGTGTTTGCGCTCGACTCGCCCATTTTGTTGAGGGGTCCCAACACAAGAGGATTGGAATAGAATACCGTGCTCGGAAAATAATGGCTGCAAGGTATGAAATTCTGTGCCGTTGTCACTGCGCACAATTTTTATTTCGGCCGAAAATTGTCGTCGAATCATAGCAATGAAATTCTTAAATTTCTGAAATACTTCGGTTTTAGCAATAAGTAAATAAATCCAAACACCACGAGAAAAATCATCAACCAAAGTCAAAAAATAGCGCGCGCCAGTCGTGGAGGGAATATGATACGGACCCCATAAATCACAGTGAATTATTTCAAATGCTTTCAAACTATTATTCGTACTTAAGGGAAAACTGTTACGACTATGTTTAGCTCGATGGCAAACTTCACATGGTTTAGACAGAGAGTGCTCCTTAGTACGTAAAAAAAAAAAGATGCTTCAAAATCTGCTCAGACGGATGTCCTAATCTGTTATGCCATAATGTAAGAGAAGACGACCCTGTATGCGTGACATGGACGGATTCCACAGTAGCGCGAAGGTAGTAAAGACCGTCTAGCCGCTCACCATTGCCAATCGTCTCCCTCGTAGCCCGGTCTTGTATAGTACACGAAGTAGCATTAGTGAGAAATTCACAATTTAAAGCATCGCTCAACTGTGATGCCGAAATTAAATTGCATGTCAGCTAGGGCACATATAGAACGGGATTGAGAGTGATGTTAGAAGTAACATTGACACGACCCACAAGGGAAGCGTGTATTTTCGAGCCATCAGGCAACCCAACAACACGGCGCGGAATTGTTTGAACATCAGTAAGAAGAGTAAAATTACCGGTAACATGATGCGAACAACCCGTATCAATGAGCCACTTACCCGAATGATCATGAGTAGGTGTGCCATACACATTTACCAGAGATGCGGAAGCGGTTGGAGAAGCAGCAGTTGAGGTACCCGCGGCTGACGTGTGCACGGCATTACTAGCAGTCGGTTTCTCCTCTGTTCGGCTGCTACTGCCATCATCCCGAGAGCGATCACCACCATTGCCACGGCCACCCCCACGGCCATGTCCAGCAGAGCCACGACCAGAACCTCGTCTAGTAGCCTTAAGTTCATAATACCAATCCGGGGTTTCACCAATTAAGTCAAAGCACATGCTACGGTCGTGTCCATTGCGTTTACAGTGAGTGCAATGTAATTTTTGACGCTCAGTACGCGACAATTGGGACGATGGAGGAGGGAGACTAGTGCTATTCACATTGAAACTAGCAATTTCCAATTTGGGTTCAGGAATAGCGCCAATACCACGGACCCGTTCCTCCTGACAAACCATATGGTAGGCCCGAGCCACCGTAGGGAGAGGTGTTTGGGCCAAAATAACGGACCTAAGGGACGAGTATGGCTGTGGGAGTAAGCCAAGCAGAAACGAGTGCAACCGCTCAGACTCGCGGCGTTCAATGTGTTGCTTGGCACTCGTGCAACTAGTACAGCACTTGCAATCAATTATGGGTTGATATTTATCGAGATCATCCCATAATTGACACAGTTTTCCATAGTAAACCGTAACAGACATACCTTCAACCTGACGACATTCGCGGAGTCCACCAAGGAGCTGCTGTATGCGTGACCCGTCAACGACGCCAAACCATTCCTGTAGGGCATCCCACAGCTTCTTTGCATTCTCAAATTTTGGAAGGAGGGACTTAACCTCCGGGGTGAGGGTAATGGACAACCACGAAACCAACATGGAGTGAATTGTCTCCCAATCTTCATCCGTACAGGGGGCAGCAGGTTCGTTAATCGTACCGTTAACGAACGCAAATTTCCGTCGCGACCTTAGCGCGATACGAACATCGTGAGACCATTCATTGTAATTGTCGGGGGTAAGGCGAATAGGGGTGATAGAGTCGCCTGGTTTGTCTTGTGGACCGAGATAGTAAGGGGAGGATGGTTCAATTTTCGTGTAAGATTGTTCACCGTTCGTCATAGCGACGGCGAGGGTTTTGGAATTTAGGATTTTAATTGTGTTAGGTTTCCTGATACCATGTTAAACACAATTAACTCACAACTCTTGTGTTTCTCTTATTCCTCATATGGTTAAATAGTACAAACGATAATCATAATAGGGTTTCGCATACGGCCCAACATACGTTATGGGCTTACAAAGACGATGGACTAAACCACTACAATACAGTCTATTAACCCGAATCAACCAATTCGGTAAAAAATACCTAAACATCCACTGATCTAACATTGCATAATTAATTCATGCATCTAAAATTTTCGATAATAATGTTCAATTCCAATAAATCTTATGAAGTATTATTATATCCTATTTATTAAAAGAACAACCACAGAGCTGATGTGTCAGTCTGTGGTTGAAAGTAGAATTTTTTATTTGTTTAAAGAATGGTCCTACCCACGTTCAAGTCATCCTCTTTATTTACACAAAATCAGTCAATAGAAGTATGTTTGATATTACTCATAATTTTAACTTGATTGTGAAATAAAAAAGATCAACAGTAGAAAAAAAAATAAATCTCACAAATTTGATAAACAATAACAGAAATAAACTTAATAAAATAGACGTAAGTAATAAATCTGTTCTTTTAAATGTTAATTTGCACATTTTGGTATATGTGACAGAAAAAAAGAAAAAAATTACTAACGAAAAAAGAAAAAATTATTTATTGGAAAAAAAAGTAATGCTATAATAATAACAATAATAATAATAATAATTTAAAACAATCACTAATATTGAAAAAAAATAAACTTAAGGACATAAAAATGAAAACAATATTCAGAAATATTTTCTTAAAAAATGACATAAAAATCATGGATGACAACTTCAATAAATGACCATTAGATCTACACAATTCAAGAGTTTATGAGTAAACATTCATATGATTTTTTTTTTTGAAATAAGGTTCAAAATAATTAAATATATTAAATTTGCATGAAATGGAAAAATACCATAAAAATTACTTCATAGTCCGTATTAAAGATTGAAGAAATTGTTAGAGAATTAAAAAAAAAAGTAAAAATACACAATTTCCCGAGAAAAAAATGATCAAAAAAACGTGAGTATCATCTGCAAAATGATCGAATTTACCAATTGAAAATGTGAGTATCATCTGCAAAATGATCGAATTCGTTGGCAAAAATATCCATCCATGCTTTTCATGAATGAATTATCAAATTGTTATCAAATTGTTTTGATTGAGGGTTATCTAAATAAGGGAAAAGAGGCGTTTAAGATTTCCGTGTATTTTGATTTAGTGAGACAAGGGTGCGGCAGAAGAGTACAATATGAAAACCATCAGGAAAGGAGAATTAAAAGTGGGGACTAGAAAGGGGCATTAGGGTTCAAGTCTAAAAGAAAGGGCTAATTTGTAAAGGCAGATGGAGTTAATTAGGCTTATTTCAGTTTGGGTCGATTGTATTATATTAGTGTAGTTAGTTAGGTTTGTTTGGAAAATTTACAAATTACAATTACTATATCCGTCTTAAGAATAAAACGGGTCAAATACAGGTCACTTGCATTGATAAAGACAAGGTTTTTGCTAATATTTGGTCATTTTGTTTTTGTCGTATCTATATGAGAGTATTAGATATTTAACTCATCTTAAACTTGAGACGGATAGTGTTTGTCTTAAATGAAAATTTTTGAACAAACTATTTCAACAAATTAAGGTATAAATAACACTTACTGATTTTTTGGTCAAAATATAATTGATTTTTGGGCCAAAATATAATTGATTTTTAAAGTACTAAAACGAACATTTAATTATCATTTCAAATTTAGTATATCATATTCATATACCAAAAATATTTGTGCCTTACATATTTTAAAATCACATTTAACATATACTTATTTTTAGTTTAGCGGGTTAAATAGGAGGGCCGAGTTTCAACCTTAAATTAACATATCGTTTTGAGTTTGGGAAACGGGTCATATATCAAGATTTATGAGTCTATCTCGGCCTGTAAAAAACGGTTGACTCGAATCTCGGGCTTATGTTCGAGTAATATTTTGATAGGCCTGACTAAGATGTATTTATACCATGTTATAAATTGCATGAATAAATTAATGGGATCCATACACATTATTTTCGAAGTCCTTATTGTTACACTTCATTCATGGAGCTCTAATGGTGAGGTAAAGGGTGATATTAAGTTAGAAAAGAAGCGGTGTTTAGGTCCAATATTTCATTTTAAAAATGCACGGGTAAAAATTTCATTTTAAAAGTGCATGGGTCAAAATTTCATTTAAAAGTGCATGGGTCGAAATTTGTATTTTAAACGTGTTTGAGTCATAATTTACATTTTAACATGTCTACTAATTAACAATCGGTACTAAATGAAAAATAGAATAAAATTTTCATTTTAAATGTACATGATCATACGAGTCAAAATTTTCATTTTAAACTAGCACGACTTCTACAAATAATGTCACTGAGTTTGGAAAAATGAAAAACATGCCTTTTCCCGAATCATCCACACCTCATCCCGTGAACACGTTAGTATCCGACGAGCTATCTTATGACAAAGTTTCTTTAGGGGAAGAACATGTGCACCTTTTATCTTCCATGACTAACGAGCAAAGGGCCGTCTACAATGAGATAATAGACGCAACCGTAATAATCGCGGAGGTGTTTTCTTGGTATATGGATATGGAGGGACGGGTAAAACGTTTATTTAGCGAACCTTATGTGCGGCTTTGAGAAGTAGAGGGAGGATTGTGCTTCTGTAGCATCCAAATGCATTGCAGCTTACCTTACTTCCCGGTGGAATAACTGTTCATTCGAGACTTAGTATCCCACTCAATGTAGTTGAAAATTCTACGTGTTCAAGGATTAAACCAGGAAGTGATTTCGCCGAACTCTTAATTGGGACAAAGCTTATTATATGGGACGAAGCACCAATGACGCACAGATATGCTTTCGAGGTCATGATGTAAGTTTAAGAGATGTCATGCATTTTTCAAACGACGGAGATATCAATCAACCATTTGGTGGTAAGGTTGTCGTATTTGGAGGTGATTTTCGAAAAATACTTCCCGTTATCCCTAAAGGAAGCAGATCGGAAATCGTGAATGTGTCACTATGTGCTTCAAATTTGTGGTCTACTTGCAAGGTACGAAAAAAAATGCACGTTTTGAATTAACTATTCCATATTTCCATATGTAACGGTTAAAAAGTTACTTTATTTTATATGACCTCATAAATTACATATTTGTTTATTCATACAAGGTGTTGAAATTGACAAAAACATGCGCATTCGAGCCGAGATTCGTGTTCGAACTTGCTGAGATAAAGGAGTTTTCAGAATGGATACTAAAAGTTGGAGACGGGGTAGCTGGAGATCCAAATGATGGGGAAGTTGAATTAGAGTTGTCGAATGACATTTTGATTCAGCACACTAGAGATCCTATCGCTTCGATTGTAGATGCCATTTACCCATCCCTCGAGAATCAACTACCGAATCCCGAGTATCTTCTTCGTGAGAGGGCCATCCTTGCACCTACACATGAGATCGTTGATTTGGTTAATGACTACGTATTATCTCAAATAGATGGAACAGAGAAAATTTACTTCAGCTCAGACGATGTTAGTAAAAATGAGAGTAATGTTGGGGTCCGTGATTTGTACTCCACAGAATTTCTTAACTCTATTAAGTGCCCTGGCTTTCAAATCACAAATTAAAGTCAAGGTTGGTTATAGTTATGCTTCTTCGAAACATTGACCAATCTCGCGGATTATGCAATGGCACACGACTGATAGTGACAGATTTGGGATCACGTGTGATTAGAGCAGCAGTTTTATCGGGTAGTCATAAGGGCGATAAAGTGCATATTGGCCGTATTACACTTACTCCATCTGATTCCATTAAGTTCCCAGATGCTTTGACAAGACAATTCCCCTGTTGCGGTGTGTTTTGCAATGACAATAAATAAGAGCCAAGGACAGTCACTAGCACATGTTGGTCGGTGTTTACGCACAGTCAGCTCTATGTCGCTATTTCAAGAGTGACAAGCAAAAAGGGATTGAAGGTTCTGATTTGCGATAATGATAAACGCGTGTCCAATAGAACAAATAACGTAGTGTATAAAGAAGTTTTTGAGAAGTTATAGTTCAATTAACTTATGATTGTTACCCAAGATGTGTGAGTCTAGTGGAATTTCAGGGTAACCTCAAAGCCTCCTAAGGAGGAATTGCGAGGTCCTGGGTTCGATTCCCTAGATGAACACTTTCCTGGGGACTGACGCCTGAGAGGGAATAATCCCATGCGGAAAGAATTCACATGGTACAGGCGCCTAGCAGGGTGGGGTCCTGTATCCGGGGAGGATCCAACCTCCTCGTCATCAAAAAAAAAAAAAAACTTATGATTGTATCCCATAACAACTTTTTGTTGTACTTATTTCTTTCCAATATGTCTACTTTTATTAACTCTTAAAATTTTGAGAATTTATTTCTATATTTTCAGAATTCCCAAATTGATATTACCATGAAAGAGCATCTCCTATTAACAACACTACTTCTCAACCTTAAATAACAATCCCGTGCAATTTGCACGGGCATAAAACTAGTATGTAACATTTTGAAAACACACAAGACATTATTACAAAACACTATTGTTATCTTGAATTTCACTTATAACGATTAGCTTGTAATCGCTTTATTGTGTGCTTCGGAATTCTTACATTTCATCGAAAAAACATTTAAGAGATTACGCTAGATGCCTAGGGCCACCAAAGATGGCACGATGATCACGTTCATCATAAAAAACAAGATATTGGGGACGACCATTTTCGAGTTTCTCAAAATCATCATAGATGACAGCCTTTTTTTCTTCATTCACCACATTAGTATTCCAGCAAAAAGGCCATTCTCTACCTCCACCAAATTCGGGTCGAATACCAAAGCCCATTTCTGGGAGACCCATTTTTGCAGGTTCACCATAAGCTTCTCCTCCACATGCAACGTAGTTACCGGACTCGGATAAGCCTTTAAATATCTTCTTTGGCCAATACCCTATTCGTCGTACACTCTCACCCCCCATCTGAAGCCACCAATCTCCGGAATTCGCATCCTATTTTTTAAACAGCGGCAATATAAATGAAATACATCCGGTTACGTTTTCGTTTAAATGAATTATTAGCTATTAAGGCAAAAGCTCTATTGATAAAATTAGCTAAAAACTTAGTTGAGAATTGAAAGTAGCTAAAAATTATGAGTTGGTAATGTAATGAATAGATTATACAACCTGTTGTATGGAGTTGTATGATGTAGAATTAGAGTTGTGTATTAAAATTTTCGAGTTTCGTTTAAAAGAACTTAAGTTATGCTGTAAAGTTTTTGAACTCACACACTTAAACATAAAAAAATAAACTCTTATAAAATTCGGAAAAATTACAAATAAGCTCGGATTAATGTATATGGTTGTACAATGCTTATTATACAACTGGTTGTATAGTAGTATTTTGTGTAATCTAACTGCATTCTGCATATATTTAAAATATTTGACAAATTAAAGAAAAGTGTAATTGAAATTTGCTAAATAAATAAGTTAATTTGTTCGAATATAATAGTATGTTAGCTAATTTCTTACATGTTACCTTAATTTTTTTTCCATCTACTTATTTGGGTTAAAAAGCTAGTTAATTACCAAAATGGAGCTATGATCAGGGTTCAAAATCTCGGCCGAGTTGTATCGTATCGGCCGAGTTGTATCGGATTTTCACTCTACCGATACGAGATATCGCCCGAGAAATCCCCGAGATTCTCCGCGATTTGTCCGTGACGACCGATTAAGGACCGATTATACGATACCGCGACCACGACCGATACCGAGATTTAAAACCATGGCTATGATTTGACTTTGGGAGCGAACTACTAATGTAATAAATTAGTTAAACTATAAAAAACCGTAAATTTCAGTTGTAAACTTAAATGATCTATGTAGAAGATATTATTTACCTGAGCAATATAAAAACTATATTTATATATAGTTTTACCCCATATTTTGGTTACTGGTTGCAGTACATGATCAAGAGGAATGTCCTTATCAACTTGGACGAACCCACACGCCGTATTAAAACAATGTAAATCCCCTGCCTGTTATTTAACACAAAAATAAAGCTCGTAAAATCGTCAGCTCACAATTGCATAAACTTATGGTTATTCTACAATCTTCTGAACAGAGTTTAGTTAAGTAATGTGATATAGTTTATTAAAATTTTGTAGAGCACTTACGACTGCGTATGTAAAGCTCCGAGTTTGAGTATCCTTGTATAGGGTTGGATTTACCTAAATCACAAATAGCCAAATAGACATATGATTAGGAAACATTAGAGGGTAAATGGGTAATAAATTAATATTTGTGGGGTTAAAGAACGCCTCAAATAGCCTGTTTTTAGAAGCCGCAAATGATGTTTTTTTACTAGTGTTTGTAGAGCACTCAAGTAATGTGACTTCTATATATTTTGAATATATTTATGGTTAAAGTTAAAGTCGAGTAAGAAGGTATTTGAGAAGTTAGGAGAGTGATATTTAGCTGAATATAATTGAATTGTACTTAATATATGGTATAATAATAAAAGTAAGAGAAAAACTCACAGTCCAGCCAGCAATAATAACATCGTTTCCACCCTTGATCATAAGTTCACCCGAAGAATATTCAGGTTGTTTAATAGATGGATTGTAAATAGAGAATGTTGAACCAATTCCATGAAATGTTTTTGGCTGACCACCTTTCGATTGAACCATCGCAAGCTACACCAATCAACACACGAGAAAAAAAAATGAAAGTTAATTGGATAGCACAAATATTCTTGAGCACTTAGATTAACCGGAAAGAAGTTGTTCTAACTTAACCAGAGGTCGTATATTTGAACCTTGAGAATGCAACATTGTTAAAACTCATAAGAAAGAACTTTATTGCCCTAGTAGTATATGATACCTGGCTCGAATCCAGACTAATCGTTGGTGTACAACAAGCAAAAAAAAGAAATTGAACAGCACATATTGTATTTGAATTTTGAATCTTCGAAACTTGTAGATTACTCTACATGGTTGCGTTATAATAAGTAAGATCTACTCTTTTATATTGTGCATTTATAAATGCTTCTATGTATTGTTCTTCCTAAATAGAAGCTTTAAACAATTTCCCCTTACTATGCATTGTACGGATCTATACTAACTTATTTATAGAACATAATCGTTCAATATAAACTATTAGTGTAGTTCCCGTGCTATAGCACGGTACTTTTTAGATTCATTTTATAAAGAGATATTATCAATTAAATTATTTGCATAAATGAAGTATACTTTTAATTTAATGTTATAAATCTACTAAATATAATATTAATAAGAGGTTGAAAAAAAAGTTTACTACCATAAGAAGACATTTTAAGTTAAGTTATTTTTTTACTATCCCCCTACTACTAAGAGAATAATGTTTTCACTTTTTTATTTCTAATAGAAAATACATAAGTGTTTTTACATCCTTACAAAAATAGTCCATATTCCTAAAACAAAAATTTACATAATAAATAACTGATGCTTTCTACAAAAGAGGTAATAAATAAATATAATATAAATTTAAATTTATACGAAATCAAGTTCACTCATCTAGCTTATAATATGACATGTAGAGTCCAAAATTATGGCCTATTAATAACTTTTACTTTGATAGTTGAGATAGAAAAAGTGGGCTACGTATAAGGTCCATAATTTATAATCCATCAAATCTTGTTGTGTTAGTAATATCCAGAAAAACAAGCCCAATAAAGAAGAAGCCTCTTTTGGCGAGAAAATTAAGAGAATTTTTATTCTCTTAGTAGTAGGGGGATTAGTTAAATTTTGAACAAAATATATCTTTAGCTTCATTGAACATTCGTGACACACATTATGACATGACATTACGGATATAATTACTCTTTTAAATGGTAACTTCTTTCTGATTAAATATTAACATCAACACACTTAACGATAAAATTACAGTTTTTTTACAATACTATCTCGTGATAAACTTATCATGAGATCTTTCATAGAAAAATAGTTATTTTTTATATTTTTAAAACATTGTTTATGTTAGTTTTTAAAGTAGTATGTCTTATATAACTATATCTGTAAATTATCTTAATATGGCACGGTCTCACGAAAATCAAGCTCAAACTCACACAACTATCGATACACTAACTCGCAAATTGACACCATGTTAAATAAGATATTTGAATCCCTTCAAAAAAAATAAGATATTTGAATCCATCATATGATAATATATTCAATTGGTCTCTCTTGTGACGGGTTACCATTTGTGACGGATATTTTGTGAGATAAAATGGTAACAAAATGGGTTAGTGGAGAAAGGGGACCACATGAATAATGTTGCAGAGAGAGAAAAAGTGGGTACATTATGAGGTAAAATGGTATCCGTCTTCAGCTTGTGGCGGATATGTCATGTCTTCAATGAGAATTTGTGTAATATATTATCATAAATTTTGCTCTACTAAAGCATAAGAACGAAACTAGATTTAAATCTAGTACACTTATACGTTACACATGTTAATTAATGTAACGGATAATGATGTGGCTACGGGTCCCCTTTTCACTAAAAATAAATTATAATAATGTTATAGATATTTTCAAAAAAAAAAAAAAAAAAAAAAAAAACTTTGCTTTATTGAAAATGCGGTGAATAAAAATTATTGATGTGGCTACGGGTAGACCTGGCAAAACGGGTCGGGTACGGGTCGGGTCAGTTTGGGTCGGGTTATTTCGGGTCTGTCACATATTTCGGGTCGGGTTGGGTCGGGTCGAGTTACTTTCGGATTTCGGGTCAATTTCGGGTGACCTGTTGTCGGGTCATTCTAGGGTATAGGTCATTTTGGGTCAGGTTGCTTTTGAGTTAATGGCTAAGCACTTAAGTTAATACTATTTTGATTAAGAAATACTATTTTGCAAATTTAACTATTTATTAAGGATTATTGTAACCAATGAAACTTTATTTTGATATATATATAGTATTAATATGAGTTAGTACTAGTCGTTTCGGGTCATTTCGGGTCACTTCAAGTCATTTGGGATCGTGTCGATTCATTTAGTCGGGTTTTTTCGGATTGGGTCACCTCTCCGGTCGGGTCAACATTGGGTCGATAATGTTCGGGTCGTCTGGTCAGTCGGGTCAATTCGGGTTTCGGGTCATATTCGGGTCAAGCAAGTTCGGGTCATTTTCGGGTCTCGGGTCAGCCTTTTCGGGTCGGGTCATTCGGGTCTGACCCATTTTGCCAGGTCTAGCTACGGGTCCCCTTTTTTCATTAAAAAAATGCGGATATATAGTGAATGAAAAAGGAAAAGAAAACTCACAAAAATCTTAGATGGTATAGCATTGGACTGATTCCCTCCTAAGAGAGCATAATATTCACGACGCAACTGAGCTTGTAAACGTAGATCATCTTTGTTTAGTCTTCGTATGGGAACTGTACCTTTTGGACAATTTAATTTCGTGACTGGAATATCATTTGATACGTCATCTGAAAATTCACGACCATTTACCCAATTTGGCAAAGATGGTGTCATCTGCGGAAGTATATATACATTTTCTTGTTTAAAACGGTATTTCGAGATATAAGTTATATAGAGTAAATAAATACGAGTATTGGAAAAGTAAGAACCTCTGGGTGGAATGAGTGATTTTGTAGTAATGGATGTTGAAATGCGGGTTGCTTATAGAAATCAACACAATCGTACACTTCGCCTTCTGTCTATAAGTCAATACATCGAAAATAGCAAATCAAAATAATTTGTGATCGTCTAAAATTTATCCTATGTAGATAACTCAAAATATTTAAAAATTTACCTTAACTGTCTTCAATATATCTTTAGATTTTGCATTCCTAGCTTCAGCCAAAAAATATGATAAATAAAAGCATATTACACCAAGAATAAAATGCCTTACTGTAGTCATTTACCCTTCCAAGCTGCATAAAGAGAAGTCACATTAAGAGCTGCTAACAACAACAACAACAACAACAACAACAACAATAACAACAAGAGTACCAAAACGGGTTTAGGGACAATCAGAATAGGATCCTCTCAATTACTTCAAAAGTAACAACAACAACAACAAGAGTTCCAAAACGGGTTTAGGGACAACCAGAATAGGATCCTCTCAATTACTTCAAAAGTAATAGATGACCGTTTTTTATCGGCCCAGGCTTTTTTCTTAAACAATATAATTGTCGAGATTTCAATATAAAAATTAAAATAAGACATTGATAAATGTGCTCGAAAAGTATGTTAACAAATACTCTCTTCCACCCAATCCAAAAGTAATAGGCCCACTTTTTGTGAGAAAAAAAAGTGAATTCATATTACCTTTGGATTGAATGGGATGGAGTAATAATCATAGAGGGGAGACTGAAGAGGCCCTCATCGGGTCAACTAATAAACATGTCATTTAAAATTGTCAATACAGGGTAAAATAAAAACGTGGAACGCTTCAACTAGTGGTATTGTCTCTAAACTGTAGAAGTAAAAAATAAATAAAAAGGTAAAAAGGTAAACATAATGTGTAGAACTTACAGCTAACAAGTTACAAGCCGTTACTGTAGAGTGTTTGAGAAGTTCAGTAGGTACTAGAGGTAGAAGAGTAGTTGATTTAGTATTTTGGGTTTGAGCTCGGATAATTAGTAAACCATATTTTCTTTCTGATTTTATATGAGATGGGTTTGTCACCATTTTATTGCCAAGAATTTTCAATATCATGCTATAATAAGAAACAAATTAAAGTTCCCATAAAAAGTATAGCCACTCAATACTTTAAGAATCGAATCGCATATTGTCAAATTTGTAAACATATATCATGCATATGAAGAAAGAAACCTCCAATCTTTGGAAGCAAATTAACAAAAGATTTTTCATATTATAAAAAACTTCCCTTATTAACTAACATTATGGCCCCTGTTTGGCAAACAGCTGAAGCAGATTTATGATACCGGATAACGATAACAACTTACAGTTAGCGAATTTCAGTAACAGGTTTGACCTTCAAACAAATCAGCAGAATTAGAAAAGGGTGTTTGGTAATAAACGGGTTATTAAGATAATTAGAAGGGTGATATCTGATTAATTTATACCATTTCTCCTATTTATTCTCATGCATTTTGACTTCGTTTGAGACGGTTTTGCGTGTCTTGCCATGCATTTTGTATCCCGGTTCCCTAGTCTATGTGATCATGTCCGTCTTGCAGGATTTGGTGCGGAAATAGAGGAATTGGAGCAAGAGAGACGGATTGAGAAGATAGCATGAAGAAGAGAAGAAGAAATGCTGAGAAAAGGTTCCCAGCCGGTAGGCCGTCAGCCGGTCAGCCAGCTGGGACCCCTCCACACTTGGCCAAGGGGAGAAATGAAGGAAAGTTACGGGGGAACTCCCACCAAACAACACAAGAAAGCCACCTACTGGGAATGCATGAAGAAGGAAGAACAGGAAGAAATAAAGAATAAGTTACAGCTTGCTCCCAACCGGCACCCCACCGGCCGTGCACACCTGATGACTTGGTTTTATTTCACAAACTTACAGAGAGCTCCCAGCCAGGTAGGGCACCAGCAGCCGGTCCACTGGCTGGGACACACCTTCTGCTATTTTGATTTCCCTTGTAATTTTCAACCTAATTTCCATGTAAACTATAAATACCCCTTCCCTTAATCATTTGTACTCACAACCCTAGATCTGAAATTATTTCCCTAATTTATGTAAATCCTCTCTTAAGCAAGCCTTAATCTTTCTTTAATTAAACATTAATTACTTAATAATTTAGCGTAGAATTAGTCGATCTTAATTTTTTTTACATTTAGTATTGGGTTGTAATTCAAAGATTGGTGAAAATTATTCTTCCATTTAATCCAATCACTACTACAAATCCAGGCAACTACAACGCCCCTTTAACAACGATTATTCACGAAAATCACAATAGACGTTGTAGAATGTATGGCGCGAATTTTACTAAAATGAATTACAACGGGTATGGTTATAAAAACCGTTGTTATTAGCTTTAACAACGGGTAACACATGCGTAACCGTTGTTAATAATTTGGCGCAAAGTTAGTGAAAAGTAATCACAACGGTTACTTTTGAAACCCGTTGTTAAAACATATTTGAAAACGGGTGTTTTTTACAACCGTTGTTAAAACTTATTTGACAACGGTTGTTTTTTACAACCGTTGTTAAAACTTAATTGACAACGGTTGTTGTTTAATAACCGTTGTCAATACCTTTCATACTATAAACCACACAAACACAAGTCTGCTGCAGCCACAAAACACAAACCTTAATACACATACACAAACACAGCAGACAAACACAAACACAAAACACACACTTTCTCATCGTCTCTTTCTCTCTTTCTCTCTTTCTCTCTTTCTCATCGTCGCTTTATCTTCTCGCCATCACTGTTGATTTCTTCGTCTCTTACGTTCTGTAATTATCAAGTAAATCTCGCCGTCACTGTTAGTTTCATCGTCATTATTTTCTTTTTCTAATTATTTCATTTACATGTATGTGTTTTTATCGACCATTATGTTATTTCTTTAAGTATTATTCGCATAATTAGCTAGTAAAACAAAGAAGAAGCAAGATGAAGAAGCAAGATAAAAATAATTAATATATATATATATATTTATAAATACATAAATTAAAAAAAAAATTACATTAATAAAAATGCAATTCTTATATTTTCATAGAGGATCTTATTCTCCTCTATCATATCCGTCCTCTCCTCCTTGTCTATTTGGAGGTTCCGTTCAGCAGTTGCTATATCGTCATATAGCCGCAATCGTCGCTCCCCGTCAAGCCATCTTCTTTGGCGTTCTTCAGAATGGATCGAGCATCCGCAAGGTAGCTCCTGAAACTTTCCTCAATGTGGAGCAACCGGCGGATGAAACTGTTGTTGTTCTCGATCATAGTAAGAGTCTTAAGGATGATATCATTCACTTTGTTGGAGTTTGGAGTTTGTTTTGAAAGATTAAGTAGGGTTAATTTATTTGGAGTTTGTTTTAGCAGTTAGGGTTTGGAGATGTATATATTGAGATAATGCATGCATTTATACTAAGCAATGTGTGGGTTGAGTTGTTTTTTAATTAATATATATGTTAGGAAGTTGTGCCATAATCATCATCATATCTCTCAATGCTGCTTCAAATCTTATTACTAACCCTTCTCATTCCATATTGTCCGTTCATATGCACAGTGATGGCAGTAATAATGCATGCATCGGAATTATAACGGGCCGTAATTATGCATGCATCTAATAATATTTAATTTATTTTTTATTTATTTTTTAAGAACAAACAACAACGGTTATTTATAAAAAAAAAACGTTGTCTTTAGTTATAACAACGGTTTTGTATATTACAACCCGTTGTTATAATTTTTCCCCCAAAATTGAGTCACACTTTCCACAACGGGTTTTTATACTTAAAACCGTTGTTAATATTTTTAACAACGGTTCCTTAAGAAAACCAACCGTTGTTAAAACCTTTTACAACGGACGCTTTAACAACGTCCGCTTTTTTATATAACAACGGTTTTTGACCGTTGTTATAGCCTGTATTTGTAGTAGTGAATATAACAACTTTGTCTCTTAATTGGTATAATTCTTCTTCTAGTTTGTTTATCTTTCAATTGTTTACATATTCAAGTTGGCTTAATTAGTTTATCTTACAATATGCTTTCCTTTACTTGTTATATGTCAAAACTTCCATCTTTTATGTTGTTTGTTGTCAACATATGTGAGTAGTGTCTTACTAGGATGGTAGGGGATCTTATATAGAATTATAGAAGTGGATATGACATAGGGAGATTGAAATCCTTGAGTTTATGCTTGTTGATTTATCATGCACATAAAGTGTTTGCAAGAATGCTTGAATGAGAATTTATGCATTTGAACTATCTTTTATACTTGTTTGGAGAGAGCTTGACTAGTATATAGGAAATACATGATAAAATTATGGTTGGGATAATTAAGTGAGGATTTAATCGATTTTAACTTAGGGGTTAGTCTCACATCGAGAGATTGGGTCTTTCCTTTGCTTACTCTCTTGGGTTTTGTCGGTCAATGTGTATTTCCCTCCTTGTCTATATGAGTGAACCCGATATCCTAGTTCCTATAATCATTGTTGTTCATCGTCATAAGCATTTATTCAACTTTCCATTGTTTTAGTTTCAATTCTCTTAGTTAATTTAAACCAACAACCTTTCTTAATTTGGCCTGAACTAGTAGTTTAACAAGCAATCCTAGAACCATAACCACCGTCCTTTGGGTTCGATCCTCACATCAACGACCAGCTTTCGCTATACTTGCGAGGTTACAAATATAAGATTTGTTTCACAACAATTTTTTGGCGCCGTTGTCGGGGACGTCGATATTTGATAAGATTATTTGTTTTCATCTAGGCATAGTTCTTTTAATTGTTGTTTGTTTTCTCCCATTGTCCTAGTGCAACCTTTGCATTAGGACTATTTGATATTTTGTTGAGTGCATGAGTAGGTGCTATATCGGACTTCTTTTCCGCTTGATCGTGAGATTGAGAAAACATTTTGGGCAAGAAGAAGACAAGCTTTATCAGCAATATGAAGATCTCCGCCTTTTGTTAACCCACCCAGCACCCAAACTTCCACAATTGAACATCCAAATACACCACCCGCCTCTTCTACTCTATCACCTCTCTACATACCACCACATTCTCCACCAAACAACTCTCCAATTAACTCTCCACAAGGTTCACCAACACATTCACAGTACTCCATCCATACCAACAACACCCAATCTCCACGATATAACCTTGTGAACGACGATATGGCGGATAAAACTATGGGATACTATAATAGGTCGGATCGCAATCGGGCTTGTTCGGCAATCGACTATGGAGCTCTTGCTCCCCAATACTTTTATGCTTCGACACTATGTGATAAATTACATGAAACAATATGTTTATCATGGGATAAAAAGTGAGGATGCCCATCAACATCTCACTACATTGAAGGAGAAAGCGGGTTCTATCAAGCATAACGGTGTAACCGAAGAACAAATAAAATGCTCAAATTACGGAAATGATCCAAAACGTTTCAGATATGAAGAGTAGTTATGCTAGAGATGTCGACAACAAGACTGAGGGGCCTTCTAAAATAGAAGCGGAATACAAGGCTAAGTTGGATGACTTGACCAAGAAGCTTATGGATTTCAAAATGGAAAAGAAGTAAGAGGGAATTAAAGAAAGTTCAAGAGGTCGGATCTAGTCACTCCAAGGTATACTATGTCTAAGAACCTAGGTCTCCTCCTAGACAATATCCTCCCCAAATGAATTGTGACTGTTGTGGCAGTGTGGGGAATACAATTGAATATTGCTCATCAATTCCACAAGATGACCAACAAGAATGCTTTGTTCTTCAAGGGCAGGGTGCACCAAGGGTCTCTTACCAACGCCATGAGACCTTATACCGTGCATTTCCCAACCAAGATCCCAAACTTTTTTATACGGGGCAATCATTGGACCCCAAGTACCAACAACCACAATACATGCCTCCACCAAAACCCGATCATTCTAGACAATATAATCAAAATAAAGGTCAATGCTCCAACTATCAGGGTCAACGATAACATGACAATCCCAATTGCATCCACCCTCATCAAAGAGACAACTACCGCAACCAATAACAAAACTCTTCATACCAACAACAAGGGTACCGACAACAAAATCCACCGTCTCAACAACCTTTCAACCAACAACAAGGGTATCAACAACAACAAAACTCTTAGCCACCTTCACAAACCGAACAACAATACATTGAACCACTAAACCCCAACTCCTCTGTTGAGAAATTGCGAAGAGAAATAGTTGCAAAGGCCGAAAGAAAAGAGGCTCAAATGGACCCAACAATTTAAAAGCTTGAAGACCGAGCTCACAAATGTCTAAACACATCAAAGGACATTTGACCCATATATGGCCAATCAAAGCCCCTTTTCCTCACAAAGAGTTCCACATTCATTGCTTCTTCAAGGTTCTTATCCTAGGGTTAGACCACCACCACACCAATAATCTCATGTGGTAACCTTGAGGAGCGGGAAAGATTTAGAAGATCCTTACCAGGATTATGAACCAAAAACGAAGAGGGACGTGATGAACGATGGTAAGGAGAGTCCACCCCTCTCACTTACAAGTAAGTTGACATCACTAAGAGGGAAAGGTGAGTGAACGTGGTTGAAAGAGACCAAGATAAATAAAAGAATCAAATGAAATGGATAACACCCAGCAAGCTTCAACTTCCGAAAAAGGCCTACAACCCTCCAATACCCTTTCCTAATAGAACTAGAGTAACGAATGAGGAGAATAAACTCTCTAAATTCTTAGATATGTTTAAGAAACTTAAAGTTTCATTACCTTTCACCGAGGTAGTGACACAAATGCCACTCTTGATGTGATCCAAGCTAGTAACTCGGAGTTGGTTGATGAGCTAGTTGTGAACACTAGTGGTGATGGTTCGATGAGCTTGGTTCGTAGTTCTCATTCTATGGGGCTTAAATCGTTCTTCCTATGTGCATTTGCTAAGTATGGAGCAAGGAGCAACCTTGGGTTGATTGTGGCATGCATCCCAAGGAGGGGACGGTCCAAGCTAGACGTTTTACCTAATATTTCAGATTATGTTTGTTAAAATAAGATCTTATTATCATCTAGTGTTTAATTGTTGCATTTAACTTAAGACCTTTCATTCCTAGCTTTAACGATGTAATTAAGTGAAGAGTGATTGCTCAAACTCTTCACTTCTTGAGCTCTTGGACGGCACAACCAACCTATATAATGCCTTGGTTGATTATGAATAAAATCATCCTTGAAATTAAAAAAAAAACACTTGTGTTAAAACTCGTTTCTTGCTTAAAAACATAACTGATTTGATTGAAACGCGAGTTCGATTAAATTCCTGAGTTGTTGATCATTAGGTCTGTTGGAGCTTGTGTCCTCCAGTTAGTGCGGATAACGTCATTGCACATACACTTGTACGGACAAGTGGGAGCTTGTTGGGGTTGGTGTCCTTAACAGTTAGTGCAAGGACTTATAAACCTCTAAAAGGATCAAAGGGCATACTTTGGTATTATTATCAGTTGATCCACGTTTATCAATAACGGTTGGCTTGCTAGATAAGTTTGACGTTATTGTCATACAGATGGCGGTGATCAACTGGTCCCTAAAAGTCACACCTATAGGATACGTTCGAGAGATGTGGCGGTATGAAAATCTTGTCATGTAGATGCCAAATATTGACTAACTTGATTAGTCAGAAGTAATTTGACTAAGTAATTAGTCAAATATGTGATGTTGAGATATTATATTTAATACGGATTAAATATCATGGGCTAAAGCGAATTAACCGATTAATTCGTGAAATTAAATATACGTGATTTATATTTAATTAAATGTATATTAAAAATAATTATACAATCTTTGTTTTGTCGGACACGTATTAATATTTCAGCTTAACCCGTATAATTAGTGATGCCTTAATTTCCGATAACCGATAACAGTTTATAATATAAACCGCGTCATATACATTTTAAGCGAGACGGGTCGGATCATCGGATCACTAGTCAAATGAGGAGAAAGTGGAAAGCCCACTCCCTCCTCTCTTGACCCGCGACGAGGCAACAAAGGAGAGGCTCCCTCTCCTTTTGACCTAGCGATTTTCATTTACGTAAAAACTCCCTCTCCTTTTTCTCGTAAATGAAAATCGCTAGGTCAAAAGGAGAGGGAGCCTCTCCTTTTGTTGCCTCGGTCCGCGGGTCAAGAGAGGAGGGAGTGGGCTTTCCACTTTCTCCTCATTTGACTAGTGATCCGATGATCCGACCCGTCTCGCTTAAAATGTATATGACGCGGTTTATATTATAAACTCGTTATCGGTTATCGAAATTAAGGCATCGCCTAATTATACGGGTTAGCTGAAATATTAATACGTGTCCGACAAAACAAAGATTGTATAATTATTTTTAATATACATTTAATTAAATATAAATCACGTATATTTAATTTCACGAATTAATCGGTTAATTCGCTTTAGCCCATGATATTTAATCCGTATTAAATATAATATCTCAACATCACATATTTGACTAATTACTTAGTCAAATTACTCGACTAACTCGGTTAGTCAATATTTGGCATCTACATGACAAGATTTTCATACCGTCACGTCTCTCGAACGTATCCTATAGGTGTGACTTTTAGGACCAAATGATCACCGCTTATCCGTATGACAATAACGTCAAACTTATCTAGCAAGCCAACCGTTATTGATAAACGTGATCAACCGATAATAATACCAAAGTATGCCCTTTGATCCTTTTAGAGGTTTATAAGTCCTTGCACTAACTGTTAAGGACACCAACCCCAACAAGCTCCCACTTGTCCGCACAAGTGTATGTGCAATGACGTTATCCGCACTAACTGGAGGACACAAGCTCCAACAAACTCCCACTTGTCCGAACAAGTGTATGTGCGATAACCGATTCTCATATTCATTTAAAATCTCTCCCACTCAATGTAAAACAATTTGCTGATCCGGATCCACAAAGGTCGTATTTTACAATCGATCTGTATCTAGAGTGGTTTCCCGACTAGAGAGTAACTTAACTGATAAAACGAATCCGCATCCGAGCATGGCCATGCATTTCATTCTGACTCCTCGAGTGGCCCTGAGAAATATCGAGTACCCGATAAAGGCTGAATATTTCCTTCAACTCGACTCCTTCCGATCTAAGCACAGCATGAAATGACCCAGAAAAAAATCTACTTGGCCCCTGTTACGGATGACCGTGAGAAAGAAACCAAAGTCACCCAAAATCTGCCGTAGTCTCAAGAGACAAATGATAGTCAAAGAATCGACTCTTAGGATCACCATGGAAGTCCTATCCACGACCGGGCAACGAATGTTATGAAACATTTAGGACTCCACGTCGATGTCACAATTGTGTCCTACGAAATATCCGTATAAATCGCCTCTGTGATTGGTCACCAACCTGTTGACTTATGGCTCGTTGAACCCACCATCAACCAACGTCACGTAATAATTGCGAGTTATCACTCATGTGGGCAATTAAGGACTAACAAGATATGATGTTTGTTCAATTCACTTTGTGGTGTTCAAAATTGTCGTACAATTCCACATGAAAAACAAAATATATATATAAAATATCAAAACGATGATGTCGTATAGAGTACAAAGGAGAATGAATCTGATCCATAAAAGAGTACTACAACTCAGGAACACGTTTGATTCCCATGGAATTAACGTGCCCTTCATGCTTATCTTGTCGTAATGCTTTAGTGAGAGGATCTCGCTATGTTATCATCTCAGAGCAATCTTTTCTATCACTACCTCTTTTGCTCCACGTAATCCCGGATTAGATGAGCTTTCCGTTGTACATGTCTAGATTTGTTGCTAGACTTTGGCTCCTTAGCTTGGAAGATGGCACCACTATTGTCGCAATAGATGGTGATCGGGTCATTCGAACTAGGCACTACCGATAGTCCATGTAAGAATTGACGCATCCATATCGCTTCCTTTGTTGCTTCGTGACGCGGCATAGTACTCGGACTCGGTCGTAGAATCTGAATAGCTTTGTTTCAACTCTTCCACCGATCATAGCGCCATTAAGAGTAAAAACGAATCCAGACCGAGATTTCGAGTCATCTCGATCCGTTTGGAAGCTAGCATCTCAGAATCAAGTTCTTGCGCATAGCTTTTGAGAGCCTCCATAAGTCAATGCCCAATCTTTAGTCCTCCTGAGGTACTTAAGAATGTTCTTGACAGCCAACCAATGTGGTTCACCTGGTTCTTTGCGTTGGAATCGACTTGTCATACTCAATGCATATGCCACGTCCGGACGTGTGCATATCATGGCATACATGATTGATCCTATTGCCAAGCATAAGGAATCCGTGTCATGCGCTCTTTCTCTTCCGGTGTCTCGGTGCCGAGACTTGCTCAAGTGCACCCCTGGAGCCATAGGAAGGAACCCCTTCTTGGAGTTAGTCATACTGAATCTCTCTAGGACTTTGTCTATGTAAGACTCCTGACTGAGAGATAACATCCGTCGTGATCTATCTCGATAGATACGGATGCCTAGAATTCTTTGTGCCTCTCCCAGATCTTTCATCCGGAAATGGTTTTTCAACCATACTTTCACCGAAGTTAAGAGAGGTATGTCATTCCCAATCAGGAGTATGTCGTCAACATACAATATTAGGAAGACAATCTTGCTCCCACTCGACTTGATATATAGACATGGTTCCTCGACCGATCGAGTAAATCCATTGTCTTTTATCACTTGGTCGAAGCGATGATTCCAACTCCTTGATGTTTGCTTAAGTCCATAAATGGAACGCTTAAGCTTGCACACTTTCTTAGGATGTTCAGGATCGATGAAACCTTCGGGTTGTACCATGTACAACTCTTCCTCCAAAAAGCCGTTTAAGAAGGCGGTTTTCACATCCATTTGCCAAATTTCATAGTCATGAAAAGCGGCGATCGCTAAGATAATCCGAATGGAACGCAGCATAACTACGGGTGCAAAAATCTCATCGTAGTGCAAACCTGGCACTTGGGTGAAACCTTTAGCAACTAGTCGTGCTTTGTAGATATCTTGTTGACCTTCCACAGAATGCTTTATCTTGTAAAGCCATTTGCATTGAAGGGGACGAACCTTAGCAGGTAAGTCAACAAGATCCCACACGTTGTTCTCATACATGGAGTCCATCTCGGATTGCATGGCCTCAAGCCATAGCTTTGAGTCAGAACTGGTCATGGCACCTTTATAGGTTGCGGGTTCACTACTCGTTAAGAGTAGAACGTCATCTATGTCATGTTCCTCGACCATACCGATGTATCTGTCCGGAGGAATAGAGACTCTTCCCGACCTCCTAGGTTCCTCAGGAATATTCACCGCAGCCGGGATTGAAGGAATAGGTTCCTCCAATGGTTGCTCGGTGTTTGGTTCTGGAATCTCCGACAGGTCGAAGGTTCTATCACTCTTTGCATTCTCGAGAAATTCCTTCTCTAAGAATGTCGCACTAGCCGCAACAAAAAACACGTTGTTCGGTTGGCGAGTAGAAGTAATGACCACGTGTTCCTTTAGGATAACCTATAAAGTATGTCTTGACCGATCGCGGGCCGAGCTTATCCTCGTGTCTCCACTTGACATAAGCCTCGCAGCCCCAAACCCGTATAAAGGACAAGTTAGGGACCGTTCCCTTCCATAGTTCATATGGAGTCTTGTCAACAGCTTTAGACGGACTTCGGTTAAGTATTAGAGCGGGCGACATAAGAGCATAACCCCATAATGAATCGGGTAAAACCGTGTGACTCATCATGGATCGAACCATATCAAGTAGTGTTCGATTTCTCCGTTCGGACACACCATTCAAATTGAGGTGTTCCGGTGGAGTCAATCGTAGGGCAATCCCACTCCTTTAGGTGTTGATCAAACTCGTGAGAAAGATACTCGCCACCACGATCCGAACGCAGTGTTATTATCTTTCTACCCAACAGGTTCTGTACCCTATTTTGGTATTCCTTAAATTTCTCAAAGGATTCACTTTTGTGCTTCATTAAGTAGACATAGCCATATCTACTCAAATCGTCCGTGAAAGTGATGAAATACCTATAGCCTTCTCGTGCGGTGATTGACATAGGACCACATACATCCGTGTGTATGAGCCCTAATAGGTCAGCAGCGCGCATTCCAACACCTTTGAAGGAAATACGAGTCATTTTACCGATGAGACATGATTCACACGTGCCAAATGATTGAAAATCAAAGGCCGAGATAGCTCCATGTTTGATGAGCTGTTTTACGCGTTTCTCATTAATGTGTCCCATGCGGCAGTGCCATAGATATGTTTGATCTTTGTCACCAACCTTTAACCTTTTATTCATTACGTGTAATATTTCCGAGGTCCGATCTAAAACATAAATTCCGTTCATGGAAACGCCTTGCCAGAATCATATCGTGTAATGAGAAAATGCAAGAATTATTCTCTATTACAAATGAAAAACCAAGTTTATCAAGCGCAGAAACTGAAATAATGTTTTTGGAAAGACTAGGTACATAATAGCAGTCATATAATGACAACTCAAATCCGCTTGGAAGTCGATCACATATGTCCCCTTGGAGATGGCAACTACTCTTGCTCCATTCCCGACACGCAGTCCACCTCACCCTTTACGAGGGGTTCGATGTTTCGGAGCCCCTGCACATGATTACACAGATGAGAACCACAACCAGTATCAAGTACCCAAGTTCCGTAACTTGCGTGGTTAATCTCAATCATATGAATAAAAGTAGAAGAGAGAGAAGACATACCAACAGGTTTAACACGACCTGCCTTTAAGTCCTCATGATAAACAGGACATGTGCGTCTCCAATGCCCAGTCTTGTGGCAATGATGGCATTCCATGTTATCACTCTTGCTCTTTGTCATGCCTGATGAGTTACTCGACTCACCAGGACCACTCTTCCCTGAACCCGACTTCTTGAACTTCGCCTTACCTCTTTGTTAGGTTTGCCGGAGCTTTGCCCTTACCTTTCCCTTTGTTTGACACAACGAGAACATCCTGTTTCGAACTCCCACTGCACTTCATGTCCTTCTCGGTCTGTACGAGGAGGGAGTGCAGTTCATGGGGAGTTTTCTTCAAATCATTCATATAGTAATTCGCTCTGAATTGCGAATAACCATCGTGGAGTGAGTGAAGAATACGGTCGATAACAATATTCTCGCTGATGTTACAGTTAAAGGTCTCCAGCTTCTCGACATTCTCAATCATGCTGAGAATGTGTGGGCTAACCGGTTGGCCCTTCTGGAGTCTCGCATCAAAGAAACGAGTGGTATGCTCATAGGTCACGATTCTCGGTGCTTTCGAGAATTCCTTGGTGAGCGTGGTGAAAATCTTGTTTGCACCTTGGGCTATGAAGCGTTTCTGCAAATTGGATTCCATTGCAAAAATGAGCACGTTTTTAATCGCACCCGCTTCCATGACGAAATCGTTATAAGTAGCGATCTCGTTAGCTCCAGCCGTGGGAACTGGGTGTGGCGGCATGGGCTCAAGTAGATATTTGAGCTTTCCGTCAGCAGCGGCAGCATTCCGTAATGCCGCCTCCCAGTCCGCGAAGTTGGATCCATCATTCTTCAGTCGAGTAGACTGATTCATCTGATTCATGAAGATCCTAAGCCAGGACTCACGGTCCAATGTGGCACTTGGCATTGGGTTATCACTTGAACCAGCCATTTGATGTTTAGCAGTTTAAAACGTGATCTACACTGAAAAAGAAAGAAAAACAAAACGAAATAAGCAACTCATCGAGGTGATTTAAGTCTATTTTAAAATTCATTTTAAACATGTAGACTCTCGCACTTGCATAATTGATCTCCCTCAAGAATGATACAAGTGATCCCAAGACTCAATTTCAGTAAATTGATAAGCCAACTGTTTAGCTAATTCTTCCGGAAGAACTCTTGGTCGATAGATTTCCGTAAATCCTATCTATAGTCCACCATGATCACAGGATCGCATTTAGTGACCATAGTGTTGAGATAAAATAGGTCAATCGGTTCCAACTTACCCGACGTAGAAGGGGTCATAGTATGCCTACCGACGAAGAAGGGACTCATTGGAGTTTGACCTATAAAGACCGTTCTCAATTTTGGTTTATACGAGGAAGATCCCATCAACAAAATTATAATTCATTTTAAGTGAACGAATAACTAGCGTCTGTTGTGAATGAATTTATTTGGATGATGGCTTAAAACGTGTGACATGAGAATGTCAATGAAAACTAACTCGTGACCTCTATATGTGTCAGTTTTCATGCAATAATTAGGTGGTTTGGTTTTTAGGCGGAATATGATGCATATTATCGTTGCGAAAAATAAATAAATGAATGCAAAAACGTAAATAAAAATGTCCTAGTGTGGCCTATCCTAGTAAAAGAACATAATACAACTTTGGAATCCACCGTTGGACCCGAAAAGCTTGTCTTGATGTTCCATCTTGATCCAAGTAGCGGGAGTGAGCATCCGGTCTCCATCTTTGGTCTTCTCAAAAATTACAATTAAAATTACAAATATAAACCTATTTACATTCTAATTAAAACTGTAATTACAAGTGAAAAATCCAACACGGAGATACAAGATCTCAAAATACAACCAAGACCGTGTTCCATCATTACGGTAACACGTTCTACTAAGGCCACACTAAGTTACAATCGCTTGTAAAATTAAATACGTAATTAAAAGGCATTCACGGCATTCAACAAAACGATAAATAAAAAAGCATCAACTAAAACAAATTCATTCGTGACATAATTCTGTAATTATGTTAAATTTATCCAAACCACCTTTTAATGATTAAAATTCGTGTGATAAAACCGCTTCTATCATTTAATTTTAATCTATTATAATCCGTCATTTTAAAGACACTTTAAAACAACTATATGGTATGTGAGTGAACCGATTCACTATTAAGCGAGTGTACTATATCCGGATAAAGTACATATTAAAGCCAAAGGAAAATTTAAATCAAAAAGAAACAAATTTTCAAAGTCATTAAAAGATTTAAATCCCTCGATCCAGGGACATAAGTGCTCGATCGAGGGACAGGGGAGCTCGATCGATCGAATCGCAAGTTGATCGAGAGGAATGCTAATCGGAGGTGCTCGATCGACTAAACTGGTGGTCGATCGAGTACCTATATCAAGAACACTACTCGATCGAGTACGAGGACAACTCGATCGAGCGGCGGGTTTAGAAAGGGGGTCGATCGAGTACAAAGGGACTCGATCGAGAAAAGGTTTTTGACACGACAGTCGATCGAGTACATCAGGGACTCGATCGAGCAAAAACAAGCAGAAAAAACACTCGATCGATTGAAACTTTATTCGATCAAGTACAAAAATTTCTGAAAAATCCCAAACCCTCGTGAAAACTGATTTTCGAGATAAAATCAATTAAAATTTTTGATCAAAACGCATCAAAACAAATTTGATAATTGACAAAACTTGACATATTGTTATAATCTCCGTATAAAACAACAATATGCAAAAACCAAATCGAGAAAGATGATAAAACCGTGTAATACATGACACGGTTTCAAACAAATTCTGCCGTGTATACTGGGGACGGGTTTTCAAGCACAAAAACATCGAGAGCAACCGTGTAAACAAGACACGGTTCCCAAAGCAACCATAAAAAAAACGCAGCAAATTTAAAAAAAAAATTCTGCCGAGTGAAAAATAGGTCACGAGACAAATTTTTAGCCAAAACAAAATCGTTTCAAGATCGTTTTATGAAAAACACATGAAAAATTCACGTGGCCTCGCTCTGATACCACTTGTGGGTTAATATCCGTATACTACCCCTTAAATTGCAGGACTATAACGTAAAATTTACATGCAATTTATAGTCATAAAACGATATAACAATAGAAACGATAAGTGTATAGAAATCAACCTCGGGTCCTTTTAATTGCGGCGTAAAAAGATCGAAATCTAAGCGATTCCCTCCTAATCGTTGCACCCAAGACTTTGTCCGAGATATGCCCTTGTGCTAGAACAGTGTTCTCCGATTGCCTTGCAATATAGGGAGAACTCGATGTGAGTTTTGTCGAGATGTGAGATCTCGGGTTTCAGAGAGAAGCTATCTCCAAAACCCTAGTTTTTCTGTAAATGAAAATCGCTAGGTCAAAAGGAGAGGGAGCCTCTCCTTTTGTTGCCTCGATCCGCGGTCAAGAGAGGAGGGAGTGGGCTTTCCACTTTCTCCTCATTTGACTAGTGATCCGATGATCCGACCCGTCTCGCTTAAAATGTATATGACGCGGTTTATATTATAAATCATTATCGGTTATCGGAAATTAAGGCATCGACTAATTATACGGGTTAGCTGAAATATTAATACGTGTCCGACAAAACAAGATTGTATAATTATTTTTAATATACATTTAATTAAATATAAATCACGTATATTTAATTTCACGAATTAACTGGTTAATTCGCCTTAGCCCATGATATTTAATCCGTATTAAATATAATATCTCAACATCACATATTTGACTAATTACTTAGTCAAATTACTCGACTAATCGTTAGTCAATATTTGGCATCTACATGACAATATTTTCATACCGTCACATCTCTCGAACGTATCCTATAGGTGTGACTTTTAGGGACCAGTTGATCACCGCCATCTGTATGACAATAACGTCAAACTTATCTAGCAAGCCAACCGTTATTGATAAACGTGGATCAACTGATAATAATACCAAAGTATGCCCTTTGATCCTTTTAGAGGTTTATAAGTCCTTGCACTAACTGTTAAGGACACCAACCCCAACAAGGTCTTGATCTCACTCATCTTGATCAAGTAATAGGTCTTACTTGTTCAAAGCACTATCCCACATATACAAAAATCAGAGCTAATCGTACCTAGTACATCTAGTTCGCAAAAACCGTCCGTTAATTTAAAGCTTCCGTTGTTTGAATCGTATCATTTAAGGATTGCGCGTACCTAGTAGGAACAGTTCCCATACCTGTTCAATTGTTGGTGATTCCGCTGCCCAAATCGTATCATTTGTGGTATCAAAGCTTCGGCTCTTGATCCTTGATCGATTATGTTGATAGACTTCAATCATCCATCAATTACGTGGGGCTTCGAATCATGATCGCGAAACTGATGAACGTTGGCAATCTAGGAGAGGAGAACGAATTGTTGATGTATTCAAGACGAGTGATCTTCCTGAATTCGTTGGAGGGGCTGATCTCGAGGCCTATTTGGAGGGGGAACGGAAAATCGCTCGTTTATTCGATTTTAAAGAGTTGGATGATGATAAGAAGTGTAGGTTTGCAATTCTGAAATTGAGCAAAAGAGCATCGCTGTGGTATGAGGCGTTGAAGGCTAAGAGTGTCCGAGAAGGCAAGGAGAAAATTGATTCTTGGGAGTCCCTAAAACGCAAACTACGGAAAAAGTATGTACCATCAACCCATAGGCTGTCTACTTATCGCAAAATCGCTGATTTTAGACAAGGCAAGATGAGTGTTAGTGAGTATTTAGATGAATTTTAGAATCTTGCCATTATGGGTGAATTAGAGGAAATGGAGGAACAACAAAATGTTCGATTTTTGCGTGGTTTAAATTATAACATTGCTAGTACGGTTGAGCTATACCAATTTTCTGATTTTGATACTTTGTGTAGTCTTTGTTTGAAAGTTAAATCCCAAAGGAAATCTAAGTATAGGAGTGGGTCGAGTTCAGAATCGAGTAAGCCTAAATCATGATCTAAACTCGAGTCTAAATTTGTTGGTACTCCTAATAACCAGGTCGTGTCTAACACCTCGATTGGCAGTCCTAAAAACACTACTGGTCAGTCCTCTAAAACCTCGGGAAAAGAGACTAGTTTGGCTAAGGTTCGATGCTTTAAGTGTCAAGGATTCGGTCATTATCAAAATGCGTGTCCTAATCAACGAGTTGTGACTTTAAGAAAAGCCTTAGAGTGTCGGGATGAGTTGTTGGCCGAGGAGGAACAAATGAATGAATTTATGATTTCTAATGATGTTGAGGAGGGGGGAGAAGAAGTAGAGGGTTATGAGGCACCTCATGTCGATACTAGCTTGGTTTTGCGAACTTTGAAAGTTGATTCTAAACCAATTGAGTAGGGACAGCAAAACCAATTGTTTCATACTAACTATAAGGTGAATGATAGATAGGTGAGTCTAATTATCGATGGAGGAAGTTTCACTAACATTGCCTCTACTGAAATGGTGTCTAAATTGGGTCTTAAGACCACGAAACATCCCCGTCCTTATGCATTGTAATGGCTCGATAATTGTAGTAGTGTTAAAGTCACAAAACATACCCGTGTGAACTTGACTATGGGTTTGTATATTGATGAGATTTTGTGTGATGTTATGCCCATGGATTCTTGCCATATCTTGTTGGGTCGGCCTTGGCAACTTGATCGGGATGTATTGCATCGAGGAAGGAGTAATTAGTATGAATTGAGGAATAAGGGAAAACGAATCGTGCTCAAGCCTATATCACCTCAAAATAGCCGTGTTGCTGCTACTAACATAGTTCGCAAGGCTGGTATGTCGTTCTTGATCGGAGAACGGGATGTGGAGCGTGCTATTGATAATGGTGAACGAGTTTTATTACTTGTTACTAAAGAAAAATCGAGTTCTAATGTTGTTTTGCAGGAGCATGGCCGAGTTGATGAACTCCTTATTTAGTTTAGTTGATGAGCTATTAACTCGGAGTTGGTTGATGAGCTGGTTGTGAACACTAGTGGTGATGGTTCGATGAGCTTGGTTCGTAGTTCTCATTCTATGGACTTAAATCGTTCTCCTATATGAATTTGCTAAGTATGGAGCAAGGAGAAACCTTGGGCTGAATGATTGTGGCATGCATCCCAAGGGAGGGGACGGTCCAAGCTAGACGTTTTACCTAATATTTTAGATTATGTTTGTTAAAATAAAATCTTGTTATCATCTAGTGTTTAATTGTTGCATTTAACTCAAGACCTTTCATTCCTAGCTTTAATGTTGTAATTAAGTGAAGAGTGATTGCTCAAACTCTTCACTTCTTGAGCTCTTGGATGGCACAACCAGGCTATATAATGCCTTGGTTGATTATGAATAAAATAATCCTTGAAATTACAAACAAACACTTGTGTTAAAACTCGTTTCTTGCTTAGAAACAAAACTGATATGATTGAAACGCGATTTCAATAAATTCCCAAGTTGTTGATCAATAGGTCTTGATCTTACTCACCTTGATCAAGTAACAAGTCTTGCTTGGTCAAAACACTATCCCACATACACAAAAATCAAAGCTAACCGTACCTAGTACGTCTATTTCGCAAAAAAAGTATGTTAATTTAAAGCTTTCGTTGTTTGAATCGTATCATTTGAGGATTGCGCGTACCTAGTACGAATAGTCCGCATACCTGTTCAATTGTTGTTGATTCTGCTTCCCAAATCGTATCAAATCTATACCAAATTCTTGAAGGATATGTTCTAGTGAATCTTAGGGGGCAATGTAGCGCGGTCTTACTCAATCCCATGCCGGAAAAGCTATAAGATTCGGGTAGTTTTTCTATTCCGTGCATGGTGGGTAATGTGAGTATCAAGAAGGCACTTTGTGATCTTGGTGCTAGTGTTAATATACTTTCACTCCCTATTATAAGGAAGGTTTGTTTGCATGATATGATACCTACTTCTATGACCTTGCGACAAGCCGATAGATCGGTACAAAGACCAATGGGTTTAATTGAAGATGTTCCGGTTAAAGTGGGCAATTTCTATATTCTGGCGGACTTTGTGGTTTTAGACATTCCGGAAGACCAACAAACTACTATTATCCTTGGGAGGCCCTTCTTGGTAATCGGGGATGTCAACATAAGTGTTAATGAAGGGAAGCTCATTTTCAAAGTGGGAGGAAATGTGGTTGAATTCTCCTTGATCAGGGCAATGTCACAACCGATGTTTGAGAGTGTCTATTCGTTAGATATGTTAGAAGAAGCAATTGAAGATTCAAAGGATAAATGTTTGGAGGAGCACTTGGAACAAGATTATAAGGTTTTACCACCTCTACTTGATGAAGATAAGGGTAAGAACCCTCCAAAGGTAGATCTCAAACCTTTCCCCCCCCCCCCCTCCCCCTCCCCCTCCCCCTCCCCCTCCCTTGATGAGGCTAACTCCTTCCTCGTTATCATTAATGCAAACCTAATGCCATCTCAAAAGGAAAAAAACTTAAATGTCCTAAAAGCAAATAAGAAAGCCATTGGGTAAAGTCTTGATGATCTCACGGGAATCGATCCTCGAATATGCATCAACCGCGTCACACTTGAGGATGGATTCACTCCTTCCGCTCAACCTATGAGGAGGTTGAATGAGAAATTGAAGGAGGTGGTGAGGAAGGGAGTTGATAAGTTGCTTTCAAACCATGCGTATTTTTGCTTTCTTGACGGGTATTCCGGGTTCTTCCCAATATCCATACACCCGGATGATCAAGCAAAAACCACTTTTACTTGTCCATATGGCGTCTTTGCATATCGTAGAATGCCACTTGGGCTTTGCAATGCTCCCGAGACATTTCAACGAGCTATTATGTCTATCTTTTTCAATTACATTGAGAAGTCTATGGAGGTGTTTATGGATGACTTTAGTGTCCATGGCACCTCATTTGATGATTGTTTGAAGAACCTCTCACAAGTGCTCCAAACTTGCATCCAATACAACCTTAAGTTGAATTGGGAAAAATGCCACTTCATGGCGCAAGAGGGAGTGGTTCTTGGTCATGTTTTTTCTAAGAAAGGGATCCAAGTGGACAAGGCTAAAGTTGAGGTGATTGAAAAACTTTTCCCACCCACCAATGTCAAGGGCGTGAGGAGTTTCTTGGGCCATGCGGGGTTTTATCGAAGGTTTATCAAAGATTTTGCAAAAATTGTCAAATCCCTTACCTCACTTCTTGCCAAAGACACTCCCTTTATGTTTGATGAATCTTGTGTTGAAAGCTTTTTTAGGCTCAAGCAAGCTTTGGTTTCGGCTCCAATTGTGCAACCACCCGATGTGTGATGCAAGTGACTTTGCATTGGGGGCGGTCTTGGGTCAAATACAAGACAAGAAGCTTCATGTTATTGCTTAAGAGAGCAAGACCTTGGATAATGCTCAATGTAATTACACTACCACGGAAAAAGAAATGTTAGCGGTGGTATATGATTTTGAGAAATTTCGGCCTTACCTTCTTTGCTCCAAAGTAAACGTTAACACGGATCACACCGCCATCAAGCAACTTATGGTTAATAGGGATGCTAAGTCGAGGTTGATACGTTGGGTATTATTGTTACAAGAGTTTGATGTCACAATTAAGGATAAACTGGGATCCAAAAATGTTGTTGCAGATCACTTGTCAAGGTTGACAAAAGAAGCACGCGGGGATATTGATGATGGGATACCCATTGGTGAATTTCTACTCGATGACTCTATCATAGCAATCACATACTCTGACCCTTGGTATGCGGATAGTGATAACTACTTGAGCTCTAGATTTGTTCAGGAAGAACATGACAACCAAGCTAGGAAGAATTTGAATTATGAGTCAAGGAGGTATGTTCGGGAAGATATTTTCTTGTATAGGAGATGCAATGATGGCATTTATATAAGATGTGTCACTCGTGAGGAAGGAAAAGCAATCCTTCAAGCTTGTCATTCTACAACATATGGAGGCCATTTGTCCACCTCTAGGACCCAAGCTCGGGTTCTCCATTGTGGGTTTTAGTGGCTCTCCTAATTTAAGGCTTCTTAACCTTTGGTCCACTCTTGTGATTCTTGCCAAAGAAGAGGCAACATTGGGAGGCTATATAAGATGCCCTTAAACAACATTTTGGAAGTTGAATTCTTCGATATATGGGTTGTGAAATTCATGGGTTCCATCCTCATTTGGCAACCAATACATATTGGTTGCGGTGGATTATGTGTCCAAATGGATAAAAGCTATCGCCTCCCCTACTAACGATTCACGAGTGGTTTCCAAACTTTTGAAGGAGTACATATTCCCACGCTTTGGAGTACCTAGGGCCGTCATAAGTGATGGTGGGTCGCACTTCATCAATTGCACCATTTATGCTTTTCTCAAGAAATACGGCGTCCGACATAAAGTGGCTCTTGCCTACCACCCCCAAACCAATGGGAAAGTGGAGGTGTTAAACCATAAAATTAAGGCTATTCTAGAGCGCGTGGTGAATAGGTCTAGGGAATATTGGAGCACCAAACTTAATAATGTGCTTTGGGCACTAAGGACCGCCTACAAGACTCCGATAGGCACCACTCCTTATCGCTTGGTCTTTCGCAAGTCTTGTCACCTACCTCTTGAGTTGGAACACCGTACAAGATGGTCTCTAAAAGAGCTTAACTATGACTTGGATGAAGCGGGGAACAAGTGGTTCCTCCAACTAAATGAGCTAGATGAGCTAAGGTTGGATGCTTATGAGAATGCCAAACTCTACAAGGAGCGGACTAAGCAATGGCGCGATTCTAAGATTACAAGAAAAGAGATAGGTGTATGAGACAAGGTCCTACTTTTCAATTCGATAATTCCATTATTCCTTGGGAAGTTGCGATCCCGATGGTCGGGACCTTTTGAGGTAGTCACCGTGTTTCCCTATGGTTCATTTGAATTGAAAAACAAAAAGGTTGAATGTTTCAAAGTGAACGGGCAACGAGTGAAGTACTTTTATGAGGATCAATCTATCAAGATCCGAGGTGAAGTTGAGTTAGAGGAACCCCCATCCTTGAGGGATGACTAATTTCAATCATGAACGAGCAATGATTTGGTGGAGTTCCACAAGAACCACCATTTTTAAATATCATGCATATAGGTAGAGAATGGTAGAATTGAAACAATCATACTTGGCAATTTGAATTGATGATGGGTTCTCATTTGGAAGAACACCGGGTTCAATGGAGAACACGAGCATAGCCTTCAATTGGCCAAATATCGACATAATGTGTCGGCTCGAAAAGAAGAAAACACACATTTCGAGGCTAATTGGAGAAGCGGTTTTTAAGTTACAAGGAAAAATGAAGAACACATAAGGTAATGTACTCCCAGCATGTGGGAAGGCAGCCTACTCATGCATAGGTTGAGAAGTTTCTAATGTTGAATTATTAAAATCAAGAAAACAAAGTGTAAGGGTGCTCCCAGCCGGCCCACTGGCCGCCGGTATGGGCACATGCTAGGAACTCTCTTATTCAAAATGATGAAATTGTGAGGAAGTAATCTGAAGAGGTTCCCAGCCAGCAGGCCGGCAGCCGATCCACCGGCTGGGGAACCATGCTTTGAGAAAAGAAGGGAAATGACGTGTGGAGGGGGTGTTAGCCGGTAGGCCGGCTGGGAACACCCCTCTAAGGAAAAAACGATGAAAATTCAAGGAAAGGAGTATCACTGCCGCTAGGCCAGTAGCTGGTCCACCGGCTGAGAGAGCATTTAAGGAGGAAGTGAGAATGAGAGTGAGTTCTCAGCCGGGTGAGCGAAGGCTGGTCCTTGCACCGGCTGGGAACACTCTGACTGTGTTGTTATTTTTTTCAAAATACCCTTATCTCCCAGTCGGGGCACCGGCGGTCGGTCCAATGTCGGCTGGGAGTCCTCTAACTGTCATTAAACAACAAAAACAACACAACACTCCTCATAATTTCCGCCCCTTTTCTCCCTCTAAACTCTCTCTTTCTCTCTCAAATCTCCACCAAACTCCACCAAACAACCACCCAATCCCTCCCATTTACTAACCCTCTCATCCCATCAATAATGGAACCAAAGAAAAGAGTTAGTAGGGATGATTTGGCGCTTCAACAAGCGGAAATGGTGGCGGCGGCGGCTTCCGATATGAGTCCCGATCCGAATTTTCCGGGACTCCAATTTTGCTCCATCACAATGAAAGGTAAATTCATTTTGTTTAAAAAACGTCTCTTTCACCATTCTAAATTAATTGACTGCCAATCAATGAGGGACCACTTCGGAGGGTGAAACGAGGTGTGGCGCAGTCTAGTCAGCGCATCTGTTTTGGGTACAAAGGGTGACTTAAACTGCTGGTACGCTTTCCGGCTCACAACGACTTCAAATGGGTTAGGGTTAGACCGTGTCACACTAGACTTATTTGAGGGAGTCAGGATGAAGAAAATGTATGACATCCATGAAAAAAGTTATGCCCGACTTACTTGGGAATTTTTGAGCTCCCTTATGATTGATAAGCATAATAAAGACGGAAAAGTGGCCTTTTTTCATTTTCGTCTTTTGAACAAGGATTATTTCCTTACCCTTCCCTCCTTTGCGGAGCATTTTGGGCTAGACCCGTGCCCACCTCACAAAGTACCGGAGAATTTTGATCACTGTCTTATTTGGAAGGCCATCTCCGGTCTTGATGACCAAAAGGGGGTGAAGATATCGGCTACTACTTGTCATAATGCCACCATACGAATTTGGAATCGTTACATGTGTTGGACCATCTTTGGGAGGGATGAGCCCAACAATTTTCGAACAGAAGAATTGGAAATCCACTACAAGAATTTAGCGCTCGGGCGACTAAAATAGGCGACTGATTTCAGTCGCCAAAGTGAAATTAGCGACTGAAATCAGTCACCGGGTCTCAGTCGCAACGCCTAGTCGCCTTTATAGACACGGGCGACTGATTTCAGTAACCAAATTTGGCGACCACACTTTTCGTCGCCAAGTAGGAAAACTAGCGACCACCTCTTCAGTCGCCATTTTTACATTAAAAAAAAAAGGTGCCAGATTTGGAAAATGCACACAAATTATCCTTTGTTCGTCACTATTCTTCGCGAAATAACAACAACAACAACAACAACAACAACAACAACAACAACAACAACAACAACAACAACAACAACAACAACAACAACAACAACAACAACAACAACAACAACAACAACAAGAAGTTCCTCTGCAAATGTCTATATCAAATTTCTGGAGAGAAATTACAAAGCCTCTCTAACAAAAAATTAACAAATTAGTACAAAAGAAAACAATACAAAATCAATACTAATATTAACCTCCAAAATCATCTCCTCCGATTATGAACCCACAACAAAAGAGGCAAAAATTAACCACTTCTTTGTCACAAATTGCTTCGAAAACCACAGCAAAAGAGCATCTAATTGGCGAATTTCCGGCGAAGAACGATGATGAATTTCCGGCGAAGAACGAAGATAGCAGCAACAATCAAATTTAACATTATTACAAACAAAATTTAACATAAAACTACCAACAACAACAATTTGAATAACACAAAAAACCAAATTTACATTATTATAAGCAATTAACCAGTTGAAATTGAGATTTTTGTGGGTTTGGACAAGTTTTGGTAAAAGGATGAAGAAATGATAAAAGTAAAAAATGATGAAGTTGTGGATTTGGTAGACAAAAAACAAAACTAAAGTACAAAAAATGAGGGAAGTAATCATGTGGGAGAGGTGGGAATGTGAGATTGAACGAGATAATTAAAAAGCCAAAGAGGTGAGTGGTTTGTGTAAGTAATTATGTGGGGGAGGAGGGATCTCTTTTGGTAAAATAAAATGGCTGATGAAAATGGCGACCGAATATATTGTAGTCGCTAAAATGGCGATGAAATTTAGTCGCCCTTATCTGTATTTCAATCGCCACATACAATTATTGTACGGAAAAGAGTCATCGCCAAAATGGCGACGAAAATCAGTCGCCCGAATTAGTTCTCAGTCGCCATTTTGGCGACCATTATTTTCAGTAGCCTATTTTGGTCGCCCGAAACGGAAATTCTTGTAGTGATCCTTGGCTCCTACCTCCGTTCCAACCCCATGACTTTTAAAATATGTGTGGCGCATCACTTTGCTCTTTACCTCAACAAATTAAGCAATTCATCGGGACAAGAGACCTCAATTGTCGTGGGTGGCCTCATCACCCACCTTGCCAAATGACTAGTCCGGAAATTAAACTTGAATGGCATGGAACTACATCTCCGGGGAAACAATGCTCACCAAAGACTAGATCCAATATTCTCTCAATTAGATCAAAAAGAACCTCAATGACCGGAATGAGTATTGACAAATACGAGTCAATGGGGTGGATAAGAACTCCATTCCCCTTCCCAACCCACAAAAAATGAAAGTGGTGCCAAATTCACCGCACTACTTGCTATTAATTGAGGCCCAAACTCAAAACTCGAACCTTACCTATGGGAATGAACGCCCGGTCACCGTCCAACCCACCTTGCGTTACAACGCACCCTCCTCTCTCTTCTTCCAAGGACCCTTCAACCAACCTTGGTCTTTTCACCAAGGTGAAGGATCATCAAGTCAACAACCATCGCAACATCCACCGCTACACCCCACACTCATTGAGTTCATGGAAAACATTAACTTGGGGATGCAAACGGCCACAAGTGAGCGGCTTTCCGTGCAACAACGAATGGACCGGATATATTTTGACCAATTGGTTGGTCAATATCCCGTGTACGACGACCACATGAGGAGGCAATACAAGCACCCTTCTGGCCTTCACCCTTCCTATTTATTACCTTGCCCCGGATGGCGGGCATTCTATCGACGGGTCTTTTATCTACGATGATATCAACATTCGCCCGGACTTTTTTGGGAACCCGGTCTTCCTCACTCCAGCCTTTATTCAAGGAGAGAGGCATGACACCCAATGGTTTGGAGGAACCCCCTCCATTTTCGGTGAAGGAGGCAATGTTGGTGTCTCGGGGGCGGGGAGTGAGGTAGATATAGAATTGACGGTAGAAGGGTATGACATAGGTGGCTCCTCTATGCCAATGAAAACGGATGACTACATCCGTGAGGCCGAGTTTGGAGGTGGGCATGATGATGATGATGATGATGATGATGGTGCGGACTCCGACACCGAGGATGCCTAGTAATGATGGATATCCTCACTCCCATTCCAACCCAAATGTAAGTATGATCCCTTTAATTCAAATCTCCCATTCATGTTTCATTTTCGTATTCATTTAGTTAGTTGTAAAATATGTAGAATTGGTTTGTCATCTAGTTGCATTAGATTTAAATTTTGTAAAATACGTCACTTGTAGGATTGCATTCATATAGGCTAGATTGCATCGTACTTCAATTCTTGCATTTAGTTAAGGCATGCATTGCATTTTATTCAAAAAGAAAACAATTGAAAAATCACACAAAAACATGTTTTTCCTTTTCAAAAATGTCTCTTACCCACACTTCATCCGTCATTGGATGTTGTAAATAATAAGTGTGGGGGGAAGCCCAAAAAAAAGTTATTTGTAATGCAATAATTATTACTGTAAAGAATATATAACTTGACACATTCTTACTATTAGCTTAATGACAAAAAAACAAATGCATTAAAAAAATCAGAACTTAAATAAATTATTTTATTAATTTTCAATTTTCAGTTTTTTTTTTTGTTTTATATCAAAATATAATGGAGTGAACTGATAAATATTAATGAGGTGGAAATTTAAAAAGTATAAATCCTCTCATATACTAAGAGAAAACTTTACTCTCCAAAGTGATCAAGCTTAAATATGGAAACAAATTAGATTTTTATTTATTAAACTAATTTTCCATTTAAAATATAATTTGACACATGTTTACTATTGATTTCGTGACAAAAAAACAAATGCACTAAAAAAAATCACAACTTAAATAGTTTTTTTTATTAGTTTTCCATTCAATTTTTTTGTTTCATATAAAAATACAGTGGAGTGAACTGATAAATATTAATGAGGTCCAAATTTAAATAGTATAAATCCTCTCATATACTAAGAGAAAACTTCTCTAAAATTTTCCCTCCAAAGTGCTCAAGCTTATATATGGAAACAAATTAGATTTTCATTTATTAAACTAATTTTTCATTTAAAATAATCTATACGTATAAATTGTATATCTTATTATTAACTTCGTGGCGAAAAAAAAATTATTAAAATAATTTGAGGTAGTTAAAATATTTTCGCAAAAAAACACAATTCGTGAAATTATTCAATTCTTTTGATTAATTTTAATATTAGTTATTTTTTATAAAAATTCGTGAGATAAATCTAAAATTTATAACTAATACAGTAAAAATTAAAAGGCCTATATTTACCGCGTATTTGCGCGGGATCTACACTAAATGTAAAATAAGTAATTAAATGTATATATATCTAGACTTACTTACAAAGATTCGATGTGTAAAGATTAATAATGCTCCTTAATCGCGCCTCTTCTCTTCTCTATTGTAAATTAGGTTATTTTGTGAGTGTTTGAATGATAAAAGTGTCGTCGATAAGTGATACTCCCTCCTATTCTACATAACCTTCCTTATTTCCTTTTTCATCTATTCACAATATCTTCCCTCTTTCCTTATTTAGTAAAGTTTTATACTTATTTTAATCAACTCACCCCACAACAATACCCCACAATACACCTACTTTATCTTATTTTAATCACCTTACCCCACAACAATACTTATTTTAATCACCTCATCCCCACAATACCTTCCCTCTTTCCAATTATCTCACCCCACCACAATACTTTAACTTATTTAATTCCAACACCCTTAATTTTTGTGCCACCCATGAATAGGGAGGATTATCGGGAATAGGAGGGAGTATATGAGTATTTATAGGCATAGGATTTAGGTAGGTCGATATATGAAGAGCATTTATAGGCCTAGGATTTATCTAGGTGTGCCTAAGATTATAGTATTAGAATATTAGACAAAATCTTAGCAAGTAAAAATTAAAAATTCATTCTAACCGTATGCGGCCAACACACTACTAAAGGGGAGGGATTAAACTTACAATCCTTAATTCATTTTTCTTTGTTTTCTAGACCATCCCCAAACAAGAATCGTCCCAATTAGATTACCGCCCATTTTTACGCTTAATCTCACTTTATTTATCTTGACTACCAGGGGTTGGACCCCCAAAAAGGACATAATGACTAGGCCTATGATATTGATCAAAAACAACATATGCATCATTATTTGCATAAGCTTCAGTGTTGTCAGCAGTTACAATTGTACTTTTATCATCCACCACAACAAACTCTCTACAAAATGAAGCATCATCAACCCCAAACTGCGGCATATAACCTGTTCCCATTTCCGGTGGCGGTAAACTTGCCGGAGTAGACACCTCCCCTCCACATGCTGCATAGGTTGCTGGCTCTTGTAAACCCTTAAAGATATGCTGTGGCCAAAATCCGAGCGTAATTGGTGGCATCTTCATTCCTACTTGGAGCCACCATACTCCCCTTGTCGGATCCTAACATATCCACATTTTTTTATCAGAAACTTACCAATGAAAAAAGACTAGGACTCCATGACGATTTGAAAAGCTTTTGTATTAATATACCCGATAGATAAAGAACTTGTTTACGTAAATTTTGCCTCGTCTTTTTGAAACTGGTTTCAGTACAAAGTCGAGAGGGAGGTCAGTTCTGACTTGAACAAATCCGCAATCAGAATTGAAACAGTGCATATCTCCTGCCTGTAAAAACAAAACAAATACGGAGTATCAGACTATCAGTTAGAGCCGCATTCAGAATTGAAACAGTAGGTTCCGGAGACCTACTGCTGCATATGCGAAGAACCTTGTCTTGGTATCGCGGTACTTCTGAGGATTAACCTGCAAAATGATCACAGCAAAGAAAAGATGTGCTAATTACAGCATTACAGATAGAAAGAAAGAAAAACTTCCACATACAAGTTGAGTTGAGATGACTAACTGTCCATCCTGCAATAATGGAATCTGTACCACCCTTTAGTATAATTTCGGCTGAACTGTATTGGGATGCCAAAGCACGCGGGTTGTAAACACTCATAATTGCACCAACTCCGTTGTAAAACTTCCACATATTGGTATTTGTTTGACTGATCGCAAACTACAAAACAAACAATTTACGTAAACCTTCTGTAATCAAGAATCGACTTGGTTCAAGGAAGACTTACCATAGTTCCAGAGGCAGATATGACTTCATTTGTCGTATTTGAAATCTTCGCTTTAGAAATACCACCGCTCTTGTTCATTCTTCTAACAGGAACTGTCCCTTGAGGACAGCCTCCATCCTTTAATAGAGGTATATCAGTTGCAGTAGCATTCCTCTCCCAAGAGATATCGTTGTTTCTAATCGTTTGAGGCTGAAATGTAGGCCTCATCTGCACAAACCACCAAATTTTATATTCATTCAGGCAACAAATATTGATTTAATCCGTAAACACAACATGAACTCAGGATTTTATTACCCATTTAATTACCTGAGGATGGAAAGAGTGATTTTTCAAGAGAGGATGATCAAATGCAGGTTGCTTGTAGAAATCTATACAATCGTAAGTATCTCCATACTCGTTCTGTAGATCATTCAAATTAATGTCGCGCGAATAAAATGTCAACCAACAACAACTCCAATGTTTTCTATTGAAACTCTCAATATTTTTACTTAGGGTTTTTCTCATTTGTACCCTTGTGTTTTTGCGTTTTCTTAGTTATACCCCTGTATTTCTGTAATCCCCATCTATACCCCTCTACTTCTCAATTATTCTCAAACATAACCTTACAATCTTTTTTCCGTCATTTTGTCCGTCAGTTCTTCTATCAGTCATCTTCATTCTCTAGTCTCTACCATGACACCACTTAATCTCCTTCCTTCATCCTCTATATCTAATACCACATGCCCTTAATTAGAACCACGCAACAACCAATTATCCACCATAACTAATGTACCAATTTCTCCAATCTTTACACCACACCATATTTGAGTGATGCGAGACCATTTTCAATGAAATATCCGGAGTTTTTTGAAGTTTAAATTGGACGAATTTCTGGGTTCATTATGTTCCACTATATTACAAATTTGGGGCAATTTTCTGGTAGCTAAGTTTTAAATTGCATTCGAATTTCTAATCAAATTCAAGGTCCTGCTACTACTTATCTATTTGAATTAATCGTCGGATAAGGCCATCCTATGTTGAATTTGATTTCGGCTTCTGGGTTGTTATAACTTGAATTTTGCTATTTCGAGTCTTTTTGAAAATGTCGAGCCAACTTAGCGGCTTATTTAGCTCAATCATAGCGTGAAATTGGATGTTTTTCTCTGCTAAAATTTGGAGTGGTATTGAATTGGGAAAGTTGAGATTCATTCCAATTATAAAGTTGATGTTTGAATCAAGAGTGGTCTATGCCTTCCTATTGTGTTCCAGTTGCTAGTTGTGATATTGGAAATGGAACTACTCGGATTTTGTATATGAATTTGATATCCAAATTTGCACAACCGTTAAAACTAACGGTTCAATTGACAGAAATTTCTTGTAAGGTTACAATTGAGAATAAGTGAGAAAATACAGGGGTATATGTGGGGATTAAAAATAGGTGAGGGCACAAGTGAGAAAACGTAAAAACACGAGGGTACAAATGAGAAAAACCCTACTTACTTTTACCTTCACAGTTTTGCGAGCATATTCTGACCCATGAATCCTGGAGAGTCCCTTAGCAGCAAGAATTGAGACAAGGAAACATACTGAGAGAACACGCCTTATCGTTTTTAGTACCATCTTCTGAACTACGGAGTACATGTTAAGAAACAAAGCAGCAGAGTTAGTCGCAGCATGACATAATTTTTCTTTTGCCAGACAAAATTAAAGTAGAGTTACTCGTAGCATGACACAAAAAACATTTCGTCTAAAAGAACAAAACCAGCAAGTTACGAACAGCATGTCTAAAAGAAAAAAAAAAGAAAAAAAAAATATTACTACTGCTTACATTAGCCTGCTGCAGAGGCAATGATCAGGAAATTACCACTGAATGGTAGACAAGACCTGCATATATGATCAATAGTTTGAAATTGACACATTCAGAGATTGGAAGGATCTCGGTTTTTATATCCGAAGGCTATAAATGAAAGGGGTTGGGGTTTCGGTATATCCGGAGGCATAAAGAGAAGATCCCTTGGTTTTGAGTGTTTGACTGTAACTAAAGCATTTGCTGTTTGATTTATTTCCTTAATTGCGTATGAAAGATTGCAGAATTCAAAGCCAAATAGGTAAAAGATCGGGTAGGATAAGAGAATGTCTTAAAAACAGGTTAAATGAATGAATACCTCAACATTGCGTGACAAATTAAATTCCAGTCAAAAGCCAAAGAACCATTCATCTGCTTCTCTAGACAATGTTCACAGTATTTTCCAGTTTCCACCCTGCAGATGGCATTTCTATTACAATGAAATAGCGAATATAGGTGTTGAATATTACGGTATAAAGCCATTAATGGAGTATTAGGTAGTGGCGGAGCCAGGATTTGAAGTCAGCGGGAGCAAAACGGTAATTTTAGAAGGGGACCTCGAAATTTTTTGAAATTTTTATATAAAATTTCGGAAATTTCCCGTGCTCGCCACTTCTACCCCCACCCCCCCACCACTGGTATTAGGTATACAACTAGAGGTGGCAAACGGATCAATCAGATCAGTTTCGGTTCGGGTTCTTTCGAATCGGGTTATTTCGGTCTATCTTTTTTTTCGATTTCAGTTCGGTTCAACTCAGGTTAGATCCAGTTTCCACTTTTAATCGGTTTTAGATATTTCGGGTCGGTTCAGGTATGACTCGGGTCAATATCGGAGCAAATAAGGTTCGAGTCGGGTCAATATCAGAGCAGATGAGATTCGAGTTAGGTCATAATCAGATCGGATGTCAAGAGATTAGGTCTTTATTCAAAACATTGGATATAATACAAATAATTTTTTTTTTAAAAAAGTACTCTCTCTGTTCCGGTCATTTGTTGTCCTTTTCCATATTGGGGTGTCTCAGTCATTTGTTGTTCTTTCTATTTTAAGAATGAACTTGATGAGCAATTTGATCATTCTCACTCAATTAGTTCATTCCTCTTTCCTTGGTCTTTGTGCCAAAACCAAAGAATAACAATTGACCGGGACGGAGGGAGTAATATATAATGTTTTTTTTGTATAATTACGATATTATATTAATTCATTGACGTCAAATGGGTGACACTCATGTAAAAAATTACACCTTAAATGTGACGCCTAAGTACATTCGGATCATTTCGGGTTTCAATGTTGGGTTTCAATCATCAATGTACGGGTTGAAATAGGTTCAGATATATATCGGTTCGGATTAAAACAATTCAGGTTGAAACAGTTCAGGGTCATTCGATCTTGGGTCTATTTCGGATATAACAAATTCGGTTTAATTTCGAATCAATTCAGGTCGATTCAGGTTTCGGAGTGAAATTCAATTATACTTTTCAGATGTATGGCTAGGTGTCAATTCAGATATTTTCGATCGATTTTTCGAATTCACTCTATTTTGTCAGGTCTATATACGACTTTGGTTGCTCCACTCGCGTCCAGTAAATCTCTTAAGATTCCCTGAGATTCAAAGGATATGAACTCCGCCAAGATAAGTAAAGATAAAAATCATCAACAAATAACAAAAGATGCCCCTGCAACTGTGAAAATGGCAGCTTATCTAACTCGCTACAAGACGCTATATTTATATTCTCTTATGCCCTCTCACTCGAATGCCCGCGGCCTCGAGCAACTGTATAGGATTTGAACCGGTGACCTTTGAGGTCACACTAGCTATACCAGGTTAGATGAACCAACTCAACCAAAACCTTTAAGGTGATGGTTGAGACCAACTATTATATTTATATCTATTATTATCAACGATAAAAGTAATCGGATATATGATACAGATGCAAGTGATGCAACGAACAAAATGTTATATATACCTTGTTCCTCTTCCTAGGACGTAGGGTGTTCAAATGCGGGTTTGGTTCGGACATGGACCGGGCTCAGGATACATTTTTGGCCCACGGACAAGCGGGTTAGTGGGTCGGACTTTTGTATTTTTCTTAAAATATCTTGTCCGTACTTGCTTATTTAGCGGGCGGGAAGGGCCGAGCCAAATGAACGGGACGACCCATAAACAGCTCTACTAGGTCGTAGGACGACAGGCTCTCAGAGTTAGGGATATATTAGAGAATATTATGATTATATTGTCCTAATAATATTAGGAAAAGATAAAGTAGGAAAATATTATTCTAATTTATCTTATTTACTAAGTTACGTAGTTTCCGTATTTATATGGAAGTCTAGTTTCTCTCCATTGATCTTTACCTTCTGGCTTTTGTATAAATACTAAAATACATGCTTATGCATCAATAGTAATTACAATTCTATTATTCACTATTCTGTTTCTCATACCAACAAAAAAGACGTAAGAAGATGAAAATAACAGCTTTAGTAATTAGTAATCTTAAAGATTAATGAAAACGATGAAAACCCTAGGATATTAGCAAATGCATCAGATTTATCCCAATTTGGATATTTACAGAGGTATAGTATTACTAAATTCATAGTTTTGGTCTCTCGTATGGTCGCTAAGCGTATTCCTGCCGGTCAACGTCAAACCGTTGGACATGAAGGATACAAAATTCATGCGTACAATAGAGGAGGCCTTTGTGCATTGGGATTTATGGATGACGACTATCCTGCTTCAAGTTCGTTTCTACTGCTAAACAAGGTGCTGGATAAATACGAAAACAACTTTGGCGATTCGTGGAAAACCGTGACTAGAGACAGCACACAACCCTGGGCTTATCTGAATGAAGCCTTGGCCAAGTATCAGGATCCAGCTGAAACTGATAAGCTGCTAAAAATACAAAGGGAAGCTCAAACTGATAAGCTGCTAAAAATACAAAGGGACTTGGATGAGACCAAAATTATACTTCACAGAACCATTAATAGCGTTATTCAACGAGCAGACAAAGAACACCAACGCATGCAATTCTACAACCAGGCGAAGAACACCAACTCATTCTGTAATATTCTCTAATGCGTACTCTAATAAATTACCAGCCCCCGGTTTGTTTCTCTGAATACCTAGCATTGGTTTAATTTGCAGAAGACATTATCCAAAACACTCGAAATCAATCAAAACTTCATTCCGTATTCAGTGACATGATTGCATTGTGCTTTGTTCTGATCTTCATTCTCTTTTTCAACAATCATTTATTTGTTGATTACTGCTGAATCCATGCATATATTGATGATTGATCCATTATTTAAATTACTGTAATTTTAGCAAATTACAGTGTCGTTTACCTAAATTTTCTATCAATGGAACAGTAGAATTCTAATCAAATCCCAAATTATTGAAGAAGAATGAATCGCATTCCAGAAATATTACTAGCAATTGAGCACAATTTAACTAACATATGCATCATTATTCGCGCTTTTGCAACTAATAATGCTATGTTGGTAGTTGTCATACAATTTTATAGGCCAATGGTATAGTCTTTCGACACCTCAAATCCTTCTACGCGGTCTCAACTTAGCAGCGGAAATAAGTGTCACTACTCACTGTTTGCGTCTGATTCTCCACTTATGCTTATAAAACCAATTAACGAGTGTGGTTTTACTAAACGCCTTATAAGTGAATGACTACCGGAGGATGAACTCCCTACTCAAATTTCAGCAAAGACGGACTTCCTATTCCTAATACGGATCTTACATGTCCACTCGACATAACAAAATCAGTTAGGCAGTTCAATGAACCATTTTACCTTAATTTGACACAACAATAATAAAGACAGAATAGCATCATCGTCATTTTATTATACTCGTATATAAAATGAAGGAACATAATTAAATAGAAAGATTAGAAACCTATATTTAGGCCAAATGATTCAATACGAAAAGAGTGAGATATGTGAAGAGCATGATTATTTGAGTGGCATTATATTGGGGACTCTTCATCGCCGCCTTCCATATGCTTAATCCATTTCTTACTTTCTTCAATCTGCTTGGGTGTTGGTGGTGGAATCCATAATGACTGAAACCGCGTCATGGACATATCCCCTGTGTCTAGTATAGGTGTTATGGATCTGTTTTTCAAACCAAACACCCTTAAATCATCTGCTATATAAACCGAATTTGGCTTTAACCCACCAGGACCACATTTCTCAACTGGTACGGCAAATGAGTCACTTCCTTGCCCTATGAAAAACGCGTGATCATCAAGCTCAGTCGTATAACTCATCTTCCCTCGGACCAAATCAAACCTAAACACGTCCATTGCACGTGTCTGAGAAACACCTAGCTCCCTATTGTGGTGCCGTACAACAAGGTACAAAACCGAGTCTCCTCGCCCACCCCCATATTCTCCAGTCAACACCAAATATCTATCCTGATGACACCGTGCCCTCAACTCTCTCTCACGGGTCTCAATCTCATAACTAGAATCGAATGCTACATTAATCCGAGAAGTGACATTTATACGTTCATCAGACATATCCCATAACTCAACAACCCATGGACCGTTACAATTACAAGAAAGCTTATAAACCGTTTTAGTCTTCTCACAATACACGATAGGTGGATCGTCCTTGTGGAATAAGTTAGGGTACCTAGTCCATTTACCAGGGTAACTACATGACCATTGAACATAAAAATCATGGTAATTCTCAGGGGTTGGATTTTGAGGGTGATACCTCGGATAACAAAGAACTGTTTCAAGATCGCCGATTTTAGTGTAAAATCGGGTCAACGAGTGAAGACCGTGATTAGATTTGTCGATCCAGTACTGGTTGTCGTCAAATTCTTGGTCACCATAGATCTCGCCCTTCATTCCTCCACCAGCAAGGGGATACCCGAAATACACCCTTCCACTTTGGCAGACAAATGCGAGTGACCCGCGACTTGATCCAACGCATAATATGTTACAATCGATACTGTATGCATTCATTCTGTCAAGCTTGACAAGTCTCTTGTCTACAATGTTGTAGAAATTGTCAAACTCAACGAACATTGACTCACCCGTATCCACCGGTACCCGTAGCCATGGTGTCGGTGTCGGCGGTAATATTATCGGGCACCGTCTCGTGCCAATTGTCAATGCAACCCCTGCCATTGTACGTTTGCACCGGCAGTACTCTAGATCTTTAAATATATTGCTAAGAAGAAGATTTTACCTAATAAGATTTTTAGAATTGTATAAATAAATACTCCTATCTTTAAATATATATATTGCTAAGAAAAAAAATCTTTACCTAATTAATAAATTAATTAATAATATATATCATATAATATAATCACGTTGGATATCTAAAGCTTTGGAAACAAGAAACTCTATCTTTAAAGGAGATTTGATTTGATAACCAAAAAAATCTAAACTCGACACGATTTACCTGTTTTCAACCGGGGCGTATCCAGGATTTGAGTAAAGGGGGGGCACATTAAGAAAAAAAAAAAATTGCGGACAACATTTATACATTAAATTCAAATATCGTCAATACATAGTAAATTCTAAGCTACACTAACACTTATACATTAAATTGCGGACAACATTTATACATTAAATTCAAAAAAAATTTGAGGTTCTAATGACAATGGAGAAGAGGTCGATGTGGTTTTTTGTGACTTCCGACTCCACAAGTATTGTAAGCTATTCATTTTCATCATCTACAAACAAACAACAAATTCTACACAAATTCTAAGCTACACTAACACAAGCCAATATAATAATTACACAAATAGATAAATAAATTTACAAACTAATAAGAACAAATTTGGGATCTAGGTTTTGGGGAACAAATTAATCAAACTAATAATAACAAATTAATTGAATTTGGGGAACAAATTAATCGAAATAATCAAAACTAATAACTAACAAGAACAAATTTGGGATTTAGGGTTTGGGGAACAAATTAATCAAACTAGTAAGAACAAATTAATTGAATTTGGGGAACAAATTAATCGAAATAATCAACAATCAACAACAAATTAATCGAATTAATCAGATTATAAGAAATTAAGAGAAGTAAGAACTGAGATTCTGAGAACACATACCGAGTAGCAGGCGAGTAGTAGTACCGCGAGTAGTGGAGTGTCAGACACTCAGACACCAGGCAGACGGTGACGGCCGGCGGCAGGTGGTGGTTGTCTTTATCGTTCTATTATGTTTGTGTGTCTTTATGAGTTTATGTTTATCCTTGTTTGACTGTTTATGTTTGTGTGGTTCAGTTTATCGTTTTTTCGGTTTTTTTTTTTTTTTTTTTTTTTTTTGTTTTCGCACGTGAGGGCACGTGCCCTCACTTTCCCCCCCGCCCACAAATCCGCCCCTGGTTTTCAAGTCCAATATAAAGTAGACCATAATAATAACTTACCCTAAAACTGTAACAAAAGAAAAAAAAAAAAAAAAAAACCCTAGAAACAGTTTTCATCATCAACATGTACAAATCATCATTGCCAATATTATCAACACCATGGCTAATGCTTCTCCCTGATGTTAAAGACGGTCCGAATGGTCCAACTGATAACTACTTGAATATAATCGACAAAACAATTATCAAGATCGACCGTCCGACAGCACATGGGAGCGTTCCATTCAACACAATTTGTGTGGGGTCGGCCAAAGGGTGGGTTGCATTCGAAACTGATTCGGATGGTAGTCTATTCCTGGCTAACCCTTACGCTACTGAACCGAGTTGTCGCAAGTTACCCGCAACATCAACAATGTATAGAGAAGGGTTGCATTTTACTCTGGCTGGTGATCCAATGTCAAACAACTTTGTACTTATAAACGAAGATAGGCAAGATACACGATGTTCTTTCGAGAAGGGTACCCAAAAGAGTTCGGGTCATGGTGTTCAAATTGGTAACGCTAATGGATGGTGTAAACAGTTAGGCCCAGTTAATTCGATATCTCGAGTCGCGTATAACAGGAAATCAAACACTGTGTACGAATTACACTTAGAGAACTCTGGGAATCTCCAAATTAAGTTGTGGTATCCTTTAGAGGATGATAAAAACGTGAAGAAGAAGCGTGAGTTGTCTTTGTTTATGGATCCGAAAGCTATCAAAAAATATTCGTGGAAACATAATGTCGAGAAATTCCTGGTGGTAACGGAAGAAAATAATCCAAGTTTGTTCTTCGTCATTAGACATTTAGCTAAAGATGATGGGGTTCAATGTGAGACTAAAGATATCGAATTGTATAAGATTGAATTAGAGGGCGATGGGGAGTTGAAATTTGTAGAATCCATAGGTGATCAGGCGCTCTTCTTAGGAAGAAATAGCGAGCCGTTTTTCATCTCAACTCGTGAATGTTCAGGGCTCAAGTCGAATTGTGTGTATGTTGCTGATGATTTCGGTTTCTATGACTTGGAAACAAAATGTTTAACACCATTTCTTTCTCTTGGAGATCTTGCCAACATTCGTCCTCAAGCTTACTGGATTGCTCCTCCCTCTTTTGCTTGATGTTTTCGACCTTCCAATTCAGC